>NC_134691.1:276168978-276821836 GCF_050947455.1 Rhinoderma darwinii | reverse complement strand
GCTGTATGGCGCTATCTACAGGGGGGGGCTGTATGGCGCTATCTACAGGGGGGGCTGTATGGCGCTATCTACAGGGGGGCTGTATGGCGCTATCTACAGGGGGGCTGTATGGCGCTATCTACAGGGGGGCTGTATGGCGCTATCTACAGGGGGAACTGTATGGCGCTATCTACAGAGGGGGCTGTGTGGCGTTATCTAGAGGGGGGACTGTATGGCGTTATCTACGGGGGGGCTCTATGGCGTGCCCTACAGAGGGGGCTGTCTGTCGTTATCTACAGGGGGGACTGTATGGCGTTACCTACAGGGAGTCTGTATGGCGTTCCCTACAGGGGGGGTCTGTAGGGAACGCCATACAGCCCCCCCTGTAGGGAACGCCATACAGCCCCCCCTGTAGGGAACGCCATACAGCCCCCCCTGTAGGGAACTCCATACAGTGTCCCCCCCTGTAGGGAACGCCATACAGCGCCCCCCCCCTGTAGGGAACGCCATACAGCGTCCCCCCTGTAGGGAACGCCATACAGCGTCCCCCCCTGTAGGGAACGCCATACAGCGTCCCCCCTCCCAAAAAAATGCGACCTACAGTGTGTCCTAATAAAAGACATGTATCCCCTATCCACAGGATAGGGGATACACGTGTGATCGCTGGCAGCGATAGGGAGAACGGGGGACCGAAAGTCCCCCTGAAGTTCTCCATGACTAACCTCTGACTTCCGGCGTCTGCGCAGCTCTGTAGAAATGAATGGAGCGCTGGTCACGCATGCGCACAAGCGGGACCGGCGCTCCATTCATTTCTACGGAGCTGCCGACACAGACCCCGGATGTCCGAGGTTTGTGATGGAGAACTTCAGGGGACTTTCAGTCCCCCGTTCTCCCTATCGCTGCCAGCGATCACACATGTATCCCCTGTCCTGTGGATAGGGGATACATGTCTTTTGCTTAATGGCAGAGCGGGGAGATACCTCCCTGCTCTGCCGTACTGTTCAGTGGCGTCCCGCTGTAGCAGCCATAGCGGCTGCTAGCGGAGCCTCCGGCCATGGTGGGGGCCCGTGCCGGCGGGCGACACGGGCCCCCTCATGCCGCGGGCCCCATAGCAGCCGCTACTGCTGCTACGGCGGTAGTTACGCCACTGGCTCTGTGTGTGTGTGAAGCATATAGTGCAGAGCTCTCTGTGTGTGAAGCATATAGTACAGAGCGGTGTGTGTATGTGTGTGTGAAGCATATAGTACAGAGCGGTGTGTGTGTGTGCGTGTGTGTGTAGCATATAGTGCAGAGCTCTGTGTGTGTGAAGCATATAGTGCAGAGCTCTGTGTGTGTGTGTGTGTGTGTGTGTGTGTGTGTGTGTGTGTGTGCGTATGTGTGTGTGTATGAAGCATATAGTGCAGAGCTGTGTGTGTGAAGCATATAGTGCAGAGATGTGTGTGTGTGAAGCATATAGTGCAGAGCGGTGTGTGTGTATGTGTGTGTGTGTGTGTGTGAAGCATATAGTACAGAGCGGGGTGTGTGTGTGTGTGTGTGTGTGTGTGTGTGTGTGTGTGTGTATGAAGAATATAGTGCAGAGCTGTGTGTGTGAAGCATATAGTGCAGAGATCTGTGTGTGTGAAGCATATAGTGCAGAGCTCTGTGTGTGTGTGTGTGTGTGTGTGTGTGTGTGTGTGTGTATGAAGCATATAGTGCAGATCTGTGTGTGTGTGTGAAGCATATAGTGCAGAGATCTGTGTGTGTGAAGCATATGGTGCAGAGCGGTGTGTGTTCGTAGAATATAGTACAGAGCGGTGTGTGTGTGTGTGTGTGTGTGTGTGTGTGAAGCATATAGTACAGAGCGGTGTTTGTGTGTGTGTATGAAGCATATAGTGCAGAGCTGTGTGTGTGTGAAGCATATAGTGCAGAGATCTGTGTGTGTGTGAAGCATATAGTGCAGAGCGGTGTGTGTGTGTGAAGCATATAGTACAGAGCGGTGTGTGTGTGTGTGTGTGTGTGAAGCATATAGTACAGAGCGGTGTGTGTGTGTGTGTGTGTGTGTGTGTGTGTGTGTGTGTGTGTGAAGCATATAGTGCAGAGCTGTGTGTGTGAAGTATATAGTGCAGAGCTCTGTGCAGGGGCGTAATTAGGAAAGACTGGGCCCCATAGCAAACTTTTGACTGGGGCCCCCCCTCCCCTGGGTGTCACACAACCCCCACCCTTGTAGATAGTGCCTTTTTTACAAACCCCCCTTTTGATAACGCCATACTGCCCCCCTGTAGATAACGCCATACAGCCCCCCGTAGATAACGCCATACAGCCCCCTGTAGATAACGCCATACCGCCCCCCTGTAGATAACGCCATACAGCCCTTTGTAGATATCTACAGAGGGGGCTGTATGGCGTTATCTACGGGGGGACTGTATGGCGTTCCCTACAGGGGGGGTATATGGCGTTCCCTACAGGGGGGGACTGTATGGCGTTCCCTACAGGGGGGGACTGTATGGCGTTCCCTACAGGGGGGGACTGTATGGCACTATCTACAGGGGGGCTGTATGGCGCTATCTACAGGGGGGCTGTATGGCGCTATCTACAGGGGGGCTGTATGGCGCTATCTACAGGGGGGCTGTATGGCGCTATCTACAGGGGGGGCTGTATGGCGCTATCTACAGGGGGGCTGTATGGCGCTATCTACAGGGGGGCTGTATGGCGCTATCTACAGGGGGGCTGTATGGCGCTATCTACAGGGGGAACTGTATGGCGCTATCTACAGAGGGGGCTGTGTGGCGTTATCTAGAGGGGGGACTGTATGGCGTTATCTACGGGGGGGGGGCTGTATGGCGTTACCTACAGAGGGGGCTGTCTGGCGTTATCTACAGGGGGGACTGTATGGCGTTACCTACAGGGAGTCTGTATGGCGTTCCCTACAGGGGGGGGTCTGTAGGGAACGCCATACAGCCCCCCCCTGTAGGGAACGCCATACAGCCCCCCCTGTAGGGAACACCATACAGCGTCCCCCCCCCCCTGTAGGGAACGGCATACAGCGCCCCCCCTGTAGGGAACGCCATACAGCGTCCCCCCCTGTAGGGAACGCCATACAGGGTCCCCCCCTGTAGGGAACGCCATACAGCGTCCCCCCCCTGTAGGGAACGCTATACAGCCCCCCCTGTAGGGAACGCCATACAGCCCACCCCTGTAGGGAACGCCATACAGCGTTCCCCCTCCCAAAAAAATGCGACCTACAGTGTGTCCTAATAAAAGACATGTATCCCCTATCCACAGGATAGGGGATACACGTGTGATCGCTGGCAGCGATAGGGAGAACGGGGGACCGAAAGTCCCCCTGAAGTTCTCCATGACTAACCTCTGACTTCCGGCGTCTGCGCAGCTCTGTAGAAATGAATGGAGCGCTGGTCACGCATGCGCACAAGCGGGACCGGCGCTCCATTCATTTCTACGGAGCTGCCGACACAGACCCCGGATGTCCGAGGTTTGTGATGGAGAACTTCAGGGGACTTTCAGTCCCCCGTTCTACCTATCGCTGCCAGCGATCACACATGTATCCCCTGTCCTGTGGATAGGGGATACATGTCTTTTGCTTAATGGCAGAGCGGGGAAATACCTCCCTGCTCTGCCGTACTGTTCAGTGGCGTCCCGCTGTAGCAGCCATAGCGGCTGCTAGCGGAGCCTCCGGCCATGGTGGGGGCCCGTGCCGGCGGGCGACACGGGCCCCCTCATGCCGCGGGGCCCGTAGCAGCCGCTACTGCTGCTACGGCGGTAGTTACGCCACTGGCTCTGTGTGTGTGTGTGTGTGTGTGTGTGTGTGTGTGTGAAGCATATAGTGCAGAGCTCTGTGTGTGTGAAGCATTTAGTGCAGAGCTCTCTGTGTGTGAAGCATATAGTACAGAGCGGTGTGTGTATGTGTGTGTGTGTGTGTGTGTGTGTGTGTGTGTGTGTGTGTGTATGAAGCATATAGTGCAGAGCTGTGTGTGTTTGAAGCATATAGTGCAGAGATCTGTGTGTGTGAAGCATATGGTGCAGAGCGGGGTGTGTGTGTGTGTGTGTGTGTGTGTGTGTGTGTGTGTGTGAAGCATATAGTACAGAGCGGTGTGTGTTTGTATGAAGCATATAGTGCAGAGCTGTGTGTGTGAAGCATATAGTGCAGAGCTGTGTGTGTGTGAAGCATATAGTGCAGAGCTGTGTGTGTGTGAAGCATATAGTGCAGAGCAGTGTGTGTGTGAAGCATATAGTACAGAGCGGTGTGTGTGTGTGTGTGTGAAGCATATAGTACAGAGCGGTGTGTGTGTGTGTGTGTGTGTGTGTGTGTGTGTGTGTGTGTGAAGCATATAGTACAGAGCGGTGTGTGTGTGTGTGTGTGTGAAGCATATAGTACAGAGCTGTGTGTGTGTATGAAGCATATAGTGCAGAGCTCTGTGTGTGTGTGTGTGTGTGTGTGTGTGTGTGTGTGTGTGTGTGTATAAGCATATACTGCAGAGCTGTGTGTGTGAAGCATATAGTGCAGAGCGGTGTGTGTGGCATATAGTGCAGAGTGGTGTGTGTGCGTGTGAAGCATATAGTGCAGAGCTGTGTGTGTGCAAAATATACAGTGCAGAGCTTTATGTTTGTGTGTGTAAAGCATACAATGCAGTGCTTATGAGGTGCAGGCAGCACATATGTGTATTTCTCATCTCTATTACCAACTCATGAGGACATTTTTCTATAATCAAGATAGAACTACATGAAAACTCCTCCGGAAGCACTGCCTTGAGTCTGACTCCTCCCACACACACGTGACTGATCACATGCCCATGACATCATCAAAGGTCCTTTAGCATCTACCAAGGTGACATGCCGGCTACTTCATACCCTGGGCAGTCATAAGCTCTAGCTAGGCGCTGGTCTGTCTTCTACGCCATGGACCCTGGCACAGCGGGTAAGCCCTGCCCACTGCATGCTTCTCACTGACAAGTGGCACACGTAAATGATGTACAGCCCAGTCTTCCTTCATGTGTGCCACATTATTAGTTACACAGATTGACGGCTGTTCTACATTACACAAGTTTTACCATAAATATTCATAAGGACAATCATATCGTTACCACGTCTTAATGTTCATTCTCTATGACTGAGGAAACTAATAATACAAGTGTAGTATACAGAGGTAAGACCACAGGCCAGAGCAGGAAAAAATAAGAGAATGCAAAACATGGAGGATGGGGAGTAAATAACAGAAGGGAGGAAAAAGTTAAGGGCTTATTCAGATGAGCGCGTTCCTCGTCCGTGTTCTGGCCGTTGAAATAACCGACAGCACACGGGCCCATGCGATTCAATGGGGATATTCAGACGTGTGAAACTTACTATATGTCCTATATTGGTGCGTTTTTGCTGACGTCGCCCATTAAAGTTTGAGTGCATGAAAAACACGGACGGCATCTGTCTGCTGTCTGTGTTTCACGCGTCAGTTACTAAAGAAATGCAGAAAAATAAGAAAAAAAATAGCGCGCTTGCACGGATGTGAAAAACGGATGGCACACACAAAGCACATGGAGATGAAATGTAGGAAATACGTTCCGTTTTTTTGGCGCACGCAAATCGGACATGCTCGTGTGAATGTAGCTTTAAGGCTATAAACACACGACTGAAGTAAACGGCCTTTAAAAACGGATCAACTGTCCGTTTTTCATGCTCATTTTCATTAGTGTGTCTCTAAAATGTCATCCTCATCGTTTTTACCGCCTTTGTCATCTGTTTTTCACAGCTGTTGAAAAAAACTGAATTTCATTTGTCAGGGATTTTTGGTCCCAATCCCATAAAAACACCACAGTTCTCACTATAGATGGTGCCCATGTAGATACTGCCACAGTGCCCATGTAGTGCCACAGTGCCCTCTGTAGTTAGTGTCACAGTTCCTGCTGTAGATGGTGCCCACATAGTGCCACAGTGTCCACTGTAGATGGTGCCCATGTAGTGCCACTGTGCCCACAATGTGCCACACAGTAGTGCCCATGTAAATCGTGCCACAGTGCCCATTTAGTGCCACCCTCCCTTCCCTGCGTTGGGAAAGCCCTGGACTTTACTGTCCATATATGGACAGTGACATCAGGCGCTCCTTCCAGAGCTGGATACTGCCCAGGGCGCTGCCTACGCTTTGGTCGCGGATTCCGGAATCTTAAAGCCCCTAACTTCACCGTCCGTGTATGGATAGTCACGTCAAGGACTGTCCCTAGACAGGAGTCCCTGGCCAGAGAGCTTGCGATGCTCTGGCCAGGGACTCCATAGTTGAAAATCCCTGACATTGCTGTTTATATATGTATAGTGACATCAGGGGCTTCTCCAAGATCATCAGGATGGCTTTCTGGTAAACCGCCCGGCCGTTAAAAGTTGATCGATTGGTCTCTATGGGGGCTGCTAGGTTATAAAAACTGCTGAAAATAGAACATGTTCTATTTTCCGATGGCCAGGATTCACGGGCCCTTATAAAAATTCCCATGTGAATACACCCAAAGAACTTTATCATTCTGAAAACGTCCGTATCACGTAAAAAAATAAATACACGACGACGTAAGCCTACACTAGGAGCAGTGTACTACTCTGGGTATCCCTCCTTGCTGTCTTCCCTTGAGTGGCCGCCTGCTTCTAAGGGCCTGTTCACATCTACGTTGGAGGCTCTGTTAGGGGCCCCTGTTGCAGATCCGGCAGAAATTACCGGAAACAATAGCGCAGCATGCTGCGCTATTGTTTCTGGTAAAACCACCGACACCCCGACGGAACCCATTAAAGTCTGTACTGCGTTGCGTCCAGTATTCCCTTGTTCTGCTCCTCTAGTATAGCAGAACAACGGAATGGCCCAACGCAGATGTGAACAGGTTCTAAGCTTGGCTAAGCTCCTCTGGCCTCTCAGCAGGCCCTCCAACCTCTTGGGGTGGCCTTCGGCCTCTGGCCCCTTCTTCTTACTTAGTGTTGAGCACCATTTTTCTACTGTGAGACCAGGGGAGAAGCTTTCAACTGTCTAAAAATAACCATAACAAAAGTGGGTGCGAGGGCTCTTGGAAGGAGGGTTGGGCTGGTATTTACTGGCTAAGGCGACTTAGTGATGGAGTTGTATGGGATGACATTAGTGTCTGTCCCCAAATTTTGGAGAAAAGGAGTGCACTAATATGGCGCTAGCCCTTCGGTAAAGGGTTCATTGGTTTCATATCCCTTGTCCTAAATGTCTAACTAAAAAGGAATAGAATATTTTGCGGATTCTGATGAAACAAGCAAATGCCCAGTTAGTTCTCCTAGTCTGGAGTTGTAAAATGGGCAATACCTATGGAGGCCATCTATGTTTATTCTTTATGCCCTGGTATGCGTCAGGCATGGTCTGGAGTCTTGGGTACTTCTTTTGACTTAAATGGACACAAACAACTTATGCTATCTAATAGTATACCTGATCAACTTTGTAATTTACTTACTGTTAAAATTTTGTTTTATCCTTCCAAATTTTCTGTAATCTGCTGTCCGCCCCCTGTTGTCAAGCAAAATCCATCTCTAGTTACAAAGCAGAGAAGAGAAACTGTAGTGCGTGCGTGCGCGTGTGCGTGTGCGTGTGCGTGTGCGTGTGTGTGTGTGTGTGTGTGTGTGTGTGTGTGTGTGTGTGTGTGTGTGTGTGTGTGTGTGTGTGTGGGTCTCTTCACTGCCTGCAGAAGTCTATGGAGAGGAGAAGAGAAGAAAGCAGGAGTAGGGAGAGAAAGAGTTACGGACACATTGCTCATAAAAATCTATGGAGAGGTAAAGGGGGAGCAGGAGCAGAGTTAGTCAGACACGCTGCCGATACAGGTCTATGGAGAGGGGAGGGGAGCAGGAAGAGATACAGAAACGCTGCCCATAGAAGTTTATTTTAGCATTCTACCACTGATTTAGTAATGTTCAGTACCGTTAGGAGCATTTCGATTTTATACTTCGGGCACGCGGTCAGCTTCGGAGGTGATGAGTTCAATATCATTAATATGTATCCGTCCCCCCCTCCTCCGCCCTCCAGTCGCTGAATGAACCTTTTCTCCCTTTTATTGTGCACAGAAAGAAAAGTGTCAATCACTGGCTGGAGGATGGTGGGAAAGTGCATGTATGGATATACTTGAAATAATTGTTGCATATAAAATCTCCAAAACTGCTAAATATACTAAATAAGTGATCGCACATTAAAATCTGCGTGCCTGTCACTTCTTTATACTACCCTCAGACAGAGCTGCATAAAAAAATGTGATAAATCCCCTATACACGGGGTGTGCTTCAGACAATCCCTACTTGTAAGGAGGGTTTCTTGTCAATAAGCTGATCACAAAGTGTCCTCCCACTGGGACCCCCAGCAATCAGCTGTAATCTTTAGAGTAACTTTGGTAGGAAATGTTCAATGTCTCTGCAGAGCCACCACAAGAGCTATTAAGCATTACACACATCCCATTCACATTAAAGAGGCTCTGTCACCACATTATAAATGCCCTATCTCCTGCATAATGTGATCGGCGCTGAAATGTAGGTAACAGCAGTGTTTTTTATTTAGAAAAACGATACATTTTCACCAAGTTATGACCTATTTTAGCTTTATGCTAATGACTTTCTTAATGCCCAACTGGGCGTTTTTTTACTTTTGGCCAAGTGGGCGTTGTGGAGAGAAGTGTATGACGCTGACCAATCAGCATCATACACTTCTCTCTATTCATTTACTCTGCACGTAGTGATCTTGCTAGATCATGATGTGCAGTCACATACTCACACATTAACGTTACTGAAGTGTCTTGACAGTAAATAGACATCGCTTCCAGCCAGGACGCGATGTCTATTCACAATCCTGACACTTCGGTAACGTTTGTGTGGGACTTACAGCACAGCAAGCGTGATCTCGCTGTAAGCTGTCATTTACAGCGTGATCTCGAGATCTGTGCTTGACAAAGACTCCTGCGGAGTCTAAACGTAGCACTTCATTATTGGAATGTGTTAATAAACACATTTTACTATTTTGCCATACGGATGCTGTCCTCAAGTTTTTGGTACCTATTGAGTGTCCAGGAAGGGATCCCTTGACTAGGAATTTGCATCCTGCTGAAATTGAATGGATACAGTTTGATCAAGTGAGTGCTGTGGATACCTATTTTACAGTTATTTTCTGTGATGCGATCAAAGTGCAGTCCCCTCTCCTTGAACGCCACGATCAACTTTCAAAGGGTTAACGATCGTGCGCACAGACGGCTGTTACACAGGACAAGAATGCTCGTCCTAATGCGCCAAGTACCCGCTGCTCAGGACCAGCATTCTCTGTGATATATCAAGTCCAGAGTCAGCGCAGCCGTCTACCAGGAAATTTTCGAGCACTTCATGCTTCCCTCTGCTGACCAGCTTTATGTAGTTGCTGATTTCATTTTCGAGCAGGATCAGGCACCTGCCCACACTGCCAAAAGTACCAATATTTGGTTTAATAACCACAGTATCCCTGTGCTTGATTGGCCAGCAAACTCGCCTGAACTAAACCCCATAGAGAATCTATGGGGTATTGTCAAGAGGAAGATGAGAGACACCAGACCCAACAATGCAGACGAGCTGAAGGCCGCTATCAAAGCAACCTGGGTTTCCATAACACCTCAGCAGTGCCACAGGCTGATCGCCTCCATGCCACGCCGCATTGATAAGACCTCAGCAGTGCCACAGGCTGATCGCCTCCATGCCACGCCACATTGATGCAGTAATTCATGCAAAAGGAGCCCCGACCAAGTATTGAGTGCATATACTGGACATACTTTTCAGTAGGCCAACATTTCGGTATTCAAATTTTTTTTTGAAATTGGGCTTATATACTCTAATTTTCTGAGACACTAAATTTTGGGTTTTCATTAACTGTTAGCCATAATCATCAACATTAAAAGAAAAAAAAATTCTGGGAATAGATCACTCTGTGTGTAGTGAATCTATATAATATGATATATATATAATTTTTTTAATTGAATTCCTGACATAAACTTTTTTGATGATATTCTAATTCATTGAGAAGGACTAGTATATGAGCTGGAGATAAGAGATCAGGATTCTCCTCACTGTGTGCAGTGTATAGAACACATGATGGCAGTTAGGCTCCACCCACTAGCTCAGAGAAAACGGAGAATTAGCGAAAGAACCTGCATAGGGGGAAAATGCTAAATAATGCGGAATACAAGTCATATAATGGCCAAAAATACTGCTATTCCTCATGTACACACATATGACCGCTTATTCTGAAAAGTTAGGTACACTTTAAGGTTACATATAATCAGCATGTTAAATTTTTTTCCAATCAACACATTTTGCTGGAAAAACCTTAATTTTCACTAGCACAAGTTTTCAAGTGTGTAAGCAATAAATATGTTGCGTAGAGGGGTGCATTCATACTACAGGAGAAGGGTTGTGCTGACTCCACACGCTATGCAAATTAATGGATCTGGGTCACCTTGTAACTAAGCCAGGATAGACTTAGATTTGCCTGTGGAACTTATGTGTTAATTAAGCCATTATTATCTGCTGTATCTTTTACTGTAACATTTCTCCGTTTATGACATTTTGAGGACATTTTTGAGATCTGAATTTGAGAGCTGTGAGAGTCACCATGGACCTAGTGGCTAGGTTGTGATCCGGTAAGAGCCTGTTAAAATAGCCTGTCTTTGTGAACATGGATGGTAATGTGACATACAGACCTCATTATATGTTCATTTATTAAGCAAACATGGTTACTTTTACTTCACGCAATTCAGATGAAAAAATTAAAGCCTAACTCCACTTCGACACTGAGGGGCAGATTTACTAATAATGGCGCACCTAAAGTATCATGTGCCGAATCCACCAATATAGTGATTGCTTTGTAATATGTTGGATGCTGTTGGAACAATCCCAGGTTTTTCTTTGATAAAAACGTTACATCAGGCGCACTGGGTTCACGCTAGCGTTCGGCTTTCCAACGGTCTGCTCTGTCAGAGGAGCAGAACATCGGAAATACCGGAAGCACCGGTTCCGTTGCACGCTGGACGTTGCTGGCAGCTGATGGAACCCATTGACTTTAATGGGTAACATGATGGTAGATCTTGATCCATATAACATTTGGAAACTGGCATCATTACATTAGCAAATCTGCCCCTGGGTGTCTGCTAGAGCAAAACCAGTTGTCTTATTCCACATGCATGCCTTGTTCTTTTATTTGACCCCCTTTCTCCCTTCCTGGCCTCCAATGACGTGGCACCTTGCTACCACTTGTCTGTAAGATGGACAGGTCCACAGAATAACTGCTGGTGACCATGGTCATTTGTCTATTACATGTATAGACAGTGTGGCCACAAATACAGGAAGTCATTGTCAGCTGTGGAGAAGGCATCTGTGTATGGAGAAGGTAGGAACAGAATGGAAGATGCACAGGAGTGTGTTGTAAGATATTTTTATTGTTCTCCGATTACAGAAAAGTGGTTTTGCAAGTGGAGATAGGTTTTAAAATATATATTGACCTTTACATACCTATAGAAGTAGTCTACATAAAAAGATAAGTAACTTTGGAAATAAATTGCATTACTGATCCTGAGTTGCAGCTTGTTTTAGGGTTTATTCACGTGGCGCGGTCAAATCATGTTTTTTGCAGCGGTTTGAAAAAAATTGCTGCAAGTCCGTGGTGTCTTGCACCGTGTGAATAGACCCTTGTAGTCCAGCGCTGCATTTTCAAGTCTTCTGGCTTCAGCTATCCTTACTGGTTCCATGAAAATGACAAGAACCAATTTTTGTGCAGACGTTCTAAGGCCTCATGCACACGACCGTAGCCGTGTGCACGGCCGTGATTTTCGGGTCGGCCGGCTGCGGACTGTCAGCGGACTGTCAGCCGCAGGCCGCCCGCAAATCGCGGGACATGCACATGGCCGCCGCCATTGTTTTCAATGAGCCCGGACTGCAGAACCGGCCCGTAATAAGACATGCCCGTTCTTTCTGCGGTCCGGGCTCCCGGGCCGTGCAAGGACCGCAAAAACTACGGTCTTGTGCATGGCCCCATAGAAAAGAATGGGGCCACAATTCTCCCGTGGATTTTCGGGGGAATTGCGGCCGCAAAAACACGGTCGTGTGCATAGGGCCTAAATAGTTTTTTACGACATCAACTCCCACTGCGTTATATGAGCTCAGCTAAGCAGTCAGAGGTGTGTCTAACATCCAGCTCTTCCAGTTCCAAAGGAGCCAGCAGACCTGTGAATACACTTCTGGTTAATAATACGGACCGGAACTCGGGATCACTAAACTGCTGGGGTTACGTGTGGAAGGGAAAGGGGGTGTTTTATATTCTGGGAAAGACGGGCTATTCTGTAAGTGCTTGAAGAGAGTAGAAACTGCTGTCACTGCTAGGGTTGTCACGATACCAGAATTTGGACTTCGATACTGATACTTCATGTAGTATTGCTATGCCAAAACAAAACTTTGCCAACAATAATAAAAAAAGTTCTTCCATTTTCTGATGTGAGGCGCGTGATGTGATGAATTTTGTACCTCTATGTGCCTCACATTAATAGTAATTAACCCCATCATGTTCCTCAGTCATAATGGACAACATTGGGTTAATTACTGTTAATGTGAGGCACATGAAAGTGCAAAATTCATAATACTGCATGCCTCACATTAACCCCTTACTGACCGCCTCTATGCATTTTCACGGCGGCCATTAAGGGTACTTATGCCAGAGCACCGCCTTTTCACGGCGGCGCTTTGGCTTAAGCTAGCGCCCCCCGGGAGGAGCTTAAACTCCGTGTACTGCGCTACGGAGGTAGCTGAGGCCTCGGAGCACAGTCCGTTTTGTCCGGTGCCCGGTCACGTTAACGCTGTTATTTACCAAATAACGGCGATCGCTGTAAAAACAGCGGCGGTTAGTTCTCTTCTCTCACAGAATATATTCTGTGAGAGAAGAGAGAAATGGTCAAAATAAGGGCCAGCACCCCTTATTAGACCCCCGATCACCCCCCCACCTCGTACCTGATCATCAAGATGGTGTGACTGACTGTCACGTCACAATGACAGAACACATTACACTACGTAGGTAGTGTAATGTGTTCTAGCAACGATCAGAGCTGAAAGTTTAAATGTCCCCTAGTGGGACAAGTAAAAAAAAGATAAAAATGTTTTAAAAAAAGTGTAAAAGTTATAAGTTACATAGATCGATTCCATAAGTAGTGTAGTTTCCCAAATAGGGTCACTTTTGTGTGGTTTCTACTTTTTTGGTCTCTCAGGGGCTTCTCAAATTCTAAATGGCACCCGTAAACCATTTGAGCTCCAAAAGCCAAATAGCGCTCCTTCCCTTCTAAGCCCCGCTGTGGGTCCAAACAGCAGTTTATTACCACATATGATGTATTTACGTAATCGGGAGAAATTGTTTTACAAATGTTGGGGTGCTTTTTCTCCTTTATTCCTTGTAAAAATTAAAAATGTTTACGTTTTTTTCAGAAAAAAAGTAGACTTTCATCTTCACATACTAATTCCAATGAGTAAAAATGCTAACTATACCCCTAGAAAAATTCCTTGAGGGGTGTAGTTTCCAAAATGGGGTTCACTTTGGGGGGTTTCCACGGTTTTGGTTCCTTCAGTGCATTGCAAACGGGACACGGCACTGAAAACTATTCCAGCAAAATCAGAAATCCAAACTCCAAATGGCGCTCCTTTTCTTCTGAGCCCTGGTGTGGGTCCAAACAGCAGTTTATTACCACATATGGGGTATTGCTGTAATCGGGAGAAATTGCTTTACAAATGTTGGGATGTTTTTTCTCCTTTATTCCTTGTAAAAAAAAAAACAGAAAAAAAGTAGATTTTCATCTTCACATACTAATTCAAATAAATTTAGCAAAAAAACTGTGGGTTCAAAATGCTAACTATACCCCTAGATAAATTCCTTGAGGGGTGTAGTTTCCAAAATGGGGTCACTTTTGGGGGGTCTTTACTGGTTTGGCACCACTAGACCTCTTCAAACCTGACATGGTGCCTAAATTATAGTCTAAAAAAAGGAGGCCCCAAAATCCTCTAGGTGCTCCTTTGCTTCTGAGGCTGGCGTTTCAGTTCATTAGCACACTAGGACCACATGTGGAATATTTCTAAAAACTACAGAATCTGGGCAATAAATATTGAGTTGCATTTCTCGGGTAAAACCTTCTGTGGTACAGAAAAAAATGTATTACAAATTATTTTTGGCAAACAAAAATGAAATTTGTACATTTCACCTCTACTTTGCTTTAATTCCTGTGAAAAGGGTTAAAACACTTTCTGAATGCTGTTTTGAATACTTTGAGGGGTGCAGTTTTCAAAATGGAGTGATTTATTGGGACTTTCTGATATATAAGGCCCTCAAAGCCACTTCAGAACTGAAATGGTCCCTGAAAAAATAGCCTTTTGAAATTTTCTTGAAAATATCAGAAATTGCTGCTAAAGTTCTAAGCCTTTTAACGTCCTAGAAAAATAAAAGAATGTTCAAAAAACGAGGCAAACATAAAGTAGACATATGGGGGATGTTAACTAGTACCGTATATATCGGCGTACAAGACGACTTTTTACACCCTTAAAAAAATGTCAAAAGTGTGGGGTCGTCTTATATGCCGGATATTGTCTACATTAGGGATGCACGTTGCAGCCGCACAGCTCAGTATAGTGACACATGAATGTATGGGAGCGCGGCTGCGGCTGTGTAATTCAGCCACAGCCCCGCTCCTGAGTCATGATAAGTTCGCGGGGTCAGGATGATGCAATGCGGCCAGCGCTGCACTAATGAGCGGCGGCACTGGAGACAGAACATGGCGGGCGCGCTACAAAACACCCCCATGTTCTGTCTTCAGTGCCTGAACTGCCGCTCATTAGTGCAGCGCCGGCCGCATTACCTCATGCTGACCGCGCGCGCACTTCCTGTCAGGAGCGGGGCAATGGCTGTATTACACAGCCGCAGCCCCGCGCTATAACGGCGGAGATCAGAGAAACCTCTCATCTCCGCCGTTATTCCCCTGAATGCTGCGATCACAGCTGACTGCAGCATTCAGGGGAAAGTGAGAAGGGGGGATGCCCCTGGATCGCGTCACAGGGAATTCCTGTGACGCGATCGAGGGCCATACCATATATGGGCAGACAGCCCAGGGTCTATTGACGGACCCCAGGGCTGTCTTACCATATTTCATGTTGTTAGGACATACCCAAGTATGTCCTAACAACTGCCTGTGTATTATCCGTCCACAGGTTAATGTACTGGCACATATCTGATATATGTCAGTACATTAAAGTTTAAAAATAAAGTAAAAACAAAGTTGTTAAATTTTTAAAAAAATACACCTTCACCTTTTTTACAATAAACATTAAAATAAAAAAATGAAATAAACACGGCTTTCATTCACTTATTAATGTGAGGCATGAGGTGCGATGAATTTAACCTCCATGTCCCTCACATTAATAGTAATTAACCCCATCATGTACCTCGCACATTAACCCAATATGACTGAGAAACATGATGGGATTAATTACTATTAATGTGAGGCGCGTTCAAAATTCATCACACGTCGCGCCTCACATCAGAAAACGGAAGAATTTTTTTTTTATTACTGTTGGCAAAAGTATCGAAATTGGTATCGAAATCGCAATACTAAACGAAGTATCGGTATCGAAGTCCAAATTCTGGTATCGTGACATCCCTAGTCTACATATTGTCTACACACAGGTTGTGTGTTACCTTGTGAGCCTGCAGTCCGGTACACAGGCTCCCGGGATGCACGGAATCCGCCACGGATCTGAGGGAAGCCGGTATTAGCCGCCAGGGAACATCTCTGTAAGATGCTCTGGCCCGCCCTTTCCTCTCATTCCCTGCCTCTCAGATCTCGCGCGCTGAAGCAGCCTATCTGCGCATGCGCGAGTTCAAAGAGACAGAGAGTCCTGGGTCCTGCCGCCGATGGCCATAGTGAAGCGCTCCTGCACGAAATGGTGAGTATATCTTAAATTCTATATTTTAAGGGTAAAAGTTGGGGGTCGTCTTATACGCCCAGTCGTCTTATACGCCGACATATACGGTAACTATTTTGTGTGGTATTACTTACTATCTGTTTTACAAGCAGATACATTTAAATCTAGAAAAATGCTAATTTTTGCAAATGTTCTCCAAATATTGGTGTTTTTTACAAATAAATATTGAATTTATCGACCAAATTTTTTCACTAACATAAAGCACAATATGTCACGAGAAAACATTCTCAGAATCGCTTGGATAGGTAAAAAGCGTTCCAAAGTTATTACTGCATAAAGTGACACATGTCAGATTTGAAAAATAGGCTTCGTCCTGAAGGCCAAAACAGGCTCAGTCCTGAAGGGGTTAATAAGTGAAAGAAAGCAGTCTTTATTTTATAACCGCATAAACATCATAAATGACACTCTAAATTTGTTATTACGGTCGCGACGATGACGAATGTGTTTATTTTTTTTGTATTGAGACTTTTATTTTAATGTTTATTGTAAAAAATGTGTGCTTTTTTTATTTAACATTACTTTTATTATTTTTTTTTTACTTTTTCTATTTTAAAATTTTAATGTACTGGCATACATCTTTATGCCATTACATCATCCTGTGTACTGATAGTACACAGGCACTTGTTAGGACATACCCAAGTATGCCCTAACAACAGGAAATATGGTCAGGCAGCCCTGGGGTCCTTTAATGGAGCCTGGGCTGTCTGCTCCATATATGGTATGTGTCACAGGGATTCCCTGTGACGCGATCCAAAGGGCATCCCCCGTTCTCATGTACCCCTTGAATGCTGCGGTCAGCTTTGATCGCAGCATTGAAGGGAATAGTGGCGGAGATGAGAAGTTTCTGTAATACAGCCATTGCCCCGCTCCTAACAATAAGTGTGCGCACGCAGTCAGCATAAGGTGATGCGGCGGTGCAGGCACTGAAGACAGCATGGGGGTGTTTTGCAGTGCGCCCGCCATATTCTATCGCCACATGCTGACCGTGCGCACACACTTGTCAGAAGCCGGACAATGGCTGTATTACACAACCGCAGCCCCACTAGACGAAAGTTGAAGAAAAGGGTAGGCCCTATTTTGACTAGTGGGGGAAAAACTTTGGTGTGATCAATGGGGGAAGTGAGAAAGGAGTACCTTCTGTAAATACTGGAAAGAAACGGAGAACTTTTGTCACTACCGTTGAGGGAAGCTCTGCTGTGACTACTGTTGATGGGGGGGGGGGGGGGCATTAGCATGTGAAGCCTGGCTAATACATTCTGGTTACACGCTATGCGTTGGCGTGTCTACTAGACCTAGCTAAAGCTGCCCATACACTTACAATAGCAATCTGACAAACGCTCGTTTGGCTAACCGCTATTTCTCCCAACACCCTTGTAATACAAGCTGTGCATGGATGTGTTTTCAAAAGGAGAGAGCAGAATATGCCGCTGCCAGACACCTCCAGGAGCAGCTTATCTCCCTAGAGAACAAAGGATTGACATGTTGAGATCCTTCTTTTCCCCGACCTCTGCTGTCAGGAGAGGGTCGGGACACCCCCATACACATTAGTCATCTAGTCCTGTTGAAATCTGCTGGGTCAGCTAACTGTCATCCAATGTGTATGGGCACCCTAAGATCTGTTTACGCCTCTTCCATTAGTATTTTGAGTGAGCGTTTTTTGAGTAAACACACAATTTTAATTGAGAGTATTTGTTATTTTGTCTTTTCAGCGTATTTGATTCGGACAAAGAAATGTAAACAATAATTGTGTCTTGCAAAGTTTGTAATATAAATTGTGTAAAAATTTGGTCACCGAGTGCTGTAAGGCTATGTTCACACTGAGTATGTTGCCGAGTTTTTCGACGCGGAAACCGCGTCGCAAAACTCGGCAAAAACGGCCCCAAAATGCCTCCCATTGATTTCAATGGGAGGCGTCGGCGTCTTTTTCCCACGAGCAGTAAAACTGCCTCGCGGGAAAAAGAAGCGACATGCCCGATCTTCGGGCGTTTACGCCTCTGACCTCCCATTGACTTCAATGGGAGGCAGAGAGAGCGTATTTCGCGGTGTTTTATGCCCGCGGCGCTCAATGGCCACGGGCTTAAAACGGTGAGAAAATCGGCGTGCAGGGAGAGGAAAATCTGCCTCAAACTTCCAAACGGAATTTTGAGGCAGATATTCCTCCTGCAAAATACTCCGTGTGAACATAGCCTAAGGCTATGTTCACACGGAGTATTTTGGGGGAGGAATATCTGCCTCAAAGTTCCAAACGGAATTTTGAGGCAGATATTCCTCCCCCAAAATACTCCGTGTGAACAGCAATTATCGCGCCGTTTTTCGCCCGCGGCCATTGAGCGCCGCGGGCATAAAACACGCTTTCTCCTGCCTCCCATTGAAGTCAATGGGAGGTCGGAGGCGGAAGCGCCCGAAGATAGGGCATGTCGCTTCTTTTTCCCGCGAGGCAGTTTTACTGCTCGCGGGAAAAAGACGCCGACGCCTCCCATTGAAATCAATGGGAGGCGTTCTCGGGCCGTTTCTGCCGAGTTTTGCGACGCGGTTTCCGCGTCAAAAAACTCGGCAAAAGACCCCGTGTGAACATAGCCTTAGGCTGGGTTCACACAGAGTTTTTTGCAGGCGGAAAATCTGCCTCAAAATTCTGTTTGGAAGTTTGAGGCAGATTTTCCTCTGCCTGCACGCCATTTTTCGCAGCGTTTTTCGCCCGCGGCCATTGAGCCGCAAAATACGCTTTCTCTGCCTCCTATTGATGTCAATGGGAGGTCAGAGGCGTAATCGCGCGAAGATAGGGCATGTCCCTTCTTTCTCCCGCGAGATGGTTTTACCGCTCGCGGGAGAAAACCGCCCCGTCTCCCATTGAAATCAATGGGAGGCATTTTCGGCCGGCTTTTGACGAGTTTTGCGGCGCGGTTTCCGCATCAAAAAACTTGTCACAAAACTCTGTGTGCACCCAGCCTTAAAGGGGTTATGTGGGGAGCGAAAAGTATTAGCAGTGTACTTACTACGGTATGTGAGTACACTCGCTCAGATACATTCCGGTCCCCTGTCGCGCTGATTATGAGATTTTAATAGATTTTTATAGTGCTGGCAGGGGAATGGGACGTCTAGTTGCACAGTCTTCCTTCATGACGACACGATTTTTCATCATGTGACCGGCCCCGCTGAAGTCTATGTACAAGCACATACTGCAGTGAGTACACTGCTAATACTTTTCGCTCCCCGCATAACTGTCGTATTTAATTTTTTGTTTTTTTTTTGTTACTTTTCACTGATTTATATATGTACACTTAAGTTTAAAAACTTTTCTTACAAAGTGTTTTTATATTCACTAGGTCGTCGTCTTACTGTGGGCATATATTTTTCCAAGTTCAATATGGTTCCACTTTTTTAATAATGTTTTTAGTTTGTTAAAATGAGGTCTCCTTTTGTTGCAGAGGAACACGGTCTGCGACATGTAGAGAAAGATGTTCTCATTCCTAAGATGATGAGAGAGAAAGCCAGGCTGCTGTGTGCAGAACAAGTAGAAGGTGAGATTGGACTTTTTTATGAAAACGTTTTCACTGAAGCTTTTAGACTTAAAATATTCATAATTCTCCTGCTTCATGAAGATTAGTTTGATATTAAAATTTGTTTTAAATGCTTTAAGGACCTGTTCACATCACGTTTTTGTTTAGTGTGTAGGTCTCGAAAGCTCCGGACATAAATGCTAGACGTGTTCGCAGGTCTATATTGTCATCAGACAGAGGCCAAAAGAGTGTCCTTTTACTGCGAGTAAAATATATGTCTTGGGGGTGGGGTGGAACGACTTATAAAGACTGACGTTTCATAAGCCAGAATACAATTGAGGAGAAAAATTAGGACCAAATATGAAGACGCATGTCCTGCGTCGAAACGCGTAGCCTGTATTTCCTTCAATCCATTAAATATGTTTCTCAATAGCAGTGCCTAGCATATTTGGTCCTACTTTTTTCCTCAATTGTATTCTATACCTGGCGGTAAATTTCCATTTACCGGTTTGGACCTGGGCAGCAGCTGTATCTCGGATCTACCTACACACACTCTGGGTGTGTCTGCTTTCAACACATCCCAAGTAGCGGTGATTACCACGTAGGCTGATTTATCCCTTCTAACAGTGTTGTGCCTGCTCAGCACAACTTCTCTAGGTGAGTACATTTCACCTTACCTCTGTGCAATTACTTGTGGGTAATCTACATTATTACACTATGTGGCGCCGTGCTTTGTTATTTTTCTCCCTATCCAGTTTCATACGCCAGTCTTAGTCTAAATAGCACTGAAGTGAGATGTGAGAATTTATGAAGCGATGCACGGCACTTAATAAATTAGGAACATATCTGGCCGTCTATGCGCCAGAAAGTAAAATCTACGCTAGCTATTAAATTTGTTGGGCCACGGAAGGCCATGCCCCTTTTACTAAGTCCCCACCCACTTTTTTGTACAGTGCCGTGAGTTCTGCAAAAGTCAAAATTTGTTTGCGCAAATTTAAGCTTTTGCAGCATTGCGCCGTTTCCATGCCAGCATGGAATGATTTATAAATTCATCCCATGGAATATCATATTAGACTATGCAGTCCAGTGAAAAACATATACCTTAAACGTATAAGGTTTTTTTTTTTAACATGGTGGCATCCGTCACAGCCTACGTGAACATAATATCTACATGTTTTTTTGTTTTTTTTTATATCAATACATTAGGCATGGGTTCTCCTGTAAATCTGCTCCACAACAATTAATTAGAATTTCTAACAAAGCGTGTAAATAATGATGATTATAATAAGGAAAATTTCCCTAAGTTCTACCTCCAGGAGCTGGAGAAAAGATTTACGACATGAATCCTATCCTGGGACATCAGGAAAGATTCCCCCTCTAAGTTTTTGAAGGGCTTTCCTGATCTTCCGAGGATGGCACCGATCCTGTCCTAGGTAAAACTGTAAAAATATGGCTCATACATAAAACTGTATTCAAGAGCGGGCCGGAGCGGTGTATGTGTTTGACATACGCAGATTCATACACCGCTTCATATTTTTCGAGATCTTGGCACTTAGATTGCACGGAGACTGGCATGAGACCAGCTATTAAATCCGGATAACTCCTTTTACACTGGCCATGCTTTTTTATACCTTTACAAAGGAGGACCACAAAGTTCCCTATGTTTCTAAAAACATGTTATACTATTATTGGTTTTAAATGTTGTTATACTTATAGGAAGGAAAAGTATGTAATATGGCACTGCAAAGAATAAATAAAAGTAAAAGAACTGTGAAAAGTGAATTGATTGGATGATGTAAACAGTTGGTTCGCACCACCTAGGTTTTCTCATACCTCTTCTGCTCTGGGCACACAGTGATATTTAGTAAAAATGATTGGCCACAACATAACTTCAGGCCTCCCTTCTACAAAGCCTGGCCAGTGTCAACCATGGTTTCAGTAACATGCACTTTTTCAACAATACCGCACCAACAGGGGCCATTGTGTCCCTTAAGGGTTGCACTGGCTTAAGAATAGGACATTTTCAAGTGACATGTGAAGAGTCACATGTGAAGATCGGAGCCCTTTTCCAGCACTACTCTTTGCATTCCCTTTGCCCAAGGGGAAATTAAAATGACACTTGGTAGAAATAACTTGTGGAATAGTTATGGCCTATTATGAGACGTGGTGTAACCACAGGAGAAGTGTGAGATACTCGGCGGTCCTGGAACCCTAAGCGCATACGTTAGATTGTGTCTGAATAAATCTGTTTGTGGAAAGCCTTTTATAGGACCTAAGGCATGCTTCTATTATTTTATACTCCGAAGGTACCGGTATTTGTTTGCTATACCTACAGTATGTTTTAGAATGGTCATTTTTTTTAAGAGTCAAAAGGTAATTGACTTCTGTATTCTTCATGTTTTTGGAGAAATAATTGTTTAGTTATGTTAAAAATCTTCACAAGGAAGGATTTGATGAATTTAAATGCTAGTAAAATAAAGTGCTTGAATATTTCAATAATGTACTAATGGCCAAAAGTATGTGGACACTTACAATTCACCTGTGTGCTTGTCGAGTATTCCAAACCATAGAAAATAAAACGGAGTTGCCGTCATCCACTAACTAGAAGGAATGTCCATATACTTTTAGCCATGTCGTGCTTGTTTCTGTGCTTTTTGTATTGTAATACAGTGAGCATGTCTGTGTTTACCTCTCAAGCACCAGTTTCATAGAAAAGTTTCAACAAATCTCATCCACATGCTGCGTAAAAGAAATGCGGAAATTGAACTGCGGTGCAGATATTTAATTTCTCTTGTGAAAATGCTGCGGCATTTCCACACGGAAAACCCGTTTGGAAATTCCAGCGTTTACGCTGTGTGGGGACATACCATTAATCTGTTGGGCACCGTGATGCCAAGTCTCAACAGGGCATTCCGTAACCAGAGAAGTGTTCTGAGCATTCGGCAGTAAACCCTCCCAAACTCCTCTTCTCTTTTGAGAACTATTGGACCCATAGTAAGCAGAATTATTTAAAGTGTAGCTAAACGTTTGACAAACTTCTGACATGTCATAGTGACATGTCAGAAGTCTGGATTGGTGGGGGTCCGAGCACTGAGACCCCACCAATCGCTAGAACGAAGCAGCTGAAGCGCTCGTGTGAACGCTCAGCCGCTTCGTGTCTATTCGGCTTTTTCCGGAAAGCCGATGTATCGGAGTACGGGCTCATAGACTTTCTATTGAGTCCGTACACCGATACATTTATTTCCGGAAAAAGCTGAACAGACCCGAAGCGCTCACACGATCGCTTTAGCTGCTTCGTTCTAGCGATTTGGTGGAGGTCTCAGAGCTCGGACCCCCACCAATCACATGTCAGAAGTTTGGCAAACATTTAGCTTCGCTTTAAACTATCTCTAAAGCTTTCCAATAATTTGAAGCTTTTCTTTTTATTGTCTATACTAAGCCAAATAGATTCTAAAATTAGCTCACCCGACATTGTCTTTAGATCCTGTGCTCAGGATTTTGTATGCACAGGGGCAAGTATTGCCTCCACAGGCCTATGCAAATAGATTCAGAAGTATTTTGAGCCAGCGCTCCGTGATATGACAAACGGGAAATGTAAAGACGACAAAAATACTTTTAAAAACATTACTTGCACGTTGTGAATGCTACATGCGCTCCTAACCAGAGCATATTGTTAAATGACCCCACAAGCTTTTTTTTTTTTTTAACAGAAGCCCCCACCCTGTGATTCAATATTATAATGCATAGTTCAAAGGTCAACATATTTCTACGTGACATAATACAAAAAAAAAGAAAGCTAAAGACAATTTTAATACACAAATGTAATCTTAAAAAAACGTGACCAGGACACTGATCTTGAAATCAAGAATTAATGGAAGTTCACTAGATCTACTACTCATAGAACATATGTCTATATAATCAAAGTATTACATGTTATGAACTATTAGGATGATAATTGTATTGAAATCATATAATTTTTGTTCCAACTATCTAATTGTAAGGCCCTGTTCACACAGTTTTTTTTTACACGTTTTTTGATGAGGAAAACGCGCCAAAAATCGTCCGAAAACTCAGAGCAAGCAGAGAAAGCGTTTTTCGCAGCGCTTTTGCCTGCGGCGCTCAAACGTTACAAATGGCGTGCAGGCAGATAAAAATCTGCCTCAAAATTTCAGACGAAAAACTCTGTGTGAACAGGGCCTAAGACTAATGGAAATAAAGAACTATACAATGATTTAAGAAGACTATGATATTAGACTCAGTTAAGGACCTGATTGTGAAGCATGAATCCAAATAACGCTGGGCACCTGATCATATTGTGAATGAAGGTGTGAACTGCAACAATTCCCTTTTTTATATTGAGTCCCATGGAAAACCCGGTATTGAGACAAAAGCACCCAAAAGTCTTGCGATCTAACAGTTTCCTCTTCCAGTCACCTCCTCTCATCGATCATTTGACCTTTTCTATGCCCTGTATGTATAGGGTCCTCAGTGACCCTACATGTATTTCCAAAAAGTGTCTGGCTCCCTGGGATATATTTCTGTTTTGTAGATTAGACTAGATTAATTTTGAGTTTACAGTCAATGCAAGACATCAAATAGATTACATTTCAGTTTATGTAGTTCATAATAATGTATGCTTTGTCTGTTATCTCACAATATATGGTTTCAATTTATTGGCCCCACACATATAGAAACCGAAACTATGTAGACGTGTGTGTGTGTGTGTGTGTGTGTGTGTGTGTGTATATGTATGTATGTGTGTGTGTGTGTGTGTGTATGTATATATATATATATATATATATAATATAATATAATATAATATAATTTTTTTTATATAACTTTTATTTTTATTATTTTTCTTCTTTGGGACAGAAATAAACTTGAAAATAATATAGAATTGAAATTTGGGGCTCGGTGTGCAGACAGCTGGGAACCCTCTTGGCAGCTTAGTTTACCATCCTCAAATAGCACTGGTAGGTGCTTGGTAACTGTTTTTGATGGTCAAACTCTAAGGGCCTGTTCACATCAGCTTTAGGTTCCGTTGATGGGTTCCGTCAGACCTTTGCATCGCAGGAGTGCGGTCGACAACGCTATTGATTCCGCAAAAAAATGGAAACCTTACGGAATGGCTACAAATGGAAACCATTAGAAACGGAAGCATTACCATTGAAATCAATGGTAATGCAAATGGAAGCTTTGGTTTTCGTTTGCTTTTCCGTTGATGGCTTCCTCAGACGGAAAGGTCTGACGGAACCGATCAACAGAACCCCGACGCAGATGTGAACACACCCTAAACTGTATTGGTCTCAAATGTCGGTTTATATGAGATTTTTTTGGGATACTCTTTATCTGCTAGATTTATTATCCATTATATTGACTATATTGCCCTGTGTTTTTCTATCAACACTGATCTTAGCACCGTTTAACATCCAGTCAATCTATTGATGATCTCTCCTGATTCCCTATCGTAGAATATCTTATTACTACAGTTGCATTTTGTCCTATACAGTTCAGCTATTGGAATATATTCATGTTTTGGGTGGCAACTTCTGCATGTAAAATGGTGTTACATGTAATCTCTTTTATAGGTACATGTGTCAGTGGATTATGTTATCTTATTTCATGACAGACTTGAATCTAAAAAATTGATGACAATGATGTGTGAATCTCAGATTCATGTTATTGTAATTTACTCTAAACGTCTCTCCTTCCCAAATGATAGTCTATATTTCTATTATACCACTTGATGTGAGATATAAGTGGATTATTTATGTGACATATCTAATTCACATAAATAATATTTAGCTCCTCCCAATCTGACATTATCATATTTGCTGGGAATAGAGAATACTTTGCTTGGCCCCTCCAGTGATTTGTAAATTGTAATGGCGGTCAAAACTTAAATAGTTGTGCATCGTCAATAAGTGGATGACCTGTAATATATATTCTTATAGATTGGCTGTACTTCACTAAATGGTGTTTTAATGCCATTATAGCTACCTCAGGTGGTATAGAAGTGTAGAGGGATATAACATCACAGCTAAGCCATAAGTATATTTCCTTCCAATCTTTATTATGAAATACACGTAAAGTTTCTTTTGTGTCTCGGTTATAGGATGGTATTCGCTGAACAAGAGGCTGCCAGTAGACCATCAAACAAAGCACACAGCCTCTCGTTCAGCGACACCATACCCGAGACCATAGGTCTCTTTGGTGGGATCTCACCCTTGTGTACTTTAGGTAATTCATGCATGATGGGTATTATGGGATGTTCCACTACTAAATATTCTGCATGGTTTTTGTTTTTTCATAACACGCATGATTAATCCTTCCTTGACTAGTTTGGTCAGGGCCTTGCATGCTTCTGTAGGTTTGAGTTTCATTAAACATTGAAGTGATTTGATTATATGACAATTCATCCAAAACCTCAATTGTGCTCCCTTTATCAGCCATTTTGATAACTATGCCAGCAGTCTTTAATTCCCAGATAGCTTCCTGATGTCTTGGAGTTTAAAGAAGCTCTGTCACTAGTTTAGTAATACCCAAACCCTAGCTAATCTAATAGACGCTGTCACACTGATAATACTAGTGAATATTGTGTCCCAAAACGTTTATTATTTTAGAAGTTATCAGCTTTTTTCTAAATATGCAAATGAGTCTATACTAGCCAAGTGGGTGTCAACACCAGAGATTCTCCTGAGGAACAGCTAACTCACAGCCGCTGAAGCTGTCCTATCAGCATGAAGCTGCTTCACACACAGTATGAGAGACTGGGGCTGGAGGAAAAAGGGATTACTTAAAATAGCCACATCTCTGGCTGTAGATGAGATTCTAATCTTTCATATGACACCAGGATCACAGTTCTGGCTGTGAAACAACCGGAGGCATCACCAGTTGAAAACACAGTCGGTTATGGAAGCTGTATACTATATGATCAAACTATTTTGCTGGCCAGGGAAGGGGGGAGCGCTTAAAACGGCCATATTTTGGGCTGTGGACCACCTTAAACAATTCTAGCTGTGAAACAACCGGAGATATTGCCAGTTGAATACACAGGAATGGAAGTTATATACTATATGATCACACTGTGTTGCTGGGCAGGGAAGGGGGAGAAGATGTATACTGATTGGACAGCGTCATACAGAAAACATTACACCGCTCAGAGTAAAAAGAAAGAGTCTCCTCCTTTTTGGCTATTAGAGCCACATTAGCATATTTGGAAAAATGCTCATAACTTGGCAAATAATAAATGTTTTTGAATGTTTTTTTATACTGTAATCAGTTATTAGATTCGTTAGGAGATAGGGAATGACAGATCCTCTTTAATTCCAGGAGTCGTTTCCCGGTGCTGTTTTCTTATAAAGAAGACGTAAGTCTTCTTCACCAACTCCTTTAATTTTATAAAGAGCTGGAACTTGAGGATAAAAATATAAAATTTGTAATTTTGAGGGGAGTTAACAATGTTCCTACACCAGTTTTCTGGCGTAGAAATGTTGCAAACCGACTAAAAGTCACAAAAATGTTGAAGTCCTATGACTTACAGTAGATCTAGTGAAATCAAGAATCAATGGATCCGTGTCCCGGTCACGTTTTTTTTTTAAAGTTATATTTGTGTTTTTACATTTTGTATGAGTTATTGTATTACGTCGTAAAGCAATATATTAAACTAGGAACTAGTGAACATCATATGTAATGCATTCGGATATTGCAGACGGGTCTTCTGTTTAAAAAAAACAAAACTTGTAGCGTCACTCAACATTAGCTGTGATTAAGAGCGCAAGTAGCACTCGAAACACGTAAGCAATGTTTTTAAGGTTTTTTTTGTTGTGGTGACATTTTTTCATACATTTAATTCAGTAAATTATTGCATTACAACCACATAATAATATAATGTAAAATAACAATTCAAACAATACCCTACACATTCCCACCTCCCTACGACCACAACCTCTCCACTTCACATCCGTTCCAGAGACCCTTAAACTCTTCCCATTTATGAAATTGTTTCAACATTTTAGATCTTATTTTCTCAGACATTTTGATTTTAACCTCTTAACGCCGAAGGACGGATATATCCATCCTCTGCAGCTGCTAGTTCGCGCCGGAAGACGGATATATCCGTCCTGTGATGGCGCGGGTACTGACAGTGTACCCACGCGATCAGCGGCAGGAGCACGGCTGTTATACACAGCCTGGCTCCTGCTGCAACTGCCGGAATCGAAGCGCTCTCCGATTCTGGCAGTTTAACCCATTAAATGCCGCTGTCAATAGTGACAGCGACATCTAATGTGTTTGACAGAGACCCCCAGGTCTGTCTTCAGTAAATGCCTGTTAGGCGATGCCGGAGGCATGACCTAATATATTGCCTGTCAGTTTTACACTGACAGGCAATAATGCTTTGGTATACTAAGTATACCAAAGCATTATATATGTGATCAGCAGATCGCATAGTAAAGTCCCCTGGTGGGACAAAAAAAAATAAATGTAAATCAGTTAAATAAAGTTTGTGAAAAAAATAAATAAAAAATTACAGTGAAAATCAAATAAACTAAATTTTTTGCCCAAAAAGTTGTTTTATTTAGTAAAAGTGTCAAAACAAATCACACATACACATATATGGTATCCCCGCAATCGTAACAACTTGAACAATAAAATGAACACATTAATTAAACCGCCGGATGAACGGCGTCCAAAAAAGACGCAAAAAACAACGGCAAAATTCATTTTTTTTCTCCCATTCCCCCCATAAAAAAAACTTAAATAAAAGTTCATCAATAAGTCCCATGTACCCCAAAATAGTACTAATGAAAACTACACCTTGCCCCGCAAAAATCAAGCCCACATACGGCCACAACAGAAAAATAAAAAAGTTACGGCTCTTGGAATGCGGCGATGCAAAAACAAGTAAATTTTTTTAAAAGGTCTTTATTGAGCAAACTTAGAAAAACATATAAAACCTTTATATAATTGGTATCTCCGTAATCGTGCCAACCCATAGAATAAAGGTAACATTTTATTTACGCTGCATAATAAACGGTGTAAATTTATAACGTGAAAATCAATGCTAGAATAGCTGCTTATTTTCAAATAAGTTAATAAAAGTTAATCAATATATTATATGCATTCAAAAATGGAGCAATTGAAAAATACAAAACGTCCCGCAAAAAACAAGCCCTTATACGGCTATGTCGACGGAATAAAAAAAAACTTACGACTCTTGGAATGCGACCGTGAAAAAACAAAAAATAATCCTTGGTCATTAACGTGCAAAATGGCCTGGTCATTAAGGGGTTAAAAACAATACGTCTCCATTCTAAAATAGAGGGGGAGGTCTCTGCTATCCATTTCCTTGCAAGAACTGATTTAGCGAGCAATAAAACTCTCAAAATAAGCCGAATTTGTGATTGCTAGAGCTCCGCCATTGACAACTCGTCGGTACAATTCAAAAGCGCGAATTTTGCAGATTTCGGAATCTCACGATCTAGTTAGATCGCCAACTCTTCAAATATCAAAGACCAGTATAAGTCAATAGTTGGCTGTTTCCATATCATGTGTAAGAACTCAGCCACAGGGTATTGACCTGAATTGCATTTTGCATCCTCCGATAAGCCCAGTTTATAAAGTAAAGAAGGAGTATAATACAGACGATGCATAATATTTAAACTGAACCATTTGATGGTTTGCGCAAACCGAGGTCTCCTTCTCATTCTTAAAAAAACAACATTTCTCCTGACTTATTGCACAAGTCAAAGGTGTTGGGATAGGGATATAGGCCCAATAAAGTGTGGTGACGTCTTTAAATATGGGAGCATACTGAAATAAAAGTTGTCCCGTTTGTCATACCACAAAGTGCTGGATCAATTTACTTGGTATTCTATTTTATTTCCATGTAAGTGCCCTGGACATGGTGGATCATCAGACTATTCTGTATTAAAATCATATTTGAGTCTATTTTTCATACATACTTGACCAGCAGTTTTGTCAGTATCGCCAGACAGGGTGACAAGGACTTTTACTTTGTATAGAGCTGGCCATATATATTAGATAAATGTTGGCTGATTCCTTTGATTTTGGTGTGATCACCTGATGACGTAAATGTATGCAAGTACTTAAAACAAAATTTTAATTGGAATGCTCATTAACACTCAGCCATCAAACTCGTCTCATAATTCCCCAGTTAGTGATCCCTGTTTTTCCTGTACAGCCGTTTCATATATTTTTTCTTTATTAAAAGGGTTGTCAGCTTTCAACAAATTCATGTTATTTTTTGTATAATGTAAAGTCATACAATTTTCCAATACACTTTCTGTATTAATTCCTCATGGTTTTCAAGATCTCTGCTTGTTATTATTCAGTAGGAATATTCAGTGGATAAAATTCTGTCCATGGTCATGTGATGAACACACAGGTGCACGGCTCGTTAGTGTGTGTATCAGAGCTGTGTCTTCTAATGATCCAAGGACCTGTCTGATCTACCCGCCCCTCGCTGGCCGCTGCTGTCAAAAGTTCATTGTCGTTATCCGCTCTCCCAAACTCCTCCTCCGGCCGTAAATAACGGTCAAGATTGAGAAAGGTTTCAGTGGATGGTGCTGAAACATTTTACTGAGGGTAATAAAGAACCCCTATTTTTTCACTTATTTTTGTATATATATGTATAAATATAGATCTATAAATAAATATATATATATATATATATATATATCAAATCTACATACATTTTGTATGTGTACGTGTGTACGTGTGTACGTGTGTGTGTGTGTGTGTGTGTGTGTGTGTGTGTGTGTGTGTGTGTATGTATATATATATATATATCGCCCAGTGTTGCTAGAACCCCCAGAATCCTCTCACCTCCCACAGTACGATGTCTACCCTCCCTCCCAGTATCATATCCCACAGTATTATTTCTCTTCTCCTTCAGTCCCGTCCCCGTCCCTCCCCCAGTGTCATTCCTGTTCGGTATCATCTCTCTCCCAGTATCACTTCCCTATAGAAATCCTCTTTCTTCTCCAGGTCAGCACGACCTCCTCTCTGCACTGGGCATAGTAATGTACTACTTGTAGCAGCAGCTTCTCCTGTGCTGTGTGACCAGAGAGAGAAGATACTTTGACATGTTACACGGCACAGTTGCTGTCAGATCCGTAAAAGGCTGCTCACAGCTGCTGCTACAAGTAGTACAGTATTATTCTGCAGTGTAGAGAGGAGATCCTGCTGACATGGGTAAGAAAGTTTCTGCTTATAGTGGGGGGACACTGGGGGAGGGGTGATGTGAAGAGGGGGTGACACTGGGGGAGATGTGATGAGGGGGATGATATGCGGGGGAGATCATGTGATGATACTGGGGGGAGATGAGGGGGATGACACGGCGGGGATGATGTGATTATACTGGGGGGAGATGACATGAAAGTATGATACTGGGGGGAGATGAGGGGATGATACTTGGGGGAGATGAGGGGATGATACTGGGGGGAGATGAGGGGATGATACTGGGGGGAGATGAGGGGATGATACTGGGGGAAGATGATGAGATGAGGGGATGATACTGGGGGAAGATGATGAGATGAGGGTATGATACGGGGGGAGATGAGGGTATGATACGGGGGTAGATGAGGGGATTATGCTGGGCGTAATGTGAGGAGGGGATGATACAGAGGGGGGACATGATGTGAGGAGGCGGATGATTACAGGAAACCAGCGCATGTGCAGATAGATAACGGGAAGTCCAGCCACATTCAGGCATGGTCGAGAGACTGGTCACATGCTACTCCATGTCACGCGCAGGGATAGACGAGAGCAGCGAGGCAGAGGGGAGAAAGGTTTCTCTTCACCAAGGGACGTGGCTTACCATAAGTTAAAAAAAACAGCAGAACTGGTAATGAAGGTATATTAGTAAGTGTAATATTTTCTTGCCTGCCACACATTAGAAATAAGTCTAGATAAAGCGGCCAACCCCTTTAAGATGACATTATCTGCAAATAAGCCGACTTTATGTAATCTATGGTCAATAGGTATACCTCTTATATTAATATCCGTCCTAAGTGCCTATTACATATATTATAATTCTCATCTACCACAGGAAAATCACAACACACAGAGATGGATCAAATGTAAGATTTTCAAGCATAGTATTGCTTAACCCCTTGGCGACATGTCACATACTATTACGTTGCTGCCACCAAGGGGTTAGCGCATTGTCATGTAACTGTACGTGACAGTGATGGAGCAGGCTCAGAAGCTGAGCCTGCTCCATCACCAGTGGGTGTCCGCTTAATATCGCAGTGACACTGTTGTAACGGCAGGGACCAGAGTGAGGTCCGATCCCCGCCGATTAACCCCCTAAATGCTGCGATTAATTGCAACCTTGGCTTTAGTTTGTTTGTATGCCATGAACATCCCTATGATGCAATCGCAGGGGTGCGGATGGTTGCTATGGCAACCGGAGGCCTAACAATGGCCTTCTGGCTGCCAAGTACGGTGACCTACTAGGCCCCGCCAAGATATGGGACCTAATAGGCTTGCTGTCAATGAATAACAGACCGCTCGAATACACTGCACTACATATGTAGTGCAGTGTATTAGAATAACGATCAGGGCTTCAGGCCTTCAAGTCCTCTAGTGGGACTAAAAAAGGTTCACAAAAATGTTGAATGAAAATAAAGTTTCAGGTTACATAAACAAAAAATATGGAAACCCAAAAAATAAACGTATTTAAAAAAATAAAATAATTTTTTATTGTGGTAACGCTGTAAAACATAAAGAAACTATATACATATAATATCGCCAAAAAAAAACTACCTTAATTTCAGTTTTTTGGTCACCTTGCTTTGCAAAACAATTGAATAAAAAGTGATAAAAAAAGTCGCATGTACCCCAAAATGGTACCAATGAAAACTACAGATTGTCCTGCAAAAAAGCCCTCAACACAGCTCCGTTGGAGAAAAAATTAAAAAGTTCTGGCTCTCAGAATATGGCGATGCAAAATGTTCAGAGTGTGTTCTAAAAGCGGATAAGACGGGGCACCATTTATCAGTGCGACACCGGCCACGCATCTATAAATTATTATTATTTATCCCATTATTATACCCTCTTCTTATGCCCTGATGTACTTCACATAGATTACATATGCACCCACATCATAAACTGAAATACCAGCAAAACCCCAAGCAGAACTATTATCCAAAATCTGTGCTCCAAAAGCCAAATGGCGCTTCCTCCCTTCTGAACCCTACAGTGTGCTCAAACATCAGTTTATGTCCACATATATGGCATCACTATACACGGGAGAACCCGCTTAACAGTTTGAGGTAGGTCTTCAGTGGCACCAGCTGGGCACCAAATATTGGGTACTGAAATTTCATATCTGGAACAAAATTTATTTTGCTTTGCACCATCCGCTGTGCATTAATTTCTAATTAAAAAAAACACCCGTGGTGTCAAAATGCCCTCTACACTACATAAAAAAATGCTTTTTATGTAGGGGGGTAGTTTCTAAAATAGCATCACTTTTGGGGGTTTGTTTCACTGTTAGACCTCGGCGCCCTGCAGTTTTGGGCCAATACTGTGAAAATATCCAAAATAGAACTGAAATGCACATGTTGCTCTTTCACGTCTAAACACTGTCATATGTCAAGGCAAAAGATAAATGCCTTGAGGGGTGTAGTTTCCAAAATGGGGTCACTTCTCGGGGGTTTCCACTGTACTCTCGTACCTCAGGGGCTTTGCAAATGTGACATAGGTCTCGAACAGCAATCCAGTAAAATCTGAGCTCCACATGCCAAATGGCGCTCCTTCCTTTCTGAGCCCTGCCATGTGCCCAAACAGCAGTTTACGACCACATGTAGGGTATTGCTATACTCAGGAGATATTGAATAACAAATTTTGGGGTGTTTTTTTTTTTCCTATTACCCGTTGTGAAAAGGAAAAATTGGGAGCTATATCCTAGATGTTTTTGGAAAAAAAGTAATTTTTAGTTTTCACTGCCTAATTCTAATAAAATCTAGGAAACACCTGTGGGGTTAAAATGCTCACTACACCCCTAGATGAATGCCCTGAAGGGTTTAGTTTCCAAAAATGAGTCACTTCTGATGGATTTCTACTGTACTGGTACCTCAGGGGTTCTGCAAATGCGACATGGCGCCTAAAAAGCAATCCTGCAAAAGCTGCATGCAAAGTAGCGCTTTTGCCATTCTGAGCCCTGACGTGTCCAAACGGCAGTGTAAAATCACATATGGGGTATTACCAGAATCGGGAGAGATTGCTTTACAAATGTTGCGTTGCTTTTTCTTCTTTATCCCTTATAAAAAAAATGAAAAAATTCTACTATTTAATGGAAAAAAATTAGATAGGTTTTCATTTCCACTGTCTAATTCCAATACATTCTACAAAAGATCTGAGGGGTTTAAATGCTCACTATACCCATAGATAGATTCCTTGAGGGGTGTGGTTTTCCAAATACGGTCTCTTTTTTTGTTGTTTTTTTTTACGGTTTTGATCCCTCAGGGGCTTTGCAAATGCGCCATGGCACCCAAAAACCATTTCAGCAAAATGTGAGCTCTAAAAGCCAAATGGTGCTCCTTCCTTTCTGAGCTCTGCTGTGTGTCCAACATATGGTGTATTGCCGTACTCGGTAGATTTTTTTTTTTACAAATTTTGGGGTGCTTTTTCTCCTTTATTCCTTAATGAAATGAAAAAATCTGAGCTAAAACTACATTTTATGAGAAAATTTTAAATGTAGATTTTCACGGCCTAATTTCAATATATCTAGCAAAAAACGTGGGGTAAAATTGCTCACTATACCCCTAGATAAATTCCTTGGGGGTGTAGTTTATAAAATCTTCTCTTTTTGGGGGTGTTTCCTATGTTTTGGCACCACATGACCTCTTCAAACCTGACATGGTGCCTAAAATATATTCTAATAAAAAAGAGGCCCCAAAATCCACAAGGTGCTCCTTTGCTTCTAACGCCAGTATTTCAGTCATGTAGCAAACTAGGGCCACACGTGGGATATTTCCAAAAGATGCAGAACCTGTGCAATAAATATTGAGTTGCGTTTCTCTGGTAAGACCTTTTGTGTTACAGAAGAAATGTAATTAAAATAGATTTTGTAAAAAAAAAAAAATTATGAAATTTGTACATTTCACCTCCACTTTTCTGAAATTCCTGTGAAACACCTAAAGGATTAAGAAACTTTCTAAATGCTGTTTTGAATACTTTGAGGGGTGCCGTTTTTAAAATGGGGTGACATATGGGGGTTTCTAATATATAATGCCCTTCATAGCCACTTCAGAACTGAACTGGTCCCTAAAAAAAGTAGGTTTTGAAAATTTTCTTAAAATGTGAGAAATTGCTTCTAAAGTTATAAGCCTTGCAACATCCTAGAAAAAAATCAAAGGATATTCCAAAAACGATGCGAACATAAAGTAGACATATGGGGGATGTTAACTATTAACTATTTTGTGTGGTATAACTATCTGTCTTCTAAACAGATAGATTAAAATGTAGAAAAATTATAATTTTTGCAAATTTTCTCTACATTTCTCCAATTGTCTGGATAAGTAAAACCATTGCAAAGTTATTGCCACATAAAGTGAAACAGGTTGGATTTGAAAAAATTTGCTGTCCACGAGGGGCTTTAAATAACACCTTATCCTTCTTTAAAACCTCCCAAAGTACAGGAGAAAATAAGCAGACCTCTATATGTACATGTATCTGTATGTAAATTACAGTGTATTTCAGATTTCTGATCACATTTTACCATTTATCCTTCGTTATTTTGCCAAATTATTAAATGGAAAGTGAAATACAAAGAAAACAAAGGCCATTTGTAAATGCATGTATAGCGGCAAGAAGCAGGCAGATTTTATCCAATCCTTTTCAGTGCAGCATGTAAAATATAATTTGGGAGTGTACTTTTATTCCATTTTATTTTCAATGTCATCTCAACCCAGCTTATCAGAAGAATTAAGTGAGAGAGCTAGCACCACCATTACTATGTACAGTGTATTTTTTAAGGGGAAGGAGCAGCTTTTACAAGGACAAAGACATGAAATCACTTTCAATGAAAGAAACTGGTCTCATTAAAGCCACCAACAGCAGTTATTGACAGCTACACTTCCTATTAACAAGGGGCATTTAACTAAGAGTTTGGCTGTTGGATCTTTGGAGTTGATCTAATTTGCTGGCATTAATTAGTTTCTTTTGAGTATGGACACTTGGTGCTCACAGCTATAGACTCGTTGGACTAATTAGGATACAGAATTGAACAGAATGTGGTAAAGCCTTAACCTTCTACCATAACCAGCTGGGACTATCATAAAGACCAGAAAGCCCAAATGTTCCCTATTCAGGTAAAAGCGCCCTAATGAATATCCATTTCAGCAAGCTGACAGGTCTTCCTTTTTCCAACCATGCTTACTGCTTAACATGACATTATAAACATAATGTGTACTGCATATATTTTTTCATATGTAATGACTGTAATGATATACTTGCCATCATTTAGAGATGTATACACAGCATGAAATCATAAAAGGGTAGGGCTTGAGTATAATATATTCCGTAGCATTTGTAGGAAACATTATTTTCCAAGCATAGCTTATTGGTTTGTTGCCATAATCCGTTTACCGTAGTTTCCCGTTTTTTGTTTTTTTAAGCCAAAAAGTTGCGTTGATATATTGCTGTGTAGATGGATAATCACAGAAGTTAATTCCCAGTTTTGTTAAGTAGGTGTCATTCAATAAATCTTTTGACCAGTGTGGTTTGTTTCACACGCCATTCATTGGTAGGCTAGGCTTTCGCAAGTAGCACACTTCACTGGATAATCTCCCACAGTGCTCACATTGTATGGGGCTTTCTGCTTGGCCGAAAATGCTCTGAAAGTGCTCAAAAAGGGAGAATGGGATGCAAATTTCTTGTCCACAAACAGACTTGGGAGAACAGGCTTACTAGGTGAGATAAGTAATACATTGATTTCACCAAAACAGTAGTGTTTAACATAACATTGCCCCGTGCCTCGTATAATGGTGAGTAGTTTATAAATCTGCTATCAGGGTTGTATTCTAAAAAAATCCCTTAAGTGTTCCTTGTTATCCAGCCTGTGATTGTGGAGAGTACAGAAAGGATCATCTTCAACTCCGTAAGAGGGGCTTTACACTGAGCGACAACTTTGCACTTTTCTACTACATTGTTCCTTGTCTCTTTCACGTTACATGTTTCATCTGTAGTCCATCTTAGAAGCATGCATTATTGAGCCAATAGAATAATTGAGGTACTTTCAACTCAGAAGAACCAAGTCAAGAGACCTGTTACAGTTAGGGTCCTCTTACGCGGCCCGAAATGGGTCGTGTAAACGAGCGCCAATCAACAAGACGGCTCATTGATCGTCGCTCGTTTGCTCCTTTCACAAAGAGCTACGTTTGGGGACGAGAGTTTATTGGTCCAACCGTTCATCCTCATCCATTTTTTTTTTATCATGTCGCCCGCACGTCTCCCTGTTTATACAGGGAGATGTGCTGCCAACAACGATAGTGTCTGCTCGTTCATCGGCTGATTGCGGCAATGATCCGGGAACGAGTGTTCACATGAACGCTCCATTATCTGATAATTGGCCCATGTAAAACGGCCTTTGGGCTTTGTTCAAGTTTCCACTATGGTTCTATTTCATTAGGTACTCATTACCCTTTTGACCTGTAATACATAAGGGACTCTACTGACCAGGCATAGGCTGGCAAACCGATTTTTTGCATATAAAACGTTGCATAAACTTAAAGGGAACTTATGTTGAAAATGCTGTCCAATCTGTGGGAGCAGGAGGAGCTGAGCAGATTGATTATACATTTTTGTTGCAGAAACTTGTAATAATTTAAACCTCTGCTCATTCTAGGGTTAGGAGTCCAGTGGGCGGTCCTAATCACTGATTGATAGCAAGCTCTGTATTCATACTCCTACAGAGAAAGCTGTCAATCGATGAGTAGGACCTAAGCACAAAATGAGCAGAGATTCAAATGAATAATTTACAAGCTATTTCAACGTGACCGGTTCCTTTTAATAAATAGAAGAGCACCTTTCAAACTGTCAGATATTGGGAGAACATGGCACTTGTACAATTTTCAACTCCATGTCTACGTCCACTATAAATGTGCCCCTTTTTGTCTTGTAATCATTGTTGCAATTTTCCTTCTAGTTAAACTATTGTCAACTTTAGTAAAACCTGGAAATGCTAATGTCTTTGTGTTTCTAACATCTTTGGCAGGGCAAGTGTTAAATAAAATATAATGTGCTTCCCCCCCCCCTTTGTGTGAATTTAATTAGTTTGTTTCATCTACCACTATTTAAATTAATCTCATTCTTCTATATTCTCTTGCTCAAATTAGAATAATTCTTTTTAATCAGTCGTGCAGTGTAGAATATAAAAAAAAAACGGGCCCTGTTTGTATCATACAGAAGAGGCAGCGGCAGATATTTTATTATTTCTAACGGTGATTTAAAAGTAAAATCAGAAATATTGATTTCTACTTGACTGGAGAGATGATTTACTTTGAATATCCGTCTCATTCTAATCAGGTGAGAATTAATTGAGTCAGAGGTTTTAGATATTCAGTGATGTTAACTGAACCATGATCAATCTAGGCCAGGCTGGTTTGCTCAGTGTACTGACAATACCAAGCGGCTTATGCAGCCAGCGCGGAACAATACACAACAATCTTATTCTCATGCTCATCCTCTCAACTTCCTGGCTCATTACATGCACCCGCTAAAGATTCTCTGAGCACTTTCACATTGTAGGCAGCCACATAACAAACTAATCAACCTTGATCTGGCACAGAATTAAAGACATGCTAGCTTTATCATGAAATAGCTTTATGGAATGCGCTCTTGCTTCCTTTACAAGTCTCACGCAACGTGGGGCACATGTATTAAAGTGTCGTCTGAGGAAACTCTCAATGCAACTGGGATAAAGGCTGTCAGAATTGTTGGTGCTCCGTTTTTTTAGGGGATGTTTCAAACCTAAAGTACAAGTAACCAGTAGTCCGAGTACAATTCGGGAGGAGTACAAGTTTATGGCAATAAAGAGTACACAGCTGGTTGGCCACATCTGAAATACAATATACAATACAATAAAAATTGGTAAGGCGTTAATGAATAGTTGTATAACCGGGATTCTCAATAGCTCAAGTGAAAAAAATCTCAATCTGTTATAATAAGAAGCTTAAAGCAGATCTGTCATCCTACTACAATAGGGAACCTGTCACATTGAAAATGTAGTCCAATATGCAGGCAGTGTGTTATAGAGCAGGAGGAGCTGAGCAGAATGATATATATTGTGGTAAAAGATTCAGTATAACATGTAATTTATAGATCAAAATACCTGCTCTCTCTACACTTAGGAGTCCAGTGGGCGGTCCTGTTGGGTGATTGACAGCTAGCTCTGTATTCATGCTTATACTTGGAAGGCTGTTAATAATTGAGTGAGACCACACCCTATCCTAAACCCAGAGAGCATAGGGAGGGATTTCGATCTATAAACCACGAGTTATACTGAGTATTTTACCACAATTATGTATCAATCTGGTCAGCTCATCCTGCTGTATAATATTCTGCCTGCTGATCGGACTGCATTGTCAACGTGATAAATTGCTTTTAAGGTGGGGGCGCTTTACTTATGAATACAGCAAACTCCTAACTAAAGTCTGCTTTATTTTTTTTCAGCTCTATTAGCCAAATGGCACAATATTTTTATTTGTTCCATTTCGGCTAAGGGTATGTTCACACGTTCAAAAAGAAGTGGCTTAAAATTACGAGATTTTCACTGGATTTCAAAGCGTTTTTTGAAGCTGAAAATGAATCTTTTTTTATTTTTTTATTTTAAGGTTTTTTGAGGCTTTTTTTGAGGCATTTTTCATAGTGTCCATGGAAAATCAGCTCCAAAAATCCCCTCTAACAGCACATCACGCCCCCCAGCAATGCAATCGCGAGGTAGCGATGGTTGCTTATGGCTGCCTGCGGGCCTAATGAAGTCCCCCAGGTCCGCCATCTTTGTGCTCCTATTAAGCGCTGCCTGTGGCAGGGCTTAATAGAAGCCTGTCAGAATCACAATATACTGCAATACATTAGTATTGCAGTATATAGTGCAAGCGATCAAATGATCGCTGGTTGAAGTCCCCTAGGGGGACTAATAAAAAAAAGTTAAAACTAAATTAAATTTAACTTTAATTTAAAAAATAAAAAATGTTAAAAGTTAAAAAAAAAAACCTTTTCCCATTTTCCCCCTAGAGCATAGTAAAAAAAATAAAATAAACATAATTGGTATCGCCGCATCCGTAAAAGTCTGAACTATTACAATATATAATTATTGTACGCCGTAAAAAAATAAAAAAATTAAACGCTAGAATTGCTCTTTTTTTGTTCACCTCATCTCCCACAATTTTTTTTAATAAAAAGTGATCAAAATGTCGCATGTACCCCAAAATGGTACCATTAGAAACTACAGCTTATCCCGCAAACAATAAGCCCTTATACCACTTAATCGACGGAAAAATAAAAAAGTTATGGCTCTCAGAATTTGGCGACACTAAATAAGTTATTTTTTACACTTCGGTTTTTACTTGTAAAAGTAGTAAAATATAGAAAAAACTATATATATTTGTTATCGCCGTAATCGTATTGACCCACAGAATAAAGTTAACATTTTGTTTTAATTGAACAGTGAATTCCATAAAAACGAAGAGCAAAAAACAATGGAGGAATCCGTTTTCTTTTTCATTTTCTACCGCACAAATAATTTTTTCCCCCATTTCCTAGTACATTATATGGCAGAATAAATGGTGCTACGAAAAACTACAAGTCGTCCCACAAAAATCAAGCCCTCATAGGACTATGTCGATGGAAAAATAAAAAAGATGTCTTTTGGAAGGTGGGGAGGAAAAAATTAAAATAAAAATCTGAAAAATTGATGTGGCGGGAAGGGGTTAATGGATGTTTTTCGGGAATCAATCTTTGTGATGGCCGTTAAAAACTGATCCTGGCCCTCACAAGACGACTCCCTGGCACAGCGCTACTTTGAGCGCTGAGCCTGTGGAAGCCCTGCACATCACTGTCCATATATGATCAGGACTTTCAACTATGGAGTCCCCGGCCAGAGCATCACAAGCTCTCTGGGTGGGGACTCTTGTCATGGGAAAGCACTTGATGTCATTGTCCATATATGGACAGTGATGTTAGGGGCTTTGATATTCCAGAATCCTGACCAGAGCGTCAATAACGCTCTGGCCGTAGATTCCGCTCCTAGAGGGAGACTCTGATGTCACTTTCCATATATGGAGAAAGAGGCAGCACTCCAAGGTTCAAAAAAGTAGGTAGTTTATTCACCAATCAGTGAAAAAGGTGCAACGTTTCAGCTGCTCAATGCAGCCTTTTGTCAAGCTTGACAAAGGCTGCATTGAGCAGCTGAAACGTTGCACTTTTTTCACTGATAGGTGAATAAACTACCTACTTTTTTGAACCTTGGAGTGCAGCCTCTTTCTCCTTACATTTGTATACCATTGGGGATTTACAAGTCGGATCCCTGGAGGCCTGCACCCTTATGTCCTGGAGGTTTTTGTTCTACTGTGCTGCCCATACACCTTCTCTTGCACACTTTCCATATATGGATAGTGGCAACAGAGGCTCCTCCAGGAGCAGAATCCCCGTACAGAGCTTCGGCGATGATCTGACCAGGGATTCCTCACCTGGAGGAGCCCCAGCATCAATATCCATATATGGTCAGTGACGTCAGGGGGCCCTGCTGGAGCGGAATCCCGGCCAGAGCATTGCCGACGCTCCAACAGGGGATTCTGCTCCTGGAGGAGCCTCTGACGTCCCATATCTGCTCCTGGGCAAGTCGCACAATTCATAAAGGATGGCAAGTATGGTCGTATATTTGGCGCCTTAATTCTACAACTGACAACACTGACTATGCCTTTTTTTAAAAACGGCGCACATTTGATAGGTGTGAGCCAGTGCCCAATGTATAACACACAGTTTACATATGCCTCAGTAGGTGACTCTTCTGCAGTATTCCAGCTACAAAGCCTGTGGTTGTGTATCTGGTGACAAATGGATACATTAGACAACAGTATTTCCGTTAAGCTATAATAATTATAACTATCTTACTTCTTCATACCCTGTGTGTTTATAATTATAAGCAATGACAATAACTGTATTATTTGCACATTATCCGTACTTGCTGCCGAAGATTTACTCTTCCAGTAAACATTTTTAACACGCTGTACCCTGTAAGCAGTTTGTAGTGACGATGTATCCGTATCTACTGAAGCAATGTGCTTAGCACAGTCCTCTACCTCGGCTGCTCTTTGTTTTAACGCCTGCAAATCATATCACTGCAAGGTGTTGAGCATAGAGCAAATAAATAAATAAAAGTAGCCCTCCCTATTCATGGCAAACACTTTCATTTATTTGAAGAGTGTGATCACAATATCTTAAGTGTTGTGATAATATACATGGTGAGATGACACCTCAGTAGGGCCAGTTACTAAGTAGAAAAATTGTAAAGATTTTTAAGCTGCAGCCAGGGCATAGCAGACAAAGTTATGCTGGCTGGTGTCTATAGTTATGTTTTTAACAAGTGTGAGCCTTGTTGATATCTCTGTGGTCACTGCATGTGAACATAGAATGCCACACATCAGTTCAGATGCCATGAAAGTGTAGCACATAATATAACTGGGTAAGTGATACCACTATCAAAGGGAAGAGATCAATTCAATTGCAATCCAAAACTGGATTAACGGGCCAAGTATTTTAGTTTCTTTTTTACTACTGTGCAAACAGAACTATAATTTTAATGCATCATTGCATATTAATCACGGTCATTCTACATGGTGTCAGACACGAGTGAACACTTCAAAGAAAAGTTTATATTTTTTTTGTCTGACCTACATAAGTTTATATTTTGACACTTCCAGTAGAGCTCTCACAAGATAGGCTTGCAATTAAAGTGAATGTCCAGTTGTGTGTTCAAAAATGATATATGCCAATACCTGTAGATGTTGCTTTCCTACTATTTATTTTCCTCAGTGCTTTCTGCTTTTTTTTTTTTTAAAACTCTGCTCTATTAGGGCAGAGGTTTGATCAGTGACTACAGCTTAGCTACAGTCTGAGTAGTCTGACACACACCACCTGTCTCATCATTGGTTACGCTAGCTGCTCTCTCCCTCCCCACTTCAGCTCTGCCTCTTCAGATCGGAAGCTGACAAACTGGAAATTACACACACTAGGAAGTCAGTGCATGGAGACCTGATATCCAGCACAGCTAAAGCGGAATAATTATAAAGTACAGATTACTAAAGTTTTAGTTACACTCATCAGTGGCGGATCATCATTAGGGCGGTTTGGGCGGCCGCCCGGGGCCCAAGGCTCCCAGGGGGCCCATGGCCACCCAAACCCTCTTATGCCCGGTGGCGTCGCTAGCACCGGAGGGAGCCCCGGTGCCAGGACCGCACCTGTCATGAGGCGAGGGGAGCTTCTGTCCTACTTAGCAGCACGTGGTCTGTGCTGCGATCTCTCCCTGTTCTGCTTTAGAAGCTCCCCCTCCAGCCCCCCTTCCCTGCTCTACACACCTCTCCTCCTGCTGCTAGCAGTCGGGACATGGGGGAGGGGAGACTGTCGGCAGGCTCTGTGTCGGGCTGTGAGCAGGAGAAGAGCTGAGTGAAGACTCCCACCACATCAACCTGCTGAACGCTCTTCACAAATCTCCTACATAAAAAGGTAAGTGCATGTGTGTTTACAATGTGTACTTTATATGTGTATAATGTGCATACTCGTGTGTCTGTGATGTGTACATATGTATGTATATAGTGTATGTATGTGTGTATATATATCAGCAGCAATTCCGCAGAAACTAGCAGAATTTCCGCTGCAGAAAATGGTGCGTATTTTGCTGCGTTTTTCTGTGTTGGGGGATGGTGACGTCTCCTCTTAAAAAACGCAGCAATTCTGTCCACTTTCCGCAGCAGGAATTGACATGCTGCAGTACGAGAAATACGCACCGCAGGACAAAATGTCTGGTCGGAAATTTTACGCACCGTCTGGATGAGATTTGGTAAATCTCACTCACTTTGCCACTACTGTATTCTGCATATTTTCGGGGCGGAAAATACGCAGCAATTCCGTTAAGTGTGGACAAGCCCAATTACAGTAGCAGCAGAGTAGATTAGATGTGAACAATTCTCATCACACGCTGCGTAAATGATAAGTGGGGGGAAAAAAAAGCTCAGAAATTGACCTGCGGTGCAGTTTTTTATTCCGCAGCATGTCAATTGTTTCGGGTTCTCCCTATTTAATTCAATGGGGAGGTAAAACCTGATAACAGATGTTAACCCCTTAACGCTCCAGGACATACTATTATGTCATGGTAAGTGCATCGTTCGCGCTCCATGACATAATAGTATGTCATGGAGAAAACACGGCGCCGTTCGCGCGGGGCGCGTGCATGAGCTGTGATAGCTGCTGTTTCCGACAGCAGACTATCACTGCTCAATGTGCCGGGACCGATCGCGGTGGTCCCCGCAGATTTAACCCCTCAGAAGCCGCGTTCAATAGCGATCGCGGCTTCTTAGGGGTTAATCCGCCATCGCCGGCCTGCTACACGATAGCGGCCGGCGATGGTGACTATGGCAACCGGACACCAAAAAATGGCGTCCGGCTATGCCATAGACGGAAGCCTAGTGGGTCCTGACAGAGTCAGAACCCACTATGCTTGCTGTCAGTGAGTAGCTGACAGTTCTAATACACTGCACTACGCATGTAGTGCAGTGTATTAGAATAGCGATCAGAGCCTCCTGCCCTCAAGTCCCCTAATGGGACAAAGTAAAAAAGTAAAAAAAAAGTAAAAAAAAGTTGTGTAAAAATAAGAAAATAAAAGTAAAAATCCCCCTTTTTCCCTTGTCAGTCTTTATTATTAAAATAAATAAACAAATAAACTATACATAATTGGTATCGCCGCGTCCGTAACGGCCTGAACTACAAAATTATTTCATTATTTATCCCGCGCGGTGAACGCCGTAAAAAAAATAAATAATAAACCACACCACAATCACAATTGTTTGGTCACTTGACCGCCTAAAAAATGGAATAAAAAGAGATCAAAAAGTCGCATGTACCTAAAAATGGTACTGATCGAAACTACAGTTCGTTACGCAAAAAATAAGTCCTCGCACGGCTTTTTTGAAGGAAAAATAAAAACGTTATGGCTCTTAGAATAAGGCAACACAAAAAGTAAATGATTTATTACAAAACGTATTTTATTGTGCAAACGCCATAAGACATAAAAAAAACTATAAACATCTGGTACCGCCGTAATCGTATCGCCCCGCAGAATGAAGTGAATGTGTTATTTATAGCGCACGGTGAACGCTGTAAAAAAAAAATAGAACAAAAAAACAATAGTAGAATTGCGTTTTTTTAGTCACCGCGCCACATAAAAATAGAATAAAAACTGATCAAAAAGCCGCATGCATGACATGAAAACTGCAATGGATTCCTCAAGGGGTCTAGTTTCCAAATTGGGGTCACTTTTGGGGGTTTTCCACTGTTTTGGCACCACAAGACCTCTTCAAACCGGACATGGTGCCTAATAAAAAAGAGGGCTCAAAATCCACTAAGTGCTGCTTTGCTTCGGAGGCCGGTGCTTCAGTCCATTACCGCCCGAGGGCCACATGTGGGATATTTCTCAAAACTGCAGAATCTGGGCAATAAGTATTAATTTGCGTTTCTCTGATAAATCCTTTTGTGTTATAAAAAAAATGGTATAAAGAGGATTTTCTGACAAAAAAAAAAAAGTAAATTTCACCTCTACTTTGCTCTAAATTTCTGTGAAACACCTAAAGCAGGGGTCAGGAACCTTTTTGGCTAAGAGAGCCGTAAACGCCACATATTTTGAAATATAATTCCGCGAGAGCCGTACAATATGTTTAAAGGGCCATTGACAGATCTTTGCCCTGATAGTGGTCCTTTAAATCAGTTTCTTATGCCCACAAGAGATTAATTTAAAGCCCCCAAGAGTGTAATATGGGTGGCAGATGTTTTTTAAGGCCATATTTTTTTTTTTTTTTTGGGGGGGGGCTATATAATGGATTATGTGGGATTATTTTCAGGGGTGAAGTGGGAAGGGGGGGTTGGTGGGACACACTGTATTACACAGCCCCTTTATTGATGCAGCTCACTGCTGCTGACCATGAGGCTGTGTAACAATTTCCATGTTATAATGTTCACATTCAAAGCAGCAGCACAGCCAGGGGTTTCTGGAACGTCCAAGGGAGACACAAGGGAGGAGGCAGATGCCGCTTCACTAGGGGACGCTACGGCTGCTATAGCGGTATTTACGCCACTGCGCATAGGTTTGTACGGCGTAAAATTACAGCTCCCAGCATGGCCGAAACAATGATAAGGATATGCTGGGAGATGCGGTTTCACAAAAAAAAACATACCACCATCATCTCGCTGCAGATCATACAGTGACTACATTACTGATTAGAGGCAGAATAAACATTTACATTAAGTGACTCACCGGTGACGTCTCAGATTCTAGTTCTTTTCTTCTCCCTCCGGTTCAGACATCTATGATGGATTTCTCCCGGCCATGACCCACTTCTGCAGTTTTCCGTTTAGATGTCTTCAGCTTCTCACTTTTAAAACATTTCTGCACCTGTAAACAAAGTTACAATTCTCAACACATCTAAATATAACTGTCTCACACACACACACACACACACACACACACACACACACACACACACACACACACACACACACACACACACACACACACACCGTGCCCCCTGTAGATAGTGCCCCCTGTAGATAGTGACCTACATAGAAGCCCCTGTAGATAGTGCCCACATATGGACTCCAGAGCTGCAAGGCAATAGTGCTAACCACTGAGCCACCGTGCTGCCCTACATATAGCTTCCCCTATAGTTAGTGCTCCACGTATAGCCCACCTCTGTAGATATTGTCCCACATATAGCCCACCCCTGTAGACTGTGCACTACATATAGCCACCCTGTTGCTAGTGCCCCACAGGTAACCCACCCCTGTATATAGTGTCCCACACATAGCCCACCCCTATAGAAAGTACCCTAAAAAATAGCTCCCCTATAGATAGTGCTCTACATATAGCCCACCCCTGTATAGTGTCTCACATATACTGCCCCACATATAGACCCCCCTGTAGATAGTGGCCCACACCCCCACATATAGACCCCCCTGTAGCTACTGCCCCACATATAGACCCCCCTGTAGCTACTGCCCCACATATAGACCCCCCTATATATAATAGCCCACATAAAGACGACCCCCCCCCTGTAGATAGACCCCCCCCCACTATAGATAATGCCATTCACATTTTTCTGAGGAAAAAAATATATAAAGTTGACATACTCACATTCTCCGGTTCCCACGCTGTTCACTGGCGATGCAGACATGCTCTCTTCTGAGCATGTCTGCAGGAGCTGAATGAGCGTCCTTCAATGACGCTGATTGGCGGGGCAGAATGACTTGCCCCGCCAATCAGCACCTTCCAAGCATGGAAGCGGCGCGATGATGTCATCGCGCCGCTAGCCAATCAGTGTCATTGTAAGGCACTGGATGGTCAGGCACGGAACATGCCCGGCCATTCAGCGCTAATACATGTATTTGGCTGCCGCTAGCACCGGGGCCCCCTCCGGTGCTAGCGACACCTACAGGCATGAGAGTGCCTGTGTAAGGCTCGGCGGCGCGGGCCCCACAGTAGCGGTGCTACCCCTGTAGCAGCCATAACGGCTGCTAGCGGCGCCACCGGGCATTTGGGAGGGCGTGTCGGCTGGCGGCACGGGCCCCCTCAAGCCCCGGGCCCCGTAGCAGCCGCTACTGCTGCTACCGCGGTAGTTACGCCACTGGGTAGGAGCCCTGTCTGCGAGCCAGATACGGCCATCAAAAGAGCCATATCTGGCTCGCGAGCCATAGGTTCCCGACCCCTGACCTAAAGGGTTCATAAACTTTCTAAATGCTGTTGTGAATACTTTGAGGGGTCTAGTTTCTAAAATGGGGTGTTTGGTAGGGGTTTATAATATATGGGCCCCTCAAAGCAACTTCAGAACTGAACTGTAACCTAAAAAAATAAATAAATGAGGCAATACTTCACTTCTTACATTATACTGATAATGAGCCGTGCCCACCCCGAGATGACCCCAGTTTTGACCGTTTGTATAAATGGAGACCCCTTTTTGACCGTTTCAGTGCCCGGTTTTCCCCAGCATACACCCCCGAGAAGTGTATTTCTATTGATGAGTCCCTGGTACATTTTAAAGGGAGGGTTCAATTCCGCCAGTACCTGCCGGGTAAGAGGGCAAGGTATGGTGTGAAGATGTATAAGCTGTGCGAGAGTGCCTCAGGGTATACCTACAGGTTTAGGATATATGAAGGAAAGGCCACCCCCAAACCAGACTGCATCCTGGACTACAATAGGTACATGGGAGGGAAGGACTTGTCAAATCAAGTCCTGAAGCCCTACAGCGCCATGCGGTGTGGTATAAGAAGCTGGCTGGGCACATCATACAGATGACTTTGTACAATGCGTACGTGCTACGTCGATGTGCAGGCCAGAGGGGAACTTTCCTGGAATTTCAAGATCTAATCTTTAGGGACCAGGAAGGGGGGGCACCCAGTACTTCTGGAAGCGAGGCCACACGCATCGTACCAGGGCAACACTTTCCAGGAGAAGTTCCCCAAACCGGTGGAAAGGGAAAGAGTCAAAAGAGGTGCAGAGTCTGCTATAAGAGGGGGATAAGGAAAGTCACAATATACCAATGTGACACGTGTCCCGAAAAACCAGGGCTCTGTATAAAAGATTGTTTTAAAATGTATCATACATCCCTTGATTTTTAATTTACCCTGATGCACTCCGCACAGCTTACCCCCCTCATCTTTCCCTTCTGAGCCCTGCCGTATGCCCAGGCAGCTGATAACAGCCACATGTAGGGTATTGCCGTACCCAGGATAACCCACATTACAATTTAAGGGGTGTATATCTCCGGTGGCACATGCTGGGCACACTATATCGGACACTGACATGCCATATATATATATAAAATTTCAAATCTCACTCTGCACCATCTGCTGCGCATTATCTTTTACACAGTACCTGTGGGGTCAAAATGCTCACTACACCTCTAGATGAATGTCTTAAGAGGTGTAGTTTTTAAAATGGGGTCACTTCTCGGGGGTTTCAACTCTACTGGTACCTCAGGGGCTTCTGCATACATGACTTAGCACCAGAAAAGCTCCAGTAGGCCAAATGGTGGTCCTTTCCTTCTGAGCCCTCCCATGGGCCCAAACGGCAGTTTATCACCACAAATGGGGTATTGCCGCACTAAGGACAAATTGGGCAACAAAATGGGGTATGTTGTTCCCTGTGAAAATAAGAAATTTTGATCAAAAATGACATCTTATTGGAAAAAATATCATTTTTTTCATTTCACAGCCCAATTCAAATAGGTGCTGTGAAAAAACTGTGCGGTCAAAATGATAACAAAAACCATAAATGAATTCCTTGAGGGGTGTAGTTTCCAAAATGGGGTCACTTCTGGTGGGTTTCCATTGCTTTGATACCTCTGGGGCTCTGCAAATGCGACATGGCACCCGAAAACCAATCCAGCAAAATCTGGACTCCAACAAACACATAGCGCTCCTTTCCTTCTGAGCCCTCCCATGGGCCCAAACTAAAAACCAAACCGTTTCGGCCGTCTTCCCGACAGATGCAGGAGCTGTGACAGCTGCTGTCTCGTACAGCAGCTGCCGCAGCTCCTACAGCGGGGACCGATCGCTGTGTCCCCGCTGTTTAACCCCTTAAAAGCCGCGTTCAATAGAGATCGCGGCTTTTTAGGGGTTAAGTTACCATCGCCGGCCTGCTACACGATAGCGGGCGGCGATGGTTACTATGGCAACCGGACACCAAACAATGGCGTCCGGCTATGCCATAGACGGAAGCCTAGTGGGTCCTGACAACGTCGGGACCCACTATGCTTGCTGTCAGTGAGTAGCTGACAGTTCTAATACACTGCACTACGCATGTAGTGCAGTGTATTAGAATAGCGATCAGGGCCTCCTGCCCTCAAGTCCCCTAGTGGGACAAAGTAATAAAGTTAAAAAAAAAGGTGTAAAAATAAGAAAATAAAAGTTTTAAAAGTGAAAAAATCCCCTTTTTTTCCCTTATCAGTCATTTATTATTAATAAAAATATATAAATAAATAAACTATACATAATTGGTATCGCCGCGTCCGTAAGGGCCTGAACTACAAAATTGTTTCGTTATTTATCCCGCGCGGTGAACGCCGTAAAAGAAAATAATAATAAACCGTACCAAAATCGCAATTGTTTGGTCACTTCACTTCGCAAAAAATGGAATAAAAAGAGATCAAAAAGTCGCATGTACCTAAAAATGGTAATGATGGAAACTACAGTTCGGTACGCAAAAAATAAGTCCTCGCACGGCTTTATTGATGGAAAAATAATAAAGTTCTGGCTCTTAGAATAAGGTAACACAAAAAGTTAATTATTTTTTACAAAACGTATTTTATTGTGCAAACGCCATAAGACATAAAAAAAAACTAAACATCTGGTGTCACCGTAAGCCGGGTTTACACGAGCGTGTGCGTTTTGCGCAAGCAAAAAACGTGGCGTTTTGCTTGCGCAAAAGGCACTTAACAGCTCCGTGTGTCAGCCCTTTATGATGCGCGGCTGCGTGGTTTTCGCGCAGCCGCCATCATTATGACACTCCGTTTGGATGTTTGTAAACAGAAAAGAACGTGGTGCTTTTCTGTTTTCATTCATCCTTTACATTGCTGTTGCGGGAACCACGCTCGTCCCACGGAACTGCTTCCGTTCGACATGCGTGGTTTTCACACACCCATTGACTTCAATGGGTGCGTGATGTGCAAACAGCGCACAAATATAGGACGTCGTGCGTTTCACGGAGCGGACATACGCTGCGTGAAAATCACGCACCTGTCTGCACGGCCCCATAGACTAACATAGGTCCCTGCGACGCGCGTTGCACGGACGTATAACACGCTCGTGTAAATGAGCCCTAATCGTATCGCCCCATAGAATAAAGTGAATCTGTCATTTATAGCGCATGGTGAACGCTGTAACAAAAATAGAATAAAAAAACAATAGTAGAATTGCTGTTTTTTAGTCACCGCGCCACTTAAAAATAGAATAAAAACTGATCAAAAAGCCGCATGCACCCCAAGAAAACTACAATAAATTCCTCAAGGGGTCTAGTTTCCAAAATGGGGTCACCTTTTGGGGGTTTCCACTGTTTTGGTACCACAAGACCTCTTCAAACCGTTTAACCCCTTAATGACCGGGCCATTTTGCGCGTTAATGACCTTTTGGATTATTTTTTGTTTTTTCACGGTCGCATTCCAAGAGTCGTAACTTTTTTTTTGTTCCGTCGACATAGCCGTATAAGGGCTTGTTTTTTGCGGGACGAGTTGTATTTTGTAATTGTACCATTTTTAGATGCTTATAATATATTGATTAACTTTTATTAACTTTATTTTCGGAGAGTATTGAAAATAAGCAGCTATTCCAGCATTGATTTTCACGTTATAAGTTTACGCCGTTTACTATACAGCGTAAATAACATGTTAACTTTATTCTATGGGTCGGCACGATTACGGGGATACCAAATATGTAAAGGTTTTATGTTTTCCTACGTTTGCACAATAAAAAGCCTTTTAGAAAAAAATTACTTGTTTTTGCATCGCCGCATTCCAAGAGCCGTAACGTTTTTATTTTTCCGTTGATGTGGCCGTATGGGGGCTTGATTTTTGCGGGACAATGTGTCGTTTTCATTAGTACTATTTTGGGGTACATAGGACTTATAGATTAATTTTTATTTAATTTTTAATGGGAATGGGAGAAAAGAGCGAATTTTGCCGTTGTTTTTTTGCGTTTTTTTTTTTACGCCGTTCATTCGGCGGTTTAATTAATGTGTTAATTTTATTGTTCAAGTTGTTACGATCGCGGGGATACCATATATGTGTATGTGTGATTTGTTTTGACACTTTTACAAAATAAAAGTTTGATTTGATTTTCACTGTAATTTTTTATTTTTTTTTCACCAACTTTATTTTACGGATTGACATTTTTTTTTTTAGTCCCACCAGGGGACTTCACTATGCGATGTGCTGATCGCATATATAATGCTTTGGTATACTTAGTATACCAAAGCATTATTGCCTGTCATTGTAAAACTGACAGGCAATCTGTTAGGTCATGCCTCCGGCATCGCCTAACAGGCAGATGCTGAAGACAGACCTGGGGGTCTTTGTTAGACCCCCGCTGCCATGGAAACCCGACGGCGACCCGCGATTTCTTTGCGGGGGCGCCGATGGGGTGACCGAGGGAGCTCCCTCCCTCTGTCAAACACATTAGATGCCGCTATCACTATTGACAGCGGCATTTAATGGGTTAAACTGCCGGAATCGGAGCGCGCTTCGATTCCGGCAGTTGCAGCAGGAGCCAGGCTGTGTATAACAGCCGTGCTCCTGCCGCTGATCGCGTGGGTACAGTGACAGTACCCGCACGATTACAGGACGGATATATCCGTCCTTCGGCGTTAAGAGGTTAAAAACGCAGATATCCAGTGATTACAGCTTGTGCTATCAGTAATAGAATGAGAGCACCAAAATGAAGACTGAGATTGCAGAAGTTAGTAGAGCTGGGTGTAGTAGGCGGAGCAAGTGCACTGCTGCATGCACATTGCATGCTGGGACTAGAGCAGTGCATGCAGGGAGGAGAAACACAGGAAGTGAAGAGGAATGAACTTACTGAGCAAAACAAACCTCTCAAGGTAAACAATAGGGAGTAATGTTACTAAAACCATTTATTATCAAGAAAAAGATAGTCAGAATGCACTAATATATTAATAGAGGAACATTGCATTGATTTAAAAAAAAAAAAGGATTGGAAAACCCCTTTAACTCTGAATCCTCAGGGTATATGAAAATGGGTTTTCTAAACTAGACAACAGCTTTAACTGCAACAATTTACTTGAGTATTGTTGCTGTTAATATTCATCTCCTTATGGTCAAAATCTAGTCATCCTCTAATGGCTACTTCCAGCATGATAACTACCCATGTCAAAGCACTGAGCTAGTTCCGTAAACGGATTCCCAGTTATGGCGGATGGTTTGCACTGAGCATGCACCAGCATTGTTTTGCAACATGCACAATGCAAACAACGCTGCAACATAATCGGAGAGAGCAAGGAGCTGGGGAGGGTAGTCTGTTTTCCCAGTGGCTGGCTGCGTTGTTTCCTCCCATCCCTGCAGCAGCTTGTGTCCGCTCTCCGATTGTGCAGGTTAGTGCTGCTATCTAGAGTCTGAATTAGTATTTGGGGTCTTGTCCTTGTATAATGGGGACCTGTCCGACAAGTCTGTAAAACGTTGGGCAGTCCACAATTTTTGGCTCAGTGATGACATGTCACCTAGTCGAGGCAACCAATTACGGCCTGCAGAGGTGACTATACGCACATCACGCTCTGGTTATGTGGTATGGAGAATAAGTTAGGGTTTCTGTGGCGGGGTCTCGGGCTGGTTTGGGCTTCCTCGGCTTAAAGTAGTTTGGGAACCACTGCCATGAAAAATTAAGACTGTTCTGAGAGTAAAATATATTCCTTCCCAGCACTAAAAAGAGATGCACTTATTAAAGTGGATGCCGAGTGTGTATGGCTATGTACAGCAGTATACGTTTGTGTAAACTGCTATGTTTAGCTAAACAGTTATCTAAAATGACCCCATAAGTAATATAGATCTACGGATAAAAAAATCCCAATTGAATGTAAAATTAAGTGCAAAGAAATCATAGCTGTGAGACGCTCCGTATACTGTTAAATGGATGTTAATAAAGTCTTGTTAATGACAGAAGCCTCAGAATTTTTTTGATCTGTGTGTAGGCTATAACTTGAAGGGGTTATTTTATCACCTTGCAATGATTCTGTGTCTATGTTCCAAGAAAGGATTTTTTTTTTATCACCATCGTAGAGCGTGCTTGCTGCTGTAACTCCGGGTCTCTTCCTGGGATATCGCACCTTTTAACCAAACAAGACTGGTGACTTAACAAGTGAGAGGGACCTCCCGATGGCTTTTGCTAAATAAATGCAGCCTTCAAAAGCGTCAAGAGAAATTATTTATTTTACTGAAAGCAACTCAGCAGTCATTTTTCAGTGGGGACCTCACATCTTACCTACACTAGCCTACAGCTGAAAAATGTGTGCATTCTTTTCCTATGAAAAATCGCACCCTTGCCTGACTACAATAGGAGGTTGATGCTACTTTAGCTTTTAAGTTTCATTACTGGTAATTCGTTTTTGTTTTGTTTTTGGATGCTTTTTCTCTTATACTCTAGGAGACTCTTCATAGGTAAAAAAATCTTTTTTTATAGCTTGTATCTAACTACTCCACTTTTATAGCATATAAAGCAAGGACGCCCAGTTTAGACTAACTTAGCAGATTCTTATTAGAGGACCTTGACAAGTCAATCAGTAAGCAATATAAATGCTTTAAATGACAATTACCCATTACATAAGCTGATAAAGATAAATTAATAGAATTTCATGGTTTGAAGACACAGGGACACATTATAGACCTGCTGTTTAGTACATTCCTTTAAAGGGGTATTCCATCCTTCAGCTTTTTTCACCTATCCAGTTAACCTGTTTCTGTCAGCTCCATAGTCTTTGAATGGAGTGGCACCACAAATGCCCGGCCTCTGCTCTATTCAAACTAATCCCATCCGCCATCTTGCAGCCGAGGGGAACAGGTGACCGAAGTTGGACCCTGGCGATCGTGGAAGTCCCCGGGGTTGGTCCCCTACTGATCTAGCATTTTTCTCAAGGCACCCTCCATGACAGCACCACAGGAGGTAAGACCCCGCCTCTAATATGGACAGGAAAAAGCACCTCAGTGTTTCTTCTTGTCCCTGTCGGGCAACAAGAGGATACTACCGTCTCTGGGCTGGTGGCAGGGAAGGCTAGTAACAAATGGATCCACCATGAAGCGGGGGTTTGGTCCTACCTAGTCCTTTTGCTGCTCCCGTTCCCTTCTGGGTCCAGAACCTACAACAACCCCTCCTGCGCCGTTCTGGTAAAGCTGGGGTTGATACTGGCTGAGGTCCTCTCCGGAGCTCCCTAGCCATGCTACTTCCACAGGGGAAGTATCGTTGACTACTCTAGGCCTAGCGTGTGCTCCACTGTGAGATGCACGCCAGCATAGTCACTTCCGGTCGGTGTCATGACGCACTTCCAGTTTAGTGGCGATGCTCTGAAAATACACGGCGGTGCCCATCGCTAGGATCAGTGAAGATCCACTTAAAATCTCCTTTCCTAGAAATGAGAAAGGGGTCAAAGTCCTACAGGAAGTCAAGCAAATCTCCCTCCTTTTAAGGATTCCGGTCACCTGGACAGATGGTTCATTCTCAGGTAGGATCTCGGTTACTGACAACTGTTTTTGGGTTTGTGAAGTCTTTCCTTGGGATGGATAATCCGACCCTCAAATCTGGTTCTTCTGAGCCTTGCGTGGCCTATGGGTCCGTAAGTTTGTTCCATGGAAGTGGGTGAGGTCTGTTTTTCTTACAACACACCAGCTTAATCCTGTTCTCTTGTCTCTTTCTTGTGTATAGGGGGAAAAGGAGCCCCCTTCAAAGCCTAAAAATTAAACCCAGTTTCGCAGATGTTCTATTTGCACTAAAACATTATCTTCAAATAAGGCCTCATGCACACGACCGTATTTTTTCCCACCCGTAAATACTGGCGTAAATACGGGTCCGGTGTCGCACGTATTCGACCCGTTTTGCACCAGTATTTACGGACCCGTGCCCGTAAATATGGGTCCGGTGTCACCCGTATTCCACCCGTATTTACGGGCACGTTTTTTGGCGGCAAAATAGCACTGCACTAATCGATAGCCCCTTCTCTCTATCAGTGCAGGATAGAGAGAAGGGACAGCCCTTTCTGTAATAAAAGTTAAAGAAATTCATACTTACCCGGCCGTTGTCTTGGTGACGCGTCCCTCTCTTCACATCCAGCCCGACATCCCTGGATGACGCGGCAGTCCATGTGACCGCTGCAGCCTGTGATTGGCTGCAGCGGTCACATGGGACGGCCAGGACGTCGGGCCGGATGTCGAGAGGGACGCGTCACCAAGGCAACGGCCGGGAGACCGGACTGGAGGAAGCAGGAAGTTCTCGGTAAGTATGAACGTCTTTTATTTTTATTTTTTACAGGTTGCTCTTTATTCTGATCGGTAGTCACTGTCCAGGGTGCTGAAAGAGTTACTGCCGATCAGTTAACTCTTTCAGCTCCCTGGACAGTGACTATTTACTGACGTCGCTTAGCAACGCTGCCGTAATGACGGGTGCACACGTAGCCACCCGTCATTACGGGAGCTCCATAGACTTCTATGGACTGTCCGTGCCGTTATCACGGCCTGAAATAGGACATGTTCTATCTTTTTCAACGGCACGGGCACCTTCCCGTAAGAAAACGGGAAGGTACCCGTGGCCAATAGAAGTCTATGAGCCCGGTATTACGGGTCGTATTTACGACCCGTAATAACGGGAGTTTTTACGGTCGTGTGCATGAGGCCTAAAAGGAATTTGTCAAATGTGTATAGAAAAAGTTATCAGGGATGAGCAGCCATCTTTACTGGAAGAAATTAAATGGATGGTCAAACAGGAGATACAATCCTCTCTGACATCCTTTTCTCAAGCATACTTCCCAACTGACCCCCCCCCCCCCTCCCACACCTAAAAAACGAAAAATCATGGTGGAAGAGGTTCTGAAGATGGCAGTTATATTCCCTCAGTATTAGGTATACCAGAGGACGGAGAGATTGCATCTGTCTCCACACCACAGAAAGAAGATAAATATTATTTCTCATTGGAATTTATGTTCGAACTACTAGGGGCAGAGAGAAGTACAAATGGGGGTGGAAGAACTCCAAGAATCGCGCTCTATCCAAGATGTGATGTTTGCGGGCCTAATAACCCAGAGAAAACAAGTATTTCCTACACATAAAAACCTTAAAGGACTTAATGAGGGTGAATGGAGAAACAGATCTCCCTACCTCGTGAAATTAGAGAAAGATTCCCCCTGGACGAAGAGGAAAGTAAATCCTGCTCTGAAATACCAAAAATTGATATTCAGGTGGGGAAAAAGACTATTCTCCCATTTGAGGAGTCTTCCCAACTAAAAGAACCATTAGACAGGAAGGCTGACCGTCTCCTCAAGAAGTCCCGGGAAGCTACCTCAGCTCTAGTACAGATGAATATCGGTGCCACCTGTGTAGCCAGATCTATGTTTAGATGGCTTGATCAACTTGAGGTTCACCTCAGAGAGGGCACTCCTAGAGAAGACATTATTGCATCAATCCTACTTTTCTCCAAAGCCACGTTTTTTTTGCCGGATACCTCTGCAGCAGCCATAAAAATTGCTTATAGAACTTGCGTACTCTCCAAAACCACAAGAAGAGCCCTCTGGCTAAAAATGTGGTATGGGGATCCAGTGTCAAAAAACGCACTTTGCGCTATACCCTTTCAAGGAGAATATGTGTTCGGTTTAGATCTGGATACCATTTTAGAGAAGGCATCAGATAAAAAGAAAACCCTTCCCGAACCTAGAGTTCCAAAAAAATAAACGCCTTTTTTTTTTTCGCCCCTTTCGTAATCAACAACAATCCTATAGGGGAAAAGGTAAATCAGGCAAGTGGAGCTACCCCAAAGGGGGAAGAGGAAGGAATATCTGAATATCTTCCTTAACCAGAACAGACCTAACCAAGATAGACAATGGTGCCTGGGAAGTAGGAGACAGAATTTCATTTATTTTTTTTCCACAATGGGAAAACATCTCTTCCAACAAATGGATCCTGAATTCCATATTAGAAAGGTTTAAAATAGTTCTCCTCCTACCCCCAAACAAAATGATCATAACCCAACTCCCATACTTTATTCTTCAGACATCTCTGTCAGAAGGCCTACAAAAATTATTATACATGAAGGTGATCTCTTTAGTACCCATCAGAGAAAGAGGTCTTGGCCACTACTCATGCCTTTTCTTGGTAAGGAAACCCAATGGGAAATCTAAAACCGTTGAACAAATTTGTGGTATACCACAAGTTTAAGTTGGAGTCAACAATTCCACTGGTAGGGAAAGACTTCATTATGGCGACTATAGATCTTCAGGATGCATATTATCACATTACAATACATCCGATATACAGAAAGTTCCTGAGGTTTGCAGTCCAACAGGGCCAAAAAATGTACCACTACCAGTTCAATGTACTCCCATTCGGAATCTCCTCTGCACCAAGAATTTTTACCAAAGTAATGGCAGAACTGGTTGCCTATCTCAGGAAGTTAGGTATAAGGCCTCATGCACACTTCAGTTTTTTTTTTCAGGGTGCTATCCGTTTTTGTCACTGATAGCACCCTGGACCCATTCATTTCAATGGGGCCATGCACACTTCTGTTTTTTTACGGTCCGTTTCTCCTTTCCGATCCAAAGTAGAGCATGTCCTACTTTGGTCCGGGATTCCGTGACCGTGAGGCCCATGCAAGTCAATGGGGCCGTCAAAAAAACTGAAGGCACACGGAAGGCATCTGTGTGCCGTCCGTGTGTGACGGAGCCGTTGCCTAGCAACCGCCGGGCGGGCAGAAAAACATTAGAAAACTATTACACTAATCGGCAGCCACTTGTCTCTATCAATAATTGATAGAGAAAAGAGGCTGCTGATTAAAAATAAAATAAAAAGCATTTCATACGTACCCGGTCGTTGTCTTGGTGATGAGTCCCTCTTCTTCCTCCAGTCCGACCTTCTTTTGTGATTGACTGCAGAGGCCGCGGCAGCCTGTGATTGGCTGCTGCGGCCGCGGCAGCCTGTGATTGGCTGCAGCGGCCGCGGCAGCCTGTGATTGGCTGCAGCGGCCGCGGCAGCCTGTGATTGGCTGCAGCGGCCGCGGCAGCCTGTGATTGGCTGCAGCGGCCGCGGCAGCCTGTGATTGGCTGCAGCGGCGACATGAATTGAACGTCATCGCTGGAGGCCGGACAGGAGGAATGTAAGTATAAACTTTTTTTTTTTTTATTACATTAAAATTGTATTTTCCGCACGCCGAGCATGGTACTGTGCAGGGTGCTGAAAGAGTTAGTGCAGCCCATTAACTCTTTCAGCACCCTGGACAGTACCATGCTCGGCGCACGGGCACGGAAACACGGAGTGCACGCGGGAGTGCACACGGAAACCACACGGCCGCTAAAACGGGTTCATGGACCCGTCAAAAGCGGCCGTGAAAACGGTGACGTAAGTGTGCAGGAGGCCTAAACGTCATTCCATATCTAGATGATCTTCTAATAGCATCTTCTTCTCAAATACTTATAAGTCACAAACATCTTGCCTGTCAAACACTCCAGGCTAGATCATCAACAGGGAAAAATCCAACATGACTCCAGAGAGACAAAAAATATTCCTGGGAATCTTCCACCCCTTAATAAAGCTACACGCGAAACGCGCGCTGGATCGCTTCTCTGAGCCACTTGACTGTACTCCTCTTCATGGGTAAGGCACTTTGATGCTTTGATGGGACTCTGTCCATTTGTAAGTTTATTTGGTGAACTGCACCATTGGCAGATTACTTTAGATTTCTCCATCTAAGTGTAATTTTGTATCACACATTCAAATGCATACCCCCTTTTTTTGTGGATATGCCATTTATAAATTTAGTTTTTTATACTAGCGGGAACGATAGCCTAATAGTTGTTATAAATGTGAACTATCTATCGTTCCTAAATATGATATCGTACTACACAGATTCACTGCACAATTGAATATTCTTATTGTCACTGTCTGGTTATCTATACATTTTATAGTGGCTCATATACAGCCAAATACAGTTTTGGATCCTCTGTATTTTTTTACATTGTTTTATTTATTTGTAATAATAAAGAATCTAATTTTCTATTTTCATACTATAAATAGTATATAACTCCTTGTTCTCTTTTGTGTATATGTGATATTTTGGAGTTTCTATTTGTTGACGTTTGGAGGTGTCATGTCAGACACGAGAGACATCTAGCCGTTTGACCCACTTGCCTTGTGAGACTATTATTTTTTGGGGAATCTTGTAGGACTCTCACAAACAAATGTCGTTTTGGCCACAAGACAAAAAATCATCCCTAAGAGTAAGAATTTCCAACTTCAGGGGTCAAAGACAAGTCTCAATAGAAGAGGCAATGTCGATATAGGGATTAATGACCTCATGCATTCCGGCGGTTCCCTGTTCTCAGGCTCATTCCTGAAATCTCCAGGCCCTGATCCTGTCAAAATGGAACAAATCCTCCCTAACGCTGGACACGAAAATACTCCTCACAGGTTCAGTAAAAAGTTCCCTTATCTGGTGGCTGAACCCCAGAAACCTGGACAAAGGAGTTTTTTGGCATCCCTCTCCCATAATCTCGGTGACAACAGATGCAAGCAAATAAGGATGGGGTGCGGTGGTATCCAGAAGAACATTCCAGGGTACGTGGTCTCAGAGACTAAGCTTTCACTCCTCAAATTTTCTAAAATTGAGAGATGTATTCGAGACACCAAGATCAGCAGAACATCTAGTCAGAGGCTCACACATAAGAGTATATTCAGACAACATAATTACAGTGGCATATCTGAGACACTAGGGAGGCACAAAACAGAGAAATCTCCAACTCTTGGCCTCAAATATTCTACTAGGCTGAACCAAGACTCATGTCCATTTCAGCCCAGAAAAGGTTTTTCTTCAGATTACCAGCAGGGAGGTGTCCCGGAAGTAGATCTATTTGCCAACTAGGGAAACACCAAAATTATTTTCTCTAAACTCCAAAGAAAAATCCATAGGGGTAGACGCACTAGCTCACAAATAGTCGTTCAGTCTAGCATATGCTTTCCCTCCTATCCCCTTGATTCCACGGTTTTACAGAAACTAAAGCTAGAGAAAACCAGTCTTGTTTTGATCACTTTTCTATGGCCAAAAAGCACCTGGCTTGGTCTGAACAATTTGAAGATAACAGGTCCTTTGATTCTACCATCACTCCCAGATGTTCTCTATCAGGGACCAATCCTACGTTTTAGAGCTGCAAAAATTCCACTTCGCATACCTGGCTTCTGAGGGCCTGATACTGAAAGCCAAAGGATTGTCAGAGGCAGTCATAAAAACCCTACAAAAGAGTAGGAAAAATTTCACTAACGCCATTTATGTGAAGTTCTGGAAAATATTATCCTGGTGTGGTGATTCCTTTTCTGACTTTCTGCAATGAGGCCTTGAAAAAGGACTAAAACCTAGCACCTTAAAAGTTGAAGTATCTGCTATGAATATTTTTTTTTTATCAAGATCTGGCCTCCAATAGATGGATAAAAATATTCTTTGTGGCAGCATCTAGATTATCTCCCAGACCTTCTGTATTTCTTCCTCCTTGGGATTTTAACGTAGTATTGAGAGGTTTAATGTTATGTCCCTTTGAACCTTTATCTTCCTGTAACATAAATCATCTCTCTTGGAAGGCACCCTTTTTGGTAGCTATAACCACAGCTAGAAGGGTAGGAGAAATTCATGCCCTCACTATTGGGGATCCCTTTCTTATTTTCCATCCATATCCCATCTTCTTTCCCAAGGTAATGTCAAACTTCTCCCAAGATATAATTTTTCCGTCATTTTGTCAAATTCCAACAATCAAAAAGGAAGAAGAGTTTCACACACTAGATGTCCGCGTGTTTATCCTACAATGTATTGAGTGCACAAACTCGTGGAGGAAAGATCTTAATCTTTTCATTCAATTTAATGGCCCTAATAAGGGAAAGAAAGTGGCAAAAAATACACTGGCAAAATGGATTAAAAAGGCGATCTGTGTAGCTTATCAAACCCTCCACATGTCTCCCCCAGATCATCTGAAGGCCTACTCTACACTCTCTATGTCCGTATCCTGGGCAGAAAGAGCGGATGCATCCATAGAACAGATCTGCAAAGCAGCCACCTGGTCGTCATGTGTTCACAAAACATTACAGATTAAAGCTATTTTCCAGCAAGGATCTTTCCTTTGGTAGGAAAGTTCTCCAAGCTGTAGCCCCCCCCCCCCCCCCCAACAAATTATTATTTGGGAATTCTCCTGTGGTGCTGTCATGGAGGGTGCCTTGAGAAAATAGAATTAGACTTACCTGTAATTCGGTTTCTAGTAACCCTCCATGACAGCACCCTTATATCCTCCCCTTATTTATGTCAAGTTACCAGACATGGTTAGAAGACATATACTGAGGAGGAACGATGGGGTGGGTCTATTTAACCTCTTGTGCTTTTTCCTGTCCATATTAGAGACGGGGTCTTACCTCCTGTGGTGCTGTCATGGAGGGTTTACTAGAAACCGAATTACCGGTAAGTTTAATTTTATTTTTACCTTACTGTGGGATGTCGAAAAATGCTAGAGGCTGGAATACCATTTCAAATGCAACTCTAGAGGCGTGTGATGCTTGTAGAGCGAAGAAATGCAGATACAATGATAACATTTATTTACATAATAAGTAATTTTTCTTGAATAAAACTCTGGATATTTATATTTTGGGCAGATCTCTATTCTGACTTAGGCCATTTTCACACGGAAGCATTTTGTTCAGTATTTTGCATTTGTATTTGGAAGGCAAAACAAGGAAGCATTAAAAATCTTTCCATTATTCTTTTTCTGTGTGTAGGATCCATTCCTGGTTTGGGCTTACAAATACTGATGAAAAATACAGTCCAAAATACTGTCATGTGAAAGAGGTTTTAATAGTTCACGATAAAAAAAAAACTTGAAATTTGACCCGGATCCACTTGTTTACTGTGAAAGGAAAAAAACATTTATTTGTCCTTTTATTGACAGTGTCAGGACAACAGAAACATTTTTACAAATTGCTTTATGTATATTTAGTATGTTATACTCCAAGTAATATAGCCAAGGGTATCCCAGCTCAGCTATTCACTGTCTGGTTATCTATACATTTTATAGTGGCTCATATACAGCCAAATACAGTTTTGGATCCTCTGTATGCATATGTTATTACTCACGTGTACAGATGTGAAACACAGCCTCATCCTACCCACTTCTGCCATTGTAACAGTATATAGGAGTTCTATCAATCAAAACAAATAAAAGCAGGGTTATGTGTTATGTGATACGAAAGGAAGAATTCTAATTAAATCCTTGTGCTAAATAAGCGACAAAGACCTTACAAACAGAGTGTGGCTGCAGGCCAGCCACAGCGAGACTTGAGAATCAGATTTGGTCAGCGAGTGAGAAAATGCTTACAACAAGGATTAATTTGTTGATCACAAAGCTATAACATTGTATTAGAAGCCCTAGTCATGTGTAAAGCAATTTCAGAAGCTATAAATTCAGCCTGTGCCATCATGCAGAATGTATTGGTCTTTCCATTTAATTACATTTTATATTTGTCTCTTACATCTTGTGGATATACGTTGTCTGTGTATGTTGTGAACACAGAATGGGATTTCTTTGGTAAAATATTAGTCTATGACTCTATATTGGTCGTATTTATCATCGAGAACGCAATTTATGCTTCATTTTTAACAACTGCTTGTGTCATCCAGTAAATGAAAGGTAATTACACATAAAATGACATTTGTAAGAAGAATACAGACCTGAATTTGTTGTGTTCTATGTACTTAAGAAAATCATCATCAATGTATTATATATATATAACAGGGGTCTAAAACACGCGGCCCATGGGCTGCATGCAGCCCCTGCGGCTGTCATCTGCGGGACACAGAGCTGCTAGTATAGGCTCTGCTCCGGGACTCTGTGGAATCCCCTGACATCGCTGTCCATATATGGGCAGGGCTTACCCAGAGCCGGAGTCCCGGGCAGAGCGCAAGTATAGGCTCCGCTCCGGCACTCTGGGGAATCCCCTGACATTGCTGTCCATATATGGACAGGGCTTACCCAGAGCCGGAGTCCCATGCAGTGCGTTAGTATATGCTGTGCTCTGGAACTCTGTGTAATCCCCAGACATCACTGTCCATGCATGGACAGTGGTGTCAGGGGCTTCCCCAGAGCCAGTCCCAGAGCAGAGCGTTAGTAGCGCTCTGCCCGGGACTTCGGCTCTGAGGTTTCCCTGATATCACTGTCCATATATGGACTGTGATGTCAGGAGCAGAGCTGTAATCCCAGGCAGAGTGCTAGAAGCGGCTCTGCTCTGGGACTCCAGCTCTGATCAAGCCTCTGACATCACTGTCCATATATGGACACTGATGTCAGTGGCTTCCCCAGAGTTCCGGAGCAGAGCCTTTACTAGTGCTCTCCTTTGGGAAACCGGCTCTCTGGTTTCCCCTGACATCACATTCCGGTCCAGAAGGATACCCTGACGTCACGGTCTATGGACCGTGACGTTAGGGGCTCCTCCAGCAGAGGAATCCCCGGCAAAATCGTCAGCAACGCACTGGCTGGGTATTCCACTCCTAGATGATGCCTCAATGGAGCTGTCTACTGTGTGTGTGTGTGTGTGTGTGTGTGTGTGTGTGTGTGTGTGTGTGTGTGTGTCTATCTACAAGGGGTGTGTGGCATTACCTACAGAGGGCACTGTGGCATTACCTACAGAGGGCACTGTGGCATTACCTACAGAGGGCACTGTGACATTACCTACAGAGGGCACTGTGACATTACCTACAGAGGGCACTGTGGCATTACCTACAGAGGGCACTGTGGCATTACCTACAGAGGGCACTGTTGCAGTATCTACAGAGGGCACTGTGGCATTATCTACAGAGGGCAGTGTGGCACTATCTAAAAAGGGGCTGCCCAATCTTGACATTTGTGTGTCTGCCAAACGCTGCCAACTGAGCCACCAGACTGCATTTAGCGACACTTAAAGAGGCTCTGTCACCACATTATAAGTGCCCTATCTTCTGCATAATCTGATCCGCGCTGTAATGTAGATAACAACAGTGGTTTTTATTTTGAAAAACGATAATTTTTGACAAAGTAATGAACTATTTTAGATTTATGCTAATTTGTTTCTTTATAGACAACTGGGCGTGTGTTTACTTTTTACCAACTGGGCGTTGTGAAGAGAAGTGTATGACGCTGACCAATCCGTGACCAATCAGCGTCATACACTTCTCATTGTTCCAGCACATCGTGATTGTGCAGTGAAAGAAGCTGGGCTGGAACAATCAGGAGTGTATGACACTGATTGGTCAGCGTCATACACTTCTCTTCACAACGCCCAGTTGGTAAAAAGTAAAAACATGCCCAGTTGTCTCTTAAGAAACTAATTAGCATAAATCTAAAATCGTTCATAACTTTGTCAAAAATGTTTGTTTTTCAAAATAAAAACGACTGTTATCTACATTACAGCACCGATCACATTATGTAGGAGATAGGACACTTATAATGTGGTGACAGAGCCTCTTTAAACTGGAAATCTGGATTGTTAAAATAAGCACGTGACAAACTCCAAATATCCTTAAAGTTTAAACCTAGCGATATTAGACCTCATGCACACTTCCGTCGGCCGCTAATGACGGTTCTGTGAATCTTGGACCACATACGGATGGCTTCCGTGTGCAGTCCATTGTTTCACGGACCAAATCAATGCAAACGCCGAGACTATTCCGTCAAAAATGGGCAGGAGTAGGACCTGCCCTATTTTTTGACGGAACGGCCGCACGGTTCCGTTAAAACAACAGAAGTGTGCATGGCCCCATTGAAATGAATGTGTCAGGGTTCTATCAGTTAAAAAAACGAATAGCACCCTGATGAAAAAAACTGAAGTGGGCATGAGGCCTTATTATAGTAAAGTAGTATTATTATAGTAACGGAGTATTGTTCTAGTAGCGGAGTATTGTTCTAGTAGCGGAGTATTGTTCTAGTAGCGGAGTATTGTTCTAGTAGCGGAGTATTGTTCTAGTAGCGGAGTATTGTTCTAGTAGCGGAGTATTGTTCTAGTAGCGGAGTATTGTTCTAGTAGCGGAGTATTGTTCTAGTAGCGGAGTATTGTTCTAGTAGCGGAGTATTGTTCTAGTAGCGGAGTATTGTTCTAGTAGCGGAGTATTGTTCTAGTAGCGGAGTATTGTTCTAGTAGCGGAGTATTGTTCTAGTAGCGGAGTATTGTTCTAGTAGCGGAGTATTGTTCTAGTAGCGGAGTATTGTTCTAGTAGCGGAGTATTGTTCTAGTAGCGGAGTATTGTTCTAGTAGCGGAGTATTGTTCTAGTAGCGGAGTATTGTTCTAGTAGCGGAGTATTGTTCTAGTAGCGGAGTATTGTTCTAGTAGCGGAGGATTGTTCTAGTAGCGGAGGATTGTTCTAGTAGCGGAGGATTGTTCTAGTAGCGGAGGATTGTTCTAGTAGCGGAGGATTGTTCTAGTAGCGGAGGATTGTTCTAGTAGCGGAGGATTGTTAAAGTAGTTCAAATAACATGAACAGTAATTTTGTAATGTATCAAATTTGAAAGTAATTCGGCCAGTCAACTTCACATTTTTTCTATATGTGGCCCACTTACCCGGCCGAGCTTGAGATCCCTGAGATATATATATGTATATATATATATATATATATATATATATCTATCCCAAAAGTAAATCCAGCAGCACTCCGATGTTCAAAAGTGTGTGTGTGTGTGTATATCAGCACTCCAATTTTCTCAGCTTGAAAAAGGTCCTGTGAGAGGACTGAAACGTAGCTTATCCTTTGAAACATGGAACAATAAACCACATTTTTGTTTGACATCAACCTATTGGATTGCTGCGATCATTTCTTCATATGTTTATAGGACCGTTTTGGATTAAGGTCAGGTTCGCATAGCACCATCCCATACAGTCACGAAGTGCTGCTTTTCTCTTCCACCTTCTATATATATATATATATATATATATATATATATATATATATATATTTATATTTACATTCAGGCTGGGCAATTATGACCTAAATCAAAATCACGTTTAATTGAACATATAACCCTGATTACGATTATTTAGGCCCGACCCCTTTTGTGTGCCACGCCCCCTATTTGCATGCTACACCATTGAATTAATATTTATCCCCTGAGCCTGCTGTGTATAATATGCCCCCACACAGTATAATGCTCCTATAACTGCCCCCACCTGTATAATGTCCCCATAGCTGCACCCCACACATCTATGATGACTAGTTATATAAGTGGAAATTGTAAAAAGAATAGAGATTTTACCAAATTTGAGCTTTTATTGAATGGATTATCTTTCAGCTTTCTCAAAATGCTGTCAAGAAAATGGTTTTCTAATGGTGGTGAAATGCAGAGATGAAAATGCAGCATTGAAGGAATGCCTTACAAAACAGTAAGTGAAATTTTGCTACAACTACTTTAAAAAAAAAAAGAAAAAAAAAATCTTACTTGTTTAGTGTAATATGCAGGAAAAAGCTCCCAACTTTTATATTAAATGGATGCTGTGGTGATTGCCTAACAGTGGCGTTTGTCACCCATAGATTATTGTGGCATCCATTTAACTTATACATCATGAAAATGTCATGACGTATACGTTAGATGGATGCCTGTGACGGATTCCATATATTGGCATCCATCATAGACTGCTAAATTGAGAAAACGTATAATGCGCTGTATATGTTTTTTTTCTAGATTCTGTTGTATGGGATAGCCTAGTCTACTACTCTATTCCACACCTATTCTTTTTGCAGTATACTGATGTACGTGTATACCAACCAGAAGGAGGCCAAAAGGAAACTCTTTTGGTCCTGGTTGGGCTAACGAAACCCTAAACATGTTTAGATTGTACGCCAGGAGCTTTCCTGGTGTGCACGCTAAACGTACATCACGAACATGATGTAAACAGGGGAATAACTGATGCCATGTATTAGGGCTGGGCGATTATGACCTAAATTACGATTAATTGAACATGTAACCTCAATTATGATTAATGAATGATTATTTGGGCCACACCCCTTTTGTGTGCCAAGCCCCATAGTTGCATGCTACGCCATTGAATTTATATTTATCCCCTGAGCCTGCTGTATACTACTGTATATAATATACCCCCTGACATTGCCCCCATAGTGCTGCCCACACAGTATAATGCCTCATAGCTACCCCCTCACATCATAATGCCCCCATAGCTGCCCTCCACACAGTATAATGCCCCTATAGCTGCCCTCCACACAATATAATGCCCCTATAGCTGTAGAATAAATAGGAAGTGCAGTCATATTGGTTTTCACTTTTAAATTAGCTTCTTAAATTGTAGCTAAACATTCGGCAAACTTCAGTTCAGTTCTTCAGCTGCTTCGTTCTAGCGATTGGTGGGGGTCTCCGTGCTCGGACCCCCACCAATCCAAACTTCTGACATGTCACTATGACATGTCAGAAGTTTGTCGAACGTTTAGCTACACTTTAAAGAGGCTCTGTAACCACATTATAAGTGCCCTATCTCCTACATGATTGGCGCTGTAATGTAGATAACAGTGGTTTTTATTTTGAAAAACTAATTTTTGACCAAGTTATGAGCAATTTTAGATTTATGCTAATTCGTTTCTTAATGCCCAACTGGGCGTTTTTTAACTTTTGACCAAGTGGGCGTTGTAAAGAGAAGTGTATGACGCTGACCAATCGGCGTCATACACCTCTCTCCATTCAGGTCAATTTGTATTCACTGCACAGCATGATCTCGCGAAATCACACTGTGCTGTCACTTGCACCCACATTAAATTTACTGAAGTGTCTTGACAGTGAATAGACATTGCCTCCAGCCAGCACGCGATGTGTATTCACACTCCAGACACTTCGGTAAAGTTTAGGTGGGACTTACACAGCACAGCATGATCACACGAGATCACGCTGTGCTGAGTACAAATGGACATGAATGGAGAGAAGTGTATGACGCTGATTTGTCAGCGTCATACACTTCTCTTTACAACGCCCACTTGGTCAAAAGTTAAAAAACGCCCAGTTGGGCATTAAGAAACTAATTCGCATAAATCTAAAATTGCTCATAACTTACTCAAAAATGATAGTTTTTAAAAATAAAAACCACTTATCTACATTACAGCGCCGATCAGATTATGTAGGAGATAGGGCACTTATAATGTGGTGACAGAGCCTCTTTAAGGCCCAAAATCATGGCAAATCATGTTTGGGAGAGATCTGCACTCTTATATGGCTTTTTAGATCAAAAGGAGTATTAGGTCAAGGTGGAAAGAGGGGAAACATTCCGTCAAGAAATATTAGGAAATTGCTATCATTGCGTTTGGTTCCGAATCTCCCCTTTGGATCTGTAACGAAGTGCAGGAGAGCGAATCTCCCAAATGTCATATGAAAGGGGCCTACAACTTTTTGATCAAAAAAACCTGTCAAAATGACAATTGAAATCAAGTTAAGTTCTAATCTTTATTGCTGCATTGTACTGTTTTTGTTGTTGTATTTTTCAAAAACATATTAGAAATATGAATTCATATTTCATATTTTTTTTAAAAGCTATAAGGACCCAACCCTCTATGAAGAATGTCAGCAGGAATATTTAAAGCAACGAGAAGAATTTAGAAAGACAGGAGTTCGTAACAAAATCAGACAACAGAAACTACCAACCAGCATGTAATAAATATTGAAATATTTTCTTTGTAAATTATCAATGGTAACACAATGATTTTGATGTATTATCTTCTCATTTCTTGATTTAATAAAAAAAATTTTTTTCCTTTGTATAATATGAAAATTATATAATGTTTTAATTGGAGGTCATCACAAGGTATATAAAAAAAATTATACTATACATTAAATTGTATTCTCATTAGGATTAGATTAAGGTTTCTACTGCTTTTTCTGCAGAACTCAAGTTGGCCACTAATCCTGCAGTATTTGTAGAGATGTTGGGCCATTGACCAATACAACAGAATCATAATCAAAAAAGATTAGAACAGGAAAGGTAATAGCATATGACTATCCTGCTTTACTGCAATGTAAAGATTTAAATCTAGTCTTAACTGCCACTAAAGATATGTTTTTATTTCACGTTCAGACAGTACAGAAATTTACATATTTGAATTAAACTGTATTGAACTTGTTTTACGGAACTTTCTCTTCTCTAAATATCAGGTGAAATGCAGAGGGATAAAGTAAAGTCTTCATTAAATATCACCTGTCTAACCCAGGAAAAAGTGCAATAGATTACAATAGAGAAATCACTGGTCCAGGTGGCATACACCCCAGAATTCTGAGGGAATTAAGTACAGTGATAGACCATTATTTCTAATATTTAGAAATAAAAGGTAAGCATAGAAACTATAACCCTGTAGTCTTATCCTGAGATGTTATCCCGGAGTAGGTCTTTGAAAATAACCTTATTATCAACATGGGTCAATGAGGGATCAATCCTGTCAAACTAATCTGGTCAGCTTTTTGGATGAGGTAAATTATAGACTGGACCGGGGTGAGTTGTTGTCAAATATCTGAATTTTTTTAAAGCATTTCATACCATACTACATAAAAGATTGGTACATAGAATAAAAATTCTTGGACTGAGGAAAATTGTGTGTAAGTAGGTAGATAACTGGTTCAGTGATAGAAAACAGAGGGTGGGTGTTAACGGTGCACAATCAGATTGGGTTACAGTCATTATTGGGCCATGTTTTGTTTTTTTTTAATACATATTAATGATTGCACACTGCCTGTCTAAACATTTAAAAATGCAATTTATTAAATGTTTAATGTAAAAAATCCCCTTGGGTGTGGAGCTGTTGAGTATTTCCTTCAGGACCGAGGGATCCATCTCCAGGCACATAATCGGTTTGTGATCACACTTCTCCGTTTTATACTTGAACACAACTTTTTTGTCTTTGATCACAAAATCTTTCACCAGTGGCGATGGGCAGCCCTTGTGCACCCACATATGCCAACCTTTTCCGGGGCTGGTGAGAGAGAGAATTTGTGTTCAGTGAGAAAATGGACAAATATACCTCATCCATTGTTATGTGGCTTAGATATTGATGATGTCTTCATTTTATGGTCAGGTACATCAGTTGAATTTAAGGAATTTGTAACGATCTTGAATATCAATGATCTAGGTCTGTACTTTACCTCAGAAATCACAGAAAGGGTTATTACCTTTCTTGACATTAAAATTGAGAAGACTGATTTGGGCTATATTCAAACAGAAATGTTTAGAAAAAAGACTGCAACAAACAGTTTGTTGAGGTGGGATAGCTGGCATCCCAAACCCCTGAAAATGGGAATACCCAAAGGCCAATACATCGGAGCAAGACGGAACTGCACTACAATGTCAGATTTTAAGCGGTCAGCAAGAGGTCTAACAGAGCGGTTCCAACGTAGGGGATATCCCAAAGGTGTGTTAAAAACAGCATATCAACATGCTCTGCTGGCAGATAGAGAATCTCTCCTTAATCCTAAAATACACCCTGAGAAGGAGCAAACCATCAGAGTGATAGGGACCTTCGATGCGGCACACCATGAGGTGAGGAAGATACTTACCTTGTATTGGGATATTCTGCAAGCAGACCCTGATGTAGGGAACCTTGTTGGTGATAGACCCCAGATCACGTTCAAAAGAGGTAGAAACATAAAAGACAGACTTGTACATAGTCACCTTGAAGCTGGGAACACTGGAACCTGGTTGGCATTCAATCTTAAGGGAACGCACAGGTGTGGAGGTTGTAAGGCATGCAGTTCTGTGTGGAACAGTAAAACCTTTAGGAGTAAAATAACCGGAGAAATTTTTGATATGAGATCTTTCATAAATTGCCTGATTAAAGGGGTAGTGTATCTCATTACCTATGTATGTGAGACACAATATGTTGGCAAAACTAAACGTGAGTTTATGTGGAGAATTAGGTGAAATCAACAGGAAACGTGATACCTCGGTCTCGAGGCATGTGTGGGAGTGCCACTCAGGCGACCCGAGGGTCCTGAAATTTCAGGGGATGGAACTCGTTCCATCACCAGCCAGAGGTGGCGATTGGGATAGGTGGATCTTGCAGAAGGAGGCCCAGTGGATTTTCAGGATGCAAACCATCAAAACCATTGGGCCTTAATGAACAAATATCCTACCTACCCTTTCTCTAACGCTTTGTTACCTTGGTGCAACTTGTTTTTACTCTTTGTTGCTGCGTCACTTCCCATGTTTACAACTATGCACCGCCAGCATTTATCTCCGCTTGCCCTAATGCATGCTGACATACCTCCCTGTATGCGATACCCTTACTCCACTGCTCTGTCTCCACTCTCATTGATATAGGTGCTTTTTGCATCAATGATGATAGATCTGTACTGTTCTATCTTCGTTCTTTCCGTAACCGGGGGGGAGGGGGAATTTTCTCCCTCGCACATATGTTCCCTTTTCTATATGGGCATTTATACGATCCTTTCATTAGCCCTATAACCCGTTTCTCGGGTTCATTTTGTGAATTCTCCTAATTAAACTAATGACCCGTCATTCACCGTGGCTCCTTCAGTGCTGTGAAGCATTGTTCACATAGCCGCCTGAAGCTCCCCCCAGATACCATTGATGCTGCATGCATCATTTCCATTGGTCGCGCCGTTACCATGGGGAATTCCCTTTCTGTGGGCGTCAGTAACTAACGTCTTAATCACCGATTGGTCCAGGTCCAATCGACGCGACCCAGGTAGGTGGGGCTATAGCCGTATAAGGCTCTATTGTTTCTCCGGTGCGTGCTTAGACCAGACATCAGTGTCTAGTGTACGCCGTTTGAAACAAAAATGCTACAGCATAAAATGTGCTGAGCGGTAGTCAGTTAGAAATCCACGCCGGAATCCTGCACCATAATATGTGCTGACCGGCAGTTAGATAGATCAATCGCCAGAATCCTATAGCATAATATGTGTTGACCGGCATTGAGACAGATCAAGGCAATTTATACCCCTGAGGACGCTCCTCTTTTTATTTTGAGGCGCAGAAACGCGTTGGGAATCTTGCTTGTCTGTGGCAACTAGACAAACTATTATTTATTCACCACGTTTGTGGAGTTGTGTAGTGATGGGCTGATCATGTTCTAACTCTTATACACTTTCAATTTAGTGTTTTCAGTGGTTGGCCACCGTTCACACTCCACAAAGCATCCATGATCTGTGTTGCCAACGCCTGTATTCAGATCCTTGGCAATTAGTGCCCTATTTTTTACATTAACCCCTAGGCGCACGAGGACGCAACTGTACGTCCATGCTGCCAGTGTCTTAGCGCACAGGGACGTACAGTTACTGAGTGGTTCCCGGTGCACACTGTCGGCGATAGTGTGAACCGGGAGGCCAGCTCTCCACTGTATGCCGATCAGCGGCTTATTTCCAATCACCGCATTCAGGGGTTTCTAGCTCATCGGCAGACCTCACGATAAATCGTTAAGTTTGCAGATGGCTAGCATGGCGATCGGAGGCCAAGTAATGGCCTCCGTGTCTGCCAATCAGGATCAGCCTCCTGATAGACTGACAGGACGTCACTGCCGTTCGCAATTCACACTGTCGATGACCGTGTCTGTGACAGCGTTGGCGACAGTGCATCGGGAGGTCAGCTGTCCCTGACAGCTGACACTCCACTAGTTGCCAATCAGCGGCTCATTGCCGCTGATTTCGGCAATTAACCCGTTACATGCGGGTCTCGATTGCGATCCCCGCATGAACAGGGTTTGTAGCACATCAGCAGCCCCCATGCAATTGTGGGGGCTGCTGATGCTTGTGATGGCACTCGGGGGCCAGACAATGGCCCGCGGGTCTGCCATGTATGCAAGCCTATGAGGATCAGCCTCTGGCTGGTCCTCGTAGACTAACTGTCAGAGTGACTGTGACATCACACTGACAGTTGGAATACGTTACACTACCTAGGTAGTGTAATGTATTCTAGCAGCGATCAGAGCTGCAGGTAAAAAAAGAAAGTGTAAAAAGTAAAAGAAAAGTTAATAAACAAAAAATAAAATGTAAAAAGTAAAGAAAAAATAAAAAAAAAGTGTAAAAATAAAAGATTTTTTTTCCTATAAGTCTCTTATTATAGGGAAAAAATGAAAACGTTAAAAAACAGTACACATATTTGGTATCACCGCGTTCGTAACGACCCAATCTATAACACTATAATGTTGTTTTTACCGCACGGTGAACGCCGCAAAAAAACCAAACTAAAAACAATGCCAGAATCACTATTTTTTGGTCACTACCCCTACCAAAATATAGAATCAAAAAGTGATCAAAAAGTCGCATGTACCCGAAAATAGTACCAATAAAAACTACAACCTGTCCCGCAAAAAACAAGCCCTTACACCGCTTTTTTGACTGAAAAATAAAAAAGTTACAGCTCTCAGAATATGGTGACACAGAAAATAAATTATTTTATAAAGAAGTGATTTTATTGTGCAAACGCTGCAAAACATAAAAAAAACCTATATACATATGGTATCACCGTAATCGTACCGACCCGCAGAATAACGTACAATTGTCATTTATAGCGCATTATGAACGCCGTAAGAAATAAAGAATTTAAAACGCCAAAATCACTGTTTTTGGCCACCAAAGCTCTAAATAAAATGTAATAAAAAGTGATTAAAAATTTGCATCTACCAAAAAATGGTACCAATAAAAACTACAGCTTGTCCTGCCAAAAATAAGCCCTCACACCGCTCAATTCATGGAAAAATACAAAAGTTATGCCGTTTGGAAGGCGGGGAGTGAAAAACTAAAATGGAAAAGCAAAAAAGGATCAGTCCTGCAAAGGTTAATTAATTTCTATTAAAAAAATAAATTATTACCACATGTGGGGTATTGTCATACTTGGGAGAGATTGCGTTACAAATTTAGGGCGACTTTTTCTCCTTTATCACTTGTGAAAATGAAAAAATGCAACATTTTAGTGGACAAAAATGTTTATATTCATTTTCACGGCCTAATTCTACTAAATTCTGCAAAAGACCTGTGTGGTATAAATGCTCACTATACCCCTAGAAAAATTCCTTGAGAGGTCTAGTTTCCAAAATGGGGTCACTTTTGGGGTGTTTCCACTATTTTGTTCCCTCCAGGGCGTTGCAATCGCGACATGGCACTAAAAAGCAATCCAGCAAAATCTGCGCTCCAAAATCCAAATGGCGCTCCCTCCCTTCTGAGCGCTGCCGTGGGTCCAAACAGCAGTTTATTACCACATATGGGGTATTTCCGTAATCGGGAGAAGATGCTTTACAAATGTTGGGGTGAATTTTCTTCTTTATTCCTTGTAAATATTAAAAATGTCTGTTTAAGAAAAAAAGTAGATTTTCATTTTCACCGACGAACTCCAATAAATATAGCAAACTACCTTTGCTTTATTTCCTGTGAAACGCCTAAAGGGTTAAAATACTTTCTGAATGCTGTTTTGAATACTTTGAGGGGTGCAGTTTTTAAAATGGGGTAATTTATTGGGGTATTCTAATATATAAGGCCCTCAAAACCACTTCAGAACTGAACTGGCCCCTGTAAAAATCGCCTTTTGAAATTTTCTTGAAAATGTGAGAAATTGCTGCTAAAGTTCTAAGCCTTGTAACGTCCTAGGAAAATAAAAGGATGTTCAAAAAACGATGCAAATATAAAGTACACATATGGGAAATGGTAACTAGTGACTATTTTGTGTGGTATTACTATCGGTGGTACATTTACATTTAGAAAAATGCACATTTTTGCAAATTCTCTAAATTTTGGTGTTTTTCACGAATAAATATTGAATTTATCGACCAAATTTTTCCACTATCATAAAGTACAATATGTCACGAGAAAACATTCTCAGAATCGCTTGGATAGGTAAAAGCATTCCGGAGTTATTACCACATAAAGTGACACATGTCAGATTTGAAAAAATCAGCTGTGCCACAAGACCAAAACAGGCTGCGACCTAAAGGGGTTAACCCCTTCCCGCACCTTGGCGTAACTGTACGTCCAGGTGAAGAATTTGTACTCGGCACACCTTGCTTGTGTTACAAAAATATATTTTTATTTTAATTATGGATGCCAGAGGCTGTATGTGCGACGTCGACGTTTCGGTCAGACAGACCTTCGTCGGGCACTGAGCCGTGCTGGGGACTGGATCGGTACAAAATGATGCGTGTATAGCGCTGCTGTGGTCAGTAACCGGCGGCTTACCGCTCTGTGTTGGCGCCAACACAGAGCGGTAAGCCGCCGGTTACTGACCACAGCAGCGCTATACACGCATCATTTTGTACCGATCCAGTCCCCAGCACGGCTCAGTGCCCGACGAAGGTCTGTCTGACCGAAACGTCGACGTCGCACATACAGCCTCTGGCATCCATAATTAAAATAAAAATATATTTTTGTAACACAAGCAAGGTGTGCCGAGTACAAATTCTTAACCTATACCCGGGTTGGGACCCTACCTCGAGCACCCAAAGAAACCAGTGCCATCTGAACACAACCATATGTACGTCCAGGTGAGCAGTAACTTCGCGCACCTGGGCGCACCTGTCGCCGCTGAAATCGGCAATTAACCCCTTCGTTGTGGTGGTCGATTGCGATCACCACATCAAAGAGGTTTACAGCGGATCGGCAGCCCCCCACATGTATTTGCGGGGGCTGGCGATCCTTATTATGGCAACCAGAGGCCAGACAATGACCTCCGGGTTGCCATGTACGGAAGCCTCGGAGGATCAGCCTCCGGCCGGTCCTCCGATGCTTCCTGTCAGTGTGACAGTTACGTCACAATGACAGTTAGAACACATTACACTACGTTTGTAGTGTAATTTGTTCCAGCAGCGATGAATGCTGCAAGTCTAAGTGTCCCCTAGTGGGACAAGTAAAAAAAGTTAAAAAAAGATAATAAAAATGTTTTTAAAAAGTGTAAAAATAAAAGTTATAAGTGACATAAACAAAGAATGCTTTTTTTCCTATAATAAGTTAACACGTTAAAAAAAGTACACATATTTGGTATCGCCGCGTTCGTAACGACCCCAACTATAAAACTGTAATATTATTTTTCCCGCACGGTGAACACAGCGAAAAAACTAAATGAAAAACCGTGCCCGAATCACAATTTTTTGGTTACCAACCCTCCCAAAATATACAATAAAAAGTGATCAAAAAGTCGCATGTACGCCAAAATGGTACCAATACAAACTACAACCCGTCCCGCAAAAAACAAGCCCTTACAGCGCTTTTTTGACTGAAAAATAAAAACGTTATGGCTCTCAGAATATGGTGACACAAAAATGTATTTATTTTATAAATAAGTGATTTTATTGCACAAACGCTGCAAAACATAAAAAAATTATATACATCTGGTATCGCTGTAATCGTATCGACCCGCAGAATAAAGTATAATGGTCATTTATAGCCCAGGGTGAAGGCCATAAAAAAAACGAATAAAAAACAGTCAGAATTGATGGTTTTTGGTCACCTTGCTTGCCAAAAAATGGAATAAAACGTGATCAAAAAATTTTCTGGTACCCCAAAATGGTACCAATGAAAACCTACAGATTGTCCCGCAAAGAATAAACCCTCACACGGCTCCGGTGGAGAAAAAATAAAAAAGTTCTGGCTCCCAGAATATGGCGATGCAAAATGTTCAGTGTTCCAAAAGCAGATAAGATTGGGCGCCATTTATCAGTGCGACACCGGCCACATATCTGCGGATTATTATTTATTTACTGCATTATTATACCCTCTTATTATACCCTGATGTACCCCGCACAGATAACATGTACCCTGATGTACTCCGCACAGATAACATATGCCCCCACATTATAAACTGAAACGCCAGTAAAACCCCAAACAGAACAACTACCAAGCTACATCTGCGCCCCAAAAGCCAAATGGCGTCCCGCTCTTCTGAGCCCTGCAGCGTGCCCAAACACCAGTTTACGTCCACAGATATGGCATCGCCATACCCGGGAGAACCCGGTTAATATTTTATGAGGTATTTGTCTTCAGTGGCACAAACTGGGCATAACATATAGTGCACTAAAATGGCATATGAGTGGAAAATTAAAATTTTCACTCCGCACCATGCGCTGCGCATTAACCCCTTCGCTCACCACAACAGAGCATGTCGTAGTGTGGGGGGTGATGTATGGAGCGTCTCACGTGAAAAATAAAGAATTTAAAACGGCAAAATCGCTGTTTTTTTGTCACCTTCGCTCTACCTAAAAATGTAATAAAAAGTGCTCAAAAAGTTGTATGTACCAAAAAATAGTACAAATAAAAACGACCGCTCGTCCCTCAATAAATAAGCCCTCACACCGCTCTATTGACTGAAAAATAAAAAGTTGTGGCTCTTGGAACGCGGGGAGGAAAAAACTAAAAAGGAAAAGAAAAAAAATGGATCAGTCCAGAAAGGGTTAATTACTTTCTAATGAAAAACCATTTATGACCACATGTGGGGTATTGCCGTACTCGGGAGAAATTGCTTTACAAATGTTGGGCAGCTTTTTCCCGCTTTATCCTTTGTGAAATTGAAAAAAATGCAACATTTTAGTGGAAGAAATGTTGATATTCATTTTCAGGGCCTAATTCTAATAAATCCTGCAAAAGACTTGTGGGGTCTAAATGCTCACTATACCCCTAGATAGATTCTTTAAGTGGTGTAATTTCCACTTTTGGGGGGTTTCCACTGTTTTGGCCTCTCAGGGGCTTTGCAAATGCGACATGGCACCCAAAAACCATTTCAGCTAAATTTGAGCTCCAAAAGCCAAATAGCGCTCCTTCCCTTCTAAGCCTTGCTGTGGGTCCAAACAGCAGTTTATTACCACATATGGCATATTTCCGTAATCGGGAGAAATTGTTTTACAAATGTTGGGGTGCTTTTTCTCCTTTATTCCTTGTAAAAATTAAAAATGGCTACCTTTTTTCAGAAAAAAAGTTGATTTTTACCTTTACAGAATAATTCCAATGAATTCAGCAAAACAACCGTGGGGTCAAAATGCTAACTTTACCCCTAGAAAAATTCCTTGATGAGTGTAGTTTCCAAAATGGGGTCACTTTCCGGGGGTCTTTATTGTTTTGGCCCCACAAGACCTCTTCAAACCTGACATGGTACCTAAAATATATGCTAAAAAATAGGAGGCCCCAAAATCCACTAGGTGCTCCTTTGCTTCTGAGGCCTGTGTTAAAGTCCATGACCGCACTAGGGCCACATGTGGGATATTTCTAAAAACTGCAGAATCTGGGCAATAAATAATAAGTTACATTTCTCGGGTAAAACCTCCTGTGGTATAGAATTTTTTTTATTACAAATGAATTTTGTAAAAAAAAAATGAAATTTGTAACTTTCACCTCTATTTTGCTTTAATTCCTGTGAAACGCCTAAAGGGTTAATACACTTTCTGAATGCTGTTTTGAATACTTTGAGGGGTGCAGTTTTCAAAATGGGGTGATTTATGGGGACTTTCTAATATATAAGGCCCTCAAAGCCACTTCAGAACTGAATTGGTCCTTGTAAAAATCGCCTTTTGAAATTTTCTTGAAAATATGAGAAATCGCTGCTAAAGTTCTAAGTCTTGTAACGTCCTAGAAAAATAAAAGAATGTTCAAAAAACGATGCAAACATAAAGTAGACATATGGGGGATGTTAACTAGTAACTATTTTGTGTGGTATTACTATCTGTTTTACAAGCAGATACATTTAAATTGAGAAAAATGCTAATTTTTGCAAATTTTCTCCAAATCTTGGTGTTTTTTACAAATAAATATTGAATTTATCAACCAAATTTTTTCACTAACATAAAGTACAATATGTCACGAGAAAACAATCTCAGAATCGCTTGGATAGGTAAAAGCATTCCGGAGTTATTACCACATAAAGTGACACATGTCAGATTTGAAAAATCGGCTTCGTCCTGAAGGGGTTAAACATTTAATAAATTGTATTTGTAAACGTTTAGACAAGCAGTGTATTTTCATATCTAAATTAAACGTATACCTTACACACTGATTATTTTGGAATATATTAATGATTGCCCAGTAAAATATAAATTTTTGTAGATGATACTAAACTGTGTAAAGTAATTAATACAAACGAGGACAGTATTATATTACAAAATGACTTGGAAAAGATGGAGGTTTGAACAGAGAAGTGGGAAATGAGAATTAATACTGATAGCTGCAAGGATGTGCTCTTGGGGAGGGAAAATGCATGATACATTACATACTAAATGGGAAAACACTGGGTAAAACTGACATGGGAAAGGACTTTTGAATTTTAGTAGACCGTAAACTTAAGGGTATGTTCACACGGCCTATTTACGGACGTAATTCGGGCGTTTTTGCCCCGAATTACGTCCGAAAATAGCGCTGACAAACATCTGCCCATTGAAAGCAATGGGCAGACGTTTGTCTGTTCACACGAGGCGTAATTTACGCGCCGCTGTCAAAAGACGGCGCGTAAATAGACGCCCGCGTCAAAGAAGTGACCTGTCACTTCTTTGGCCGTAATTGGAGCCGTTATTCATTGACTCCAATGAATAGCAGCGCTAATTACGCCCGTAATGGACGCGGCGTTCAAGCGCCTGCACATGCCGTTACGGCTGAAATTACGGGGATGTTTTCAGGCTGAAACATCCCCGTAATTTCAGCCGTTACGGACGCCCTCGTGTGAACATACCCTAACTGTATCAACCAGTGTCAGGCAGCTGCTGCCAAGGCGAACCAGTTAATAAGGGTGCATCAAAAGGGGCATAGATGCACATGACGTAAACATTCTACCACTTTACAATTCACTAGTCAGAGCGCATAGAGAAAATTGAGTGCAGTTTTGGGCACTAGTGTACAGGAGTCGACATGGAGCTTGAATGGATTCAAAGGTGGGCACTAAAGTTGTAAGTGGAATGGGTGGACTGCAATACCCAGAAAAATGAAAATTAGGTAATGAATTTAGAAAAAAGCCAACTGAGGGGTGACCTGATAACTATGTATAAATATATCAAAGGTCAATACAGAGATCTCTCTCATGATCTATTTATACCCAGGACTGTAGCTATAACAAGGGGGCATCTTCTACGTGTAGAGCAGGGGGTCTCAAACTCGGCGGGGTAGGTGGGCCATATATAGAGAAAATGGGAAGTTGACGGGCCGCATTACTTTCAAATTTGATACAATACAATCAATTCGTTATTTGAACTACTACAACAATACTACATTACTATAATACTACATTACTATAATAATAGCGCTAGGTTTAAAATTTGAGATATTTCTCCACGTGCTTATTTCAACAATCCAGTTTTCCAGTTTAACTGTCGCTAAATGCAGTCCAGCGGCTCAGTTGACAGCGTTTGGCAGACACACATGTCAAGATTCGGCAGTGCCGCAGTGCCCCCTGTGGATGCTGCCGCAGTGCCCTCTGTGGATGCTGGCGCAGTGCCCTCTGTGGATGCTGCCGCAGTGCCCTCTGTGGATGCTGCCGCAGTGCGCTCTGTAGATAATGCAACACACCCCTAGATAATGCCACAGTGTCCTCTGTACATACTGCCCCAGTGCCCTCTGTAGATTCTGCCACAGTTCCCTCTAGATGCTGCCACAGTTCCCTCTGTAGTTGCTGCCACAGTGCCCTCTGTAGATTCTATTACAGTGATGTCGGGCTTGCCCAGAGCTGGAATCTCGGAGCAGAGCCGCGTCTAGCACCCTGCCTGGGATTGCAGCTCTGCTCCTGACATCACTGTCCATATATGGACAGAGATGTCAGGGGAAACCCCAGAGCTGGAGTCCCGGGCAGAGTGCTAGTAGGCTCTTCCTGGGACTCCAGCTGTGCTCCTGACATCACTGAGACTCCTGCTCTGGGGAAGCCCCTGACATCATTGTCCCAGAGCAGAGCCTATACTAGCACTTTGCCTGGGACTCCGCTCTGGGGAAGACCCTGACACACTGTCCATATATGGACAGCGATGTCAGGGAATTCCACAGAGTCCTGGAGCAGAGCCGATACAAGCGCTCTGCCCGGGACTCCGCTCTGGGGAAGACCCTGACACACTGTCCATATATGTACAGCGATGTCAGGGAATTCCACAGAGTCCTGGAGCAGAGCCGATACTAGCGCTCTGCCCGGGACTCCGCTCTGGGGTAGACCCTGACACACTGTCCATATATGGACAGCGATGTTAGGGAATTCCACAGAGTCCCGGAGCAGAGCCTATACCAGCGCTCTGCCCGTGACTCCGGCTCTGGGGAAGCCCCAGACATCGCTGTTCATATGTGGACAGCGATGTCAGGGAATTCCAGAGTCTCGGAGCAGAGCCGATACTAGCGGCTTTGTGTCCCACGTGCCGCTGATGACAGCCCCAGGGGCCGCATGTGGCCCGCGGGCCGCGTGCTTGAGACCCCTGGTGTAGAGGAAAGAAGCTTTCTTCACAAACATAGAAGGGGATTTTTTACTGTAAGAGCTGTGTCACTATGGAACTCTCTGCCAGAGAAAGTTGACTTGGTTAATCCGGTAAAAGCATATGAAAGGGACTTGGATGCCTTTCTTTAAAGTAAAAAATATTAAACGTTATGGGAACTAGATCCCTGGAGATGGGTTGTCGATCCAGGGATTTATTCTGATTGCCATGCTTTTCCTAAGATGAAGAAAATGAGCTTTTGCCTCATGGAGGTTTTTGCCTCCCTCTGAATCAACATTGTCTTTTTTCATCTTTACATACTATGTTACACTATTTTATACATGATATATAGCATGTTGTTTGTTCTGTGCTTTTGATTCTTTACAGCTTGTAGCTTTGAGTTGTACAGAGCCATAATATCGCACCCATAGCTGTCTATGGAACCCTACTGTACCCCTGTTTGTCTAGTATTTACTATATGTGGTAAGTTATAATAAATATTAGAGTCTGGTCTGATTGCCAGAGGAAGGGATTTCTGCAAGAAAACCTTGCACTCCAGGAACTTTACAACTTCATAGCTGGACTTTAGAACTTGAACCCTGACTTGGTTATAATTCTAGTCCTTACGTCAGTGGTCATGAAGTGCATGAAATGTACTAACAAATAGCAATAAAACAATAGGTTGATAAAGGCTATTTCTCTTGAACTGCACTATACTGACCCACCTGAAAAAAAGCCGAATTCCTATGTCCCGATGCCTTCAATACCAAATGACCATTGAAACTAAACCAGAAACTGTCAAACCTTAGGTTTCATGATCAACTCTGGAATTGGATACAAACCTTGCCCATCTCCATAGCACTGGTGGTCTGCAAGGGTGCTATCTCAGGCCAAAATAGTTTTCCCTCTAAACTCACAATTGTTGCTCAGGAGTGGATCCAAAAAAAGCGTTACAAATCTTTCCATTAGACTTCTCTGTAGGTCCCCCACCTGGTTTTGGCTTTCAAATACTGATTCAAAATACTCTAGTTACTGTAGAATCTGAATTTGTCCTAAACACTGCAAAAATGAATGATCTAAAGAATGAGTCATTCAACACGTTGCTCCAAGCTGGCAAAAATATTGGATCAGTTAATTTCTACAAGTTCTTGGGTCTGCTCATAAATGCGCTCTTGTAATCGATATGCCATTGATCGCGTTTAGCCAATATGTTGTTGTTACAGATCTCACAAAGGTAGATAAGATGACAAAACTTATGAAATTTTGGGACCCCTTCAATCTTTGCTACATCAACTTCAAATAGCAAAATGTATCCGCATCTTAGCATTGCTATTCTGTCCTGGTCCTCCTACGGTTCAAGTGAAACAAACTTCGATCATCATTGGATTATATGGTGATCTAAGTTCAGTTTACTTAAACCACATGGGGTCCTCATCTTACAGCTGTATTACGTCTTTCTGAATCAGGCCTTAAGTATAAAAAAAACTAAAACTGCTCAGCATCCAAGTTAGAAGCAGCAGACTCTTAAACAGATTCTTCCCTAGAGCTGAAGACTGCTGACCACTACCTTTCCCATCTAGATCACCCGTGTCAATATGCCATATTAGGATATGTTTGTGATGTAGAGGGGGATATTCCCTTGCTCAGATCAAATCTAATGGCCAGAAACGTGAACCATGAAAATAATGGCTTTTCCACTGGCATTAGATGATGTTGGGAAATCAAACTAGTAGCTTAAAATTCCATGATGGGAGACCACTATTTTTAGACTGTCAGCAGTCAGCCTTTGTCACAAATGAATTAATGGCCAACAATTGTAAAAAAAAAAAAAAACAACTATTTAGAATACTATGTTGCAGTCAACAAGTATTTTTTGCCAGCTGTGGTAATCTAATAGAATAGTGTTGAGAGAAGGATTTGGTTTAGCCTTGTAATGACCCATTAAAGTACAGGGTGTATGGCACAGGTTTAAAGCATATTTTGCAATTAAGCAAGGGCAACTCTATTTCACGGCTTTTAAAAACAGGCAGACCTTTTTAAGCACAGATTGCATACCTAGATCAGCACAGGTAAACTGTCATTTCAAACGAGATTACGCTTGCTGTGCTGTAGTGTCGGGATTGTATTAGCGAAGTGTCAGGATTCTGAATACACATCACGTCCTGGCTGGAGGTAATGTATATTCATTGTCAACACTGCAGTAACGCTATAGTGTGTTTATGTGGCTGCACATAGCGATATAGCTATATCGCTATGTGCTGTGTAAGTGAATGGGGAGAAATGTATGACGCTAATTGGTCAGCTTCATACACTCCTCTGTACAACGCCCCCTTGGCCAAAAAGTAAAACAAGCCCAGTTGTTCATTAAAAAAATCATTAGCATAAAGCTAATATAGGTCATACCTCCGTCAAAAATGAGTTTTTCTAAATAAAAAACACTGCTGTAATCTACATTACAGTGCCGATCACATCATGTACAAGATAGGCCACTTATAATGTGGTGACAGAGCCTCTTTAAGGACCATTAATCCTGACCAAAGCCCCAAATCCATTTGCTGAAATGCAGCCCCAAACTTGTTAGGAACCTCCACCATGCCTCACTGTTGCATGCAGACAAACATTATTGTACAGCTCTCCAGCCCTTTGGCTGACAAACTGCCTTCTGTTACAACCAAATATTTCAAATTTTAACTCATCAGTCCAGAGCACCTGCTGGCATTTTCTTTTCTTTGTTACTATGTTTTTCTGCATAGTTGAGTCACTTGACCTTGCTTCCATGTCAAAGGTATGACTTTTTGGCTGCAATTCTTCCATGAAGACCACTTCTGACCAGGCTTCTCCGAGCAGTAGATGGATGAACCTGGCTCCCACTGGTTTCTACCAGTTCTGAGAGGATGGCACTGCTAAACATCTACCTATTTAGAAGGGAACGTAGCATGATGTGTCTTTGATCTGCTGCACTGTTTTCTTGGCCGATCACTGCCAATTGAAATTAGACATTTTTGCCTGGGACAGACCTTGCTGATGCAGTATAACCACCTTGTGTTGCTGTGTTTCCTCTGGTCATGGCAGACCTGTCATAAAACCGTCTTCCATAACCTCACATTTGTAGCAGAGTTTGGCTGTTCCTCGCCCAGTTTTAAAGAGGCTCTGTCACCAGATTTTGCAACCCCTATCTGCTATTGCAGCAGATCGGCGCTGCAATGTAGATTACAGTAACGTTTTTATTTTTAAAAAACGAGCATTTTTGGCCAAGTTATGACCATTTTTGTATTTATGCAAATGAGGCTTGCAAAAGTACAACTGGGCGTGTTGAAAAGTAAAAGTACAACTGGGCGTGTATTATGTGCGTACATCGGGGCGTGTTTACTACTTTTACTACAGGAGATATGGGAGGGATCCTCCAGCTCACCTGACACTTGGCATGTGTGTCGTGGACATCGCACGGAATCTCGTGTCGGCACACGATGGATGAGGACAGGCAAGGCAGAGGGTTGAATCCAGCGATGTAGAGGATAAAATGGAAACTTTCCAAGTTTACTGAGTATCAAAGTTAAAACAGGGTCCAGAGGAAGGAGTCCTGGTGTGCAGGTAGGAGAGTGTCTCGGTCCAGTCTTGGGGCCTACGCGTTTCAGACGTTGTGCACGTCCTTAATCATGGCTATGGACCCTGTTTTAACTTTGATACTCAGTAAACTTGGAAAGTTTCCATTTTATCCTCTACATCGCTGGATTCAACCCTCTGCCTTGCCTGTACTACTTTTACTAGCTGGGCGTTCTGATGAGAAGTATCATCCACTTCTCTTCAGAACGCCCAGCTTCTGGCAGTGCAGACACAGCGTGTTCTCGAGAGATCACGCTGTGACATCACTCACTTCCTGCCCTAGGTCCTGCATCGTGTCAGACGAGCGAGGACACATCGGCACCAGAGGCTACAGATGATTCTGGAGCAGCATCGGCGTTTGCAGGTAAGTAGCTACATCGACTTACCTGCAAATGCTGATGCTGCTGCAGAATCAACTGTAGCCTCTGGTGCCGACACGATGCAGGACCTGTGAGTGACGTCACAGATCTGCACTGCCAGAAGCTGGGCGTTGTGAAGAGAAGTGGATGATACTTCTCATCAGAACGCCCAGCTAGTAAAAGTAGTAAACACGCCCCGATGTACACACATAATACACGCCCAGTTGTACTTTTACTTTTCAACACGCCCAGTTGTACTTTTGCAAGCCTCATTTGCATAAATACGAAAATGGTCATAACTTTGCCAAAAATGCTTGTTTTTTAAAAATAAAAACGTTACTGTAATCTACATTGCAGCGCCGATCTGCTGCAATAGCAGATAGGGGTTGCAAAATCTGGTGACAGAGCCTCTTTAAAGGAACAGTGTCATCACAAATTATTTTTTTATATGTTAAAGATGTTAGTGCTTTATTAAAAACGTTTATATTTATTTGTGTGTTTGTGTTTTACTTTTTCTTATTTTTACACTTTTTCTTCCCTATGGGGGCTGCCATTTTTTGTTCCATTTCTGTATGTGTCGATTAACGACACATACAGACGTGGAATACGGCAGCCACAGTCCCATAGGGACTGCGAACGGCTCCCGTCCCATTCACTTGTGTGTACGGCGTCTGTGTGGGAACTGCGCATGCGCCGCTCCCACACAGTCCAATTTGAAATTGGCGCCGTCCGGCGCCATTTTCCTGTGGACCGGAAGTCGCGGCCGGACAGTAATATTACTACTTACGGTCGCGGCTTCCGGACTTGTGCACTTGGACCAGCGGCAGCAGACGGAGCGGACGGGCCGGAGGGAGCCGCGGCGGCAGGAGCAGGTAAGAGATTTCAATGTATGTTCGTGTTTGTGTGTGTTTACTACTGTATGTAAACCTACTACACTGTGTGTTAGCTCAAAAAATGGCGACACACAGTGTAGGAGGTTACACCGTTCAAACCCCTCGTTTATCCCGGCACTAGCCAGGATAAAGGAGGGGGGGGATGCTGAGAGCTCACTAGAGCGAGGGATTTTTACCCAATTTTGCAATGCTGCAATTTTGGGAATAGCTCCATCTAGTGACCAGAAATGGGTAATATTATAAATTAGAATTAATTTATAATATTTCCTGACTCGTGAAAAAAATAAAAAAAATTTGAACAATGTTTAATCACCCACACACTAAATGTTTAATTAAAAAAAAAAATAATGTTTTTCTGGCAACACATTCCCTTTAAGCCTCCTACACAGTTGTTTCTGTTACAGTTAATGACTGTGTTTTAACCTACATATAAAAATGATGAACATTATCACCTGTTCCGTATAATTGGTTAATCATACACCTGACTATCATCCTACAAAAATCCATGACCGTGCAAGTCTACCTAGAAAAATGTATGATGTTTTGAAGGTAAAGGGTGGTCATACCAAATATTTATTTGATTTAGAATTCTATTTTGTTCATTCACTTTTTATTTTGGTAATTGATTAAAAAAAAAAAACACTTTACCTTTTGCAAAGTACTGTGTACGCACGCACGCGCGTATTGGAACACCTACACATTTTACACCTACAGGAACTTTTATGACATTCGATTCTATATCCATAGGCGTTCAATTAGAGTTGGGCCCCACTTTGCAGCTAAGACCGCTTCTACTCCTCTAGGAAGGCTTTCTACAAGATTTGAAGCGTTTCTGTGTGAATTTTTGCCTCTTCAACTAGAAGAACATTTCTGATGTCAGACACTGATGTCGGACAAAAGGGTCTGGCTCACAATCTAAGTTCTAGCTCATCACAAGGGTGTTCGATGGGCTTGAGGTCAGGGCTCCGTGCTGGCCTGTCAAGTTTTTCAAACTCACTCGGCCTTGCTTTGTGCACTTGGGTACTGTCATGCTGGAACAGAAAGGGACCTTCCCCAAACTGTTTCTACAAAGAAAGGGAAGCAACCAATTGTCCAAAATCTCTTGGTATGTTGAAGCATTAAGATTTTCCTTAACTGAAACTAAGGGGCCTAAGCCAACCCCTGAAAAATAACCACATAGCATTATCCTTCCTCCACCAAACTTTACAGTTGGCCCAATGCAGTCAGGCGGGTTACTTTCTCCTGGCATTTGCCTAACCCAGACTCGTCCATCATACTGCCAGATAGAGAAGCGTGAGTCATCACTTCGGAAAACACGTTTCCACTGCTCCAGAGTCCAGTGGTGGCGTGCTTTACCACTCCATTCTTGCTCGGTGATTTTAGACATGTATGTAGACCCTCGGCCATAGAAACCCATGCCAATAAGCCCCCAGCCACAGTTTTTAACTATAACTTTGTGGTCTGCCACTTCGTGGCTAAGTTGCTGTGGTTCTTAAATGCTTCCACTTTGCAATAGTACCACTCAGAGTTGATCGTAGAATATCGTATAAATTTCACTAACTGACTAGTTGCAACAGTGGCATCCTATTACAGTACCACGCTGGAATTCAGTGAGCTGTTTAGAACTACCCATTCTTTCACAAATGTTTGTAAAGGTTGACTACATGGCTAGGGGCTTAATTTTATACACCTATGACAATGGGACTGAATGAAACACCTGAATTCAATGATTTAATAGGTGTGTCCCAATACTTTTGTCCATATAGTGTGTATATATATATATATATATATATATATATATATATAAATTACGTTTGGGCCGTTAACATGCTCAAAATTCTTAAAAATGTGTCTGGTCATTGAGGATCAAAACACTGGTCAGTTAGGGGTTAACACCCTTTTGTAATTATAATCGCTGAGTTATAAACAAGCGACACTTATCTTAAAAGCCAATTTTGATTACTTTTAATTATTCGTGTTTACGGAACAGGGAAATCGCTATACAGCCTCATAATATAAAACCACAAGAAATACAACATCTCTCTTTCTACATGAGTAGATATGACAAACGACAATGCGGGAATCATAATGGCAATCAATTTTTTTTTCTCATTACTTTTGAAAATTGTGGCCAACTCACTAATTACCAAGATGTAGAAAATAAGCTACATTAGGATCACAAGGAGAATGCTTCCAGTCACAAGAGAAATAGTTTATTCGGCTTTGTTATTACACAGGTAGTTGATTCTATCAGCTAAAGCCTAGCAAGTAGGATTTGTTTTATGCATATTGAGTTGTGTTCTATTACTCTGCAGCATATTGCAATCCCTCGAGTCTGTCGTGTTCACTGGTCACAATAAGTTTCAGCCTCTGATACCATGCCCATTATTTACAGAGTGTAGATGTGAGCGAGATAATGGAAAGCCACAATATATCAAGAGAACAATCCGATGTATGTTTTTTTGAATATCCCTCACTTTCAATGAAGGAAACATTGGTATTTTGATGTGACTACAGTAAAGATAACAATTCATTTAACATTTATATCAAACAAAAAAATTGAACAAACTATAAAAATATTACAATACAATTTTTTTTTTAATAATTCAGATTTGGATTCAGTCTATTTTACTGTTACACCTATTGTTTTTTTCTTTATACATTACTGATTATTTGTACCACCTTATATTTTATACATATTTTAAAGTGAAATGGTGATTTACCATACCAGGGCTGTACACTGGTCCCTAAAATGCAAGTTTCCAAGGTGCACACTAAGTCCTTTACGTTCACTAGTAGAATGTTTCTAGTTTACAGTGTTTTCCTTTACTATAACTTTTGTCATTTTTGGGGAGCTTTTTTGAAATTCTCTTTTTACAGCTGGTTCGTCACACTGTATTCGAGTCAGTATCAATAATGCAAAAAAAATGGAAAAATCTACCTTTGAAGATCAATTCAAATTAGACAATGTTTTAAGTTTCTTATATAGTGGTGAGACTCATCTATAGATTGTTCTACATGTATCTAACATCATAATTTGACCACAAAACTACAAAATGAAACTTCTCATTCAAACCGAGGAGGATTACAAAATAAAGTTGAGTTGCAAGAAAAGTAAATTCCCTGTTTAGTCTTGCAGACAGCTTAAAGGGATTTTGCTGTAGAAAATAGCCTGAAATAAAGAATTAACCTATACTGACCCGGTAATCTCGCTGCTGCTCCAGTGCCGCTGCTCTGGTGGGCTGCTACAGCTTTTGATTTAAAGTGTACCTCCAACTTTACATTGATTTAAAAGAAACCGTACCAGTGGATTACCCATTTCAAGTGAAATAAAACACTGTCTTTAGTGCAGGGCCGGCTCCAGGTTTATGTGGGCTCTTGGGCGACACAGACTTAGTAGGCCCCTTTGTGGGGGAACTTACGGCGGCAGTAAAATGGCAGAAAACTTCACTTGGTGTCCCCATATAGACGTTAGTCCCTGTTTATGCTAGTTTGTACCCCCATAAATTTAGTGCCATCTGTAGATAGTGTCACACTGCCCCCCTGGCTGGGGATTCTGCTTCAGGAGAAGCCCCTGACTTCACTGTCCATATATGGATAGTGATGTCCGGAGCAGACCTGAAGTCCCGGGCAGAGAGCTAGTAAAGGCTTTGCTCCGGTACTGCGGCTCTGGGGAAGCCCCTGACATCACTGTCCATATACGGCTAGTGATTTCAGGGGCAACCCCAGAGCCAAAGTCCCAGGCAGAGCGCTACTAGCACTCTGCCTGGGACACTGCTCTGCTCCTGACAACACTATCCATATATTGACAGTGATGTCAGGGGCTTCCCCAGAGACGGAGTCCTGGGGCAGAGACGCTTCTAGTGCTCTGCCTGGGGCTCCTCCTCTCCTCCTGCCATCATTGTCCATATATTGACAGTGATGTCAGGGGCTTCCCCAGAGACGGAGTCTCGGAGCAGAGCTGCTTCTAGCGCACTGCCTGGAACTCCTCTCCTCCTGACATCACTGTCGATGCCGTGACGACGGCAGCGTCATCACCCGGCAGCCGAGTGGGCTCCTCCCGAAGGGTAGTGTGCCCTGGCACTTGCCCGGGTTCGCTGGGTTCTGACGCCAGCCCTGCCATAGTGTGTCACTTACATATTTTTTCCTCGAGATCTAGGCTTCTTTCTGTCCGCTGTTTACTCGTTCAAATTCATCCCCTAAGGGGATGGTTAACTCCTTATTACTCCGTATGCCAGGGAACTGTGCTTAGCACACATTTCCCTTACGTCCCATGCTGCCGAGCATCTTTCATGAACATTCTCGGCAGCTAAGCCAGTCAGCAACACTTTGCTATTTCTGCCCACCATTGAGCTCTGCAGACAACGTCTACAGAACCCCGCTAAGGAGGGACAGAGTGCTTGAGTCTGCAGCAGAAGCATTCGTCGCCGGATAGTACAAAATGCTAAGTGAATATCAAAAAAATCACATCACCAATAAAACAATCACAAATCTGCGATGCACTGTTTTTTCTCAAACCTACTGTATCATTAACTTTTTCAGCAATTTGTGCTACAGTGGCTCTTCTGTGTGATCGGAGCATTCGGGCAATCCTTTGCTCCCCTCGTGCATCAATGAGCCTTGGGTGCTAATGACCATGTCGCCGGTTATCCTTACTTGAATCACTTTTAGTAGGTACTAACTACGGCATGCCGACAAGATCTGCCATTTTGAGAGAGAGATGATCCTATTTCCCATGTGTTCATGTAGGGGTTATGTACTTGCCATGCCACAGTAATCATGTGACTCTTGCTAGTTTATTGGGAAATTCCATGGATAATATTTTGCAGAAGTTGAATCCAACACACGTAGATAATAGAATATACATTTGTCAATACATTAATAATGGTGTTGGTCTTGTATAATGCACTGAGATGCATATGTTGTAGTTTGAACATAAGCTAGGTCATGCGGTCCATTGCTAGGCCATTAGAGTAATACAGAAACATGTATGGAAAAATGTGGTAAGTCTACACTTATTTGGAAAAGCCAAAGGCTCACTACCATGAATCAAGCACAGCCTGGTCTGCAGTACTGTATCGGGTAGTAAGATGAGCCAATGTTATCTAACATTCTTGTACCTGAAGGGAAGTCATACAAACCTAGGTTCTATAATGTTGATGCACCTGTAGGGTAGTCATATAAGCTGAGGTTCTGTAACCTTTATGTACCGGGAGAGCAGTCAGATGAGCAAAGTGTCTATAATGTGGATGTAACGCAGCCTGATATGCGTAAAAATAGTGATGTATCATTTATATTTTGTATAATTAAATTTTTCTGGTATATATTATATACTACTTCATTTTTTCCTCCAACATAAATTTTCTATAGTGTACTCCTGGAGTATTTTACGACCTTGAACAAGAAAATTAGTTTTTAAATCATTGCGAAGAGGTGCAGAATAAAAAAATAATGTTTTATTTTGTTTATATATCCATACATAAGAAATACAATATAGCATGCCTCTCTTTTTAGAGCATAAAACTTGCATAAAAGATCACGTGAAATCAAAGACAAATGTAGGTACAGTAGCAGTATACAATCTCAAGAAAATGTACAATTTAATAATTTAAAGTTACGGTTCAGTGAGATTGCCCAGCCCAATTCATGTATCGTGTACGGCTGATCTTGGAGCTTATACGGGTCCTCAGTATGTAGTATTACAACCTACTGTATATGTACCTCTGTATATTCTCCTAACACAAGCATCCGCTGGCATATTACATACCACATCGACTCTATAGATGGATTATAACACCGTAAATCCAAATAAAGACATATGTAAAGGTGCCAAATACTGACGAATAGACAATTTATAAACTTTTTTTTTATAGGTACTACACAAACTAATATCAAGATTGAAAGTAAACTGAAAAAAATCATAAACAATGTTTTCGAACTGATTCTGAATAGGAGGCAAACAAAGGACTAGGACCCAAATTATTTTAATGAGAGAATTGGTGAAACAACGTGGTGCCAATGTGGAAATTGCATAACCATGCCCATAAGACACGAAAGTGCTGCCAGGAAAGTGCTTCACATAACCAGCATTTTGATCTTGGCATCAAATGTGTTACTGAATGAAATGAATTTACAAGTGTACGACTAACGTAGGAAAATCTTCTAATAATGATCAAATAGAGCGGACAAGTATCGAAGAAAGTTCTAGGACCATAGAAACAGGTAATTTTTTCTTCTTTTTCGTACCCCTTTATGTTGTATTTTATACAAAGGCTAATTGTTAGATACTGTAGTATGGTTGTCTGATGGCTGAGACCAACACCAATTGCTATTACGGGGATATCGCTGCAGTATTCTTTTTCCCTTTCAAAACTGGATAGGTAGGGGTGGGAGTTTTTGTGTATTGTGTATAATGTATCTTAAATTTTGGGAATTTGAAATTATTTAATGAAGAGATTTTAATAAATACCTTTGCATTTGTCATTGCTTAAAGAGGCTCTGTCACCAGATTATAAATTCCCTATCTCCTACATAATGTGATCGGCGCTGTAATGTAGATTACAGCAGTGTTTTTTATTTAGAAAAACTATCATTTTTTAGCAAGTTATGAGCAATTTTAGATTTATGCTAATTAGTTTCTTAATAGACAACTGGGCTTGTTTTTACTTTTGACCAAGTGTGCGTTGTACAGAGGAGTGTATGACGCTGACCAATCAGCGTCATACACTTCTCATTGTTCCAGACCATTGTCACAGCATGATTGTGCTGTGAAAGAAGCTGGGCTGGAACAATGAGAAGTGTATGACGCTGATTGGTCAGCGTCATACACTCCTCTGTACAACACCCACTTGGTCAAAAGTAAAAACATGCCCCGTTGTCTATTAATCATAAATCTAAAATTGCTCATAACTTGCTCAAAAATTATAGTTTTTTCAAAATAAAAACCACTGTTGTTATCTACATTACAGCGCCGATCAGATTATGTAGGAGATAGGGCACTTATAATCTGGTGACAGAGCCTCTTTAACTTCTCAAGATATAGATGAACCTATAGTCCTAAAAACTGTACAGATTTTTTTTTTACCAAAACTGATATGAGGTTTATAGGTGTTGCTTTGATTTACAATCCGTTTAAAACCATTCTACCTCAGAACAAACCATCTTACATGTTGAAATGAGATGGGGATCTGGATCAGATATATAGCCTCCAACAATAGACAAATCAAGGGTAGGAGCAGCACTGCGATTCCTTGCCTGTTAAGGCTGGTGCTCAGCTTTCAAACAAGGAGTGACCTCTCCCTGCACAAACGTGTATCCAAAAAAGAGAGAAAGAAGCAGCACTCCAAAAAAACTCTGGTTAATTCATCCAGCATCCATGCTGGATGAATAAACCAGAGTTTTTAAGAGTGCTGCTTCTTTCTCTCTTTTTTAGTCTCCAACAATGGTGTCGTCCTGAATTGGGTAAAACGGGTTTCCGGAGGCATTGGGAAATGGTGTAAGAATTTTTTTTTTAAAATAGCACTACGCTGGTAATTAACCCCTGTGCGACGAGCCAAAACAATTCTCTAGCGTCCATGGCCACGGGCCGTCGGGTGTACTCACCTACAACGCCCGCAGCCATGGATTCGTGAGCGCTGCTCCCCATCTCTTTCCTAGGAGACGCCAGCGCTCACTTCCGCTCCGTTCTGCTGTGTCCCGTAGGGTGCGCGCGCATGCTCGTGCCCGGCCTTAAAGGGCCAGCGCCGCACATCAGGAAATCATCATGATTAGTTAATGAGGATGATGATTTGTGCGCACGCACGCTCGTGCCCGATCTTAAAGGTCCAGCGCGCGCACATATCTACGGGACACTGGACCGGAGCGGAAGTGAGCGCTGGTCTCTCCTGGGAAGGAGATGCGAGCCAGCACTCACAGATCCATGGCTGCGGCCGCCGTGGGGTGAGTAAACCCGATGGTCCACGGCCATGGACGTTACAATATGTGGTGGGAATGCTCTCTGGTTACAGTATGATACTTTCTATGTAATTAAAACTGATAAAGGGTTGAGTATTACGCCTGATCCAGCTTTGGCTTTATGCTTTTTAGGCGTGGACATAGTCCCTTGGCCTAGTAGAAAAATGTTAGCCATCTTACTTTATCAGCCAGATTATAGATAGCTTGCTCATGGAAACCTATAAAGATCTACCTATGTTAGAATTATGCTCTCTTACAAATTTTTTTTTATAAATAATGACATCTTTGGTTAATACCCCACTCTATAAGAATTATACTTTCTCCCCTAATATGGATTTGGTTCAAGAGTAAGGGTATGTTCACATGGCTTATTTTTGGCCATTTTTCCCATTAAAATCAATGGGCAGATGTTTGTAGGCGTTCTGCTTCCGACTGAAAACATGATTACAGTATGGGACAGTTGTCCTGCATCGAGGCAGGGACTCCTAGCGTTGTACATAACTATGATGCTAGTAGCCCGGCTCCCTGCAGTGTGTTCGGTCCGGGACTTACGGCCGAAATACGTTCCGTCCTTTATGGACGCAACATGCTCATGTGAAAGGCCCCAAAGAGTTCAGAAACTTTCTTAATTCTGTTTTGAATACTTTGAAGGGAGCAGTTTTTAAAATTGGGTGATTTATGGGGGGATTGTATTGTATGGGCCCCTCAAAGCCACCTCACAACTGAACTGGTTCCTGAAAAAATAGCCTTTTGAAATTTTCTTGAATATGTGAGAAATTGCTGCTAAAGTTCTAAGCCTTGTGACATCTTAGAAAAAGAAAAGAACGTTAAAAAAAAACCAACACCAGCATAAAGTAGACATATGGAAAATTTTAAATAGTAACTATTTTGTGTGGTATTACAATCTGTTTTACAAGCAAATACTTTTAAATTTAGAATTTTTGCACATTTTCACAAATAAATATTGAATTTATCGACCAAATTTTTAACTAACAAAGTACAATATGTCACGAGAAAACAATCTCAGAATCGTTTGGATAGGTAAAAGCATTCCAAAGTTATTACCACATAAAGTGACATGTCAGATTTGAAAAACTCTGCTTCGTCTTTGAGGCCAAAACAGGCTGTGTCCTGAAGGGGTTAAGGATGTAAACCTTTGCATACTCATAAAAGTAGTTTTATTAAAGAGGAACTGTCACTACTACTGAAATGTCGGTTTTACTAAATACTTACATTCCCTATTAAATAACAATTCTGAAACATATCATAACTTTGTGTTTTACCGCTCTTCTGTTAGGGTATGTGCACACACACTAATTACATCCGTAATTAACGGACGTATTTCGGCCGCAAGTACCGGACCGAACACAGTGCAGGGAGCCGGGCTCCTAGCATCATAGTTATATACGGTGCTAGGAGTCCCTGCCTCTCTGCAGGACAACTGTCCCGTACTGTAATCATGTTTTCAGTATGGGACAGTAGTTCCACGGAGAGGCAGGGACTCCTAGCATCGTACATAAGTATGATGCTAGGAGCCCGGCTCCCTGCACTGTGTTCGGTCCACTACTTGCGGCCGAAATACGTCCGTCAATTACGGACGTAATTAGTGTGTGTGCACATACCCTTATTCCTTCAGAATACTTATGAATAAATTAACAACTGGGTGTTACCATTCATCTTGACAAAAGTGTGTGTTCCTACACAGTCTGACACGATCAGCACTGATTGGACAGATTTCGACTGGTAACACCCACTTGTCAAATTATGCATATATTTCTAGGACAATTAACATATTATACATACAACAAATTTGCTCCATCATTCTTTTTTTGATGAATAATGCAAGTATTTATTTGAATTGGCATGTCACGAGAGCTGACAGGTGTACTTTAATATAGCAATTCTTTTATTTGCAATATCTAGCGGATATGAACAGGGCATATTGAAACTGTTTAGGGCCTGTTCACATCTGCATTGGGCTTCCATTTCGCTCTCCGTTCATCTGTTCCATCAGTGTGCTACGCTATTCTTTCGGTCAAAAACCAGAAACCTAACGAAACGGAGCCAAACGAATGCAAACTGAAAAAAAAAAAATACCATTGAAATCAATGGTAAAAGCAAACGGAAACTAGACTTTCCGTTTGTCTGTTCTTATGACGAAACAGATGAACGGAAAGCCAAACGTAAGCCCAACGCTGATGTGAACAGGCCCTTACTGTATGTGTTCTACATTATAATATTTGTTTTAAAGAGGAATTCCAGTCCCTAAAAATTGAAGGCCTATCCTCAGTATAGGCCATCAATAGCTGCTCGGTCGGGGTCCAACCCCTAGGACCCCCGCTGATCAGCTGTTTTGAAAGGGGTGCAGCGCTTGTACGAGCGCTGCCTCCCCTTCATTTCTACTTGCTCACTGTGAATCGTCGACACGGAAGTAGCGGCGATTCACAGGTATTGCAGCCTTCTTCTCCAATTCACTTCAATGGGAGAAAAAGCTGCAGTACTGTGAATCGCCACTACATCTGTGTCGATGATTTATAGTGAGCAAGTAGAAATGAAGGGGAGGCAGCGCTCGTACAAGCACTCCACCCCCTTCAAAACAGCTGATTAAAAAGGGACCCGGGAGTCGGACCCCGACCGATTAGCTATTGATGGCCTATCCTGAGGATAGGCCATCATTGTTTAGGGACTGAAAAACCCCTTAAATATTTTGTGATTATGCAATTGGACTAGATTTGATTTTCTTTTTAATGAAAACTATTTTGGGATATTACTTCTAAAATAAAAAATATGTCACACGAGACAGTATTTATGGGTTCACTACATAGGTGTTTTCCAAGTTAAACGTTATACACAATGATTATAGGAAAGTAATAAAGTAAAAAATGGGGTTTCAAAAGTTACTACTTGAGAGAAGATATTTTACAATTATGACTTATTAGTATCAAAGGGGTTTTCCCATAATCATTATTATTATATAAACATCTGATCGGTGGGGGCCTGACCACTGGGATCCCTACCGATCTAGAGAACGGGCTTACCATGCCTTTCCTGGAAGCCCATAGGAATGGAGCAATAGTGCGCATGCTTTATGATCCTAGTGTCCATTCGATCAAAAAAAAATGTCAGCACTTTGGACGATATTTGAAAATGGCGCTGTGGAATACTTCTAGATCACCTGCGTGGTGAAATTGTAATAAGCGACAAAGATCTTTTTTGTAATCTTTTATTTTCAACAATTTCTTTTAGGATGCAGAATAACCATTTCCCACACTTCTCTACTTCAATGTCTAGATGATCATGTTAACACTGATGGTGAAATACTGGATTAGCCTCGGAGAGGTAGAAGCACATCTTGACACGTACGTGCGCGTGTGTGTGTGTGTGTGTGTGTGTGTGTGTGTGTGTGTGTGTGCACACACACACACAGTATATTGCAAACATACACACTCTGAATGGCGACCCTATTAGAGATACCCATCTGATGGATTCGGCGTACTGCGGCGTTACGCAGCTTCTATGTACAGGTTATATATAGAAGCTGCAGCGCTAACACAAAATAACCTTTTTAATAAGACTATATTAGAAAAATGTTTTAGGTTTCCAAAACACATACATTACATAAAAACAATGGCTTCAAAAAGGTTTTCATAGCCTTTAACTACAAGCCATAACTTTATTTTTCCATGAATATAGCCACACAAGGGCTTGTTTTTTGTGGGACGAGATGTATTTCTGGGGTACGTATCATGTATAACTTTTATAAAAAATAAAAAATTAAAATAACGTTTTTGTGTCGCAGAACTCGGTTTTACTTTTCCATTGGGTGAACTGTATAGGGGCTTGTTTTTTGTTCTTTGAACGACAACCAGTGTCATTATTGGTTACTTTTTTGGGGTACATAAAACCTTTTATTCTATTTTTGGCAGGTGGGATTAACAAAACAAAACAAAACAAAACACATTCACCGTGGGGGATCTCTTCATAATTCTATAGTATGGGTCGCTATGAATGCCACAATATTAATTTTGGATGGGTATGGTCAAACTCATGAGAGGTCACTATTGACTGTGGTAAGGGGTTAAACAGACAGGATTAAGGCCATTTCTGACCCCAGCTGGTGCAGCCAGGTATGAGCTGTATGTTGCAGAGACATCCATTGTTGATGGTACAGGCTTGGCTCCCGAGTCCCTGCCAGGCAAGCGCCCTACCTGGCTGAGCGATGTATTTAGATATATATTTACAAATAAATGTATACTCTCAACTGGGAAAAAAAAAAAGGTATATCCTGAGAAAGATCAGGGTAAACCTTAGCCATTTATTTTAGTGGGAAGTATAGGAGAGCTGTAAAACAGATTATTATATACAACTTAATACACAGACTAGAAATACTGAATATTTGAAAAGTGAAAAGCGGGCATTCACCTACTCCTACACTTTTTCTCAAGTGGCCAATGTGGTTTTATACTATATGATCGGAGCAGGAGCGAGGATGTTCAGCTTGGGCCTCCAAAGATGGCTCTTCAACGTAGGATCCGTATCCAGCATCTGTAAACGTTCACTACAGATTCCTAACGACAAGTATATTGCACACAAGTACAAAGGATCTTCACAAAAGGAGAAATTAGGAAACATAAGAAAAAAGTTGCCAAACGTTGCAAGTAATGTAAATTAGGTCTATTGTAAATATACATGTACAGCTATTAAAGAATGTAGATAAAATGTATTAACCTTGCAGGTACACTTTAGAGGTGGACATAGCCTTACATTTTTATTTTATGTCACTTTACCGATAATGCCCCTTATTTAGAGTGTACAACAAATCCAATATGCAATTACGTGAAACCATTGTGAACAGAAAAAGTTACATTTTTCGGTCTACTCTCCAGAATATCTTTCTTAGGCTAGATTCACACAAGCGTTTCCGTTTTGCGTCTGCAAAGAACGGACACGTTCATGCGTGGCAGTTCCGTGTGTCATCAGTGTTTGTTCCGTGTGGCATCAGTTGTTGATGTCAGTGTTGGTGAACATTTCTTTATTTTATTTTTTCCCTCTGCATTTCAAGGAACTGGTGCATGAATCACGAACCCATTGACTTCAATGAGTGCGTGATCCACAAAAAACGATCAAGAAATAGGACTTGCAGTGAGTTTCATGCAACGGAAAACACGCTGCATGAAAAACACTGAATGTCCGAACGGCCACATTTAATTGCATAAGTCCATGTGACGGCCATTGTTTTAACGGCTGTCACACAGGTGTATTCAACATGTGTGAGGGACAAGAATATACATGGTTAGCATTTAAAGGGGGTTTTCCCATAAAGGAGATTTAACACAGATCGACAGGATAGATCATAAATGTCAGATAGGTGCGGGTCCTGACCATGTAAATCGGGAAGTGGCCCAGAGGCAGCGTGAGCACAAAAATCTAGAACAGGGTTTAGGCGGCCCCATTCTAGAGATGGGTGCGGGTCCCAGAGGTGGCTCCGCATCGATCTAACATTTATAACATATCCTGTGGATATGTCATAAATGTCCTTCATGGGAAAACCCCTTTAATAGAATAAACTTATTTCTAATAGAAGTAAACAAAATGCACAAGTAACATAATAAAAATTTATTTTCTTCATTGAAAAACAAAAATACTCCTATCATAACCCACATAGAATTTCTTTCTAGCACAGGTAATGATGATTTCATGTGCAAACAGATCGATATGTCCTACATATTAAATCTCACTGATCGGAGAGAGCTTTGTAAAATAACAAAATTATTGGGTTTTACTCAGTGGAAGCAGCTAGGAAAAATCTTTGCTTTCATTGCAGGCATTAATACCCAACAAAAAACAACCATAAAGTGTAAGGTCACTTTAAATATCTGGTAAACCTGCAAATAAAAACACATTTGTAATATACTTCTGTTTGTTTTTATAAGAAAGTTCAAAAGAGAAGAGTAAAAAAAAAAAAAAAAAAAAAACCTCTGCTATCGGTAAGTCAGAACTTCGATTTTTTTTTTTTACAGGTTCATGTATATTGTGATCGTAAGTCACTGTCCAGGGTGCTGAACCAGTTTAACTCTTTCAGCACCCTGGACAGTGACTGTCTCCTGACGTCGCGTACCGGAAAAAATTTTGCCGGGTTCGGTCAAAACGAGTTCGGCCGAACCCGGTGAAGTTCGGTTCACTCATCTCTAAATTCTGACACTCCGTTTGGATGTTTGTAAACAGAAAAGCACGTAGTGCTTTTCTGTTTACATTCAGAGTTTGACAGCTCTTGCGCGAATCACGCAGTTCGCACGGAAGTGCTTCCGTGCGACCTTCGTGGTTTTCACGCACCCATTGACTTCAATGGGTGCGTGATGCGCGAAAAACGCAGAAATTTAGAGCATGTCGTGAGTTTTTTTCAGCGCACTCACGCTGAGCAAAACTCACGGACTGTCTGCATGCCCCCATAGACTTGTATAGGTCCGTGCGACCCGCGTGAAAAGCACGCGCATCGCACGGACGTATATCACGTTCGTGTAAAGGAGGCCTTAGAGAGGAGGTCTAGACTACACAGCCAGACTGTTATAGGGGGCGGTCCAGACTACACAGATCATGGTTATAGGAGGAGGCCTAAACTAGACAGGGAGACTATTATACAGAATGATCCAGACTACCAGGCTGCTGTTTAAGACGGCACAGAGACTGTGGCCATACATCTGTGCAGCAACCAACTAAATTTTTTTATTTTTTTTATTTCAACTCTAAAGAGGCTTTGTCACTAGTTTAGTAATGCCCAATCTCCTAGCTAATCTAATAAGCGCCGTCACACTGATAATGCTGGTGAAAATTGCGTCCTAAAACGTTGATCATTTTAAAAGTTAGGAGCTTTTGTCTAAATATGCAAATTAGGTTATACTGGACAAGTGGGTGTCAACACCATTCTCCTGAGGTGGAGCTCCTCACAGCCTATGACACCGTCATATCAGCATGAAGCTGCTTCACACACAGTGTAAGAGACTGATGCTGGATTGAAGAGGGATCACTTCAAAATAGCCATATCTCGGGCTGTGGACCACCTAGAACAGTGGTGAAAGAGGAGATTCTAATCTTTCCTATGACACCAGGATCATGACACAACCGGAGATATTGCCAGTTGAATACACAGTCGGGAATGGAAGCTGTATAGTATATGATCAGGCTGTGTTGCTGGGCAGGGAAGGGGAAGAAGCTGTATCCGGATTGGTCAGCGTCATACAGAAAACATTACACTGCCCAGAGTGAAAAGAAAGTCACCTCCTATTTGGCTATTAGAGCCACATTAGCATATTTAGAAAAATGCTCATAACTTTGCAAATAACTACAGTGTAATTTTTTCCCAAAAACGTTTATTATCAGCAGCAAAGCGCCTATTAGATTAGGAGATGGGAAATTAATAAAGTAGTGACAGATCCCCTTTAAGGCTCTGTTCACATCTGTGTTGGAGGCTCCGTTAGAGGCCTTCGTCGCAGATCCGGCAGAGATTACCAGAAGCAATAGCGCTGCATGCTGCGCTATGGTTTCTAGTGAAACCATGTATATCTGGACAGAAAGCCAAAGAAACCCATTAAAGTCAATAAGTTCCGTCAGCCGCCAGTGGTATCCGTGGTGCGACGGAAACTCATTTCCAGTTTTCCCTTGTTCTGCTCCTCGGAGCAGAACAATGGAAACCCATGATGCAGATGTGAACAGGGCCTTAGGGACAACACAAGGACAAATCTCAAAATCTAAATAAAAATGTTAGAAAATTAGTTTTAAAGGTTTAGCTCTAACCTTCTGACCTTGAAAACCTACACGTCAGTAAACAATGCCAGGTTCTTCCCAGATATTTTCCAACTAATCTGAAAATATAACCGATACAGAATAAATCAGATCAGCCTACGATTTCTAGTTCTGTCACAGCAAGCAATAGGAGACAGGAAAGTGACACAGACGTCACATACTTACCATGACTTTTATAGAATAGCTTTTTTCCTGGTCACAATGCCGTGATCAGTAGAGTACAGCCTGTGTGTGTCTTATGGTGTAGAATACAGCAACTTCTTATATCCTTTGGCACAACGACTAGATCAATGTCATGAATCAAGTAGTCTACACACCTATTGAATACAATGGAGTTCCTTCTGGTCAAGTATTGTGGCAACAATGATTTTGTTGAATTGTTATTTTTTTAGGACAATTGATTAACAAAAATGAATGGGTCAAAAAATTATTTTACTGTCTCTACAGATCCCCCATTTTTTAGGGACAAATTCACAAGTGACTGCAATGATATAGACAATGACTGATAAAGCTACTGTTAGATGTTTCCACACAAATGCCAAAATCTCCCCATCGCTCAGCTTCCTGGACCCCTGTGAGTGCGATATGGGACAGAAAAAAATTATCAAAACCACGTGCCTGTATTTATCTGATTTTGTACGTCCCGGGCATCACTGTTTACAACTTTTCAGGAACACAGCTCCTCAATACTATACTTTTTTTTTTTTTTTTTTTACAAAATAGACATGTTCATACTATATACCTGGTACATAAAATTTAGTTTTGGTGTACGTCACAATATAAATGACTTTCTGGAGTTCCTTTGAGAACCTTTACATGGATACTGATTATGTCTTAATAGTTTATGAGAATTCCATCAGAATTCATTAAACAAAAAGAAAAATCATAAGGTGCAGAAAAGAAACCATGTAAATGTCCATAAAACTGGCTATAAATTCACCAATTGCATAAATTACCTAGATATACAAGATAGATTTCAGAGGAGTGAATTTCATACGAATATGCCAGGACCATCGTCTTAGCTCTCAAAGGTATAGTTTGGATTATAACACTGGCCGGGGTTTCTAGATGCAGAGTTATTCTTTATCTCCCAGAACAGGGTTTCATTGGGTTTTGGGGGGCTTGGCATTACCCAAGAATTTTCTTCAGAACACGACTTTTGGTATGAGTCAGTCTCCTCACAGTCTCTTCCACCTCCTGGAATAGGCCTCTCACTTGTCCATTGTGTACCCTCCGGCCTTTCAGACTGTGTACTCAATGTGCTTTCATGTGGCTGCGGTGCAGAGGCGGCACCATGAAGTTTCTGTTCTTTGGGTGACACCACCTTTTGGTAAGTGACTCCCCCCGCTGTTATCCGCAGTTTAGTGAAGCTCTTTTCCAAGTCCTCTTCACACTGCACCGGGCCACGGGAAGCTGCAAGAGTTATATACTTTATTACAGGGAGAGCAAAAAGCAACATTTCATTTTAAAACAAAGTGTTAATAAATTCAATGTATTTTCACTTACAGAACCAAACATTCAACATTATTGAGAACAAGAAAGTGAGGCTCTGTCCGCGCAACCTGATCCAAAACGGTGACCGACTGATCCCATGAACTTAAAATAGTGTCCGTTGAGGTTCTGTTCTTTTGATGCCAAGACTATTTTTGCACACAAAAATAAAAGAAACCTGACATAGGATCTCAAAGGCTATGTAAACTTTTCTTTTTTTTTTTTTATAAAAGGTCAGTGTGACTGGTGCAAATTTATAATTCGTTTTTATTAAAAATTATTTTAACTTTTTGAGATACAGCTGCTCTGTATTCTCTATACGGTGCATCTGTTTCGTTCGATAACACCTGAATCAGTCAGTCCCGCGGACCAGACGGGAACAGGATTTCGCGAACGATACAGCTGCTCCGTATGCTCTATACAGAGCTGCTGTATCTCAAAAATTAAATTTTTTTTAAAAATAAAAACGAATTATAAAGTTGCACCAATCACACGGATTGAAAGTGATTTATTTATTTACTAATAAAAAAGGTCAAAGGTTTACATAGCCTTTAACAATAGTGTGAACAGAGCCTTCCGTCTAAAGCGCCCGGCAAACCCAAATGCACAAAGCTTGTGTGGCAGCACACATAGTCTTCATGTGTCTGTACAGCAGCACACACCGTATTCTCAGAGGAGAATACTGTAATACGGCATACAATGGAACTTGCCCTAATTTTTGAATCTCACCATTTTAAACCGAGAAAAACGCTGTATGAAATCAGAGGAATACAACTGTATAGCCAAATAGATTTCCATAGGATTATGGATGTGTGTAAGACTGTTCATACTTTTGTTAGTTCCCATTACGAAGTGTGTGATCTGTCTGGTATTGCAGCTAATCCTCACGGTCTTGAATGGGTCTGAGATGCAATACTAGACACAGCCTATGGACAATAACGGCACCATATCTGGTATAAAAAAAAAAAGGGGCAAGTCTTTAAGCCACAAACATGTGGCAGATTTGTTCCAAATTTTACAGCAACAAAAGTACAATACAAATGAATAGGGATTTAGAGATCACCATTCATACAATACAGAAAAACCTCTAGTGCATGCCGTGGAAATTATAATCCGCAACATGCCCAATCTGTTGCAGAGAAAATAATTTCACCCACTGAATCTGCATGTTTTTCTAGGTCACACTGCGTAAAGAATCAGCAGCATGTGAACATCCCCTTATAGCTCATAAGTGAACAAACAATGGGGCAGATTTACGAATGTTGTCTTAAGTCCTTTTACACGAGATAACGCTCGTTCCTGATCATTGCCAGGTCTAAACAGGGCAAAAATTAGTCGAACAAGCAAATACTAGTTCATCGGCTGATCGTATCTTCGGTTTGCGGCCAAAAAATTCAGCAGCACAAGTACCTGTGTAAACAGGAAGATGTACTGAGAATATGATGCAAATATATGGGGACAAACGATTGCAGTAACGGTCGTTCATCCTCATACTAATCAATCATTGCTTTGTTGCAAGCTGTATTTTCGATCGTGGTTAGTTTTAAAGGTGGTAAAAACAAGCGATACCTGCCCGTGTAAAACTACCTTAAAGAGGCTCTGTCACCACATTATATGTGCCCTGTCTCCTACATAAGGAGATCGGCGCTGTAATGTAGGTGACAGTAATGCTTTTTATTTAGAAAAACTATCTATTTTCACCACGTTAGGAGCGATTTTAGCTTTATGCTAATTACTTTCTTAATGCCCAACTGGGCGTGTTTTTACTTTAGACCAAGTGGGCGTAGTTCAGAGGAGTGTATGACGCTGACCAATCAGCGTCATGCACTTCTCCCCATTCATTTACTCCGCGCATAGTGACACTGCGTTATTCACTATGTGCGGTCTTATACGGACATATTAACGTTACTGAAGTGTTTAGACAGGGAGTAGACATTCCTTCCAGCCAGGACGGGATGTCTATTCACAATCCCGGCACTTCGTTAACGTTTCTGTGGTACTTACAGCAGAGCAAGCGTAATCTCACGAGATCACGCTGTAAATGACGGATTACAACGAGATTACGCTTTGCTCTGCTGTAAATCCCACAGAAACGTTAGCGAAGTGTCGGGATTGTGAATAGACATCCCGTCCTGGCTGGAAGGAATGTCTATTCACTGTCTAAACACTTCAGTAACGTTAATGTGTCAATATAAGACAGCGCATAGGGATCCTGCTAGATCAGTATGTGCTGACTAAATGAATGGAGAGAAGTGTATGACGCGGATTGGTCACTGATTGGTCAGCGTCATACACTCCTCTGTACAATGCCCACTTGGTCTAAAGTAAAAACACGCCCAGTTGTCCATTAAGAAAGTAAATTAGCATAAAGCTAAAATCACTAATAACATGGTAAAAATAGATGCTTTTTATTTAGAAAAACAACTGCTGTCCTCTACATTATAGCGCCGATCTCCTTATGTAGGAGATAGGGCACTTATAATGTGGTGACAGAGCCTCTTTAAAGGAGTTATCTGGGTTATTAAAAATGATTGCCTATCCTTAGATCGGTGGAGGTCCGACTGTCAACACCCCCGCCGATCAGCTGTTTAAAGGGGCCGCGGCGCTCGTATGAGCACTGCAGCCTCTTCATTATTTACATGGTTCTTCTCTCCGTTCGTACTTGCTTGTGGCGTTACATTTGTAGCGGCTGTGCAAGGTATTGCTCTACTGTCCCTTTCAAGTGTGCCACTCTCCCATTCAAGTGCCAACAGTCGGACCCCCACCGATCTAATATTGATGTCTTATCCTAGGGATAAGCCATCAATTTTAATAACCCGGGTAACCGCTTTAAGATTTAGACAGTGTAAACGCACACAAGGCATTCAGAAGTTACACATTTTATCAGAGCGGCACAGGCCATATGATCAAGTTGGAACATTTTGCTAGACATGTTAAGACACTTTTGTCTTCCTTATATCCCCTCATGGTTGGCTTAGTCTGACAGTGTTTTTGTATAATTTGGCAGGAGGTTTTCTGGCATAGAAAGGTCACAAACGGCACCAAAGTCGCAACTTGGGGGAAATATTGCAACTTGTGCAGTTTCCGCCACTCATGGACAGCCAGAGAGGCACCTCATTTATTAAGACGGGTGTAAGAAATGGCAGTCTTATCAAACCCCCTCTCTTTTTTCCATATCATTTATATATTTATTTAAAGAGCCTCAGTCACCAGTTTATCAATTTGAAAAATGCTCATAACTTTGCAAATTGTGAACGTTTTTTAAAACAAATCACACTGTAGTGATCAGCAGCAAAGCAACTATTAGACTAGTTAGGGGATAGGGAATTAATAAACGGATGACAGAGTTCCCTTAAATCACCATATTTCAAGAGGTATAACAATTTTTCTGTTTATGCAATCACATGGGCTTCTTTTTTGTGGGTCGAGAATCTCTTAATTAAGTCTTGCTGGGAGGAATTGAAAATTCCACCACTGTTTTTTTTTTCTTCTTTGCTTTACATTTATGCAGTTCACAGTGCGATTATTATGGTTCTCTTTGTTCTATAGATCGGTACGACTGCGGCGATACCAAATATGTATACAGTTTTTAGTTTTTATTATAAACAACGGAGGGAATACATTTTTTTGCCAGTCTTCTGGCGTAGAAAAGGTCACAAATGGCACAAAATATGAAATTTGCAGAAAAAATTATGACTAGGATTATGTGATTAAGGCACATAGCCTTTTCCGACGCTTACGCTACGGTTCTAAAATGCGAGCGCAGATTAGGGGAGAGGCCACCGCAGCCTAACACATTCACTATAATTTACGCCAAAAGATTGCATAAGTTATAGCGGAAATGTACGCCAGCTGGTGTAGTTTTTACTATGAGGCAACTACAGCCAGGAATGCGCTTAATTTATTAAGAGACGTGCGCCACTTAATAAATTAGGCACATGCCCTTTATATTAGGACTGGCGTTTCGCCAGTCTTAAAGGCTATGTACACCTTTGAAAACTTTTTTTTTATATATATAAAAATGTGCATCAGAATCTTTCTAATTACTTTATTAAAATGATTTTTACTTTTTTTGATACAGCCACTTTGTATCCCGTATACAGAGTAGCTGTATCTAGCGCCGAAACCTGTATCCGTCAGGTCAGCGGCACTGACTGGTTCAGTGTCCGCGGGTCCTGCGTGTGTCTGACTTTTTGGGGCACAAGACTTATTAACTTCTTTTTGAGGGGGGGTGGAAATCCATACATTTTTTACGTTGCTCCACACGTGGATTAAAAAGCATCTTTATTACACACACACACACACACACACACACACACACACACACACACACACACACACACACACACACACACACACACACACACACACACACACACACACACACACACACACACACACACACACACACACACACTCTAATTCATTGAGAAGGACTAGTGTATCATCAAAAAGTTTACACAGAGTGATCTATTTCCGGCATTTTTTTTCTGGCCAGCAAAATTGCCTGACCTAAACCCTATAGAGAATCTATGGGGTATTGTCAAGAAGAAGATGAGACACCAGACCCAACAATGCAGACGAAGGTCACTATCAAAGCAACCTGGGCTTCCATAACACCTCAGCAGTGCCACAGGCTGATCGCCTCCATGCCACGCTGCATTGATGCAGTAATTCATAAAAAGGAGCCACGACCATGTATGGAGTGCATATACTGTACGTGTTTCTCAGTAGGCCAACATTTCGGTATTCAAAATAATTTTTGAAATTGGACTTATTTCATATTCTAATTTTCACTTCATTTTGGGTTTACATTAACGGTTAGTCATAATCATCAACATTAAAAGAAAAAAAATGCTGGAAATAGATCACTCTGTGTAATGAATCTATATAATATATGAAATTCACTTTTTGAATTGAATTACTAAAATAAATTAACTTTTTGATGATATTCTAATTCATTGAGAAGGACTAGTGTGTGTGCATAGATATATATATATATTACATTTTTAAATAAACTTTTATTTCTCTTTCTTTAAATACTTTTTGATCCCACTGGGAGACTACACGAAGCAATTTACTGATTGCTTCTATGATGCTTTGGTATACTTAGTATACCAAAGCATTACTGCGTGTAAAACTGAAAGACAGTCTATTAGGCATACAGCCATGGCAGACTTGGTGGGCCTTTGTTAGGTGTACAGCTTCCATGACAACCTATCGCAGGCCACCAATGGGTGACTGTGGAAGCCCCCTCCTACTTTCAAACCACTTAAATTCTGCGATCACTAACTTCGATCCCAGCCGGTGCAGCAGGAGACTAGCTTTCAGTGAACACCGGACTACCGCGGTGAGCGATCATGATGTAACTGTACATCATGGTAGCTTAATGTAAGCCAATCCATGACGTATAGTTACATCACGGTGGCTTAACGGGTTAATAAATTAGTTGCAACTTACTTCGGCGGCCTTCAGACAGAGACTGGCGTATGAAACGTCAGTCTTAGTAAAATCGAGGCCGGTGTGTACACAGAGGATATGTACAAATGCAAGAATAAGATGGAGCACTCATTCATTTGAGCTCTGAGGGTTCACAACCCCTGTAAAACAAATTAAAAAGCTAAAAATAAATAAATAATAGTTTTTCACCTATAAGTTTTACCTGGCTAGACAGAAGACAATAGGGAAACTTGGATGGGAAGTATTTGCATTGTTTTTGTGCGTGGCAGATATGGTAAAAGGTCAAATACAAATAAACTTAACACCTCTGCCTGTACACTTAGACTGGCTGAGAGAAAGAAAAAAAAAAAAAAGCCACAAGAGGGAACAAAATACAGCACAGCAGAAAAACACATCAGCAACACCTTTATGTGTGAAGTTGACCAGTATGCAGCATGAGACAGAAGCTAAACCAGAAAATCGGGTAGGTTGCAGCTCTGCACACTCAGACACGTCAGCCTCAAACAGCGAGATTCTGATGAGATATGATAGCCAGTTGCTCTTTAAATGGCATTGCAGGGATAGGAGGTTTGGAGGAGTCCTATTTACAGCAAGTAATGTGACTTGCCTTTCTTGGTCGCAGCCACGGTTCCTTTCAGCTTTCTTAGCACCTCGGCTTGTACCTCAGTCACTAGATGTAAATTAGACATTTCCTTCTTCAGCTCCCAGTACGCCTGCCGCATGCTGCTCTCGCTGGTAGAACACAAAATAGAAAGGTTTCATTTGCTGCCCAGTAGCATCTTTCATCTACCACTTCATCTGCCTGGGGACAACTGTTTCTGCTACTTCATATTTTATAGAGCACAGCATATAGTGACAATGAGAATTATATTTTATAAATGACTATAAATACACATATAGTAGACATATGTAAGAAAGATAGACACACATATATATATACATAAAAATAAAATTAAAAAAAAGTAATTTCGATATGACTGATATTCACACCGTAAAATAGTCTCATGTTGTATCATTAGTTTGAAACAAACCTTTCCTCAGTTGCAGAGTTTATAAAATGTAACAATTGTAGAGAGACTGAGTTAATAAAGGCAGTCTATTATGAGGCTACAGTATCAATCAAAAAGGTATGAAAAATAAAGTACCCCTAGATGTAAAAAAAAGTTAGTCGCCATTCTAGTAAATCTCCTGGACGGTGATAGTTACCTATGCAGTCTCCAAAAAATATATGTCAGAGCAACAACTGCTCCCTGGAGTATTTCAATACCGTATGTGGCTTGTGATGTCATACATCAATTTTCAATGAGGTCTCTCCTACAAGTGGGGATCCAAAACGAAACTTTCTTCACAAAGCTACCAAGCAAGAAACTCCAACCAGTGCATATGGTGGATGGTCAAACGTTACCACAGAAAGTATATAGCACACAGACACCTAAGGACAAACGACAGATCTGAAAACCCACAGATCATACCCAAATAGTGAGGTGCCGGAAATGAATGCAGGTGTAATATGTGCACCAATAAAACAGCGTATGCAAAAAGACTGTATTCTCTGGTTACATACACCTCTGTGTTTATTTACAGGGAAAGTGTCTACAGAGTAGAAAAGCATATAAGAGGTTCTATGTCCATGGAGAAAGGCGTGCGGTAGCCATAGTCCCGATATCTGCACAAGTGTGTATGTACATGGTTCAATAACTTTATTATTCTCAGAGAACAATGGTGTGCAACCGGCAGCCGCCCAGCTCTTGTGAAACTACAGTCAAGGCTGTGGAGTCGGTGAGCCAAACATAAGTTTTCCACTGTCCGACCCCTTCATAAATGGCTCGTATAAAGTACTGTGGAAACGTTTTAGGCAGTTGTGGAAAAATGCTTTCAATAATAGAAGTCTTAATAGTTGTTTTTTTTTATCAATTAACAAAATGCAAAGCGAATGAACAGAAGAGAAATCTAAAATCAAAATTTGGTGTGACCACCCTCTGCCTTCAAAGCAGCATCAATTCATCTAGGTACACCTGCACAGTTTTTGAACAAACTCGGCAGGGAGGTTCTTCCAAACATCTTGGAGAACTAACCATAGCTCTTCTGTGGCTGTAGGCTTCCTCAAATCCCGGTCTCATGTAATCCTAGTTGAAATCAGGGTTTTGCGGGGGCAATAACAACACTTCCAGGGCCCCCTGTTCTTCTTTACGCTGAAGATAGTGCTTAATGGCATTGGTTGTATTTGACGGAATAAATTTGCAGCCAATCAGACGCCTCCCTGATGGTCTTGCATGATGAATATTCATCTGCCTGTATTTCCTGTAATTGAGGACACCATTAATCCTGACCAAATCCCCAACTCCATTTTCTGAAATGCAGCCCCAAACGTGTAAGGAACTTCCACCATGCTTCACGGTTGCCAACAGACACTCATTGTATCACCTTCCAGCCCTTTAGCGAACAAACTGCCTTCTCTTACAGTCAAATATTTAAAATGTTTACTCATCAGTCCAGAGCACCGGCTGCCATTTTTCTGCACCCCAGTGCCTATGTTTTCGTGCAGTGGAGTCATTTGGCCTTGTTTCCCAAGACTATTTCTGGCCAGACTTCTCCGAACAGTATATGAGTGTACCTGGGTCCCACTGGTTTCTGCCAGTTCTGAGCGGATCGTAATGCTGGACATCTTCTGATTTCGAAGGCTAGTAAGCATGATGTGTCTGATCTGCTGCCCTAAGTTTCTTTGGCTAACCACTGTGTCTACGGTCCTCAACATTACCGGTTTCTTTGTGCTTCTTTAAAGGAGCTTGAACAGCACATCTTGAAACCCCAGAGTGTCTTGTTGCTGTGCTCAGTCTTGCCATGGTGAACCTGTAACATGAAACATGGTCTTCCACAACCTCACCTTTGTAGCAGAGTTTTGCTGTTCCTCACCCAGTTTTAAGCCTCCCACACAGCTGTTTCTGTTACAGTTAATGACTGTTTCAACCTTCAAATGATGATCATTATCACCTGTTTGGTATAATTGGTTAATCATACACCTGACTATAATCCTACAAAATCCATGGACTTTGTGCAAGTGTACCTAGAAGAATTGATGGAGTAAGGGTGGTCACACCAAAGACTGAATTGATTTTAGATTTCTCTTCTGTTCATTCGCTTTGCATTATTACTTTGCAACATTTTTCCACAACTGCCTTAACCTTTAGCACAGTACTGTATAATAAAGCATAACAAATTTACTGTCGTAAAATGGTATCAGGCTTATCACCATCATGTAAATAATCAGGTAGCTAGAATAAAACATAAAATGTATTAAATTCCGGTGAGTATATATGCAACACACTATGCATTTAACCCCTTCCCGACATTTGTCGTATGGAAAGGTCATGGAAAGCTAGTGCTTCCCGCATTTTGCTGTATCAATATGACAAATGGTGGACACCGGCTCAGAAGCTGAGTCGGTGCCACCATCCCCGGGTGTCAGCTGCATGTTATAGCTGCCACCCTGGGGCAATGGAGAGGACCGAAGTTTACTCCGATCCCTACCATTAACCCCTTAAATGCAGCGGTCAAAAGTGATAGCTGCATTTAAGGTGTTTGCAGCTCATCGGCACCCCAGCAATGAAATTGCTGGGGTGCCGGTGGCTGCAAAGGCAACCGGAGGCCTAACACTGGCCTCCCGGTATGCCTAGTATGGAAGACTTTCAGGCCCGACTGGAGGTGGGGCCCAAAAGGCTTCCGTAGCCACCGGCAAGATGGTGCAGGCTCAGGAGCTGAGTAGGCGTCATCAGCGGTGGAGGTCAGATGTACGTTACAGCTGACATCCACCTGTAACGACAGGAACCGGAGCTAGCTCCGATTCTTGCCATTAACCCCTTAGATGCAGCGATGGAAAGCGATCGCTGCATCTTTGCGGTTGGTAGCAGTTCGGCAGCCCTGCCACACTATAGTAGGACTGCCGACTGCTGCTATGGCAACAGGAGGCTTAACAATGGCTTCCTATCTGCCATTATGGAAGCCGATTAGGCCCCGCCCAGAAGCGAAGCCTAATCGGCTTGCTCTCAGTGAATGACTGACGGATCTAATACATTGCACTACATAGGCAGTGAAATGTATTAGAAAAATATATCTGACAGTTGGACCTTCAAGTCCCCTAGTGGGACTAAAGAAAAGATTAAAAAAACAAAAAAAGTGTAAAAAATATAATAGAAGTTTTAAGTAATAAAACAATTGACCTTTTTCCCTTATCAGGCCCTTTATTATTGAAAAAATTAAAAATAAACCATACATATTTGGTATCGCCGCGTCCGTAACGGCCTGAACTATAAAAATATTTGAAAAAACCAGAGGAGATCCAGCGATTGAAATATCAATAGGAAAGACTAAGTTTCCACTTTATTGAGGTACAAGCTAGGTGCTTGAAAAAAACACCAGGAGGAAAAGACAAGGTGGTGATATGCGGCAATAGATAGCCTACGCGTTTCAGGCACTGGCTGTGCCCTTAATCATGGCTAAGTCGAGTGGCTTAGCCATGATTAAGGGCACAGCCAGTGCCTGAAACGCGTAGGCTATCTATTGCCGCATATCACCACCTTGTCTTTTCCTCCTGGTGTTTTTTTCAAGCACCTAGCTTGTACCTCAATAAAGTGGAAACTTAGTCTTTCCTATTGATATTTCAATCGCTGGATCTCCTCTGGTTTTTTCTACAATTGTTGCCGTGTGCCGTCGCGGCTGATCCGGGCGACTACAAACACAGGAGTGTTAGATTGGTAAGCTGGAGGTTTCCTCCCATTTCCTTTTTCCTCTGTTATTTTCACTTATAAAAATATTACGCTGTGAACGGCGTAAAAAAAACATGGCAGAATTTTTTGTTCACTTTGCCCTTAAAAAAAAAAAAAAACACATCCAAAGAAAAAGTGATCAAAATGTCGTATGTATTCAAAAATGGTACCTATAAAAACTATAGCTCGTCTGCAAAAAACAATCCTTAATACAGCTCAGTCTACGAAAAAACTAAAGTTATGGTTCTTACAACATGGCGACAGAAAAATACGTTCTTTTTACAAAAGTAATTTTATTGTGCAAAAAGTTGTAAAACATGAAAAAGTGCTATAAATTCGCAGTAATCGTACTGACCTGCAGAATAGAGCTAACAGGTCATTTATAACCTATGGTGAACGGCGTAAAAATACGTAAGAATCCATACCTTTGCTCCTAAAAATTAGGATAAAAAGTGATCAAAAAGTCGCATGTACCCCAAAATGGTACCAATAACAGCGCGTCCTGCAAAAAAACAGCCTGCACGCCACTACGTCTTTGTAAAAATAAATTAGTTAAGGCTCCAATAAGTCAGGAAAGAAAAATATGCAGTTGTGCAGGCCCGAGGGGAACATTTCTTCTGTTTCAAAAGGCAATTTATCAAGGACCTAAAATTAGGGAACCGGAAGGGTAGGACCCAAACAGATCTGCTGGAAGCGAGGGTGCCTGTATTATACCAGGACAAGACTTTCCAGCAAAATTCCCCAAACTGCAAAGGTACAGAGTGTGGACCAAAAGGGGGATAAGTAAGGTCACCATTTATCAGTGCAACACCGGCCTGTGCAGAAAGGATTGCAACATCTATGGATTATTTTATCCCATTATTATACCGCATGACTATGCCCCTGATGTACTCTGCCCAGTTTACATATGCCCCACATTAAGAACTAAAATACCAGTAAAATTCCAAACAAAACTACGATCAAGAAAATCCACGCTCCAAAAGCCAAATGGCGCTCCCTCCCTCCAAAACTCTACAGCGTGCCCAAACAGCAGTATATTTCCACATATATGGCACCATACCCGGAGAACCCTTTTAACAATTTTTGGGGTGTGTGTCTCCAGTGGCACGACATATTTGCCACTGAAATAGAATATCTAGGGAAAAATGTAAGTTTTTACTTTGCATTATCCGCAGCGCAATCATTTATGGAAAAGACCTGTGGGGTGAAAATGCTCACTACACCCCTTAATAAATGCCTTGAGTGTAATTTCCAAAACGGGGTCACTTCTCAGGGGTTTATTTTATTATTTCACATCAGAGCCCTGCAATTGTGAACCAATACTTTGTAACTTGCCAAATTAGGCCTCAATTTCGCATGGTACTCTTTTGCTCCTGAGCCTGATCGAATGTCCAGGCAAAAAATTAGGGCCACATGTAGGGTGATTCTAAAACCGGGAAACACCGCATAATAATGAGAGCGGTCTAGTTACGGTGGCACAAGCTTGGCACCACATATTGGCATATATATGTAAAAAATCCAATTTTCACTCTGCAACATCGAGTGCACACTAACTTCTGCAAAACACCTTGGGTTAACATTCTCACTACACCCCTAGGTGAATACCTTGAGGAGTGTAGTTTCCAAAATGTGGTCACTTCTGGGGGGTATCCACGGCTTTGGTCCCACAGGGGCTTTGCAAACGCGAAATAGTGCCCAGAAACCAATCCAGCAAAATCTGCACTCCAAAAGCCAAATGGCTTTCCTTTCTGAGCCTTACGGTGTGCCCAAAGAGCAAATTATGACCACAAATCAAATTAGCTATTGCCGTACTCGGGAGGAATTGCTTTACAAATACTGGGGTTCTTTTTTTCCCTTTATTTGTTGGGAAAATGAAAATTTTTTAGCTAAATCTACATCTTATTGAACAAAAAGGGATTTTTTGTAACAATTTTTTTTTACTGCCCAATTTTATTAAAATCTATGAAACACCTGTGGGGTCAAAATGGGGTGTAGTTTCCTAAATGGAGTCACTTTTTGGGCGTTTTCATGGTTTTGGTCCCTCAGGGGCTTTGCAAATGCGACATGGCCTCCAAACCATTTCTGCTAAACTTGAGCTCCAAAAGCCAAACGGCGCTCTTTCCCTTCTACGCCCTGCTGTGTGTCAAAACAGCCATTTATGACCACATGAGGGGTATTGTTTTACTTTACAAATGTTGTGGTGCTTCTTCTCCTTTAGTCCTTGTGGAAATGAGAAAAAATTAGCTAAACCTACATTTTCTTTGGAAAAAGAAAAAAATTTAGATTTTCATTTTCTCGGCCTACTTCCAATAATTTCTGCAAAATACCTGTGGGGTCAAAACGCTCACTATAACCCTAGATAATTTCCTCAATGGGTGTAGTTTCCAAAATGGGGTCACTTGGGGGTTTCCACTGTTTCGGCATCACAAGACCTCTTCAAACCGGACATGGTGCCCAAAATATATTCTCATAAAAAGGAGGTCCAAAATTCCATTACCACACGTGGGATATTTTTAAAAACTGCAGCATCTGGGCAATAAATATTGAGTTGGGTTTTTATTGTAAAACCTTCTGAGTTACAAATAAAATAGATAAAAATGAATTTCTGCAAAAATATTAAATTTGTCAATTTGACCTCTACATTGCTTTAATTCCTGTAAAACATCTAAAGGGTTAAGAAACTTTCTAAATGCTGTTTTGAATACTTTGAGGGGTGCAGTTTTTAAAATGGGGTGACTTATTGGGGGTTTCTAATATAGAAGACCCTCAAAGCCACTTCATAACTGAACTGGTCCCTGAAAATATAGCCTTTTGAAATTTTCTTAAAAATGTGAGAAATTGCAGCCAACGTTCTAAGCCTTGTAATATCCCAGACAAATAAAAGGATGTTCAAAAAACGATGCCAAGCTAAAGTAGACATATGGGAGATGTTAATTAGCAACTATTTTGTCTGGTACAATTGCCTGTCTTATAAGCAGATCCATTTAAACTTAGAAAAACGCCAATTTTTCGCTAAATTTTGGTGTTTTTCACAATTAAATACTGAATGTCGAGAGCAAATTTTGCCAGTAACAAAGTCCAATGTGCCACGAGAAAACAGTCTCAGAATCGCTTGGATAGGTAAAAGCATTCCAAAGTTATTCCCGCATAAAGTGAAACATGTCAGATTTGAAAAACGAGGCGCTGTCAGAAAGGTCAAAAGTGGCCAATAAAGGTATCATACCTATTATACTTTTGTCTTTTTTGACACAAAAGTATTTAACATTTAATATTTTTATTTGAAAGCCAGAGTTGGAATTGATTCATTATGACCGACTTCACCGAAAACAGACTCCAACTCCACAGCCTACTACAGCTGCCAGCATGTCCTGGTGTGATCTAAACCTATAGAGAAAAGCGGCCATGAAAACAAAAAAAAAAAAAAAAGTATGAAAAAGTAGAAAAAAGTCTTTGAGCTACATAATAAAAACAAAAATGCATAGGGTAAAAAACCCCCAACCAACAAGAGGAAAAAGGACAAATACGCTGGGTAGCTCCAATGTATGGCCAGATAATGAAATATGTCACAAGATAACCTTCACATAAGTATATAGACCAATGCAGTAAATACAGTAAGTATTAAATGCGTACAACAAATGCAGTAATGGCTAACAACATGAGGTAACATTGGTAGCAAAAAGTGATCGTAGTCACTATCAAAGAAAACACATACACCGCGAACGTCCGCCCCAATGCGCATTTCGGCGCGAATGCCTTCGTCTGGGGGTCATTACTGCATTTGTTGTACGCATTTAATACTTCCTGTATTTACTGCATTGGTCTATATACAATTATGTGGAGGTTGTGACATATTTCATTATCTGGCCATACATTGGAGCTACACAGCGTATTGTCCTTTTTTTTATCCTGTTGGTTGTGGCTTTATTACCTTATGCATTTTTGTTTTTATTATGCAACTCAAAGATTTTTTTTCTACTTTTTCATACATTTTTTGTTTTCATGGCATCTTTTCGCTATAGATTTAGTTTATGCATTTATGATGCGATTGGGATTGTACCCCAGGATCAGCCCGCATATATTATATATATTTATTTTGGTATTTCACATTCAGAGTTTCTTTGATCCATGCTGTAATTTTGGTTTGTTTAGTATGTCCTGGTGTGCGTAAGGGTAATTTCACATGGATATTTCCGTCCGGATCTTCTGTGCAGAATTTCCAAAGTGTTTTTGCAATATAAATTCAGACAGGCTAAAGATTGAAAATCAATACAGCAAGTTAATTTCCGCATGTTTTTTGTACTGGCTTTTTCTGCAGTGTGGGGATGAGATTTGTGAAAATCTTATACACTTTGTTGCTACTGTAAACGCTGCAGAGTTTCTGCACAGAAAACCCTAGACAGGAATTCTGCAGTGTTTAAGCTACGTCTGAACCTACCCTTATAGTTTCACAACAGCTTGGAGGGCCGCAAGTTGCAAGCCACTGCTATTAAAGAGAACCTTTCACCTCCCCATACATGTGCAGCTGAATGCAGCATGTAATGGGCAGGGCTGCACAAACCCTGGGGCACTTTACTTTTTTTTTTTCTACCTCGCTCCGTTATTTAGATATCGGTGACGTTATATTTGGCGCCCGATATTTAAATAACCCCCTGAACAGTCAACGGGGCGTGTACTGGCAAGGGGGCGTGTTACTATGGCTGTGACACTGTCCAATCAGATATGGACAGTGTCACAGCAAGAGCGAGGAGAGAGAGTGTGCGATTGCAGTCTTTTCACCTGAACTGGCAAGGGGGCGTGTCACTGCTACGGACAGTGGAAGAGCTGGGGAGCGCTTACACTGTCCGTAGCAGTGACACGCCCCCTTGCCAGTTCGGCAGAAGACTAATCTTGAAAGCGTGAGAGTGAGAGCGTGCGAGCGCACACACGCTCTCTCTCCTCGCTATTACTGTAACACGGTCCATATCGGATTGGACAGTATCACAGCCATAGTAACACACCCCTTGCCAGTACACGCCCCGTTGACTGTTCAGGGTGTTATTTAAATATCGAGCGCCAAATATAACTGCACCGATATCTAAATAACAGAGGGAGGTAGCAAAAAATTGTAAAGAGCCCCAGGGTTTGTTCAGCCCTCCCCATTACATGCTGCACATTTATGGGGAGGTGAAAGGTTCTCTTTAAACCATACATGAAATCTATGTCAGGAAGAGTAATGAATTCCAAAAGGGATAAATCACATAAGACATCAGAACTCCTTCAGTTTAACAGTGGCATTGCTTCATTCCAGTGGTAAACAGCACATTTTAGTAGAAGAGGAAAATACTTTTTCAGTAAATGTTTTACTGTGTGGCTATTGTAGGTGAGAACTGTGCGATTTCTCTTGTTATTCGTCAGGCATGAACTTTTATTCTTACTTCAGTCAGTACTGATTCTACCAGTCTTCACCCATGACAAGAAATATCAAGTCAGCTCCATGTTTCAAATGATGAGATAGTAGTTCTGGTATCAGTCACAAGATATTACGATGATCTAGGCCAGACTAAAAAGAAGCCTGACTTGTATTTAACATTAAGAAAGATCCGCCAACATGATAGGCTTAGGATGAACTAAAATTTTATTATTTTAGCCAAGCGTGATACAAAAAAAAAAAAAAAAAAGAAAAAAAAGAGACATACTTTCACTTAAGTAAACAAGTAAATCAGAATATGAAAACAGACATGGAAACATTTCCAGCGTTCTTAGACGTCAAGTTGTTAATTAAGCGGTTTACACCTATGTGCCAAACACTCTGGGGTTTTAGGAGGCAAGCAGATGTTTCAGTAAGGCAAATAAAACTGCACAATCTGCAGCACAGTACATTTATTCTAATTTATTTTTAGTGCTTTGCATCAATTTATTTTGAATCTTTGAAGAAACGGAACAAACACTACAGCGAGCTAGTGAGACAATGCCCAAGCGAAGCTCTTGTTCTCCCCCTTATGGCTGACATTTGTACAAGCATGACAAAGTACTTGCACACTAAGCTCTTAAATTTGTGTGGAGATATCTATAGTGTGAAGCTTTAAAGCTTAAACGTTAAAGAAAATTACCCCACCCCCCATCTGTTTGCACACTGTGGGCCAGCATACCCCAATCCTTACCGCTATGTGTCTACCATATCCAGAATAAAGACTGAGCAACAGTGTAAGGCACGTATACACTATATAAAATATACACCATTCATCTAGAACATTAAAACCACCTGCCCAATAGTGTGTAGGTCCCCCTCGTGCCTCCAAAATAGATCTGACCCACTGAAGAATGGACTCCACAAGACCTCTGAAGGTGCCATGTGGCATCAGGATCTTACCAGAAGATCATTTACATTGCGAGGTGGAGCCTCCATAGATCATTTCACAGTTGCTCAATCAGATTGAGATCTGGAGAATTTGGAGGCCAGGTTAACACCTTGCACTATTGGTCATGTTCCTCAGACTACTCCTGAACATGTTTTTTTGCAGTAAGGCCAGGCGCATTATCCTGCTGAAAGAGGCCACTGCCATTAGGAAGTACCACTCCCATAAGGGGTGCACTTGGTCTGCAATAATATTTAGGTAGGAGGTATGAGTGAAAGTGACATCCACAAGAATGGCAGGAGAACTTCACAGTAGAACTTGCCCAGAGCATCACAGTGCCTCCACCAGCTTGCTTTCTTCCCATAGTGCATCCTGGTGCCATTTCTCTTCCCCTGGTAAACTATGCACATGCACCCACCATTTAATTCATCAGGCCAGGCTACTTTCTTCCATTGCTCCATGGTCCAGTCCTGATGCTCACATGTCCATTGTAGGCGCTTTCAGCAGTGGACAGGGGTTGGCGGCAATGCGACAAGTAGCGACGCACTGTGTGTTCTGACCTTTCTATCTTAGCCAGCCAGTATCCTTTTCAGCAATTTGCGCTACAGCAGCTCTTCTGTGGGACCTGACCACTTTTGGTAGGCACCAACCATTGCATACCGGGAACACCCCACAAGTTTTGGAGATGCTCTGACCCAGTCGTCTAGCCATCACAATTTGGCCCCTGTGAGAGTCACTCAGATCCTTACACTTGTCCATTTTTCCTGCTACCAACACCTCAACTTCAAGAACGGACTGTTCGCTTGCTGCCTAATATATTCCACCCCTTGACAGCTGCCATTGTAACAGGATAATCAATATTACTCACTTTACCGGTCAGTGGTTTTAATGTTATGGCGGAATGACAACAATTCTCTTATTCAATATTTCCCTGCCCTTCCCTAGATGAGTCAATCGCTTTAAAAAATGTGTCAACCTTTATAAATCAGTTACCCATATATGTGCAAGACAAAATGGGGAGGGGGTGGCCATATTTCTTCACTACCTGTCTAGGGATGTCACGATACCAGAATTTGGACTTTGATACCGATACTTCGTGTAGTATTGCGATACTCGATACCAAAACGATAATTTTGGCAACAACAATAATAAAAAAAAAAAGTTCTTACGTTTCATGATGTGAGGCACGAGGTGTGATGAATTTTGATCCTCCACGTGCCTCACATTAATAGTAATTAACCCCATCATGGTGCTCAGTCATAATGGACAACATTGGGTTAATGTGTGAGGTACATGATGGGGTTAATTACTATTAATGTGAGGCACATGGAGGTTCAAAATTCATAACACCTCATGTCTCACATTAATAAGTGAAAGAAAGCAGTCTTATTTTATAACAGCGTAAACATCATAAAGGACACTATAAATGTGTTATTACGGTCGCGACGATACCAAATGTGTATCCCTCAGTATGCCCTAACAACAGGAAATCCAGTCAGACAGCCCTGGGGTCCTTCAAAGGACCCTGGGCCGTCTGCCCATATATGGTATGGCCCTCGACCGTTAGAGCGGGGCTGTGGCGGTGTAATACAACCATTGCCCTGCCCCGGACAATAAGTGCGTGAAGAAAAAAAAAACAACACACACAAAAACCGCCACAAGTTTAGTAGAATGGGAAAGAAAAGTACCAACAACTCTCACCAGTAGTCTATTAATATATTTGAACATTTCATAATCTTATTATGGTAATAAAACATGGGCAGATCCCGTCAATGCTCGATTAGAGGACTAAACACACAAATTCCTTTAATTATAATCCGCTAAATTATTTATCTCCAAAGAGGTAAATGAGAATTAGTCGCAGAATAAAATAAAACCTGTAAAGAAACCAATTGTGGTTTTTCACACAAGCAATACTACGATTGTCCTTGATTCCTCTTACTAAACTTCTATCAGTATGTGTTAATACACCTTTTTCTGAAAATGTGACTCAAGGGGTTGAACATATCAGAAAATTATTTAAATTTAATTTTTTTTTCTAAGCACTTTTTGGTATATTATTAGGTTACTAGGCATGGAGAGAGAAAAAAAAAAAAAAAAAAGGACTCCAGCTCTTACACTAACCACTAGAGCAAAAATAGGCCGTATTCTGTTGCTCACTTTCAGCTTTGCTGTGAAGCGTAAACAGAGGGTAGGGGATGTAATGACGGCTGTTTTGTACTGACGGAGGCCTAGACAAGGCAGAATAGCAACGCTATAAACTATATACATAGGGGAGGTGCTGTACTCATCACTTGCTGAAGATAATTTATGACATTTCTCTATCATAATGCGCACACACCATGCTACTATGTCTCATACAGGGAGTAACTGTGGCAGATCCCTGGAAAGTTTTTTAAAATAAATGAAAAAATAAATAAATAAATACTAAAATTAAATATACAATATATTCCCTTTAAAATTAGCACTCCAGTTAAAACGGATACACAGTATTATGCAAGGCGTGAAGAGCAGGACATAACTTTGTCCCCTCAGGCCCTGCACTTCGCATAATAGAATATATTAGTTTTGCTTAGGGTATTCCCTTAAGCTCAGTATTAATGATCTATACCAAACTACAACTGAAGATAAATGTTCTCAATTTAAAATAGCAAAGAAGGAACTTGTCAGAACTCAAAACTGAAGTCATCCACGCACAGATCACTTTTTTTTTTTTTTTTTTTAAAAAGCCATCTAGATATTCCAGGTGGATACTATAGCGTGGGCTTGGAGTACAGATTTCGAATTAAATCCGCAGCACATTGTAACTAGGCTGTAAAAATAGATGCAAACTAATAAAACAACTATGAAAAGGGAAGGACAGCTCGTTGACACCTTCACACAGTGTTCATATACTGTAAACCTAAAGTGTGAAAAAAAACATTGAAAAAAAATAACATGAAACTTCATGATTATTCAAGTCTGATTATTAGGTTAGCAGAGTGTAGATGTCAAATTAATATATTTCCACATATAAAATAAATGGAGGTATCCTCATCAGACGGTCACAAAAACAAAGCAGAGATCACCCTGGTCTAGGTGACCAACCAAGGTCCCAGCTCAGGACGTAGAACAAGTTATTTTTGCTTGGTAGCCCCGGCCTGCACCTTAGTTTAGAAGTAATCTTATGCTTGTTGTAGGGCCAGGTGATTAATAGAATGAATTTGATTAATTCACCCTTTCAATACCCCACAGTAATGCTCCGTCCGCATGACAGCGGCTTTTCATCCACCACCCTCTGTACTGCCGTGGGCATCAATTACTTATGGATGTGACCGTCAGCGTCCAAAGGTAAGTAGAGTGCCTATGTGTATGTGTTCAAGTGTGTAAATAGTAAGTATGTATGTATGTCTGTAGGAAGTGTTCACACCTGCATGTAGTTAGTGAGCATATATATGCGTGCATTTATGTAAGGCAGCATGAACCGCGAAAGAAATTTAGTTCTATTCATTCGAATGGAACTTGCAGAAATTCATGCACCTGATGCAGAAACAACCCCATTCAGGTGAATACAACGGATTTTCAGATGCAGAAAGGTCAGGACCTTTTCCAAGGTGGGACAGAAACGTTGCATCTTCATGTTGATTGAACAAACCACATTTTTTTGCTATACTGGAGTGCTGCAGGATTTCTTCTAATATACAGCCCTTGGATCGGGATTACCTGCTGTGCACCCGCTACCATAGTGAGATTTGCTACAGAGTGTATATATATATATATATATATATATATATATTTATTAATTTAAGCATTTAATTTCTTACATAATGATTTTTTTATCTTCGAACATCAAAACAGAAAATAAAATTACACTTGAATCAGAAGAAGAAAAAAATAGGTACAAAAAAGAATAAAAAAGTCTACCTGTCAACATCATTGCCCTCGTAATTCTCTTTACCCAACAAACTTCTATCAGCAGTAGCATTCTGAAATACAAAATAGAAAGTTAAATGTTATACACAGAAGAAAAATGTAAACCACACAATGCGCAGTGGGGAAGAAAATAACTCCCGCCTTACTAAAAACCCAAAACAATACTAAGACATTGAAGACGAATACCAAAAAGCCTATTTCTTTTTTTAAAACCTGTAAACTTTCTTAATGGTTCTATAAAAAAAATAAAGAATAGTAAAACCAGCATATTAAACAATGACGTACTGAGTGCACAGCATCCCTGTTCACAAAAAGCCTATTAACCATAAGTGTTCTGCCCTGTTCAGATCAAGTTTATGCCCTACAGTTAATCATGCACGTCGGGAAAGCTCCCAATGTGCACATTCAACGTGTCCATAGGGCTCCACTTTTTTTATTTTTTTAGTTGACTACGATATTCCACCTTGAGGGATCCTACAAAAAAATACATACCGTACAGTAGAATATAACTGATGGATGGCACCCGTCACAAGTCTACTTTAAAACATATACGTCGGGAAGCTTCCCCACAGTCAGAGTCCCAGGAAGGACATATAAGGACAGTAACTTCAGGAGCTTCCCCAGGGCTGGAGTCCCTTGCCAGAGCGCTATCTGATGCTCTGGCCGGAGACTGCTGCATTATGAAGCTCCTAAAATGACTGCCCATATATGGACAGTGACGTCAAGAGCACTGCGGGCACAGCTTTTCAGGTAGTCTACACAGTGGGATATGTTGCAGCATTTTGTCAGAGGTATGTGCCGGGAGTCTATATACCGCAGGTGGAAGGAAAGAAAATTAAGTGAAGAAGGCCTTATAGGTAACTGGAGTACCCAGAGGATAACCATGCAGACAGACACAGGGAGAACATACAAACTCCAGGCAGACGTGGCTCTGGACAGACATAAATCCAGGACCCCAGAGCTGCCGGGTAGCAGTAATGTCCACTGAACACAATGAGGACCATGGTGGGTCCTGTAATTATTCCATTAAGTTGCAGAGGAGCATAAGTGACATATTCGGGATTCAATAAAAGGCTGAACTTCTAATACTGAAAATATTTCTGTAAACCAATATGCCAACACAACCCTGGCATAGGGGAAATGCAAAGAATTGTTGGCCCTTGGCCACAAAGATGGTTTTGTGGCTAATAGAGCCCCCATTTTTATATAGAAAAAAATATGGGATCAACAAGGCAACACACTTCTACATTATAGATCACTACAGGTGTTATATCTTTACATCTCGGAACTTAAGGGAGGTGCAAAAAAATGACTTTGTATCCGATAATCAAACTTTTTGAAAACTATACTAAAAAAAAACAACAAAAAAACAGACAAGCAGCTTCATGACGATTCACTCATACAAGCTCCAGTTCAGAAATGTGTTACTGTATTGGGGTAACCCATGTGGATGTTAGCTAGGAAGCATTCATCAAAATTACAAAGGGATTACTCTGACATGCAGCCTGAACTACATACATTACATATCCCTACAAATTAATGTTCCTTAATTCCTACAGACTTTGTATTGTGGTGACAGATCCTCTATAAATGTGTTACCAACGGCATACATGATTAAATACTGTAGATATCATACACCTGATGAGGCTGGTGTACTTACTTTGAAAATCCATGGCAGAATGGATGTATAATAATTTCTTAAAGTTTTCCTGCCCTGTATTAAAATTAGCATTTTATCAGTTCAGCTAGAGACAGACAGAGCTCATGAGTCCAAGTATATTCATTAGCAAAACTCAAGCTCCTGCCACCTAGAGCCGACAAGCTCCTATCAGTGTCTCTCCTCTACTCACACAGGCTCAGTACAAGCTGCAGTGTCCCAGGCTCCTTCAGTAAAAGAAAAGCAGCAGACACAGTTAGAATCTGTATTTCCACACAAACTGCTGCTGGAAGACAGGCTCCCTTCACTGTAGAGCCAGGTAGACTGGGCATGTGCGAAAGCCAGGAAGACAGCAACTTGTACCGAGCATGTGTGACATTTCAGCATGATGCAGGGGAGGGGGGACACGGATAAGAGCTTGTCAGCTCTAGGTAGGCAGTTTAGCTCATGAATACACTTGGACTCATGAGCTCGCTCTGTCACTAGCTGGACTCATAAAATTCTCATTTTAATATCAGGTGGAAAAACGTTTTTTTTAAATAAATGATTATACAGCCATTCTGACATGAAATTTCAAAGTAAATACACCAGCCTCATCAGGTCGAGCAGGATCTATTTAATAACGCATGCAGTTTGTATTGTAAAATCTGTTGACAGATGCTCTTTAAGGTCGTGTTAGATGGTATCCAAGTCAAATATGTTTTTAGAGTTCCTATTTAGCTCTGTAACCCAGTAAATGTAAATTTGACTGCCCTCTACCACTTAAAATTAAAAATACTGCACCAAAAACTCCCTAAAAACAATTTTAAAAAAAAGTAAATAGAAAGCCTATAGGACAGCCAGTAGCCAAATGTACATGTTCTTGATAGAGGTAGCAACCACCTGGTGTGCCACTTTTCCTGGGGAAGGGAAAACACACAATGGGATCAGGCGAAGAATCTTTTATCACATCAAAGGGAACCGGCCAGCGTCAAGTTTCCCTCTGATCTCAGCAGTCTGTCACTTACAATGTGAACGTGCTGTGATTTTTGCGAACTTATAACGTAATCGCTGCTGCTCAATGTGAGTATTGCGAGGGAGGTGTCAAGCATATTCACGAACTGCATCTCCCCCGGCGGCTGGTTGACAGCGGTCTCCCTACGCGCAGTGATAGGGAGTAAACTTTCAATCATTGGTGGCTGGGTTGCGTAGAACGGTAGCTCATGAATACACCGGACCCCTTCCTCACATTGCTTGCATCGTGCTGTAAAATTTAAACGGTAAGTTAACAAAAATCAATTAACAGTCGCACAGGTGATAAGACCGCTGAAATCAGTTTGTCACTATTTTTTTTTTGCCCTCAGATGCCCTTTCTCCAGCAGACACTAGGTTTCCAGCAGAACGAAACTTAAAACACATTCAAATTATACATAAAGAACTTCCAAATTGTCTGACTGGACTCTTGCCAGCATTTTATTAAGAAAGTTTGGCTAAAACACGAACATTGAGACTTTGTGCCATAATTAATGTTGATCGGCAGAGATCAACAGGATTTCAATCCAGACCGGGCCACTGATATTTTATCTGCTACGCCTATTGCATACACGATAGTGCAGTATTAATACAGTAGGGGAGATTTACTCAGCAAAATGCCCCAAAATGAGCCAGCAACGTGGTGTGTGCGAAGATGGTGTCTTAGAGACTTTTTATACCTTTAACAGTTTTGAAAAGAGTCTAAAAAAGGGGATATGGCTAATAGTAGTGGCAAAATGCGCCAGAATTATTAACGGTGTGCGCCTTAGTGATAAATTTGGCACAGGTTCTGCCGGTCTGGTATAGTTTTATACTGTCTAATGTTAGGACAAAATTAATAAATCGTACCCAACGTGTTTCCTACAGCAGCAGGCAGGTGCTTTTAGAAACCGAGTAGAAGGGAAAATCTCAGTAAGTATAATTGTTAATGAATAAGCAATAGATACAATATATTATATTACTAAAGCCACGATTAGCAAGTTTTTTTTATAACAGTGGTGGTAATCATCAGGAAGTTTACAGTCCTAGGCTGAGCATAGCATGGAGTGTTTATATCATTGAATTTGCTGCCATCTAGTGGGCACTGCAGATTAAAGCATTATAATAGGATTGTTCTATAAAGGAAAGTTGAGTGAATTGTCAACTTTGCTTTAGACTTCACTGCGTTGAGCCTAAAAAAAAAAACAAAAAAAAAAACATGCTGAATTTTCTCACACGTGCCGGGATTATGTCACGGCGCTGTGGCATAAATACGCTTAATGACCAAAAGGCATATAGGCTGTCGTTAAAGGGTTAAATTAGGTTTAGGTATGGGCACACAGAACCAAATTTACAATCAGAGAAAGAGAGAGGGAGAGGGGGGGGTGTGTGTGTGGTGTGTGTGTGTGTGTGTGTGTGTGTGTGTGTGTGTGTGTGTGTGTGTGTGTGTAAGAATGTTGTCCTCGATCATAAAATCTCAGTAATCTCATCTCTACTTTAACATGTCATTAATCCCTCGGCACCACCTGGCGCTATGTAGCTAGTGCCAAGCACCGTAAGTGTACGGCACAGGGATGGTGCGGGCACAAGAGCAGTGCCCGCACCAGGTGTCAGATGTATACTATGTTGTGGTCAATAGCGATCGTAGCATTCAAGTAATAAGGGAGGGCTCTCCCACCCAATGCTTACCTGGAAGAACGAGCACTTTAGATCTTAGAGGTACATCAAGCTTTTACTGCAGTTATCAAAATAGCCAATTACCTTTGTCCTTTCAAGTTCCGCTCGGATACGTCCGCATTCATCCTGAAGCAATTTCAGTTCTTGCTCCAGTGACCGGATTTTCAGCTCACTGTTCAGCTTTTCAATTTCCCAGTCAGTAATACTTTTGCTTAAGCTTTTCATCACTACAAAAAAAAAAAAAAAAGTTAACCCACCCAGAAGGAACTATTCTGAGAGTTGACTAAATCAATGACCTATTTTAATAACAAACCATGCTCGTATCCTGTTAGAACATCAGATCTGTCTACATAAACACGCTAGATATCGTACTGTACAGAGAACAGCCTGCACACTGTAACCAATGCTTTAGTATTGCTCATGATCTACAAAACACTGTGGAAAGCCCTAACACAAAGTTTTTTTCTCAATAATCCTCCTGGATAAAAATATTAGTCAGTGTAATGTTGCTATAACATAAAGACATATTGTATAGACGTATGTGTGTACGTAAGCTTAGGCGCTGTTCTCACTGCCGTTATAGCTTCCATTCCACAGGATCCATGACGGAAAAGATAGATCGGTCATTATCCAACTACGTCAGATACACAGTTGGGTGCAAATGATAAAGAAAACGATACGTACCTAAAAATCAACACTATGAGTAAAGTATTTATATATGTAGAGTTTAATTGTAAAAGGAGTCCCTTTAACCCCTTACCCACATTTAACGTAACTGTAGGTTATAGTCATTAGGAGGGGAATATGGAAAGGGCTTACGGGCTAAGCCCGCTCTATACACCATGGGTGTCAGCTGTAGGTTACAGTTGAGACCTTGAACTAATGGCCGGGATCAGAGATTACACCGATCAGCAGGTTATGGGAGCTGAGACTTCCAATGATGTCCCCAATGAGCCGGTCCAGGCACATCTCAGCCAGGAAAGAGCAGGACCATCCCAATGTTCTGATAGTTAAAATAAAAAACACTTTGTATTTGTGCTTCCCTAATTTGCCAATACAATGATAACTAAAGATATTCTTACTTCTGCTTCAGATCTGTGACATGTACCAACTGAGGCTGCTAAGGCTCTAATCTCAGGTTTCCTTCTCCAGTAAGAACTGGAAAACATGTCAGACCAAAACAAAAACAAAAACAAAAACAAAAACACTATAGCTAAAGCATGCTGTATTTGGGAAAAACAAAACGCCAGACCCCAAAAACGCCACAAACCAAAACGTTGTTCATGTAGACACTCATATTAACATCTGGCCGCAACGTTTCTGGGGAAAAAAATGCCACGGAAAACAAGAATAACCGTTTGAATCCAGACTTAGGCTAGGCCTACACAAAGACTTTTTGTATTAAGAGAATTCCAAGAGATTTTCGTCTAAAATAAAAGTTAAAAAATAAATAAAAATACTGACGATTCACTCGACTACTGATTTGTAGCAGACACAGCGATTTCGGAGTGATATTTTTTTATAGTAGTCTGGAATTAGCCCTAGTCTATAAGTCACCCGGAGACCATAAAAACACAGTTTGGAACTCCTTTTCTTCAGGGAGCGTCTTGCATAGACTCATTTTAAATATTTCCATTTTTAATAATGCTTTTTTATTCTCCAGTTCTGTTGGGTAATTCTAGCTGTAGTGTGCACGATGTAGGCTGTAGGGCACCGTACACATATGGCAGCATAGTGCAGCTTACCCAGGTGAGTCTCCAACTCGGACTTCACTTGCAGCAGCTCCACCTCTTTTGACTGAAGCTGCTCATTCAAACTTTTATTGCATTCGATTTTATCCTTCTCCTACATAAATGAAAAATCCACAAGAACTAATAAATCAAAGGCACCAATAGGGATATAGATCACATTAGAATTTGTGAGCAGATAACACAGCAGCATGAACAATTCTCTGGTCTGTACCCTCTGCTCATCCCCATCAGTGAGGTACACAGAGCATAAGAGCCTCTATAGGGTCAGGCAAATATTGCACTTTAGTAGACTGGAACACTTACCATTGTGCTCAGCTTCTTCTTTAGATTGTCTCGCTCAATAGAAATCTCCCGGAAGGCACTGAAAGCTTTGTTCACTTTGTCACTTTCTCCCATGCTCGGTTCACCATTAAGCTAAAAACGTACAATTAGAACAGTCATTATAAACCGTACATAAAACTCATAATACACATTAGGAGAGATTTAATAAGCAAATGGAATGAAAGAGTACAGAGCGTGCACCAAATTTATATTATGTTTTAGACAATTTTTACACCTACCTTCACTATTTTCAAAAAACGGCTAGAAAAAGGGGCATGGCTAAGAAGAGGAGACCTAAGGCTTCATGCACACGACCATAGCCATGTGCACGGCCGCGTCCATTATTTCCTATGAGCCTGGACCGCAGAACGCGGCCGTAGAAAGACATGTCCGTTCTTTTTGTAGTCCGGGCTCCTGGGCCATGCACGGACCGTGGAAACCAAGGTCGTATGCATGGCCCCATAGGAATGAATGGGGCCGCAATTCTCCCGTGGATTTTCGGGGGAATTATGGCCGCAAAAGCACGTTCATGTGCATGGGGCCTAACATTTATTAAAAGAGGTCTTAATAATAGTGTATATGTAATACTAGCCATGGGGTGGAGTAAGCATCTAACGTGCCCAGCCAGGTGTGCCAATGAACATGCCGTATGTGTTATTTTGAAAGAAAGATTTTGTGCAATTTTCATCAACTTGCAAATTTATGCATCCTTTGAGACAATTCATATATCTCCCCTTTACGTTAACTCTACTTTTTGTCTGCATTAGATTTTTCACACAAGTATTTCCAATAGAAACCGGATATGTGATGGTCAGGATTTAAACCAGACAGTGGCTCTTCTCATTGAGCCATCTGAAATGTTGGACAGCTCCACTACAGAATCTATTGTCCAAGTTCTTTTGATTCCTGCCTCTCTGGATTCCGTGCCTTGATTGGTTTCACCCTTTTGGTTCCTATATAAGTCTGGCCCTTGCACTTCCTCCGTGCCAGACTATTGAGCGGCCTTCCCGTAGTCTAGTACCTTGCTGCCTCTCTACAAACTGTTGCTGCTTATCTGTGTACCGAACTTGGACTGTTTCCTGACCACATCCCTGCCTCATGCTACAGCCTGTAGTCACTTTTCTGTGTATCAAACCCAGACTGCTACTGGACTACTCCTGCTTGATCGTTTTAGCCACTTGATCCTGAATCCGATAGAGACCTGGACAAGCTCTCATGGATAATGCCACCACTTGTAATTTGCACTTTTTTTTTTTCCTTTTAAAAAAAAAAATCCCAATAATCTTTTTATATTTTAGTTAGGTCACTAATAAATGCATGCACAAATCCTGCTCACTGTATGTGGGGTTAGTTGTCACACTACTGAACATTAACAACTAAAGAAAGTAACGCAGGCAGAGTCCAACTTTCTCACGCATTGATATAACGGACATGAGAATATATGTGTAGAGGCAATAACAGTCACCACTTAACACAAAGTAAAATGAAGAAACCTCTGTTGGGGCCATACTGTAATAGTGGATACAGGAGTCACAATGCGTCTACAATGGGCAGGTGTAGAACATATTCCTATACTTCAGGTTTGTGTTTGTCACCTTCACATTGTGAAAAGCATTGTGTGCCATCTATTTAATTAACTGGACATTTAAAGTGGCTCTTGGCTCTATAAGGTTGAGGGAGAACGGAAAGACTCAATGACGTTTCTACAGCAGTAAGGCTATATTCACATGGCTTTATTTGTTGTTCGTGCGTAGATCATCAACTAGATCCCTAACAGGGACATTTTCTAACAGGCTCTAATGCAGTTTTTTTTACAAAATAGACAGAGCTCTAACAGAGAAATGGGGCCATGTGAAAGTAGCCAAGTGGCATAGCTTAGTACCTATTACATCCATAATCACTGGAATACAAGGCCAGAATTTCCTTGTTTATACTACCTTATCCTCCATTTGTCTTAATCTTTTCTTTAGGGTATAATTTTCCCGCTCACTGTCCTTGAGGCGCTTCTTGATATCTTCATATGCTGTGACGAGAGCAAAGTGTGAGGCCACTGATGCCTCTCCGGAGGATGAAGAAACGGGGGCACTTTGATCTCTTCTTCTTGTATTGTCCTCTTTCTCATGAGTCAGAATACATATATCATCGTCTATAAAGGAATCCATGATGGCTGAAACACAAAGGGGGACACAACACTGATATGTTTAGAACTACATATTAAGAGAAGCAGTTCAACACCACTTGCAAAACCTTAGCAAAGACACTGCGACCGGTAAATCAGTTGCTTTATGCCAGCAGGACACTATAGTGGATTAAACAGGCATAGACTCGCGAGGGATTTACAAAGCAATACTGTGTCCTCATCTAGAAAATGCAGTTCAGTTCTGGGCACCGGTTCTCAAAAAAAAAGGATGCCCTGGAGTTGGAAAAGAAACCTCAGTCAGAAGCAAAAATTAACAGGACACCTCCACGCAAAGGGCGAAATCGAAGAATCCATTTGATTTCGCCTGTTCAACCACTTAGATGCCACGGTCAGTAGCGACTGTGGCATCTAAGCGGTTAGAAACAGGGGGGTGGCTCCCTTAGACAGCCCACCGGCCACCCCGCTACCCAATTGGTTGTCATGGCAGCCCTTCGGTCTGCCATCTTTGTGCTCCTATTAAACCCTGCCAGAGACATGGGCTTAGTAGGAGCCTATAAAATTCACGATATACTGCAATACTTTAGTATTGGTGTAAGCGATCCAACGATTGCTGGATCAAGTCCCCTAGAAGGACTAGTGAAAAAAAGTAGAACAACTTCCCATTGTTCCCCTAAAGTAAAGTTAAAATGAAAACATTACTGGTAACGTCACATACTAGAACTCCATACTATTTTAATATAACAATTTAACCCGCACGGAATATTCAAAATTAAAAAAAAAAAGGCTAGAAGATCAAGAAGTCTTATGGTATCACCGCAATCGTAGCCTCCAAAATAATAAAGTTAAAACATTTAAACCACACCGTGAACATAAAAAAAATAAAAAATAAAAAAATATATGAATAAGTCTAGGACTACAGCTTCACTAGAGTGCCTACAGAATCTGAAATCCACCTCCTCTCTCATTATTGGTTCAGGCTGCTGTTCTCTCCCTCCCCACAGCAGGTGCATCAGAAGCTCAGCGGGAAGTCCGTGCGCGGGGAGCCGGTCACTATTACAACAAGAGCTTTAAGGCTTGCCCCAGGCGCTGCTGGTAGAGGAGTCGGGCAATGAAATAGGACAGTACCAGCGGTGGATGTTTGTAATGGAGCCAACAGGGCATGCAATACCTCAAAATATAATGGTTCAGTTTAATAGCTATGCTACCTTGTTTCCGGAACTCTCATTCACTTCTAGGATAGTTATGAAAATAGCGTATCTCAGCGAGCTCGGGTGTTTCTGAAAAACCTCTCCTGCTGTGCTCTGATGCTCCGCCTGGACGAGGTACCAATGGGTCAGTGTCTCGTCCAGGCGCGGATCGGTACACAGAAACATAGTTTATCAGTTGCCCCTCCCCTTTACAGACAGTAAAGTCAGACTCGAATATACTTTTCTAGCACTATAGTTGTGTATTTATGAGAACTATAAATACAAATAAATGAGACTGATGATTTCTCTGACATTTTACAGAGAAAACTGCCCGCCAGGCTTCAATATTGATTGATATTCAGTCTCCACAGGAACTGACAAGTTACTTAAAATCTCAAGGTTGACGTCTCCTGCAGACATTTCTAGAAACGGCAATCACTTGGCAGCTTTGACCATTGGCCGCCATACGATGGCCCTAATATCCCCACAGAAACCAAAGTAGCCTGAAAAAGGCAGATAAGTCATACGAACGAAGATGAAACATCTGTAAGGCTCTGTTCACATCTGCGTTGGGGTCCCGTTTAGTCAACTACGCTATTGCTTCCGGCAAAACGACAGAGACGAAACGGAAACCACGGGAATCGGCTCCGTCACCATTGAAATCAATGGTGATGGAAACGGAAATCAGGGGTTTCCGTCGGTGTCAGTTTGTGTCTAATTAGGGTCCCGTTCTGACAGAAACCTCCAACGGAACGTCAGAACGGGACTCCAACGCAGATGTGAACAGAGCCTTAGACATTGGATTATGGGCATAACCAAAATACAAATGTGTCTGGGGGCCAGATATTGGTGAAAGTGAGGAACAGGCACGATAAGAGTTCAGTGCTTTTTAATCCCTTAAGGCCTGGTTCACACGAGCGCTGCGCATCTCGGACGTGAAAAACGTCAGTTTTTCATGTCTGAGGTGCATCCGTTCTCAGGGCTGCGGGACGCGATGTCACGCATCCACCATAGTGGAGTCTATGGAGGGATGCGTGATGCGTGAAAAGATAGGACATGTCATATTTGCGCACGGACCCTTCACACGGTCCGTTGAAACAACGGATGTGAACGGCCACATTGAATTACATAGGTCCGTGGGACTGCCGCTGTTTCAACGGCCGTTTAATACGTTCGTGTGAATCAGGCCTAAGGCCCAAGTCAATTTTGGCCTTCAGGACAGTGGGAATTTTTTTTCTTTTTGCCTCCCTGCATTCTGTCAGCAAGAAGGAAGAGTAAAAATACTCCTCTTAGGCCGGGTTCCCACAGTGCAGATATTCTGCAGATTTTGCCTGCATTTTGTAACCCAAAACCAGATATGGATGCAGGAGAGGAAACCTATTAGGCCTTTCTTCATATATTTCTTCTGTTTAGGTTCCATTCCTGGTTTTGGCTTAAAAAAAACACATGCAAATACATGGCTTAGAAAATACATGCAAAAATCGGTAGAAAATTTGCTCTGTGGGTACCCAGCCTTAGTGTTTTTAGCACAGAAGGGGGTACATAATTTGCGGTAATTCAGTCTAGTAGTACAGAGGTAGGTATATATGATGTTAAAAACTCGCTATTTATGAGGGGAAACATTGCTGTAAAATTGATAACAATGTTTCCACGCAAAACCCGTGTATTACTATTTGGGCATACGCAGTACCCGTGTGTATTACTATTTGGGCATACGCAGTACCCGTGTGTATTACTATTTGGGCATACGCAGTACCCGTGTGTATTACTATTTGGGCATACGCAGTACCCGTGTGTATTATATTAGGGCATACGCAGTACCCGTGTGTATTATATTTGGGCATACGCAGTACCCGTGTGTATTATATTAGGGCATACGCAGTACCCGTGTATATCATGTTTGGGCATACACAGTACCCGTGTGTATTACTATTTGGGCATACGCAGTACCCGTGTGTATTATATTAGGGCATACGCAGTACCCGTGTGTATTATATTAGGGCATACGCAGTACCCGTGTGTATTATATTAGGGCATACGCAGTACCCGTGTATATCATGTTTGGGCATACGCAGTACCCGTGTGTATTACTATTTGGGCATACGCAGTACCCGTGTGTATTATATTAGGGCATACGCAGTACCCGTGTGTATTATATTAGGGCATACGCAGTACTCGTGTGTATTACTATTTGGGCATACGCAGTACCCGTGTGTATTAGATTTGGGTTGGTACTGTACATAACCTCTAGTTTTAGCTATACTGCAAAAACAAACCGACAATAAAAATGCAATTGATAGCGTCACTCAGCTGGGGAGAGGGTGCCCATTGACAACCCCCACCCCACAAACTATGGCAACCTCTGACCTCCTGTGATGGATTAGACCTGCAGCCGTATAAACTGACAGGAGACTCCTCCATATCCCACAAAAAAATCTCCACGGCTTGCCCTGCTGAACGATGTCTATACTTATAAACAAAGTGTATACTTAACACACCGACAATCAGCAGAGTCTGGAGAGGAGGTTCATTAAAACATCATCTATGAGAAGCAGCCCTGTGGGATCTGACAAGTCTCGTTACCTGGGGCCAGGTCTGTGCTTACAAGCAGTTACTCCAGCCAATCAGCTGCTTGCCTACGGCAAGTGGCTGCGAGTAAAACTATTTTTCATTGGCTAACACACAAGGATAGTGTCATGGCCCGGCTCTACAACCTCAGTTCATCATTCAGGCTTCTGCGTAGAAATACGCAAGAAGCCGATTTTAGAGTGTAAGGCCCTGTTCACGCAGTTCTTTTGTGCAGATTTTTGACGCGGAAACAGTGTCAGAATCAGCGCCAAAAAACTTTTAAAAATCGCCCCCCTATTGACTTCAGTGGGAGGCAGACGCATTTTTCCCAGGTGGCTTTTGGCCGCTTGCGGGAAAAATAAAGCGGCATGTCCTTTCTTGCCAAGGTTCACACCTCTCATGGGAGTCAGGAAAAACCTTAGGCACTCGTTCTTCCGATGCGTTTTTTGCCCGCAGTCCTTGCATTAGTTTCAGTCACCGCGGGCAAAAAAACCCTGCGAAAAACACGGGAGAAAAGCGCAGGCAGATAAAAAAAATAAATGTATTTTATTCTATTGCAATTTAACTTTTTATTGGTGTTAAACTTTACTTCTTTCTTTTTTTATTCACATTCGAGGAATTCGAATCGTAAATGGTTCTTTTAACGTAATGACATGCCTGTAGGACGTTATTGCCTGTGCATTTTAAAGTGTAACTAAACTGTTGAGCATATTATTGTGACTGGTCAGAAGCGTCGGAGCGGTATATGGTCTGAATTGAAAGTGTGAGTTGGTACATCGCTCACACGATCAGAAACTAAGCAGCACAGCGCTCACCCCAGCACTTCTGAGGTTGCGTCTTAGCGATTGTTGGAGGTCTTCGTGCTCAAACCCCCACTGATCAAAACTTCTGACATGTCAAAAGTCTTTTAAAAGTTTAGTTACCCTTTAGGCTAAGTTCACACAGGGCGGACACACTGTGTAAAGGTACACAGCGTGTCTGCCCCGCAGGGAATTCCAGGCGAAAAAACGCACCAAAATGTGATGCAGCTTTTCACCTGGAATGTCTGCTGCGGAAAACGACAGCATTTAGCCGGCCTGCTGACAGGCAGGTCTCCTGGGTTGATGTTTCATCCCAGGAAACTGCTGCAGCGGTCACCTGAGATGTGACCAGGAGGCTGGTCTTCAGAACGTCAGAGATAAGGATAAGGTTTTTTAGTTTTTTTTAAGTTGCAATTATTGCAATGTAATTGCTGCAATTCCCTTGCAAAAGTCGCAACACTTGATAGTTTGTTGCGGGTTTTAGATCCACATTGAATTCAATGGGGAAAACCCACAACAAAATAGCGGCGATTCTGCAACCACAATTGACAAGCTGCGGCTTAAAAATTTGCATATCACGTACGCAGCGTGTGGATGAGATTTCTTGAAATCTCATCCACTCCTCTGCTATTATGTATTATGCTGCGGATTTTCCGAAACTAAATACACATTGTGAAAAATCTGCAGTATTTACGCCACGGGTGGACTAGCAGCGAAAAATGGCTGCGGTGGCAAGGGGTTAGTTACTCATTTATAGTATTTATTAAATGATATGTCTTACTTATTCTGCCTCATCTTCGGATTATAATTTTTTTTATTTCGATTTTATTTATTTATTTGATGGGGGCAGGCAACTATAAAGCTACTCCAAGCTGGGAAATTACAGCTCCATAGACTATCCTACACCAGGCACTGTGCATAAGGGCCTGTTCACACCTTCGTTGGGCTTCCCGTTCATCTGTTCCGTCATTGAAATCAATGGTAAATGCAAACGGAATCTATACTTTGTTGGTCTGTTCCTCTGACAGAACAGATGAATGGAAAGCCAAAGACAGATGTGAACAGGCCCTTATTCTCTTATACAGCGGTGTGTACGGAGCATCTCCCCCCCCCCCTCCCTGTACCGAGGGGAAGCAGGAGGCAGACTGTCCCTCCCTGGACGGCATGCAGCACATCTCACGCTGTATTGCCGTGCCACGGATGTGAATTCCCCACATGCTGAAACAGCAGCCTGCATAGCATAGATGAAAGCTATGCTACCTAAAAGGAAGTCCGTCTGTTGTAAATTTTCTAGTGGCCGAGGGGAAAAAAATCACAATATTTCAATTCTTTTTGTGTGTACGTGACATGGAAAATAAAAAATTTAAAAAAAACAGCAAAAATGTAAAAACATTTTTTTTTACCAAAAAAGGGGTTTAAATAATGTAATTTTCTGATCAAAATCTCCCTTTAAGGGGCTATCCCACAAATGATTTTCATAGAAAAGCTCATTAATGCTGTTGATAGACATTTTAAACTAATTTGCCTTATTTCTGGCATATAAAAATCCCTCGCTTCTTTTTTGCTTCCCTGTGTACCTCTTGGTGCTGCTGCTAATCTGTGCGGGGGCGGGATCAGAGCAGAATCCGTCTACTTCTCCACGGTAGCCGACAGTCTATTTGGCTACGCAACACGTGTCGGATTTGCATATTTGCAAATGTCACACAAATTCCTATGAGATCCGCACGAGTATTAGCCCTATTGACATTGTGTGACTAACCCTTGGATTTTCCCATGTAGAACACTAGTTACTGTGTTTCTATGGCTGATTTTTATTTGATTTTTTTCACGGTGCGGACAAAAATACAGACGGAAATTGAACGAGATGCAGATTTTCGCCAGATTTGACACGTCAAAACTGGTGTCAAATATGACACATGAACCAGGGCCGTCCTGACCCTGCAGACAGGTGATGTGGGATCCAGAGTAGTGAAGAGATGTACTCGATAAAATCCAGTTTGCAGTTCTTTAAAAACCAATAAAAATATAATAAAATAAAGGCTAAGTGGGCATGTGCAGGGTTCATATCTGCGGTCACGATGCAGAACTCTAGGCCATGTTCACACATTCAGAATTTGATGAGGATTCTGCTCCTAAATCTGCAACAAATCCACATGTAATGCAAGTGACAGCAGAAAGAAAGATCTCCCTCCGCCTGTTGCGGTCGTTCCCATCCCAGTCATCTCGATAGTGACCCCAGGAGGAGATACAGGAACTTTTCTACATGTCATCACTAGGGGTCACGATACCAGAATTTGGACTTAGATACCGATACTTCGTGTAGTATTGCGATACTCGATACCAAAAATGATACTTTGCCAACAATAATAATATAAAAAATAAAATTCTTCCATTTTGTGATGTGAGGCACGTGATGTGATGAATTTTGATCCTCCACGTGCCTCACATTAATAGTAATTAACCCCATCATGTTCCTCAGTCATAATGGACAACATTGGGTTAATGTGTGAGGTACATGATGGGGTTAATAACTATTAATGTGAGGCACATGGAGGTTCAAAATTCATAACACCTCGTGCCTCACATTAATAAGTAAAAGAAAGCAGTTTTTATTTTATTTTTTAACCCCTTCCCTTTTTCAGATTTTCACTTTTGTTTTTTCCTCCCCACCTTCCAAAAGCTATAATTCTTTTATTTTTCTGTCTATATCGCCATATGAGAGCTTGCTTCTTGCGGGACAAGTTGTAGTTTTTCATGGCACCATTTATTGTACCGCATAATGTACTGGGAAGCTTACGGCATCCATCAGGTGGCAAAGAGTACATATTCATCTTAATTTACAGGTAGATACGATTACGTCGATACCAAATGTATAGGTTTTGTTTTATGTTTTACCACTTTAAAAAAAAAACAAAAAAAACTATTTGCTAAATTAAAAAAATCTTTTGGGTCGCCATATTCTGAGAGCCATAACGTTTTAATTTTTCCATCAATTTAGCAATGTGAGGGCTTAAATTCTGCGGGGCAAGTTGTAGTTTTTACTGATACCATTTTGGGGTATATGCGACGTTTTGATCACTTTTTATTTCATATTTTTAGAGCGCTAAGGCGACCAAAAACCAGCAATTTGCGTGTTTTGTATATATTTTTTTTTTTACGGCATTCACCGAGCGGGTTAAAGAGGCGCTGTCACCAGATTCTCAAACCCCTATCTCCTATTGCATGTGATCGGCGCTGCAATGTAGATAACAGTAACGTGTTTTTTTTTAAAAAAAACGTTCATTTTTGGCCAAGTTATGAGCCATTTTATATATATGCAAATGAGCTTTGAAATGGACAACTGGGCGTGTTTTTTTTCGTATGTCCAACTGGGCGTGTATTGTGTTTTTAACTGGGCGTGTTTATGTGTATGACGCTGACCAATCAGTGACTAGTTTACATCATACACTCCTCTACATTCATTTACACAGCACATAGCGTTCTTACTAGAACGATGTGCAGCCACATACACAAGTGTCCTGATAATGAATACACATGACCTCCAGCCTGGACGTCATGTGTATTCAGAATCCTGACACTTCTGAATCTTTTCTCTGAGATTTCCAGCAAGCCACATACCCGCTTTGTATGGAGTGAGCTTAGCCCGTGAGCTCACTCCTTAACCATTATCATGTAGTTACGTGATATTGCATTAAGGGGTTAACAGCGTTCACATCATAAATGACGCTATCAATTTGTTATTACGGTCGCGACGATACTGAATGTGTGTATATTTTATGTATTGAGACTTTTATTTTAAGGTTTATTATAAAAAATATGTGTTTTTTTAAACTTTAATGTTCTGGCATATATCTATACACTGATAGTACACAGGCAGTTGTTGGGACATACCTAAGTATGCCCTAACAACAGGAAATCCGGTCAGACAGCCCTGGGGGCCTTCAATGGACCCTAGTCTGTCTGCCCATATATGGTATGGCCCTCGATAGCGTTATAAAGATTCCCTGTGACGCATCCAAAGAGCATCCCCCTTCTCATTTACCCCTTGAATGCTGCGGTCAGCTTTGATCGCAGCATTCAAGGGAAAAGCGGCGGAGATGATCTCCGCTGTTAGAGCAGGGCTGCGGCATACAGCCATCGCCCCGCTCCTAACAACAAGTGTGCGCGCGCGGTCAGCATGAGGTGATGTGGTCGGTGCTGCACTAATATGCGGCGGCACCTGCACTGAAGACACAACATGGGGGTGTTTTGCAGTGCGCCCGCCATGTTCTGTCTTCAGTGCCGGCAGTCATTCGTGCAGCGCTGGTCGCATCACCTCATGCTGACCGCGCACATACTTGTCAGTAGCGGGGCAATGGTGGTATAACATGAGCACTGAATGTCAGCATTATTACAGCACTACATGGCGGTCTTACTTTAGCCCTATATACCTGACGCATCACCCCATAAGACTATGTTCATTCCTATCCACCGCGTCCTAAGAATACACTGCATGTGACAGTCCTACATCCAGTATAACAAGACGCTCATCCATGGTGGATCTGGTTACAGTGGTAGTCAGCGGGCACTAGAGCAGCTATCACAGGTGGGACAAGCACACACCAGTGATAACACTGCTCCTTGTATGTAGATCCGGGTGGAGCAATAGAGCGGATAACTTCCTCTTCACTTCCTCCTTTAGCACCGGAGCCCCGTCTACAAGTCACGTCAACATGATGCAGCGTAATAACCTTACCTTACAGGCGCAGCGATGTCAGTGCGACCAGGAATACACAAGTTTCTATGGCTCTAGCCCCGACAACCAGCTAGTGCTACTTCACCGGAACTCATCAAGGCTGAATGGATACCGCCCTGCACTGGGCTCCCTGGACAGCAGAAGGCTCAATAGTCCGCACCGTCGGTACTGTCTCCAGCACCGCACTCGTCTGTAGCTTCGGTGGACTGGAGGGCGGAGCTGCGGCTCTTCCGGACACAAAGGTTACTTTTGGTTTTGTTACCAGCAGCTGCAAAACTGCATTGAGCTGTCCCGGGTACGAGTGGGCACCGGAGGACTCATCTGCTGGGTGGCACGCCGAGTGGGAACGACAGACCCACCCATAGCAGCTGCGGGCTCCAGGCGACTATGTGCGGCGGGTCAAGCAGCCCTCCTGTCAGCACTTGCGTGAAGACACCGGTTCTGTGTTGACACGCTGCGTTCCAAGCCTCGCTGCCAGTACGGTCACGTGTTCTGGAATGCGCTGAATGGTTGTAATTCTGCTACGTCACTGTATGATGATCTGAACGTAGAATTGATGACTGGTCTTAGGTTGTAGTCGGCAAAAACTTTTTTTTTCTATAGTGACCTGACTATCTTGAGCCTTTAAGGGGGTTCCCAAAATCAGAAATGATCACCTATACACAGGATAGGTGATAACGTTATGATCGCTGGGGTCCCACTGCTGGTACTCCCATTGGTCATTAGATTGGGGGTCCCGAACTCCCAAATCCTCCTCATTGCTCCACGGCTGTACAGTATGCAGTATAATTCCCTCATAGCTGCCCCATACAGTATAATGCCCACACAGATGCTCCCATACAGTATAATAGCTATACAGATGCCCCCATACATTATAATGCCCACACAGATGCCCCCATACAGTATAATAGCTATACAGATGGCCCCATACTGTATAATGCCCACACAGATGCCCCCATACATTATAATGCCCACACAGATGCCCCCATACAGTATAATAGCTATACAGATGCCCCATACATTATAATGCCCACACAGATGCCCCCATACAGTATAATAGCTATACAGATGCCCCATACATTATAATGCCCACACAGATGCCCCCATACATTATAATGCCCACACAGATGCCCCCATACAGTATAATAGCTATACAGATGCCCCCATACATTATAATGCCCACACAGATGCCCCCATACAGTATAATAGCTATACAGATGCCCCCATACAGTATAATGCCCACACAGATGCCCCCATACAGTATAATACCCACACAGATGCCCCCATACAGTATAATACCCATACAGATGCCCCCATACAGTATAATACCCATACAGATGCCCTCATAGAGATACTGTATCATACCTCCCAACTTTTGAATTCGGAAAAGAGTGAAATTTTAAGCCACGCCCCCTAACCACGCCCAATATCCCACATAAGCACATCAAATCATGGTCAGATCCTTCTTCAAATAACAAGAGCATATTTTCACTGCGGATCTCTAGACTTACAAAAAAAAAACTATGGATATCACAAATATTATGGACCCGGTTATATCGTCTTACGGCCTCATGCACACTTCCATCACCGTTTTCTCGGCCGTTTTTGACGGATCCATGTGTCCGTTTTGGTATCCGTGTGGTTTCCGTATGTACTCAGTGTCCGTTCCGTGTTTCCGTTTTAAACGGACGTTGCGCTTCTGTTTCGCTTCCGTGTTTCCATTAAGAAAAGGTATTGAACTTTATTTGAACTTGTCACATGTCCCAGCTTGTGAACTTCGGCACGCCCTGCAATTGCTAGGGCAACGGATCCGTCAAAAACGGACGGCACACAGAAGCCTTCTGTGTGCCGTCCATTTTTTTTGTCAGACCCATTGACTTCTATGGGCCCCACGGTCACGGAATCACTGACCAAAGTAGGACATGCTCTACTTTTGACAGAACGGAACAACGCATCAGTCAAAATAACGGAAGTGTGCATGGGCCCATTGAAATTAATGGGTCAGGGTGCTATCAGTAAAAAAACCGGATAGCACCCTGAAGGAAAAAACTGAAGTGGGCATGAGGCCTAACTTGGGTATAACATTTGCTCATCATGGCAGCAGCTGCAGGACAAACCAAGAAGCTGAGAACAATGAAAGTCAAGAGGGAGACCCTGTGGTGGATGACTTTTCAATTGACAGGTAGCAGAGTTACATAATGGGGAATTTTTTTCCAGTTGTATAACTCTGCTACCAGTCAATGGAAAAATCATCCACCAGGGGGAAAAATGTTTCCCCATGGCGGAGAACCACAAAGAAACACCTGGGAATCAGACATAATGGGGAAACATTTTTCCCTGTGGTGGATGACTTTTCAGCTGACAGGTAGCAGAGTTACATGAAGGGGAATTATTTGTCATTGATGTCTAGTTTCTATTGCAGCACAGGGAAGAAGACAGAAGTCGCTAGAGGTGAAGAGTTTTTTTTATTCTTCGTATTACTAACTTTTTTTGTTTTTGTTTTGCTTGTTCCGCTGAACTGTTTGGACTACGTCAAAGATTCGTTGGACTACTTCGATGATATATGTTTTAAAAAAAAAAGAAAATGGTGAAAGAGGGTTGTGTGGGGGAGTTCTTATTTCAATAAAAAATATTTTCTTATGTCTCTGTGTTTTTTTTAATACTTTAATAGCGCCTTGGCAATAGCAGTTGTCTAATTGACAGCGTCCATTACTAAGGTTGGGCTTAGTGTGAGCTGGTAAAAACGCTGCAACTAACCCCCATTATTACCCCGGTACCCACTGCCACCAGGGGTGCTGGGAAGAGCCGGGTACGATCCAATGCCTGACCCTCTGTAGTGATGGACGTGCACTGGGGCAGCCGCAGGCTGTCATTATTAGGCTGGGAGAGGCCAGAAACAGTGGCCCTTCCCACCATGGTAATGCTAGCCTGCTGCTGCTATGTTGTATCTGGCTGGTTCTGAAAATAGGGGGGGGGGGGGGGGGGGGTGCAATGTCGTCTTCATTTTTTTTTTTTTTTAAACGACGTGGGGTACCCCCGATTTTTCATAACCAGCCAGATACAACATAGCGGCAGCAGGCTAGCATTACCAGGGAGGGAAGGGCCACGGCCATAATACCAGCCTGCGGCCGCCCCGATACAAGCCCATCACTACAGATGGTCAGGTACTGGATCATACTCGTCTCTTCCCAGCACCCCTGGTGGCGGTGGGTACCGGGGTAATAATGGGGGGGTTAGTTGCAGCCTTTTTACTGGCTAACACTAAGATAGCGCCAGACACAGCCCCCTGTAGATCGCTCCACACACAGCCCCCCTGTAGATAGCTCCACACACAGCCCCCTGTAGATAGTGCCACACACGGCCCCCCTTGTAGATAGCGCCACACACGGCCCCCCTTGTAGATAGCTCCACACACAGCTCCCCTGTAGATAGCTCCACACACAGTCCCCTGTAGATAGCTCCACACACAGCCCCTCTGTAGATAGCTCCACACACAGCCTTCCTTGTAAATAGCGCCACATACAGCCCCCCTGTAGATCGCTCCACACACAGCCCCTGTAGATATCTCCACACACAGGCCCCCTGTAGATAGCGCCACACACGGCCCCCCTTGTAAATAGTGCCACACACGGCCCCCCTTGTAGATAGCTCCACACACAGCCCCCTGTAGAAAGCTCCACACACAGCCCCCTTGTAGATAGCGCGACACACGGCCACCCTTGTAAATAGCGCCACATACGGCTCCCCTGTAGATAGCTCCACACACGGCCCCCCTTGTAAATAGCACCACACACAGCCCCCCTTGTAAATAGCGCCACACACAGCCCCCCTGTAGATAGCTCCACACATAGCCCCTCTTGTAGATAGCTCCACACATAGCCCCCCTGTAGATATCACATCGCCCCTTGTAAATAGCTTATACTTTGTGCCACAATGCCACGAGAGCGGTAGAGGTATCCTACTAATGCCACTCTCCGTTCTGCCTGACATTACTCACCCTTAGGAGAAGGCAGGAGGTCTTGCAGTGGCATTCCGACTGGGGTCGGTGCCGGCCCAGGAGTGGACCAGTCCAGTCACCTGACCGGTGAGGTCAGATGACAGGTCAAGTGACTGGACTGGTCCACTCCCAGGCTGGCCTCGACCCTAGTCAGAGAACCACCACAAGACCTCCTGCCTCCTTCTGGCACTGATCACTGCTGCAGTCGTCCGGCATGCAGGGCGCCTGTCAGCAGCGATCAGCTGTTTTGATACAGCTGCAGCGCACAGCGGGACATTTTTCAGACCGCACGGGACAGCGGTGAGAAACCGGGAATGTTGGATGCAGTATAATACCCCCATGACTGCCCCATACAGTATAATGCCCACACAGATGCCTCCATACAGTATAATACCCATACAGATGGCCCCATACAGTATAATGCCCCCATAGTTGCCCCCATACAGTATAATGCCCCGATAGATGCCCATATAGTTAAACGCCCTTATAGATGCCCCATACAGAGTAATGCCCCACAGATGCCCCATACAGTGTAATGCCCCTATAGATGCCCCAATACAGTATAATGCCCTCTTAGCTCCCACCATACAGTATAATAACCCCTTAGTTGCCCCATACAGTATAATGCCCTTAGCTGCCCCATACAGTATAAGGCCGCCTTAGCTGCCCTCATACAGTATAATGCCGCCTTAATTCCCCCTAGTGCCAGTGCCCACATATAAAGTTCCAGTGCTCACGTAGATAGTGCCACAGTGCCCATGTAGATGGCGCCAGTGTCCCTTGTAGCTAGTGCCCATATAGTGCCACAGTGCCCATGTAGATGGTGCCACACCCCCTTGAAGAAAGAGCTACCCCTCCCCCTGTATATAGCACCATCAGTGCTCCCTCTAGGAGTGGAAGCCCTAGCCAGAGCATCGGCAACGTTCTGGCAGGGGATTTGGCTCCAGGAGTAGCCGCTGACGTCATTGCCCATATACGGATAAAGACGCCAGGAGAAGAAAACCCGGACAAAGCGTCGGCAACGCTCTTGCCGGGGATTCTGCTCATGGAGGACCCATATGGACAGTGACATCAAGGGCTTCACCGGGCTCAGCGCTTAAAGTAGCGCTGTATCCAGGGAGTCTTTGACAAGTGGAGGAGCTTCCTCTGCTCTGCCGCTCTGTACTAATGCCTTATCAGGGAGCTGACAGTTTCTTGCTTCAGCATGGGATTCAACTGTATTTGTGTACTGAGGACACAGATACACTTGACACCGGGACACAATCCGGGAATGTGCCGCTGAATCCGGGACAGTTGGGAGGTATGATATTATGCCACATTTGTTATTGTGATAAATTTGGCACTATTTGCATATTTTCACTGAATAACAGCACTGGTAACATGTTCAATTCTCTAGGGGTGGTTCCCAGCACTGGTCACATGTTCTCTCTTCTAGGGCGTTCTCCAGCACTGGTCACATGTTCCTTTCTCTAGGGGCGTTCTCCAGCACTGGTCACATGTTCTCTTCTCTAGGGGCGTTCCCCAGCACTGGTCACATGTTCTCTTCTCTAGGGGCGTTCCCCAGCACTGGTCACATGTTCTCTTCTCTAGGGGCGTTCCCCAGCACTGGTCACATATTCTCTTCTCTGGCTGTGTGGATTACTCATGCACAAGCACAGCCTCCTCTCTGCTCTCCCCCATCCCTTCTGCTGCTTCTGAGTCTGTTTTGCATAACCAGGCCCACACGGTTACAAAGTGGTTATGTAACCTTCTCCCCCTTCTCCTCTGAGCTTCTGCTCACGATCTTCTCTCTACACTATAGCTCTCTGCTAACACATGGGACATATTTTCACCAGTTAAGATAATGGTTGCTGAATAACTGAAGGGGAACTGTTCTCATCTGCACAGTACACACCAGTGAGTAGGACTTTGCACATGCGCAGATGTCACAGTAAATGCTCGTGCAGGAGTCTACAAAGGAGGAGTTGCTGAGTTTACTGTCAGGGAGCTGACTGACGGATCAGAGAAAGATCTGAATACAGCAGCTGACAAACTGTAGACAATTTTTAATTAAGACCAATTAGAAATGTGTTTTATTTTACAAATAACATACAATGCAATTTAAAAAAACAAAAAAACTGTGCATAGCCTTTAAGGAGAAAGGGGTGAGGGAAGCTGCTTTTTACTCCCCCTGCAAATACCCAGTTCCCCAAGTATGTAACAAAATTTCCCTTCGGTTCTGTCTCCTCTCATCTCTCTGTGACCTCTTAAATAATAAGATAGGCTCTGGCCGCGTCTCTTTTCACCTTCTCTCCATGCTCCTGCTATGTAAAAAAAATACTTTCAATCATTGTCCTCTCACCGCCTATCTGAGCACCATTCAGTAATAAATAAATTATGCTCCAAATGGTGGCTCAGTGGTTAGTGCTGTTGTTTTACAGAACTAGATGCCAACATTTGCATGGAGTTTGTTTGTTTTTCGATGTTAGTGTGGGTTTCCTTCATTTAAAAAACAAACAACTATAATGGTGAAAATCTCTGTAAGGCTATGTTCACACGGAGTATTTTGGGGGAGGAATATCTGCCTCAAAATTCTGTTTGGAACTTTGAGGCAGATATTCCTCTCCCTGCACGCCGATTTTCGCGGCAATTATCGCGCCGTTTTTCGCCCGCGGCCATTGAGCGCCGCGGGCATAAAACAGCGAGAAATACACTTTCTCCTGCCTCCCATTGAAGTCAATGGGAGGTCAGAGGCGGAAGCGCCCGAAGATAGGGCATGTCGCTTCTTTTTCCCGCGAGGCAGTTTTACTGCTCGCGGGAAAAAGACGCCGACGCCTCCCATTGAAATCAATGGGAGGCGTTCTCGGGCCGTTTCTGCCGAGTTTTGCGACGCGGTTTCCGCGTCAAAAAACTCGGCAAAATACCCCGTGTGAACCTAGCCTAAAGCGGTAAAAAATATTTTGGCTCTCTATAATAAACAGGAAAAAATCTATTTGGTTAAAAGAAAAGTGTAGTGGGTTGTATGGCACTATCTGCAAGCCCCCCCCTTGTAGATGCTGCCACACACACAAACCCACTGTGGATAGTGTCATTTAACCCCTCCTTGTAGATAGTGCCACACAGCCCCCTCTTGTAGATAGTGCCACACTGTCCCCCTGTAGATCGTGCCACACAGCCCCCCTTGTAAATAGCGCCACAAAGCTCCCTCTTGTATATAGTGCCACATAGCCCCCTCTTGTAGATAGTGCCACACAGCCCCCTGTAGATTGTGCCACACAGCCCCCCTTGTAGATAGCGGCACACAGCCCGCCTTCTAGATAGTAACACACAGCCACCAAACAAATAAAAAAATCTTGTACTGACCTAGTCCTGTTCCCGCAATGAAAAGAGCAGCTCCACAGCCTCCTCAGCAGTCTGTGAGACGGGATCCTTGCGTAGGCCGGCATGATCCATTGACGTCATCAAGCCAGCATGCCAGGGATCCTGTCCCAGCTTCTTAGTGAATGTAAGAGCAGGGAGCTAGCTCCTGGCTCCGCCATAGTATTCAATTGTATCTGCATTCTAAGGACGCAGATAAGATTGAATGTGGCACTCGCCCGTGGCCTCGGATGACCGGTGCAGACGGCCTGTGCCGCCGAGCACATTATAGGCTGGGCGTCATGGGCCCCCTCATGTCACGGGCCCCGTAGCAGCCGCAATGACTGCTATAGCGGTAGTTCCGCCACTGCACACAGCCCACCTTGTAGATAGTGAATACAACGTCCCCTCTTACATAGGGACACACAGCCCCCCAAACAAATATAAAAAAATTGTGCTCACCTAGCCCCGTTCCCGCGACGAATGCAGCCTATGAAACGTTGAGACGAGACCCTTGCATAGGCCGGCGTTATCTAGTGATGTCATTGCGCCGGCCTGAGCAAGGTTCCTGTGCCAGCGTCTTCTTATAGGCCTGTAGCCTAGTGGATGGCGAAGCAGGGAGCTAGCTCCGTCATCCGCCATAGTATTCAATTTTATCTGCATCCTGAGGACGCAGATACAATTGAATGCGGCAGTCGCTAGCATCCGGGGCCAACCCGGATGCCCGGTGCTAGTGATGCCACTGGGCATTAGGGGACCCGTGCTTGTGTTCCGCCGGGCACCGTTGTATTCTGTCATGCGGTAGCTCCGGTTTTTAGTTGTTCTGCTCCTGTGACAGAGCAGAACAACAGAGAACCAGAACGCAGATGTGAATGAATAAATAAATTACCTAAATATTAAAATAATCAAAGTGAAGTATCATTGTAGCCCAGCAAAATCATATCAATGTTTACATATAAAATTATAACAAGCAGATGTCTTCACTCACAATTAGGTTTGTCAAAAATATTTCAGCCCAAAAAATATAGCTATACGAATTACCGATGAGGTCAAATCTGTGCAAGTTACAAATAAATTCATGGTTTCTGAAATTCGACATAAAATATGCCACTCATGGCTATGCAATGAAACATCTGAAATGTTGCTGGAGTCATTCCACTGTTTTCTGTACCAGCCTCTGAATTTTCCGCTGCTAAATTATTCATGTGGCTTTCTGTTATACTGTAAATGACAGAATTGTCCTCTGCTCTTTCAAGGTTTTTCAATCTTTACACAGTAGTCTTTCTCTTACTTATGCAGCTGAATTTATGAGATAAAATCAGTTTTTCACTGCATTTTATTGAGGGAAAGTGGCTGGCCTGCTTTTAGCCAAAATGACACAAGTTTCACTTAGTCACTTATTTAATGGTATAAAATGTTGTATATGACATTCCTCGCGTTCACATAGTACATTAGTCAACAGAGCAGTCATATACCGTATTTTTCGAACTAGTAGGGTATGTTCACACGCAGTAGCAAAATACGTCTGAAATTACAGAGCTGTTTTCGCCTGAAAACAGCCCCTGATTTTCAGGCGTTTTTTAACAACTCGCCTTTTTCGCGGCATATTTCAATGAAAATATGTCAATGAAAAATGTCTCCAAAAACGTCCCAAGAAGTGGCATGCACTTCTTTGACGCGGGCATCTTTTTACGCGCCGTTTTTTGACAGCGACAAGTAAAATTACACCTCGTGGGAACAGAACATCGTAAAACCCATTGAAAGCAATGGGCAGATGTTTGTAGGTGTAAAGGAGTCGTTTTTTCAGGCGTAATTCGAGAGATAAAACGCCCGAATTACGTCTGAAAACAGTGCATGTGAACATACCCTAAGGGTTTGTTCGCACGCAGAGTCGAAAACGTCTCAAAATACGGAGCTGTTTTCAAGAGAAAACAGCTCCTGATTTTCAGACGTTTTTTGTGCCACTCACGATTCTCGCAGCGTTTTTCGCAGCGTTTTTCGAGCTTTTTTCAATAGAGTCTATGGAAAACAGCTCCAAAAACGTCCCAAGAACGTTCCGCGTATAAAAACGCAGCGAAAAATGCTCTGTCGGAACAGAACGGCGTTTTCCCATTGAAATCAATGTGCAGATGTTTGGAGGTGTTCTGCTTCCGATTTTTCGGCCATTTTTCGGGCATTTACGGCCCGAAAAATGGCCGAAAATAGGTTATGTGAACATATCCTCAGACGCACCTGACTATAAGACGCACCCAGGTTTTAGACAACAGCAAATAGGAAAGAAAATAATTATTAAAAAACTATTGTTTCAAGAAAATTATTTGTTCAGTTTCACCAAATAAGAGCCATAACTTATATTTTTCCATCGTTTGAGCGGTGTGAGGGCTTATTTTTTGCGGGACGAGCTGTATTTTTCATTAGCACCATTTTTTGGTACATACGATTTTTTTTTCTCACATTTTATTTCAGTCGTTTTAGTGCTATGGTGACCAAAAGACAATGATTCTGGGGTTTTAAATTTTATTTTTTTTACGCCGTTCACTGTGTGAGTCAAATAATGCTATATTGTAATAGTTTCAAAATTTATGGACGCAGTCATACCAATTTTTTTATTATTTTTTATTTTTACATTGTGCTTGGGGAAAAATGGGAAAAGGTGTTTTTTTTTTTAACTTTTAATTTTTTTTTACACTTCTGAACTTTTTTTTTTCCACGTTTTATTAATACACCTAGGGGACTTGAACCAGCGACCATTAGATCGCTGGTACAATACACTGCAATATATGGATGAGTTACAGAAACAGTGTAACTCGCTGAGCTACGTTGTTTCCGTAACTCCCATAGTAGTGAATGGCAGTTTCCGTCATCTGCTCCCACCGCTTTGTTGTGAATGGGAGCAGTAAAAAGAAAAGTGACGGGACTGTTCAGATCTTCGTGTGAACGTCTTATGTGACGTTTTTTTTTTCCTTGTGTGTGGGTGTGTGTGTATGTATGTATGTATGTATGTATGTATGTATGTTTGCATGTATGTATGTATGTATGTATGTTTGTATGTATGTTTGCATGTATGTTTGCATGTATATATGTGTATGTATGTATGTTTGTATGTATGTTTGCATGTATGTTCATGTATGTATATATGTGTGTATGTATGTATATATGTGTGTGTATGTATGTATGTATGTATGTATGTATGTATGTTTGCATGGTTGTTTGCGTTTTTATATGTATGTTTGCAATAATTTTAAAGAACTAGGCTACAAGCTGAAGGGAAGGACCTCCAAAGTAGTATTCTCAGGAATACTGCCTGTGCCATGCGCATCACAGGAAAGACAGCGGGAGCTCAGGGAGTTAAATGCATGGCTGAAGTCTTGGTGTAGAGGAGAAGGATTTGGGTTCCTAGAGCACTGGGCTGACTTTTCATTGGGGTACAAACTGTATTCTGCAGATGATTTGCACCTAAATGGAAGGGGGTCCGCTGTGCTGGGGGAGAGAATTCTAGCTGGAGTGGCGGAGTATTTAAACTAGGGCTGAGGAGGGAGGTCAATGTAGAAAAAAAAGGGGTAGCCAGGTTAGAGAGGGGTCAGACTATATTGGTGGGGGGAGAAACAGAATGTGGGGAGAGGACTAGACAACAAGATAAGGAGATCCTTTCGTTACAAAACATCAGTGTAAATAAAAAGGCCCAATTAATGTCAAATCACATTTCTGATAATAAAAGTGAAAAACTGACAGGCAAGTTAAAGTGTATGTTCACAAATGCCAGAAGTCTAGCAAGCAAAATGGGGGAGCTGGAGGCCTTGATACTGGAAGAAAATATAGATATAGTTGGTGTTGCTGAAACATGGCTGGACTCTTCACATGACTGGGCTGTTAATCTACAGGGTTTTACACTTTTTCGGAAAGACAGGACAAATAGGAAAGGTGGTGGTGTATGTCTGTATGTGAGAAATGATATGAAGGCGAGTGTGAAAGAGACAATAGTGGGTGAATACTGTGAGGAGGTTGAAACCTTGTGGGTGGAACTAGAAAGGGAGGTAAACACTGAAAAAATTACTTTTGGTGTAATCTATAGACCCCCCCCAATATAACTGAGGAGATGGAAGTTCAGCTATATAAACAGATGGAGCGGGCTGCACAAGCGGGTACTATAGGGATAATGGGAGATTTTAATTTCCGGGATATTAATTGGTGTCATGGTTCAGCTTCAACTGCAAAGGGGAGACATTTCCTCAACCTGTTGCAGGAAAATTTTATGGGCCAGTTTGTGGAAGACCCGACTAGAGGTGAAGCTCTGTTGGATCTGGTCATTTCTAATAATGCAGATCTTGTTGGGAATGTCAATGTTCGTGAAAACCTCGGTAACAGTGATCATAATATAGTTACATTTTACCTATACTGTAAAAAACAAACGTAGGCTGGGAGGGCAAAAATGGGAGATTTTCAAATCTACTTTGAGTTATTATAGTGCAAAATTTATTCCTATAGGTAACAAGTATAAACGACTCAAATTAAACCCCACATGGCTTACACCTTCTGTGAAAGGGGCAATACACGACAAAAAAAGGGCATTTAAAAAATACAAATCTGAGGGTACAGCTGTAGCCTTTGTAAAATATAAAGAGCTTAATAAAATCTGTAAAAATGTAATAAAATTAGCAAAAATAAAAAATGAAATGCAGGTGGCCAAGGATAGTAAAACAAATCCCAAAAAATTCTTCAAGTATATAAATGCTAAAAAGCCAAGGTCTGAACATGTAGGACCCCTAGATAATGGTAATGGGGAGTTGATCACAGGGGATCAAGAGAAGGCAGAGTTACTAAATGGGTTCTTTAGCTCTGTGTACACAACAGAAGAAAGAGCAGCTGATGTAGCCGGTGCCAGTGCTGTTAATATATCAGTTGATATACTGAATTGGATGATATGGTCCAAGCTAAATTAAATAAAATAAATGTGCACAAGGCCCCGGGACCAGATGGGTTACACCCTAGCATTCTTAAAGAGCTTAGTTCAGTTATTTCTGTCCCCCTTTTCATAATATTCAGAGAATCTCTAGTGACTGGTATAGTGCCAAGGGACTGGCGCAGCGCAAATGTGGTGCCTATTTTCAAAAAGGGCTCTAGGTCTTCCCCGTGTAATTATAGACCAGTAAGCTTAACATCCATCGTGGGGAAAATGTTTGAGGGGCTATTGAGGGACTATATACAGGATTATGTGACAATAAATAGCATTATAAGTGACAGCCAGCACGGTTTTACTAAGGACAGAAGTTGTCAAACGAACCTAATCTGTTTTTATGAAGAGGTGAGCAGAAGTCTAGACAGAGGGGCCGCTGTGGATTTAGTGTTTTTGGACTTTGCAAAGGCATTTGACACTGTCCCCCATAGACGCCTAATGAGTAAATTAAGGACTATAGGTTTAGAAAATATAGTTTGTAATTGGATTGAGAATTGGCTCAAGGACCATATCCAGAGAGTTGTGGTCAATGATTCCTACTCTGAATGGTCCCCGGTAATAAGTGGGGTACCACAGGGTTCAGTGCTGGGACCACTATTATTCAACTTATTTATTAATGATATAGAAGATGGGATTAATAGCACTATTTCTATTTTTGCAGATGACACCAAGCTATGTAATATAGTTCAGTCTATGGAAGATGTTCATGAATTGCAGGCAGATTTAAACAAACTAAGTGTTTGGGCGTCCACTTGGCAGATGAAGTTTAATGTAGATAAATGTAAAGTTATGCATCTGGGTACCAACAACCTGCATGCATCATATGTCCTAGGGGGAGCTACACTGGCGGATTCACTTGTTGAGAAGGATCTTGGTGTTCTTGTAAATCATAAACTCAATAACAGCATGCAGTGTCAATCAGCTGCTTCAAAGGCCAGCAGGATATTGTCGTGTATTAAAAGAGGCATGGACTCACGGGACAGGGATGTAATATTGCCACTTTACAAAGCATTAGTGAGGCCTCATCTAGAATATGCAGTTCAGTTCTGGGCTCCAGTTCATAGAAAGGATGCCCTGGAGTTGGAAAAAATACAAAGAAGAGCAACGAAGCTAATTAGGGGCATGGAGAATTTAAGTTATGAGGAAAGATTGAAAGAATTAAACCTATTTAGCCTTGAAAAAAGACGACTAAGGGGGGACATGATTAACTTATATAAATATATTAATGGCACATACAAAAAATATGGTGAAATCCTGTTCCTTGTAAAACCCAATCAAAAAACAAGGGGGCACTCCCTCCGTCTGGAGAAAAAAAGGTTCAAGCTGCAGAGGCGACAAGGCTTCTTTACCGTGAGAACTGTGAATCTATGGAATAGCCTACCGCAAGAGCTGGTCACAGCAGGGACAGTAGATGGCTTTAAAAAAGGGTTAGATAATTTCCTAGAACAAAAAAATATTAGTTCCTATGTGTAGAAATTTTTCCTTCCCTTTTCCCGTCCCTTGGTTGAACTTGATGGACATGTGTCTTTTTTCAGCCGTACTAACTATGTAACTATGTAACTATGTATGTATGTTTGCATGTATGTATGTTTGTATGTATGTATGTATGTTTGCGTGTATGTATGTTTGCATGTAAGTATCTATGTTTGCATGTATATATGTGCATGTATGTATGTATGTATGTATGTATGTTTGTACGTACGTACGTTTGCATGTATGTATGTATGTTTGCATGTATGTATGTATGTATGTTTGCATGTATGTATATTTGCATGTATATATGTGTATGTATGTATGTTTTACATGTATGTATGTGCATGTATGTATATATGTGTGTGTATGTATGTATATATATTTGTGTATGTATGTATATATGTATGTATGTTTGCATGTTTGTATGTATGTTTGCATTTTTGTATGTATGTATGTTTGCATGTATGTATGTTTGCATGTATGTATGTTTGTGTGTATGTGTGTGTATATATATTTGCATGTATGTATGTTTGCATGTATATATGTGCATGTATGTATGTATATATGTATGCATGTATGTATGTATGTTTGCATGTATGCATGTATGTATGTATGTGTATGTATGTATGTTTTCATGTATGTATGTTTGCATTTTTGTATGTATGTTTGCATGTATGTATGTTTGCATGTATGTATGTATGTTTGCATGTATGTATATATATATATATATATAACTTTTGAACGGTAGTGTATGTATGTACAGTGGAGGAAATAAGTATTTGATCCCTTGCTGATTTTGTAAGTTTGCCCACTGTCAAAGTCATGAACAGTCTAGAATTTTTAGGCTAGGTTAATTTTACCAGTGAGAGATAGATTATATATAAAAAAAAAAAAAAAAAATCACATAGTCAAAATTATATATATTTATTTGCATTGTGCACAGAGAAATAAGTATTTGATCCCCTACCAACCATTAAGAGTTCAGCCTCCTCCAGACCAGTTACACGCTCCAAATCAACTTGGTGCCTGCATTAAAGACAGCTGTCTTACATGGTCACCTGTATAAAAGACTCCTGTCCACAGACTCAATTAATCAGTCTGACTCTAACCTCTACAACATGGGCAAGACCAAAGAGCTTTCTAAGGATGTCAGGGACAAGATCATAGACCTGCACAAGTCCGGAATGGGCTACAAAACCATAAGTAAGGCTCTGGGTGAGAAGGAGACAACTGTTGGTGCAATAGTAAGAAAATGGAAGACATACAAAATGACTGTCAATCGACATCGATCTGGGGCTCCATGCAAAATCTCACCTCATGGGGTATCCTTGATCCTGAGGATGGTGAGAGCTCAGCCGAAAACTACACGGGGGAACTTGTTAATGATCTCAAGGCAGCTGGGACCACAGTCACCAAGAAAACCATTGGTAACACATTACACCGTAATGGATTAAAATCCTGCAGTGCCCGCAAGGTCCCCCTGCTCAAGAAGGCACATGTACAGGCCCATCTGAAGTTTGCAAATGAACATCTGGATGATTCTGAGAGTGATTGGGAGAAGGTGCTGTGGTCAAATGAGTCTAAAATTGAGCTCTTTGGCATTAACCCAACTCGCCGTGTTTGGAGGAAGAGAAATGCTGCCTATGACCCAAAGAACACCGTCCCCACTGTCAAGCATGGAGACGGAAACATTATGTTTTGGGGGTGTTTCTCTGCTAAGGGCACAGGACTACTTCACCGCATCAATGGGAGAATGGATGGAGCCATGTACCGTCAAATCCTGAGTGACAACCTCCTTCCCTCCACCAGGACATTAAAAATGGGTCGTGGCTGGGTCTTCCAGCACGACAATGACCCGAAACATACAGCCAAGGCAACAAAGGAGTGGCTCAAAAAGAAGCACATTAAGGTCATGGAGTGGCCTAGCCAGTCTCCAGACCTTAATCCCATCGAAAACTTATGGAGGGAGCTGAAGATCCGAGTTGCCAAGCGACAGCCTCAAAATCTTAATGATTTACAGATGATCTGCAAAGAGGAGTTGGCCAAAATTCCATCTAACATGTGTGCAAACCTCATCATCATCTACAAAAAACGTCGGACTGATGTGCTTGCCAACAAGGGTTTTGCCACCAAGTATTAAGTCTTGTTTGCCAAAGGGATCAAATACTTATTTCTCTGTGCACAATGCAAATAAATATATATAATTTTCTGCAAATGGAGCATTCTTTGATGAAAGCAAAGTTTGAAGGAGAAAATTATTATTTCAAATAAAAATCATTATTTCTAACCTTGTCAATGTGTTGACTACATTTTCTAGTCATTTTGCAACTCATTTGATAAATATAAGTGTGAGTTTTCATGGAAAACACAAAATTGTCTGGGTGACCCCAAACTTTTGAACGGTAGTGTATGTTTGTATATATGTCTGTATGGCCATGTATGACACACACATGCACACATATATACACACACACATATACAGACACACATACACACACACACACACACACACACACACATATATATATACATACACACAAACACACATATACACACACACAAAAACACACACAAATATATACGCACACACACACATATACACACACACAAATACACACAAACACATACATATACACACAAACATATACCCACACATACACAAACACACACATATACACACACATATATAGATACACACAAACACATACACACAAACACACATATACACACAAACATATACACACACACACACACACACACACACACACACACACACAAAAACACACACACACACACACACACACACATACACAAATACACACAAACAAACACACACATATACACACAAACACTTCATAAACCTTCGGACGACCGCAGACTTCTCCTTACGACTGGTGCCTTGCCCTGCATCTACTGCGCATGCGCCGATCTGCGCCAATATGTGCGTTCATGAGGAAAATGACATCCTCTTCTAAAGACGAAGAGGATATCATTGCGCATGCGCGGCCACCGCTAAAGTTAAATAGTGGTGGCCGGATACCTAGACAACGAGCTACAAACAAAGATGGACTGACGGCAACTTCAATCAACAATAGCAAGAAAACGACATCGCTGGATGACAGACAGGTAATTAGAAAAATTATTAACTTTAGAAGGGTGAGCTTAATAGCTACATTTATTAAGATGGGAAAAACCCTTTAAGTAAGGAGCGGTCAGGGGGCCCGGCGCTGCCGGGGGCCCTTGACTGCCGACTATAAGATGCAGGGACTTTTTAGCAAGAGTTATTCTTGCTAAAAACTGTGTCTTATAGTCCGAAAAATAAGGTAAGTCCCTGGGATACTGTCTGCATTAAAGGGCCGGTCTCATGAAGCATTTTTAAATAGAAGCCAGTGTGCTGATCAGTCGATCACCGTAAATCCCCGCTGAAGCTGAATCTTCCCGAAAAAAAAGACTTTGGAGGTAAAAGCACTGTGCTGGCCCATTTGTATGAGCAATTCTTGTGCTTCTATACTTCCATTATTGAGGTTTCTGATTGGACGCTATCCATTATAGTAGCTCCCAAAAGGCAGTTATTCTGTTTTAGTAAATATGTCTGTTTTAGTAAATATTATGTTGCCCATGGAATAACAATGCTGGAGCATCTTTTCTCAGAACTCTGTTTTGGACTGTTCCTCTGTTATTCATCCTGGAAATGTATGAATTAATTGACAATGCTGAAGTTCTGTATGTGGGACTACAAGAAGAGGAATCAAACCATTTTGTATTTTTTAGCATGGAATTATGGATAGGATATAGTTCAAGTTGTCTCAGTGGTTTTACAGAATGAGCTTATCTATAACAGCCAGAACATTGTGTTAGGCCTCATGCACACGACCGTGCTCATAATTACGACTTGTAATTACAAGCACGGCCGGGCACGGCCGGCCACGGGCAGCCGGACGCTTTTCCGAGCCGTGCTCCCATTATAAAGTATGGCAGCACGGCCCGTAAAATAAAAAAATAGAACATGTTCTATTTTTTAACGGCACGGGCACCTTCCCGTGAGAAAACGGGAAGGTACCCGTGGCTAACAGAAGTCTATGGGCCCGTTATTGCGGGTCGTAATTACGACCCGCAATAACAAGTCTTTTTACGGTCGTGTGCATGAGGCCTAAGAAACTGTACATACAGCTGAAGTATTTGTATTTTATCGACTTATCTAACACAACCACCTGATAGAGATTTTTATTGCCGTGGGCTTTATACTGTTGACTGTTTGTGATGCAGAGAAAGAGAGACATTGGCCCACATTTATCTTTCACCAGTTGAAGAATGGAGGCAGTTGCAGTGATATGTGCCAAATTTATTAAAAGGCGCATGCCTCTTAATACATTTGGCGCATTTGGGAAGTCAGAAAATTAAATCTACTCGTGCTATGAGTAGTAATAGATTTGCACCAACATTTGTGCCATTTTCAGGCTTTCTTAACTAATTTGACTAAAACGTAGAGATTACGCCCAAAAACGTAGAGATTACGCTTCCTCATCACTTATTCAAATTTGGCGACTGACTAGAAGTCACAATTTTTTGCGCAAATTAGGTGCACATTGCGATTTGTGAATGTTTTTTTTACACAGTCCTTGGCAAAACTGGCATAAACTGCTTAGTAAATGTGGGCCAAATGCATCTTACTTAGATGCCTTAAAGGGGTTTTCCGAGTTATTTAAAAAATTGGTCATGGTAGGCGGGATTAAAAAAAAAAAAAAAGAGCCATTACTTACCTCACAGATCCACGTAGTTTCAGCGTCGCCGCTTCCGTTCCTCCCCACCACTGTGTATTGTAATAGCATCAGCGATAATGTGCTTGTATACTCACATGATCGCTGCAGCCCATCACTAGTCTCAGTGGGTATACAGCACAGGATTGCTGAGGCCAGTAATTGCTACAGCGATCAAGTGGGTATACGGGCACGTCATCGTTGCAGCTACGTCAATAAGCAACAGGCGGGAGGAACGGAAGCAGTGGAACTTACTCTGAGGTAAATAATGGCTCTTTTTTTTTGCATCCCTCCTACTTTGGCCAATATTTTTTTTAATAACTCGTAAAACTTCTTTGAACGGTTCTGTTATTTGATGCTCACCTTTATTATCAGCTATAGCTGCAGTTTTTTTCCTCCAATTTCACAATCGGATAAAAGTGTCAAATTGTTGGGATCTGGCAGCAGGGGCCCTACTAATCTCAACAATGACATGGTCCTGTTTTCTTGACAGAAGGGGCTGCGCATGCACATTTTTATTGGAGACACCTTTTTGAAGAAGAGTTTCTCTCCTACTTGCCAATCAGAAGCCTATAATATAAAAGGGTAACACTGCTGGAATGTGGGGAGGAAAGTAAAAGGCCCAGTCCAAGAAATGCTTTCCCAAGCTGTTCAGTGATTATTCTACTTTTTCCTGGGTTCTTTGTTGTGTGAGCGTTAGGATTATTGGAATGTTACTCTGCATAGTCCAAATGTTTTGGGTATAGTAAGGCTTTTTGCCATAACGCACCATGACATAACTGTACGTAATGGATTGCCTTAAATTAAGGGTACCGTGACGTATAGTTACACTTGACAGCTGGACTCCCCCTTTGGCTCCTGGACTATTAACCCCTTAGATGCTGCAGTCAATAGCGACTGTGGCATCTAAGCTGTTTGATAGAGCGAGGGGACGCCATTTGGGCCTAACAAAGGTCCCCAGGACTGCCACAAGCATTTGCCTATAAGGCTATGTCAGAGGCATGGCCTAACAGGTTAAATTTCGGTGTAATGGTAGGTACACACGGCATATTTTTTAGGCAGAAAAATTTGAGGTTGATTTCCAGAGAAAACAGCCTCTGACTACAGGCGTTTTTGGAGCTGATTTGCAAAAGCATTTTTTATTTTTGCAAGTGTTTTTAAGCGTATTTTGAAGTGTGTTTTAAGCGTATTTTAAAGGGAAGGTGCCACCATTTTTTTTTTTCATATATGTTATTGCTTTTAGTATCTCATTAAAATAATTTTTATTTATTTGTGTTTTTGTGTTGTACTTTTTTCTTTTTTCCTTCTTTTACTTCTCTATGGGGGCTGCCATTTTTTTTTTCATCTCTGTATGTGTCGATTAACGACACATACAGAGATGGAATATGGCACATACATCCCCATAGAGAATGCGAACGGGAGCCATTCCATTCACTATAGCGTACGCCGACTGTGTGGGAACGGCGCATGCTCCCACACAGTCCAAAAGGAAGGTCTTCGGCAGAGCGACATCCGGTGCCATTTTCATGTGGACCGGAAGCCGTGGCCGGACAGTAAGATGGCTACTTCCGGTCGCGGCTTTCGTCCATATGTTCAGAAGCAAGGACTAGGAGTGGAGGGAGCGGAGGCAGCGGCAGCGGCAGCGGCGGCGGCAGGAGCAGGCAAGTTATGTTTGTGTGTGTGTATGTTCATGTTAAACTGTGTGATTACCACTGTATCTAATCCTCCTACACTGTGCATTCGCTCAAAAAATGGCAGCACACAGTGTAGGAGGTTTGAACATTCAACCCCCTCCTTTCTCTTGGCACTAGCCAGGATAAGGGAGGGGGGATTCTGTGAGCTCACTAGAGCGATTGTGTCTTCTCCAATTTTGCAGCATAAAGCAATGAGGTTGCTTTACCACATGCCAATGCTTCAATATTGGGAATTGCTCCCTCTAGTGACCAGCACATGGAAATGTTATAAATTAGAATCTAATTTATAATATTTCCTGACTTGTGAAAAAATAAAAAAAATTAGAACAATGTGTAATCATTTATATGCTAACAGTTTAACTAAAAAAATATATTTTTTTTTCTAGCGACAAATTCCCTTTAAAGTGCATATTTTCTAAGAGTTTTGTCAATGGAAAATCAGCTTGCAAAACGTTTCAGGAAGTGATATATAATTTCTTTTTTTATAAGCGTATTTTTACGAGGTGCTTTTTTAAATTCAGCAGCACAAACATACGCCTCATATGAGCTACTTGCAGGCGTATTTCAAGTGTATTTAGGAGCGTAATACGTGCCTTTTCGCTCTGAAATATTCCTGAATATAAGCGGTGCAAACATGCTCTTAGACTGACAGGCAATAATGCTTTGGAATATTATTTATTTTAACCCCTTCCCAACATCCGCCGTATATATATGGCGCATGTCGGGTGGGGGAATATGGAGCAGGCTCACAAGCTTAGCCCACTCGATAGAACGAGATTCTAATGTGTACAAATGTGTACAAATGCTTTATGTTGAAAACAATAAAAATATAATGTTTCCAGAAAAAAAAGAAACTACAGCTTACCCCCAAAATATAAGCCCTCATACCATACAATAGAATATGTCGACAAAACGCAAATCAGTTTTTTCCTTGTAAAAGTAGTAAAACATTAAAAAAAACAATATAAATTTGGTATCGTCATAATCGGAATGACCTGCAGAATCAAGTTAACATGCCGTTTTTACTGCATGGCGAACACCGAAAAAGAAAAAACCCCCAAAATTTTGAGGATTCACAGTTTTTTTCTATTCAAACCTACAAATGTTTTACAGTTTCCCAGTACATTTTATGGTACAATAAATGGTGCCGTGAAAATCTACAACTCGTTCTGCAAAAAACAAGCCCTCATCCGGCAATATTGATAAAAAAATTAAAAAGTTATCGCTTTTGGAACGTGGAGAGGAAGAAGCGAAAGTGAAAATCTGAAAAATGGCTGCGGCAGGAAAGGGTTAAAGTATTATAGAGGCGATCAAGTGATTGCTGCTTTAAGTCTGTTAGGGGAACAAAAAAATGTCAAAATAAAATGAAGTTTTCATCCTTTCTTGAAGAAAAATTATTTTATTTTTTAAAAAGATTTTACAAGAAGAAAATACAAACGACTGGTAGAATAAAGGAAAGTTAACGTATTTTTTTCTGCATGGTAAACAGCGAAAAAAAACAAACGCAAAAAGCAAAGTTAATCAATAAATCATACGTACCCCAAAATGGTACTAATAAAAACTACAACTTCCCGCAAGAAACAAGTTATAGGTCTTGGAATGAAGCGACACAAAAATGACTGTTTTCCATAAAACGTTTTAATTGTGCAAAAGTGCTAAAACATAAAATTAACTATACTTATTTGGTATCGCTGCATTAGTACCGACCCATAAATTTATTTTAACATGTTATTTTTTATCACAAAAAATATTGGCGAAATTGCTTGGTTTATTTTGCATTCTTCTGTCCAAAAATTTAATGATAGCTAAATTATACAATATGTAACTACATCAACGGAAAAATAAAAAAAGTTATGTTTCTTAGAATGAAACAATAAAAGAACCCAAAAAAAACTGCTTGGTCCTTAAGGCTCAAAATAGGCCGGTCCTTATAAGTTTATAATACAGAATGTTTGGTTTAACAAAATATTATAATAGCTTTAGTTTATGACTTTTCTAAATTTGGCAAATTGACATTTAAAAACTGTCTGAAATTACTACAATTGTGGGTTGTCTCTTTATAATGTGCTACAAAACAATCGCTAAAAATATGTTTTTTCTATGACAACTTCATTGCTATTGATGGTGTGGCACAGTGGTTAATGCATTGAGGTTATTGCAGAGACAGTAAAACGACTAGTTTGTTTAACATATACCATTTTTTTCGGACTATAAGACACACCTGACTATAAGGTGCACCCAGGTTTTAGACAACAAAAAATTTTACATTTTTTTTACTACTTTTACAAAGTAAAAACTATTTGTTAAAAATAAATATTTGTTCAGTTTCATCACATTCTAAGAGCCATTTTTTGGTACATACGATTTTTTTTTATCACTTTTTATTTCATTCCTTTTCTTTATTTTTTACATTGTACTTGGGGAAAAATGGGAAAATGTTTTCTTTTTAACTTTTAATATTTTTTTACACTCCTGAAAATGTATCAAATGTTGTTTTTTTTTTACACATTTTATTAGTTCCCCTAGGGGACTTGAACCAGTGATCATTAGATCGCTGGTACAGTACACTGCAATACATGGATGAGTTGCAGAAACAGCATAACTCGCTGAGCTACGCTGTTTCCGTAACTCCCATAGTAGGGAATGGCAGTTACAGAAGCAGCGTAGCATTCTACGATGTTTCCGTAACTACTATTCAGTTCTATGGGAGTTACGGAAAACAGCGTATCTCAGAGAGTTACACTGTTTCCGGAACTCGACCATGTACGCTGTTTTTGGAGCTACCGAGTTCTGGAAAAAGCATAGCTTGTGGTTCTACGCTATTTCCGTAACTTCCATTCACTTCTATGGAAGTTACGGAAACAGCGTAGCTCAGCGAGCACTCGCCGGTTTCCGTAACTCCAGACCACCTAACCAGGAAGTGGCCGAGAGAAAGTGGAGCGGGCCCCGTTCTAGAGATAGTTGCGAGTCCCAGAGGTGGGCCCGCATCTATCTGACATTTATTATACAGTGGAGGAAATAAGTATTTGATCCCTTGCTGATTTTGTAAGTTTGCCCACATTTAAAGTCATGAACAGTCTAGAATTTTTAGGCTAGGTTAATTGAACCAGTGAGAGATAGATTATATAAAAAAAAATAAAGAAAATGACATAGTCAAAATTATATATATTTATTTGTATTGTGCACAGAGAAATAAGTATTTGATCCCCTACCAACCATTAAGAGTTCAGCCTCCTCCAGACCAGTTACACGCTCCAAATCAACTTGGTGCCTGCATTAAAGACAGCTGTCTTACATGGTCACCTGTATAAAAGACTCCTGTCCACAGACTCAATTAATCAGTCTGACTCTAACCTCTACAACATGGGCAAGACCAAAGAGCTTTCTAAGGATGTCAGGGACAAGGTCATAGACCTGCAAAAGGCTGGAATGGGCTACAAAACCATAAGTAAGACGCTGGGTGAGAAGGAGACAACTGTTGGTGCAATAGTAAGAAAATGGAAGACATACAAAATGACTGTCAATCGACATCGATCTGGGGCTCCATGCAAAATCTCACCTCGTGGGGTATCCTTGATCCTGAGGAAGGTGAGAGCTCAGCCGAAAACTACACGGGGGGAACTTGTTAATGATCTCAAGGCAGCTGGGACCACAGTCACCAAGAAAACCATTGGTAACACATTACGCCGTAATGGATTAAAATCCTGCAGTGCCCGCAAGGTCCCCCTGCTCAAGAAGGCACATGTACAGGCCCGTCTGAAGTTTGCAAATGAACATCTGGATGATTCTGAGAGTGACTGGGAGAAGGTGCTGTGGTCAGATGAGACTAAAATTGAGCTCTTTGGCATTAACCCAACTCGCCGTGTTTGGAGGAAGAGAAATGCTGCCTTTGACCCAAAGAACACCGTCCCCACTGTCAAGCATGGAGGTGGAAACATTATGTTTTGGGGGTGTTTCTCTGCTAAGGGCACAGGACTACTTCACCGCATCAATGGGAGAATGGATGGAGCCATGTACCGTCAAATCCTGAGTGACAACCTCCTTCCCTCCACCAGGACATTAAAAATGGCTTGTGGCTGGGTCTTCCAGCACGACAATGACCCGAAACATACAGCGAAGGCAACAAAGGAGTGGCTCAAAAAGAAGCACATTAAGGTTATGGAGTGGCCTAGCCAGTCTCCAGACCTTAATCCCATCGAAAACTTATGGAGGGAGCTGAAGATCCGAGTTGCCAAGCGACAGCCTCGAAATCTTAATGATTTACAGATCTGCAAAGAGGAGTGGGCCAAAATTCCATCTAACATGTGTGCAAACCTCATCATTAACTACAAAAAACGTCTGACTGCTGTACTTGCCAACAAGGGTTTTGCCACCAAGTATTAAGTCTTGTTTGCCAAAGGGATCAAATACTTATTTCTCTGTGCAAAATGCAAATAAATATATATAATTTTGACAATGTGATTTTCTTTTTTTTTTTTATATAATCTATCTCTCACTGGTAAAATTAACCTAGCCTAAAAATTCTAGACTGTTCATGTCTTTGACAGTGGGCAAACTTACAAAATCAGCAAGGGATCAAATACTTATTTCCTTCACTGTATATTCTAAGACATTTATGACATATCATGTGCCAGCACATCATGGGTCAGGAAGGGGTTAAGTAAGAAGCGGTCTGGGGGCCCGGCGCTGCCAGGTCCCTTGACTGCCAACTATAAGACGCAGGGACTTTTTAGCAAGATTTATACTTGCTAAAAACTGTGTCTTATAGTCCGAAAAATACGGTAAGTTTCCTAGTCATGTTTTAATTGAAAGACTTGAGCCGATAAGGCAAATTTTTTACGAAACAAATATTCTTGAAAATCTGAGGTTTTCTGTTAGCTCGTCAATAATTTAATACAATCCCTTAAATGGTTGATTAATTGGTTGCGAAATTTGAAATAATGGGTTGTATACCAAGATTCACTTTTTTGTTTAATTGGACTTTGATAAATGTGTTAATTATTTATATTTTACAAAACATTTTTTAAACTGTTACATCACAAGGGGGTTGAGGCAATCGTACAGAAGGGCTACATGGTTTACTGTTATATCATAGTAAATATATTTTTGATCTGTAAATATTTAGATTACCCATATCTCCACGCCCAAATTTGTTTTCTTTTTTTATTTATATTATCTTTCTTTTTCTAATAATTATCTAATAATTTGTTAAAGCGTCTATAAACATTAACTTTTTGTATGAGCATTATGAGCATTGGTCCTCTCAACTCCCACGCATTGTCGGGAAATAGAAGATCAACCCTGTTGAATTTTTTAGATGACTTTCATGACCGGTTGCTCCTGCTGTATAATTTGGTATAAAATGGGTAAAGTATAATACAAGCACAATTGACAATGCAAAAACTGTTTAAAATATAACAGTTATAGATACAGTAGAAAAGAGCCCTGTCCATAAAGCGGTTGGAAAATAGAGACAAGAAGTGAGGGATCTCTAAGCATAAGTACAATTCATTGACGTGTCAAAACATATAAATGTTGGGGTACAGGAGCTGGAGGTTTAATTAAGTAAAGTAGATAGTGCTGCCATTAAATTGAATGGCACTGTAATGCTCATGCTGGACTGAAGAGTTGTGTTTTTACATTACATAAAGAATAGGACTGTTTAATGGACTGTGAAATGGAACTCCAAAGATGGAGAAGCACAGTAGAAGTTCTGGAGGCCAGCGCTTGAAGAGATAGAGAAAAAAAAGAACATTACTGGCAGAGTGGATTTCATGCTTGGACTGGCATCTGGAGATCATTCAAGAGATGTATGGAGGAACCAGGAGTGTGAATGGAATGTTTTACTATTGTGTAGGTCCCCTTCGTGCTGCCAAAACAGCTCTGACTCATCGAGGCATGGCCACAAGAGCTCTGAAGTTGTGCTGGGGTACATATGTAGCCATCTTTATCTTGACTCTTAACACATTAAATACACAGTGGCAAGAAACTTAAACTTGACTTTTTCAATGACTTTTCAATGGCTTTTGTTGTGTGATATCACACTGCAGCAAGTTATCAGAGTCAAGATAAATGTGGCTACATCTGTATCTGGCACCAAGACGTTTGTAACGGCTGCCGCGCCGTATCCCACCTCTTCCACGGTCTCTGCTCCGGTTCCTGCACCCTCCATTCCCTCATGCTCGTCCCGAGCTTCACTTACCCGATCCGGACGCTCTGCTGGCTCTGGGCGGCATCAGGTAAGTGCATCTCTTACCTCCCTCCGCGGTTGTCATCCACGATGTGCGGCTGCAGCCACTAGAGGGCGCGCGCTGACTCTTCCCTTCTTAAAGGGCCAGTGCATGCCAAAATTTCAAGACTTCCTATTCAAGGATCCTTCTCCCTCTGAATCCTTGCTTGTTCAACCAAGTTCCCCATTAGCTTCCCTGTACCCTGGTTCCCTGTTACCTTGCCTTCTGCCTTTGTCTGTATTTCCCATTGTGACCTCTGGCTGAACTTGACTATCCTTGCCTGCCGCCTGCCTTGACCTTTTGCTATCGATACCCGTTTCGACATCTGCTGCCTGTCCTGACTTCTGGCCTATACATCCGACTGCCTCCAAACCTGCTGTGCCAAGCGTTGCCCTCCCGGCAAGCACCATCTCCCGGTCGACACAGAGGATCCACAAACAAACCGGTGAGAACTGTTATAACGTTAGCAGTAGATCCTTTAGGTCCTGTTGCAAGGGGGACCTCCATGGATCATTCTTGTTTTTCCAGCACATCACACAGATGCTCAATTGAATTGAGAACTGGAGAATCTGTAGGCCAAGTCAACATCTTAAACTCTTTGTCATATTCCTAAAACTATTTCTGCACAAGTTCGGCAGGGTGCCTTATCGTACTGAAAGAGACCACTGCCATTAGGGAATATCGTTGCCATGAGGAGTGTACTTGGTCTGCAAAAATGTTTAGGTAGGTGGCACGTTTCAAGTGAGTGTGGCCATAGCCTGGCTGAGCTGTCCTACATGTTTCCGCTTCACAATAATCGCACTTGTAGTTGACTGGGGGAAATCTAGCTGATCAGAAGTTTCACAAACTAACTAATGGAAAGGGTGGCATCCTATGACAGTGAAGTGTCGCTGAGCTCTACAATGCAACCCATACTACTACTATTACTACTACTACCACTACTACTACTACTACCAATGTTTGTCTATGGAGATTGCATGGCTGTGGCTTGATTTTATGCACCTGTTTGCAATAGGTGTGGTGGAAACATTTGAACTCAATTATTAAGAGGGGTGTTTGTGTACTGAACTATATATGGTCATACAGGGGTGTTGCTATGGCCTTAAAAGATCAGGGGCACATATGTTTGCCCCCTCCCACTAAAAAATATATTTTTACATACATATCGGAGATCGCATATCTATAAGACTGAGACCCCTATATCTACACCACTGGATAGAATTGGATGCATTGTCTCAGCAGACTTTATCACACATGATAGATATAGGGCCCAGCTCACTTACGTTGCGGCTTCAGCGCTGGACCCAGGAAAGGTAAGATAATAATTGCTGTGCTTATGTGTTACTAATTTTTTTTTGTGTGTTTGTGTTTTTTTTACAGGTTCGGTTGTTGGACTACTTTGGATTGGAGGACCACTTCATTGATGGCATTTTTTTATTCTCATTAAAATGGTTAACGAGGATTATGTGTTTTTTTTTATTTCAATAAAATATTTTTTCTATGTCTGGCTGGTTATGAAAAATGGGGGGACACATATTTTTTTCTAATTATTTTTTATTAACTTTTTTCAAAAAATCGGGCCCCCCCCATTTTTCATAACCAGCCAGATCCAACATAGCAGCAGCAGGCTAGCATTACCAGGGTGGCAAGGCCCACTGTTTTTAGGCTTTCCCAGCCTAATAATACCAGCCTGCACCCGCCCCAGTGCCCGACCATCACTACAGATGGTCAGGTACTGGATCGTACCCAGGTCTTGCCGGCACCCCTGGTGACGGTGGGTACCGGGGTAATAATGGGGGTTAGTGCTAGCCTTTCACTGGCTAACACAAAGCCCCACCTGAGTAATGGATGCTGTCAATCAGCCAGCAGCCATTACTAAGGCGGTAGTAATAAAGGCTTTAAAAAATGTAAAGGCATAGAAAAAATATTCTATTGAAATAAAAAAAACACAAAACTTTTTAACCATTTTATTGAAAATAAAAAAGCTGTCATTGAAATTGTCCTCGAATCCGAAGTAGTCCAACAACGGAACATGTAAGAAAACACAAACACAAAAAAAAAATACATTAGTAACACATGTGGTAGGCTTAGTTACAAGGCCCATGTTTGATCCTGTATGATGGGCCCTGTATCTAAGCCTACCACATGTTAGGCTTAGGTACAGGGCCCCAGAAGACAGTAATCTTTTACAGTATAAGATTACTGTCTGCTGAGGCACTGTATCTAAGCCTACTATGTGGTAGGCTTAGATACAGGGCCCATCATACAGGATCACACATGGACCATGTATCTAAGCCTGCCACATGTTAGGCTTAGATACAGGGCCCCAGCAGACAGTAATCTTATACAGTATAAGATTACTGTCTGCTGGGGCCCTGCATCTAAGCCTACTATGTGGTAGGCTTAGATACAGGGCCCATCAGACAGGATCACACGTTGGCCATATAGCTAAGCCTACCATGTGACACAGGATACCTTCAAAAATACAATATGCAAATGTAAACCTGAGCGTCAAACACACTCTTGACATATGTTTGCCCCTATACATCCTGTCCTTAACAGAACTATACGTTTCTTTAAAAATAATGCTTTGCAATCTTTTATTGTGGCTGGTGTCAGTCTCGTGATCAGGAATATCATGTAGAAAATTAGCATGCATTCTTGTCATGTGTATTGGAATTGTTGCAACATGCTGAAACCCATCATACACTAATCTGCAATGCTATAATGTGGTACTAGTAATAATAGAATATTGTCACATCTTGAATACTGATAACAGAAGGACTATACTACATCTGTAGTAAATCAAGTTTTATAAAAAAAATTGTAGTTGTTCTCAAAGCAACCACTAGATTTAATCAACTACCCTAATATTGGCTTTATTCATTACATTTATTTGAATTCATTACATTTATTAAAGCATGTTCACATTGACTACAACCAGTAGAACAGAAAATTAATAGTTGGACGCACGCACGCACGCGCGCACAGGCACACACGCACACAGGCACACGCACACACGCACGTCAGTGCTAGTACCCTAGCACTGGGAGAACATACAATCTCTAAGTAGACGTAATAGGATTCCACCATGTGAACCTTTAACTCCTTCCCGCTTTGGCCACTTTTGACCTTCCTGACAGAGCTTAATTTTTCAAATCTGACATTTTTCACTTTATGTGGTAATAACTTCGGAATGCTTTCACCTATCCAAGCGATTCTGAGTTTGTTTTCTCGTGACACATTTGACTTTATGTTACTGCCAAAATTTGCTCGATACACTCAGTATTTAATTGTGAAAAACACCAAAATTATGTGAAAAATTGCAAAAATTAGCATTTTTCTAAATTTAAATGTATCTGCTTGTAAGACAGGCAGTTATACCACACAAAATAGTTTCTAATTAACATCCCCCATATGTCTACTTTAGATTGGCATTGTTTTTTGAATATCGTTTTATTTTTCTAGGACGTTACAAGGCTTAGAACTTTAGCTGAAATTTCTCACATTTTCAAGAAAATTTAAAAAGGCTTTTTTTACAGGGTCCAGTTCACTTGTGAAGTGGCTTTGAGGGCCTTATATATCAGAAAACCCTAATAGGTCACTCCATTTTAAAAACTTAAACCCTCAAAGTATTAAAAACAGCATTTAGAAAGTTTATTAACCCTTTAGACGTTTCATAGGAATTAAAGAAAAGTAGAGATGAAATTTACAAATTTCACTTTTTTTTGCAGAAATTCATATTTTGTCCATTTTTTTTGTAACACAGAAAATTTTACCAGAGAAATGCAACTCAATATGTATTGCCCAGAGTCTGCAGTTTTTAGAAATATCCCACCTGTGGCCCTAGTGTGCTAATGGACTGAAGCACCGGCCTCAGAAGCAAAGGAGCACCTAGAGGATTTTGGGGCCTCCTTTTTATTAGAAAATATTTTAGGCACCATGTCAGGTTTGAAGGGCTCTTGTGGTGCCAAACAGTGGAAATCCCCCAAAAGTGACCCCATTTGGGAAATTAGACCCCACACGGAAATTATCTAGGGGTATAGTGAGCATTTTGACCCCGCAGGTTTATTTCAGAAATTATTGGAACTAGGACGTCAAAATCAACATTCTTTCAAAGAAAATGTAGGTTTAGCTAATTTTTTCTCATTTCCACAAGGACTAAAGGAGAAAAAGCACCACCACATTTGTAAAGCAATTTCTCCCGACTTAAAACAATACCCCACATGTGGTCCTAAATGGCTGTTTGGACACACAACAGGCCTTAGAAGGGAAAGAGCGCTATTTGGCTTTTGGAGCTCAAATTTAGCAGGAATGGTTTGCGGAGGCCAGGTCACATTTGCAAAGCCCCCGAAGGGACAAAACAGTGGAAACCCACAACAAGTGATCCCATTTTGGAAACTAAACCCCTTGAGGAATTAATCTACGGGTGTAGTGAGCATTTTGACCCCACAGGGGTTTTATAGATTTTATTAGAATTGGGCAGTGAAAATAAAAACAATCCTTTTTCTTCAATAAGACGTAGCTTTAGCTCAAAATTTTTCATTTTCTCAACAAATAAAGGAAAAAAAAGAACCACAACATTTGTAAACCAATTTCTCCTGAGTACGGCAATACCCCATATGAGGTTATAAACTGCTGTTTCAGGTACACAGTAGGGCTCAGAAGGGAAGGAGCAACATTTGGCTTTTGGAGTACCGATTTTGCTGGATTGGTTTCTGGTCGCTATGTCGCATTTGCAAAGCCCCTGAGGGACCAAAACAGTGGAAACCCCCACAAGTGGCCCCATTTTGGAAATTACACCCTTCAAGGTATTCACCTAGGGGTGTAGCGAGTATGTTAAACCCGCAGGTGTTTTGCAGAAATTAGTGTGCACTCGATGTTGCAGAGTGAAAATGGGATTTTTTCAATAGATATGCCAATATATGGTGCCCAGCTTGTGCCACCATAACTAGACAGCTCTCTAATTATTATGCTGTGTTTCCCGGTTTTAGAATCACCCTACAAGTGGCCCTAATCTTTTGCCTGGACTATCGACAGGGCTCAGGAGTGATAGAGTACCATGCGAAATTGAGGCCTAATTTGGCAATTTACACAGTATTGGTTCACAATTGCAGAGGCTCTGATGTGAAATAATAAAAGAAACCGCTGAGAAGTGAACCCATTTTGGAAACTACACCCCTCAAAGCATTTATTAAGGGATGTAGTGAGCATTTTCACCCCACAGGTCTTTTCCATGATTGATTGCGCTTGGATGGTGAAAGTAAACATTTTAATTTTTCACTAGATATGTCATTTCAGTGGGAAATATGTCGTGCCCAGCTTGTGCCACTGGAGACACACACCCAATATGGCGATGCCATATATGTGGAAGTAAACAGCTGTTTGCGCACACTGTAGGGCTCAGAAGGGAAGCAGCGCCATTTAGCTTTTGGAGCGTGGAATTTGCTTGGTAGTAGTTTTGTTTGGAGTTTTACTGGTATTTCAGTTTATAATGTGGGGGTACATGTGAGCTGGGCAGAGTACATCAGGGGCATAGTCAAGTAGTATAATAATGGGGTAAACAATAAAATAATCAATAAATATTTGTTATGCTGTGACACAATTCTTTCTGCACAGGCCAGTGTTGCACTGATAAGTGTCCTTTCTTATTCCCCTTTTGGTCCACACGCCGCATCTTTGCAGTTTGAGGAATTTAGCTGGGAGGTGTTGTCCTGGTATAATACGGGTACCCTCGCTTCCAGCAGATATGTTTGGCCCCTACCCTTCCTGGTTCTTTAATTTTAGGGCCTTGATAAATCGCCACTTGAAACAGAAGAAATGTTCCCCTCGGGCCTGCACAACCGCATATTTTTCTTCCCTGACTTATTGGAGCCTTAACAAATTTTATTTTTTCATAGACGTAGGGGTATGTGGGCTGTTTTTTTGTGGGACGAGTTGTAGTTATTATTGGTACCATTTTGGGGTACATGCGACTTTTTGATCACTTGTTATCCTTTTTTTTGGGAGGCAAGTTGATCAAAAAACAGCATTTCTGGCAAAGATTTTTAGGTTTTTTTATACAGCGTTCACCACGCTTCGTAAAGTACATGTTAACTTTATTCTGCGGGTCCGTATGATTTCGGCGATACCAAATTTATAGCACTTTTTTATGTTTTTTTTCAACTTTTTGCACAATAAAATTACTTTTGTAAAAAGAATGTATTTTTTCTGTCGCCAAGTTGTAAGAGCCATAACTTTTTAATTTTTTCATCGACAGAGCTGTATGAGGGCTTTTTTTTTTGCGAGACGAGCTATAGCTTTTATAGGTACCATTTTTGGATACATGCGACTTTTTGATCACTTTTTATTTCAATTTTTGAAAGACAAAGTGACCAAAAAAACAGCAATTCTGGCATTATTTAATAGGTTTTTTTACGGTGTTTACTGCGCAGGACAAATAACATAATATTTTTATAATTCAGGTCGTTACGGACGCGGAAATACCATTATGTATGGTTTTATTATTTGTTTTCAATAATAAATGACTTCATAAGGAAAAATGGGCGAGCTTGTTTTATGTTGTTACTTGAAACTTTTATTTATTTTTTTACAACTTTTATTTTTACGTTTTTTTACATTTTTATTTACACTTTTCTTTAGTCCCACTAGGGGACTTGAATGCCCAACTGTTTGATTGATGTTCTAATACATTGCACTACCTACGTAAGTGCAATGTATTAGAACTGTCAGTTGTTCACTGACAGCAAGCCGATCAGGCTCCGGCTCTGGTTGGGGCCTAATCGGCTTCCGTAATGGCAGACAGGAGGCCATTGTTAGGTCTCCTGTTGCAATAGTAGCAGTTGGCATCCTTGCCATCGCATGGCAGGCTGGTGATTTGCTACAAACCACAAAGATGCAGTGATCGCTTTGGATCGCTGCATTTAAGGTGTTAATGGCAGGAATCAGAGCTAGCTTCTGAGCCGGAAGCTGAGCCGGCGCCATCTTGCTGATGGTACCCAAAGCCTATTAGGCCTCGCCGGCGAGCAGAGCATTAGAGGCTTCCGTTGCTGCCAGGGGGCCAGTATTAGGCTTCTCGTTGCCATTGAAGCCACCAGAGACCCAGAGATGACGTTGCTGGGGTGCAGGTGGCTAAAAACTCCTCACATGCTGCAATCTCTATTGAACGCAGCATCTGAGGGGTTAATCGGCCGGATGCTAGTTCCGGTCCTGGCCGTTATCTCAGTGTGCCAGCTGCAGCTGCTGAGCCCGCACTATCACCGTGACGTAATGGTACTGCACTTTGCGGGAAGCCGTGCCCGACAGAGGCGTATATATACGGCGGATGTCGGGAAGGGGTTACAGCACCATGCTGGCCTTATAAAACTCAATATGACTCAATTATTTTATAATTTCATAACTCAATTATTGTTCATAACATACATAACATACATAACAGGCCAAATTTGGTTAAAACTGGTTAAAACTGTTAATTTACTTGTCAACTTGTTATCTCGTCCAGGTGTACGGTTGATGCTGATGGAAAATAAACCTATTTACACAGATCAATAGCAATCATCTTACAAGTACATTTTCAAGTTATGAAACATGTGATTTCATTTTCTCAATTGCACAAGTAAATGACAAAAATGATTTATTCCTATATCAGCTCATTCCTTGTATCTGCGTTTAAGATTTCGTAAGTATCCAAGATTATATGTAATACAAGTTAAAAACACATAAAAGATTTTCTTCAGAGTTAGTCCTGCTGTACACCTTTATACAGTCGACTGCCTTGAATAAGATTCTGACATGCACCAGCTTTGTATTAGCGAAGGTTTAAAGGTTCATAGTATATTTTTTAATAAAATTGCATTGCGAACAAACCATAAAGTGGCTTCAAATTATGTAGAGGACAGAAGATTGCTGACATTGATTGTTAACAACCCATATAGCAGCCTGTTTCTATCTGCTTTTAATGTCCTGTATGTAAAGTTCATATGGCTGAGTCCCCCTTTATAATATTACAAATATTAACCCCTAAAAATGTACTTCCAGTATTTTCCATCTTATTTTTTTTTTAAACTCGTTTTATTAAGAACTGTTGCAGTAACAAGTATAAAATCAGTCACACATCATTGACGGTAAGATACAGCAAATTGGAACAAAGAAGTATATATACATAAAGTCAAGCAATGAGAACACAGAAAGTATATTCCATGAATACAGGATTCTATAAACAATGGTGCGTATAGTAATTTACATTGAAGTATGTATGACCATTTCAATAAAGAGGACATGAAACAAGAACAAAAATAAAAGAAACCAAAAACAACCTGGGACCTATGTCTCCCACGAGCATCCAATAAATCAAGCCCAGCAAGTTCAAGGAGATACACAATAAAAATGCGGGTCAGCTATGTTACTACATCACAGCATCTGTTGAATCAGCAGAGGGGTTGACTGTTAAAGGGGAGTTGTTCCAAATATCCCAAACTTTAGAAAACTTAGTACGACAACCACGATTCAGATATACAACCTTCTCGAAAGGTATCACAGAATTTACCAAGCCCTTCCAATGACCAATGGAGGGAAGTCAATCATTCATCCAATGTTGTGCTATAGTTTTCCATGCTAGAAACAGAGTTTCTCTCAAAAAAAATTCTAGTATGATGATTCCATGCCTCCCCATCCAATATACCAAACAAACATATCTTAGGACATAAAGGGATGCTGACATGTAATAAGGACGATAACAGGGATAGTATGTTTTCCCAAAAATCCCTAATGAGGCTACATGACCATATCATATGCCAAAAATCTTCCTCTGGAACATGGCATCTCAATCAGTCTGAAGAAGGTAATCGTCCCATTTTGAATATCCTAACCGGGGTTAAATAGGCTTTGTGTATTATACATAACTGGATCATTTTATTATTTGCGGAGGGGGAAACATGAAGATGGGACTCCAAAATATCATTCCAATTTTTGGACTGAATTGTAGGAATCCATTGTTTCCATCTACTTTCTACAGTGAGCGGTGTTGAATTCACCGTGATGGATAATAAGTGGGTATATAGAGTGGATATCAGTCCTTGTGGACCCTATGATTTAGGAATTCCTATCAGTGGTAAGGAAGAGATTGTTTACGTTATTTCTCAAGTGATGGAATTGGGTTTGCAAAATATGACGAATCTGTAGATACCTATGAAAATGGTACAACTGAGTAAATGAAAATAAGACATTATCATCATATAGGTCCCCTATAGTGCCATTAGCTGGAGACAACCGGGGTGGCATTAAAGGAAAATAAGAAGCATTGTCCCATAAAGGCATTTCAGATACTATGTCATTGTACCCCAGCTATTTTTTCACTTGTCTCCAAACAACACGAGCTAACTTGTGTAGGGGCAAGGGTTTAATAGGGGCAGGGAGAGAACCTAGCAAACATTGACTCCCAAGTACATGAGCCAAATGGTGCTCTGAGGTTGGGAAGATCCTTTTCAGGCATCCAGAAACTTAAGGTTTTAAGCTGGCCCGCTAAATAATATAAAAAGAAATCCGGCAGAGCCTTTCCTGCCAGTGCCTTAGGCCTTTGGGGCATGGATAACCTAAGTTTGGGTCTAGAATTACCCCATATAAATGGTGATAACAAGGAGTAAAGCTGTTTAAAAAATGATTTAGGTACGACAACTGGGCTATGCTGAAGGGCATATAAAAATGTAGGCAGCAAAATCATTTTAACCAGGTTTATACGGCCAGATACCGATAAAGGCATTTTACCCAATGCGTTAAATTTAGAACGGGTGAAGCCCAATAGCGGTAACATGTTTAAAGAAAGGTCAATATCTGGAAGTTTAGTTATAAATATGCCAAGATATTAGAAATTGTCTACTAAAGGCAACGGCGACAGCTCAGACAGGCCAAGGGGCTGTACCTTGTACAGGGACATAAGAGATGATTTCCCGAGGGAAGGGTATCCTGCACTCTATCCATGAAAAGCACCATGTCGTATGCATAGAGACCAATGGTGTCCGTACGATCTGCTATAGTTATACCTGTAATAAGTGGAGTGGAACGTATCTGCAGAAGTGTTTTCCATCTTAGGATATGTACATTAGTGTTTAAATTCAAGTTTCTAATATATGCTGTTTGGTAGCTTCATTCACTTGAAGTCTATATACTTTATTTATTTTAACATGGGTCAGAGTGGGGGTAACATAGATAGATAGATAGATGATAGATAGATAGATAGATAGATAGATAGATAGATAGATAGATAGATAGATAGATAGATAGATAGATAGATAGATAGATAGATAGATAGATAGATAGATAGAACTTGAATATCTGACCTAATCAGGTACTTGCAAGGAAACTTATTAGCTAATAAAGTCCTGTGATTACAACAGCCTCAGCACTCAGTCCAGCAGGCAATCTCTTTGTGATGTGTGAGAGCCGGGAATGTGTCGCTAGAATTTTTTTTTTAGTTAGTTAGTTAGTGTATAAATGATTAAAGATTGTTCTAATTTTATAAATTTTTTCACGAGTCAGGAAATATTATAAATTTAATTCTAATTTATAACATTTCCCTGTGCTGGTCACTAGAGGGAGCAATTCCCAAAATTGCAGCATTGGCATGTGGTAAAGCAACCACATTGCTTTATGCTGCAAAGTTTGAGAAGACGCATTCACTCTAGCGTCCTCAAACAATCCCCCCCCTCCTTTATCCTGGCTAGTGCCAGGAGAAAGGAGGGGATTGAATGTTCAAACCTCCATTTTTTGAGCGAATACACAGTGTAGTAGGCTTACATACAGTGGTAATCACACACGAAAACACACAAATATAACTTACCTGCTCCTACCGCCGCCGCACCCTCCAGTCCGTCCGCTCCGTCTGCTCGCTTCTGAACACATGACCGGAAGCCGTGACCGGAAGTAGTAATCTTACTGTCCGGCCGCAGCTTCCGGTCCACTAGAAAATGGCGCCCCCATAGACACATACAGAGATGAAAAAAAAAATGGCAGCCCCCATAGAGAAGAAAAAGTTAGAAAATAAAAAAATAAAACACAAACACACAAACAAATAAAAAAATGTTTACTAAAACACCAAATGCAAATTGATATAAAAATTTTTTTTTTCGCGACACCCTTCCTTTAACCCAGGAGTGTACTAACAAGGGGTAGGGAGTGTGAAGTGGCAAGAGTAATGTGAGCTCAGAGACTTATATAAAAGTGCAGTGCCTCTTTACACTGCCTTCCCAGTGTCTATTGGAGCTATACATCAGGAGATACTCCCAACGTATACCTCCGACATATGCCACTCTATAGGCATACACTGGCATATGTCGCCTATAGGCTTCAATTGAAAAAAAAAATGTTTACCATGCAGTATTTTTTTTTCTACTGAATACCTCTTTATGGAATAGCGGACTACACTATTCCATACAGCGAAATTAAAGATATTCCGACGTATATAAGCCTGACAGGTGACAATAGGCTTATGGTTAGGTTTGATGTATGCGCCGTAAGCTTTTCCGGCATGTACACCGAACTGACACTAAGGACGCAGTGTGAATAGGTCCTTTCTGGCCTGCAGCACCACTATATCTGTAATATGTCAAACAATGATAACAACTTCCTTATAGAGAATTAAGAAGAATAAGAGGTCTGCAGCCCATTCGGCTGAGCTTCGAATGAAAAGGCTTCACAAAGGTATGAGCATCTAGGAGCGCGTTGCACTTAATTTTTACAGAAGCTATGCTTTAATGATGAGATTTTAATATGGTATGAGTTTAATTTTGTATGTCTTACTGTATGAATGGGAAGAAATAATTCGCATCCTGCAATAATGTGTTACTCAACTTTCCTTGCACCATTTTCCTATTTACCTACAGCAGACAGGAGAGGATGGGGATGGGAGTAAGTAACATATAACGGGGTTTCTTTTTTAGTCTGTAAGCATGGAGATCTGCCGGGAGGTTTTTTACTTTACATGCATTGGAGCAATAAAAAATTTGGTTACAAACCTCTTTCTGTCTTCCCCACGTAAATGAAAAGGCTAATGAAGCAGTCCTTGTGCTATAAGCCTGTTAATTAACTTGCTTTGTTGGATAGCATTGTGCGCTCCTGTGCACAATGCCATCCGCTGGATGTGACAAGGACAATCAGCTCCTTGTCAGCAACAGCACCGAATACAGTGCTCATATTGAGAGCCGTGTTCCCGAATGCAGCATCCGTTGCTATCACTTTTGGGTGACTGCCAGGGAAATCAATGAGTTCATTGATGATGTCGCAGGATACCCTGTGGCAGAGGGGACCATGGGGCATGCTGAAAAGCCACAACCTGTGTCTTCTCTGCATGTTCCTGCGTAAAGATCACGAGCAACAGTGATTTAATAGGATGTGGTCTTTATATACTGTTATCAGTGTTTCTTATATAAGGACAAGTCCGTAGCATAAAATAAAAAAAATAAAAAAATGTAGCAAACTGTAAGGAAAATAAATACATAAAATGAACCAATATGTATCGCCAACAATTTGATACATTTCTTGGGTATTTATCTATTGCTCAGGCAATAAAATGTTGTCATCACGCATAAGTACATTACTTCAAACATAAACTATTCCTGGCCTGTAATTTTAGTCTTTCTTCCCCTGTTCTAGCCTTATCTACTCTTATGCAATCCCAAATGTTTGTACCTGGATAATTATTAACCATTTGTAGAGGTTGTGCATTAAGCTGAGGGAGGGAGGGACATCTAAAACTCCTCAAGGCCCCAAACACCTCAGTTATGAAAGAGTTAAAATGTACGTCTTATTATAATTAGTTTTTTTTGTTGTTGTTTTTTTTTCACAAAAAGCAGTGGTACAAATTATTTGGAGCCTCTTTTGATATGAGTACACAGCTATTCCCATTATTCTTGTTCTGCCTTTGCAACAAGAGTGGGATCTTGTTACCACTAATCTAAAACCAGGGCTGCTGATTATTTACAAAAAAACCTCTTGAAGTCATTAAAGGGAACCTGTGAGCACATTCATGTGCATGATATAGCAACAGGTGCCCTGATTAAACGGAACTGTGTTTCTCTCTAAAGCGCTGCAGTGTTTTAGAAAAATCTGAGTTTTGATACGTTCTGGGCTCAGGGAGAAGTGTCCGCTGGGTGGCACCCGTCGGGGTTCTCTTTGCCTGGTTAAAGAAAACCTGTCACTAGGTTATATAAGTTGAACTGGTTTACTAAACTGAATGGCGCTGTCTTTCCGATTCCAGCACTTTTTTTTTCTGGCCCCCCCCCCATTCCAAAGATATAACCCACTGTTGTGTTGGCTCCCTATATGCTAATTTGCTGTGGTTAACCAACAGGGTTTGAACTACCCTCAGGCTTCCTTGTGCTGATTGGTCAGCAGCAGAGACTGGAAAGCTAGCTCTACCTCATTGGTTAACTACAGTAAATTAGAATATAGGGAGCCAACACAACAGTTGGCCATATCGCTGGAAGAAGGGGGAGTACAGGAAAAAAAAGAAACAGCGCTGGAATCAGTGAGACAGCACTTTTGAAATTGAAGTTGAAGTTTAACCTAGTGATACGTTCTCTTTAAGCTTGATTAATTGGTTTCCCCTAAAATGAGAGACCTGTTATTAAAGCCAAGCTGGGTGGAGAGAAGCCAGAGGATAGCAGCCCAGCAGATACCTCTCCCCGAGCCTGACACATAACACTGGACACAAAATGATTTCTCTAAAAGGCCACGGAGCCTTAGTGTACAACAAAGTTTAGTGTAATCAGGGCACGTGTGCCTATATCAATCAGCCTGCGGTTAAGGTAGCATGTAGGTGCTGACAGGTGCCCTTTAATATAAGCACAAGGTGTGTGGCAAAACGGTTAGCTCTATTGTTACATGCCACTGCCCTTCTTATGTCTTAATCACCATTCACTTATGTTTCACTCTAAATATTAAAGGAATTTTCCCACCATAGTAAGTGATGGCGGATTGTTTGGAAATGCCATCACTCACTAATCAGGGAGGTTAAACAGCCGGGACCCCAACCAATCCTTAGAATGAAAGGGCCAAAGTGCTTATTAAGTGCTGTGGCTCCTTGACAATGTTCCCTTGAATAGGACCGACCCGGGATCATTGATGTGCAGGAGAGAAGCTCATGGGATTTTGATTTCTTTGCTATCCTTATAGGCAGGGGTTCCCGAGGTTGGCCCCCATGATCAGAAGTTATAGTTTATACCTAGTAATAAACCTTAACATTATCAGATGCCCCTTTAACCTTTATTTTTCTTGGTATACCTTGACCAAAACTCTAGAGTTTGTTCAGTTAAACAGTCTACGATTTTCCCAGTAGCAATGCATGTTGAATATCTCACTGACAAAGCTTCTTCTTCTATATTGTAACTAAATGTTTCCCTTTCTTGTAATGAATTAATAATGTATGAAATTTTGTAAACATTTAACACAATATTGTGAAATGAATGAGCCGTTTTAGATGTTTCTAATTACTGACTTGCTGGTGAGGAGGATACAAGAGGCTATTTCATACAGATGGCATAGTATAAAAACACATGGAGCCCAGTCAATCGCCCAATTAAACCAATTATTTATTTAGAATACGTTATTTTGAACTGAAACTAATTATATACAATAAAATGTTATTTCACTTAGTTTAACTGAGTACTTGAAGCATTTTAATCATAATTTGGTTGTATTCTATCATATCTAATGTATGTCTTATACATCTTTTTATGTTATAGTAACTGGAAACCTCACATGCCTTCCATCCCTTCAGGAGTTCTATACGGTTGTCTTAACTGCCTTACGATAAGTGGGGTTCTCTTGGCAAACACCTACAGCTCAATTAAAACAAATATTTTCTCAAAGATCAAAACTCTGCTGATAAATCTACATATTCTGGCACTATATGCTGTCCATGGGCCTTAATGGGGCATATGGACGTCATAGGGGGGTGTCACTCGCTTGGGACCCCCCTTTTATGTGCCCGAATGGAAAGCCGGTGTGTAAGAGAGGCTGGTGTGGCTGGCCACTGCTTTGCCGACGATAACAGCTGATATTCGAGGTTAGAGAAGCCAGAGCTGCCGACTTCTTTTTAAAAAGGTATTGTCTTCAAGGGAACACACCTTTAAATTCCTGACAACTATCTGTAGTAGCTGGATCCACGTAGAAGTCTCATTATAGTAAACATTTTAGCAACTATGAAGCTATCATTTAATAAAAATGAATAGTCCTTTCTCTCGTCTTCATCTTCCCCCTTACACATAAATCAATGCAGTACCTAATCTAAGGCAGGTCCATAGTGTTTTAATACAGCACTCTAAGGGTATGTTCACACGTACAAAAATAAGTGGTTGAAAATGACAAGGCTGTTTTCAAGGGAAAACAGCCTCTGATTTCAACGGGTTTTTGAAGCTGACAATGAAACTTTTTTTTAATTTTGAAGCTTCTTTTGATGTGTTTTTTTTTTAAGCCATTTCTTTTTGTGTCAATGGAAAATCAGTACCAAAAACGCCTCAAGAAGTTACGTGCTACTTCTTTTTACGAGCCTTTTCTTACAAGGCGTTCTTTGAATTCAGCAGCGTAAAACTACGCCTCATGTGAACAGCACACTGTATTTCCCAATTACATCAATGGAAAACTGTTTGCAGGTGTATTTCAAGTGTATTTTGGAGTGCAATACGACCCTCTTAGGGTATGTTCACACGAGGGCGTCCGTAACGGCTGAAATTACGGGGATGTTTCAGCCTGAAAACATCCCCGTAATTTCAGCCGTTACGGCATGTGCAGGTGCTTGAACGCCGCGTCCATTACGGACGTAATTGGCGCTGCTATTCATTGGAGTCAATGAATAACGGCTCCAATTACGGCCAAAGAAGTGACAGGTCACTTCTTTGACGCGGACGTCTATTTACGCGCCGTCATTTGACAGCGGCGCGTAAATATACGCCTCGTGTGAACAGACAAACGTCTGCCCATTGCTTTCAATGGGCAGATGTTTGTCAGCGCTATTGAGGCGCTATTTTCGGACGTAATTCGGGGCAAAAACGCCCGAATTACGTCCGTAAATAGGCCGTGTGAACATACCCTTATGCTCCAAAATAAGCATGAAAAAAAGCTGTGTTAACATATCCTAAGGAATATCACACCCAACATATATAACAATTACTGGAGTTCCACTTAAACATATCAACAACTTATGTCCTTATATATCTGTGATAAAATTTAGCCTATGATTTTAGAAAGCATAGATAGATACAGGATGTGGGGAAGGAAAGGGGGGGTCTGTGATCTGGGAATGGGGCTTAGGGTCATGAGCCGTGAAAACAAGGGAGATGTGCTGCCGACTAGCGACCATTTTATTGGCCGAGTCAACGTGCAGATCAGCCGATTAACGAGTGTTTGCTCGTTTATCGACTTATCGTTGTCCTCTTCAGACAGGGCAATGATCGGAAATTATGATGTGTATGAACACTCATTTGCATGATCATAGGCCCATGTGAAAGGGCCTTTACTTCCCAGCTGTCACGGCTATGTGGTATGTGGACCCACTAGAGCGCTCCGCGGTAGCGGAGAATCAGCTGGCCAAACAATAGTCAATAATAGTCTCTTGGATAAGAGTACCTGGGAGGATGTTCAGGCAGATGATCGGAGTAGAGAGATGATAAAAGCGATCTTAGTCTCATCGGAGGGAAACAACCTTGCGTGCAGCCTGAAGTGGATCTGGCATTGATTAATAAATCCTCTGCAGGTCTTCGCATCCTCGTCATAGCAAAGTGGTAGTGGCAGGGAGATTCTTGAGTCAGCACTGACAGGAGGAGGTACCGTGGCGATTGCAGCAGGAGCATCCAATCGATGCGAGATGGAGTTCAATGCCTGTAGAAGCTGATCTTGCATGTCCGCTTGCAACGCTTGGAATGCCGTCATGGTCTTGGGCTGACCAGAGAGGTGCATGGCCTGAGTGTAGTGTCCCGGCTGTGGGATATGTGGACCCACCAGACTGCTCCGCCGTAGCGGAGAAGCAACTGGCCAAAGAAAAGTCAATAACAGTCTCTCGGACTAAAGTACCTGGGAGGATGTTCAGGCAGATGTTTGGAGTAGCAGACACGTGGCACAGGTGGTGCTTGGCGTGGCAGATGATACCAGACGTGGCAGATGATACTAGACATGGCAGATGACACCAGACATGGCAGATAATACCAGACGTGGCAGATGATACCAGACGTGGCAAATGAAACACACACGATTCCAACAATAGGCTATGAACAGGAATGAAACACAGCAACAGGATACAGGAAGCAGGAAACGGGAACACTGGGAGCAGAATACAATTAAGGGACCATTTGCATAGACGAACACATGAAGACCTACACCGCTCAGGCAAAGAGAGGAAGGGCAGAACACTTTTTAAAGTCCAGGGTGTTGCTTGGTTGATTGGGTAACTTTAGACAGGTGCATGCGCTGGCCCTTTTTGTCCGGGTGAGAGCACTGCAGCCGTGTGTGTTGGTGTCTCTGAGGAGGGAGACACCGTCATGAAGATTCAGTTATGCGGTGGGCGGCTGCTGGTAAATGGGACGTGGTGGCGGTCAGCGACGACGGGCATAACACCAGCACAGTTTTTTAATGACCAGTCAGAAAGTAAACACATGCAGTGGCCATGCAATTGTTTTACCAATACACAAAAATTCTAGTTCTCTTCTCTTGTGTATTCTTATATAGCATTTCAAGCATTATAGTTAACTTCCCATTGCATATCCCACCGGGAACATTTTCTACTAGCCGATGAATGATAATTTGTAGCTTTGGTGTGGAGATAATTTAGATAAAACATTTGTGCATTGCATTATAATTTCTAGCTGCAAGCAAGAGTAATGCAAACACTGAGCAGAGCAGCCACTGAGAATTCAGATTTGACTAGTCTATTGTCTGTGCAATGCAAAATGTCACTATGGTAAACTATAGCCATCAGTCTTTTTCGAATGGGTCTGTCCCATTATACATGTATCTTTGGGAGCAGGAGGAGCTGAGTATATTTCTAATATATCATTTGTAGGAAAAGATTCAGAATAATTTATTAAATGCAATCTGCGTATTCTTGGTTTATGAGTTTTATTTTTTTTTCACTATGATAGCTTATTACTGTATGCCTATGCAGTGGGATACGTCGCAGACCTTTGATGAAGGTATGTGTCGTGAAGATCTCCTGAGGTATACTTCAAACGTAGGGCAATAACAAGGTGTGAACAATGCCTTACATGTATGAGCATGCAGTAGCGGCTGCAGCTCCAACCTGTGGCCACAGGTTGGAGGCCACTGCGATACACTTTCGGCTTTACAGCTGCAGTTGTCTGGTCTCAATGGATTCAAAACGATGTAAGGTTATTCTTTCACTTCAGAGCAATATTATGGTCACAACACTATAGCCTGTGTAGTTGCAGCATAAAAGAAAAGCTTGCAATATTAAGATGACTATGATGTCTATATAATCAGAGCAGGGGCGGACATACCGCATGTGCAGCCGGTGCAGCTGCACAAGGGCCCCGCGTGGGAAGGGGGCCCGTTCAGTGGCGTAACTACCACAGTAGCAGCCGTAGCAGCTGCTACGGGGCCCGCGGCATGGGGGGGCCCGTGTCGCCCTGACAGGCACATTACATTTTATGTACCAGGCCTGGCGGCACGGGCCCCCTCATGCCTAGTAGCATCACAACACTAGGCATGAGGGGAGGGAGGGGGCGGGGGCCCGGTGATAGCCGCCACACTGCACTACCAATCGGGAGGGAGGGGGCGGGTGCCCGGGCCCGGTGATAGCCGCTACACTGCACTGCCAATCTGGCACAGATGAATAGGACAGGACGGCGATGCTGGTGGTAGGAGGAGCGCTCAGGCAGGGGAGAGGACAGGGGGCGGTGCGACGTAAGACTTCGGGCGGCTGGACAGTACAGTCAGGACTGCCGGAGAACTCATAGGATGAGCGGAGGACAGACACAGGACGAGTGGAGGACGTGCAGACTGCAGAGGACAGGTAGATGAAGTTAAAAAGTTCATGTCAGAAGGGAGAAGTTTTTATGTAGAAAAATCTGCCTCATAATTCCTTCCGGAATTTTGAGGCATATTTTGACCTGCCGGTAGAACACTTCCCGCGTTTTTCATTGCGTTTTTTTGTGGCGTTTTTCGGCCATCGGGCCGTGGGCAGGGAAACGCAGCAAAAAACGCATTTTCTGCCTGCCATTGTTGTCAATGGGAAGTCAGAGACAGAAACGCCCGAAGAAAGGGCATTGCGCTTCTTTTTCCCGCATGCGGTTTTTACTGCTCGCAGGAAAAATTTCATGGATTTCAATGGGAGGCACTTTCTGACGTTTTTCGCGAAAAAAACCTCAGTGTGAACTCCCCCTAACACAGGGGCGTAACTACTGCTATAGCAGCCGTAGCGGCTGCTACGGGGCCGCGGCATGAGGGGGCCCGCGTCACCTGCCGGCACGGGCCCCCACCTTGGCCGGAATCTCCGCTAGCTGCCGCTATGGCTGCTACAGCGCGATGCCACGGAACACTACGGCAGAGCAGGGAGTATCTCCCCGCTCTGCCATTAAACATAAGACATGTATCCCCTATCCACAGGATAGGGGATACGTGTGTGATCGCTGGCATTGATAGGGAGAACGGGGGACCGAAAGTCCCCTGAAGTTCTCCATCACAAACCTCGGACTTCCGGGGTCTGTGTCGGCAGCTCCGTAGAAATGAATGGAGCGCCGGTCACACTTGAGCTGCGCAGACACCGGAAGTCAGAGGTGAGTGATGGAGAACTTCGGGGGACTTTCGGTCCCCCGCTCTCCCTATCAATGCCAGCGATCACACATGTATCCCCTATCCTGTGGATAGGGGATACATGTCTTTTGTCTTTTCACACTGTAGGTCGCATTTTTTTGAGTGATTGGGGGTGTATGGCGTTCCCTACAGGGGGGGGGCTGTATAGCGTTCCCTACAGGGGGGGGCTGTAAGGCGTTCCCTACAGGGGGGGCTGTATAGCGTTCCCTACAGGGGGGGCTGTATAGCGTTCCCTACAGGGGGGTCTGTATGGCGTTCCCTAAAGGGGGGTCTGTATGGCGTTCCCTACAGGGGGGGGCTGTATGACTTTCCCTACAGACCCCCCCTGTAGGGAACGCCATACAGAACCCCTGTAGATAACGCCATACAGACCCCACTGTAGATAACGCCATAAAGTCCCCCCTGTAGATAATACCATACAGCCCCCTGTAGATAACGCCATACAGCCCCCCTGTAGATAACGCCATACAGCCCCCTCTGTAGATAGCGCCATACAGTCCCCCCTGTAGATAGCGCCATACAGTCCCCCCTGTAGATAGCGCCATACAGTCCCCCCTGTAGATAGCGCCATACAGTCCCCCCTGTAGATAGCGCCATACAGTCCCCCCTGTAGATAGCGCCATACAGACCCCCCTGTAGATAGCGCCATACAGACCCCTCTGTAGATAGCGCCATACAGTCCCCCCTGTAGATAACGCCATACAGCCCCCTCTGTTGATAGCGCCATACAGTCCCCCCTGTAGATAACGCCATACAGCCCCCTCTGTAGATATCTTGAGATTCAGTCCTGCTTGATAGGTAACAGTGCAGTAAGCTAAGCATGATAAGATCATCTAAATTATTGCATCTCAGTTGCATGAGTGCTTTGTGTTATATTCAATGATTCAATTTAACCTAAGTCTCTAAATGTGGGCAAAGAAAATAAAAAAACTATACTCACCTCCTCCCTCGCCTCCGTTCACCCGCCGCAGCCCCCATCCTCCTGTCTCGGTCTGTGTTACAAGTGTACAAGGCTGCACTGGTGACGCGCTGCCGATGGCACGTGACCGCTGCTGCCAATAACTCCTCATTGGTGTGCTGCTGAGGACAGTAGTTCCACAGCAAATCGCTGTTGAGGGCATTGATTGGCTGCAGCGGTCATGTGCCATCGACCGCGCGTCACCACAGCAGCTTTGTAAACACAGAAAGGGATAGGGGCTGCGGAGGGGGAACGGAGGCGCCGGAGGAGGTGAGTATAGGTTTTTCATTTTCTTTGCCCACATTTAGGGACTTAGATTAGATAAGAATTTAACCCGGAAAAAAATGTGTTACTTGTGTTCTAAACTGGTAATAAAATGTACAATATAAATCTTCCTTCATAATTTTTATTAGTAAGGTTTATTTTTATATGCATATATATGTTTAGGTAACTTTGTCGGTATTGGGGGGGGGGCGGGGGGGCCCTGGCACATTATCTGCACAGGGGCCTTTTGCAGTCTGTGTCCGCCACTGAATCAGAGGGCCGTAATTTGCATCATTCAGAGGGCCATAATTTGACCGCATTTTAGCATCTATATTATGGCCGCAATACCCATAACCCACTACGGTTAAAGTGAATCCTATGGTGATCTAAGTTCACTTGAACCGCGGGGGGTCCTGATCTTACAGCTGTAATATGAACAGTAAAATGTGGTCTGAATGAGGCTATTAGCATTGCCAGACATATCTATCAGCTTCTTACTTTCCATCCCTACTTGAATAAGCATTGGCTGGTCCGAATGTTTATGGATGGAATACGGCAGGATAGCTGTTTGACTGATAGTTATCAAGTCTTTTGTCAGCTTTACATGTAAACATATGGAGAAAAGAGAACTTTGGCAGGGTCTATCCATAGTTAATATTATTATTGCTTTGAACTGCTTCTGTGTCGACAATTTTTCTTTGAGTTCATGATTAATGATGAATGTGGTTTTTTTAAAATTTATTTACATTCGTTTAAACAAAGAATTATTATAAAATATTTGTGAAGTTAACATAACTATCCAGAAGAGGGAGCCCTAACACTATAAATGTAAAAAAAATATTGTATGGCGCATGAATTTACGAGTTTCAAAAATGCTGCAAATTGTAACAAATTTATTAAAATGGGGCATGTTGATCGAGACATTTGGCACAATTAGCTAGGCATTTAGATACATTTCTTTTCCTTACGTCACATCATGGATGGTACACATATACACTAAAATTTTAACAACAAAAGTGTTGCAAGTCTTTATTAAATTAAAGTTACACTTCATTGCGACACCCTTTTTCTAACTGCTTTTCAAAACTGTTGAAATAGGTGTAAAAAGTGTCTAAAACACATATTAAACTTGTTGCATGGCATAAACTGAACTTTTAGGCACAATATGCGACAGCATTTTAGGACAGATATGTGTCATAGCAGATTGTCAGTTTTGAGTCATCATCCAGGAGCAGAGTGTAAGGAAAAGTCAAATGCCGCAACGGAATCGACAACAAATTCCTGACAAATAGCCAATTTCCAAAACTCTCTTTTTTTTTTGGTGTTCTCTGGTGTAATTACTCAGAAAAAGATGGAGTTTGGGCTGAACGACACATTTATAAAGCCCCCGCGTCCCTTCAGTGCTTTAGTGCTGTTCATCTCCTGATCATCTCTATGCCTTTTTTTTTTCTTTCTAGAATTTTTATTAATTATAGGTAGAAAGGTTTAATATAATGGATACAAATTAGAATATATCAAATATATAGTAATCAAAGGTGTAATAATTAACTCAATTGCTGGTGTGATCATATGAAAGGACAGGGGCATAACGTGAACCTCTCAGGCCTCAATTCAAAATCTAGAATAGGGCGCCCACCTACCATGTGCCATGTATGATACTGGTGTCTTCTTATGTGGCATAGGGGCCCCTAAGGCACCAGGGTGCTATTGCCACCTATGCACGCTCTATAGCTGTACCCCCTTTAAAAGGAAATAATAAGAAATTCACCAGTTGGTATTTTTTGTGATCTTCAGATTACATGGAAATAAAGAACATCAGTGAACTATTCAAAGTATTGTAAAATAATAGCAGAAAATATATAAAAAAATGGCTGTCTTTTTTTAAAAATTGAATAAGCAGCAGATGCTTTTGATCTCATTTAAACCACCAAAAATAGAGAATATAAAAGATAAAGCATTGTTCTTTCTTTTTAATTGTAAAACTCTAAATTAGATTTTATTATTCATCTGCTATTGGAATTACAACTAAATACATGTTTTGCATTGAAAGGCTGGCCATAAAACTATTCCTGAACGTATCGCAGAACACCTGTGTTTCGGTTTTAATGATTTGTGATTGTTCTACTACTTTTAAAAGATTTTTTTATTAAAGCCCTAGCAGAAGGTGCTAAATTCTGATTAACAGTTTATTACCGGACCTGCCACTCAGCTGGATTATTCAGGGCTGACCTAGCAATGCCTTTCTACAAAGGGAAATTGAATAAAATGTGCATTTAATTAAGAAGGTAATGGATCACTTGGATTTCATACATAGAATTGTATACTGTGTTAGAACAAATACTTTATATGCAAAACTATGCAACAATAAGGAATGCAATACATTTTACAACTGAAACACCTTATAACATGTTATGAAAGTGTGACAGGTAGGGTTTCCGCAGATGGGAACCTCATTCTATTTGTGTGTTTTATGAGTAGCACAATGGCTCGGTGGTTAACACTGTTGCGTCACAGCACTGGGGTTCTGGGTTGAAATCTGATGACATTTACATAGGGCGACATTTACATAGTTTGTATTAACTTCCTGTGTTTGCGAGAGTTTCCTCCAAAATACAAAAACATATTGATAGGTTAATTAGCTTCCTATGAAATTTAGGTTGGGAGCCACATTGGGAACAGGAAGTGATAGCAATCTCTGTACAGCGCTGCAGAATGTGTTGGCACTATGTGTATATAGGTAACAACAAAAAATAAAATAAATGTAATAAATATATACACTAAACAGTAATAACATTAACCTCTTCCCGACATTTGACGTATCCATACGCCAAAGTCGGGTAGGGGAAGTATGGAACGGGCTCACGGAGTGAACCCGCTCCATACGATGCGGGTGTCGGCTGTTTCATCTGACACTTCAGAGTAACGAGCGGCATCGCACTCGAGCGTGGATCCCACTAGTTTAACTCGTTAAATGCTGCGGTCAATAGCGACCGCAGCATTTAAATTGTTAGAAAGAGGGGGGCGACCCCTCTAACAGCTCATTGCGCCCCCCGCAACGCAATCACGCGGGGGGGGGCAATGGTTGCTATGGCTGCTTGGGGGCATAATGAAGGCCCCCAGGTCCGCCATATTTGTGCACCTACTAAGCTTAATAGTTGCCTGTCAGAATCACGATATACTGCAATACATTAGTATTGCAGTATATCGTGCAAGCGATCTAACGATCGCTGGTTGAAGTCCCCTATGGGGAACTAATAAAAAAAGTAAAAATGAGTTAAATAATTGTATTTTTTTTGTGTAAAAAAAAAAATTAAAAAATTAAAAGTAAAAAAAAAAACCATTTTCCTATTTTCCCCTGGAGCATAGTAAAGAAATAAATAAATAAACATAATTGGTATCGCCGCATCTGTTAAAGTCTGAACTATTACAATATATCATTATTTAACCCGCACGGTGAACGCCATAACAAACAAAAAAAATGTAAATGCCAGAATCTCTATTTTTTTGGTCACCTCATCTCCCGCAAAAAATGAATTAAAAAGCGGACAAACCATCGCATGTATCCCAAAATGGTATTTTTAAAAACTACAGCTTATGCCGCTAATAATAAACCCTCATACCACTTAATCGACGGAAAAATTAAAAAGTTATGACTCTCGGAATTTGGTGACACAAAATACATTTTATTTTTTACACTTAGGTTTTTACTTGAAAAAGTAGTAAAATATAGAAAAAACTATATATATATTTGGTATCACCGTAATCGTATTGACCCACAGAATAAAGTTAACATGGTGTTTTAATTGCACAGTGAATTCCGTAAAAGCGGTGCGCAAAAAAACATGGAGGAATCGCTGTTTTTTTCATTTTCTATCCCACAAATATTTTTTTTCCCATTTCCTAGTACATTATTTGGAAAAAAAAACCACCGATTTTAAAATGCCAGAGTTTTTTTTTTGTCGCGGTTTTTATTATTCTTTTTTTTTTTTTAAAGAATCAAATACAAAAACGGTCTCCCATTGACTTCAATGGAAGGTCAGAGGTGGAAACCACTCCAAGATTTTTCAAACTGCCTTTTTTTTTTCCGCAAGCGGTTGAAAGCTGCCTGGGAAAGAAAAGCCTTTGCCACCCATTGAAATTAATGGGGGGAGATTTGAAGCGTTTTTTGGCGCTGATTTTGACGTGGTTACTACTTCAAAATCAGTGCCAAAAATCTCTGTATGAACTGACCCTAAGAACCGAAAGTCTGAATTAGAGACCAAGTCAGATCTCAGCCTATCAAAGTACAGTACAGTGCTTTACAATACAAAGTATTGGTTTAGGTTTATTATAGAATGCATTTTATGTACTAGCAAATTTGTGACAGAGCTTACCTCATAGTCACGCGAAAAACTTTTCCAAAATTGTTCCAATGCTTTACCTGGTAGAGACCACAACTGACGCAAAGCTGAATATTCACATCAGTGTTCTTATTTTTATATGCTGATGCTTAAAATACCAAACTAATTTCCTTTAAATCTATCTCTGGGTCTATTTTATGGAGATTTGCAGGAATTTTATATTAGACTCCTATGCTATTCTATATGGAAAAACCGAGTTTTACAGTATTATTTTAGTTATTTCATATTTCTTCTGTTATGGGCTATAGTACTTCTGTTCCAGAGCCATACTATCAGTTCCAATCAGCAGTGTAGAAATATGTGGCAATCACTTACAGATTGAACTATTACCTTTCCATTCTCAATTCTGGGTTATGTGTACAATTCTTTACTTGATGATAAATCCACTTTCTTCTTTTTTCTTAACAATAACTCAAAGCTTCATCCATCAATGTCCAGAAAAGTCTTTCTCGACTCACCAAATTCAGTAGCACTAATGATACACATTGAAATGCAGTTTAAGTTTCCTTAATAATGACTAGTAACTTTCTAGGAAAATAGTCTCTACACCAATATGCTAATAAATTGTTTCGAGCTTGATACATCTTCACATTATATTCTTTAACAGAGCTATGACATCATCATGAGATCAATATATCTAAATTAAGCTACTGTTGCTGGTTATTTTCTATACAGGAAATGAACTCAATTGCGTATTTTAAAGGATTGCAAAGTATTCAAAACACAATAGTCTAATGACAGTGCTTGTGATGTGCGTTCGGCATATACCCTCGGAACACTTCCCAATGTATATGCCAGTTTGACGAAAGACTTAAATAGCCAAGTGTTTGGCCAGTATACATTGGTTTTGAAAAGCATAGTCGACTACCTTTTCAATACAAGGGGATTTGTCAAAAAGAGTACACCCATAGTATACTTTTTTTTCTTTTTTTTACAATAGAAGTCAATTACAAACATATACAATTTGTACAGGCGTAAAGTTGCATACATCTGGGGCAAATATTTGGCGTGCACACTTATGCTTAAGCCCTGAAGGCAAGATGAACAGAGCCGAAGGCCACTTTCAAAATACAGTACTTTTGGCGGATGGATTCCAATTTATTGTAGAGCTGCCATGGGAAATTCCAAATGCCTGTCTACGAGCTGCCGTTTATGGAAGTCTGTAGATTGTGAATGGAATCTAGAATGCAGACTGACATGAATCAAATTGTAGACTGCTGACAGATAGTCAGAGGCACTTTAAATTTCCTCTATAACTTTGACGTAGATTTAGATTTTTCTGGTTCTTTTTAGGTTTTATTCCAGTAATAAAATTATATGGGGGGAAATTCCAGTTTTTCCAGAAGCAGATATATTTGTATGGTGTGCATAATTATAAGTTACATCTGTATTATTTCCAAGCCAGATCTATAAAACACTAAAGCATATCATACTAAATTAAAATGTAAATCCTTTTCAGTTGTTAGAATTAATTCATGAGAAAGTCTTAAAGTGAGAGTGACCTTATATTCAGATGTGCATATTTATTAAGCAGCTTTTTTACTTGAGGTAAAACTCCAGGAAAATTTCTATAGTTAGTAAAAATGGAATTACTTGGGTTATCTAAAATACCAGGAACATTAATTTTTTCACTCTGGTCCCCCAAATGTTAGTTTCCAATGCGCTATGTACAATATAGATCCTTAACACCACAGGAAATAATAAATACTGCTGCATTTTACTGGGCTGTTAAGAAGAGGTTGCCAAAATGTTGCCCCCCTCCTATATCAATTATTGCTCTACACCTATTGTCCGAAGCTGCACCACTCTTAATTCCTGATCTGAACACCCAGAAACAGCTGAAAGGAAGTATAGACATGTTGGTATTAAAAGTATTATGTGCAGATTCATGCATGGGGCGAGCAGAGCAGGAAGTCCGTGTGGTGCAGCTTCAGTCAATAGCTGCAAGCACTGATTGATGTCCAAGAGGGGGTGTTGTTTTGGCAACTTCTCTGCAGCCCAATTACATGTAGCATTAGTTGCATATAGCTTGTAGTGTATTGCTTGTGGTGTGAATGACCTATAGTGCCCAGAGTACCTTTGAAACTTGATTTGGAGGAACAGAGAATTAAAGCAACCCTCCAGTCCCGGGAAAACATTTTAAATATGGTAGGGTATATGGTGTAGTAAAACCTGGTGCCACCCAGTTGTGCCCCTCTGTTGTGGATCCGCCGTTTAAGAGTCCCCTCTGTGCTGTCCCAAAATGGCTGCAGTGCTTCTTAGACTGCAAGTCTGAGACACTCCCAATGTTCCAGTATTGGGCAGAGCTGCTCACGTGAGCATTTCTGTCCAATCTGTGAACAGAGGGAGTGTCTTAGACTCAGTCTAAGAAGTGCTGTGGCCATTTTAAGACAACACAGAGGGCATCCTAAAATGTCACATCCATGGCAGAGGGGAACAACTGGAGGGCACTAGTTAATATTACTCCATATACTCCATCAGATTTAAAACTTTGTCCTGAGACAGGAGGATCACTTTAAGGGCCTGGTATAAATTATCCTAGTACTATGACCCTAGTGGTATAAATGAGCCAGTGTTAAAAGACCATAACTTTAATGTTAAGGTAATTTGGGTAAAAAAAAAAAAAAAAAGAGATGTAGCTGAACTAACAGAAATATGCAACCCTTTTAAAATTGCCAAGCCACTGAGCCATGATCACAGTCCAGTCATTTACTTGGCCTAGTAGTTCCCATCGTGCCTCATATTACTCACAGTAGTTACAGACTTATTGTGATGCCTGTAGTGCCATTCTCATGGTAAAGCACAATACATACATCTTTCACATGCCTAACACTCTATTACTGCCTGCTCTTGCTGGAATTTTGTAAGCCTTGGTGCAGGGGTAGACCTCAAGCCTGCAGACAGTAAAGAGTACTGCTTGAAGCAGAGTGCTTACCTTACATCATGGATAGTGTAGCTCTGGACCCATTGCAATATGAAGATGCACTCCTCCACCAGTCCAAACATTTTGCAGCCAGTCTACCTCACTACCCCCTTATATTGATGCCCTTCTGCATCATGTGAACCTTAGGTTCCACCCTGGTTGTCCATATCATCTGGAGTTTCCTATGTCAGTACAGTTTAGGGGCAGTTACTTAAATAAAGATGTGTCCCTCCTTACTATTCCTCTCATCTTAACATATCCTGAGCTGTGTGGTGCAAGATGGACAGCTTTAATAAAAAACTAATTATCTTGTGATGCACTGTCAAAAGATGTCTATGCTATATGTGTCTATGTGTGGCCACCCAGTGGTTTTGGTGTGAATTGCAGCTTGTCAAGAGTTTTGCTAACATGTCGCGATATTTTATTGAATTGGTTTAATGAGAAATGGGAGTCCTTAACCAAATTTAAGAAAAGGTAAGGGTGGACACATTTTTAGTTCACTGAATAGCTGATTGGCTGGATAGGTGCCGGGATTCCTTCTGCATTGTCAGTGCGGAGAGTAGACAGAACCATTGTGCCTGGGTATTGGGAGACTATATAGTGAGTGTTCTTTTTTTACCCTATATAATGCACATTCATATTGGTTATTTGTTTATTGATTTTTTTATATTAGCACACTATGTATGGGTATGAGAGAGTTTCTGTAAAGCAAATGTTTAATTTCTAAACCAAATGTTCATAAGGAAAATGTCCAATGTTCTTAGAAATAAATGACATATCCTTAGGTTGATTTCACAAGTTGTCATTTAATATTACAGTACGACTATGTTTTTCTGCCTACTGGTCTACTTTATTTCAGCTTCCTTCTATGAAGACAATTTCTAAATCATTCTAATATAACTAATTAATGACTTCTATTGATAAGACTGCTTGTATTTTGCCTAGCTCTAAGCAAAGTTTTCTAGTAGAGATATATGGTTGTAGACTAAAGGCAGCAAATAAGCTCCCTATTCCCGCTCTTTAATCATAAATTTTCCGTATTTTTTTTCTGTTTAATATCCACAGCGTAAAAACTTACAGAGCAAAAATAAGCCTTCCGGTTTTTCAGCCAGAGAAAGTTCTCAGAAATTGTTTAGAATGAACTAATGATTTATGGTTGATATTGAAGTAAATTGCGTTATTTTGTTCAATTCAGTACTAACCATGCACAGATGTATGCTTATAATATAATTTAGTTAAATTGAAAGAAGATATCACATCAGTGTAAAGTATAAAAGCACTTCACTATCAAACAACACATTAGCTTTTTACACTTTATAATTATTTTTGTATATCAGGGCACACTCATACATTTCTGCTTTATTGAAGAGGTTTCACAAACTCACATATTTATGGCATATCCACAGGATATGCAATAAATGTGTGATAGATACCGGTCCCACCTTCTGAGATCCTTACCTATGTGGTGAACCAGTGTTCCCGAATCCCGCTTTGCCTAGTGAGATGGTCTTTGGCCACTGCATTCAGGTGGAGAATGAATGGAGAGGTGGTGTAAGGTTCTCTCCATTCTGTTCTATGGGTGTTGCGAAAACAGCAGAGCAAGCGAGACCAATCGGGTGGAAATTAGGTTGGAAGGGAGGTGCTAATGGAAATCTTCTGACAGTGACTTATACCGATAGGCAAGCTCTGAACTCCGACAGAGCCTCAATCTTTCACCACTTAAGTCCCCGAAGAGAGAGATGGATTTTAGTGAGCCACAGGTAGTGGGGCAAGTTTCTGCTCCCATGCAGGTCCAGGCCACACCACCACCCTGCAGTTTTCAACTTCATGAAAAGTGGTTCTTTGCCCACGATCTACGTGGAACCCATTGACAATTGACGGGTAGCTGACCCCTGCTGTACGAGTTACCTTGAGGACCAGGCCAAATTTTTAAAAGATGTGTTTTGTATTTTTTCTTCTCTTTTGCATTTTGGTAGTCATAACTTATGCATTTTAGTGTTGTGTGGATATCAAATATTTGCATATTATGTTGTGGACTTGTATTTTACCCCTTCCTTCCGAAATTCGTTGAATATATGTACGGCGGAGACCACTCCATAAGTTGAGCGTGTCGGCTGAATGTTATAGCAGACACTTCACTGTAACGAGTGCGATCCCACTCGTTTAAACCCCTTAGATGCCGCGGTCAGAAATTAGCGTAGCATCTAAGTGGTTAGAAATATTACAATATAACATTATTTAAACGGTGAACCCTGGAAAAAAAAGGAAAATGCCAAAATCAGTTTTTTGATGACCTTATTTCTCAGAAAGAATAGAATAAAAAGTGATCAAAAGTACCCAAAAATGACACCAATAAAAACTATAACCTGCTCTGCATAATACAAGCCCTCACACCGCTCAAATGATGGAAAAATGTTAAAGTTATGGCTACCAGAATATGGCAAGTTTTATTTTTAACAATACAGTTTTTCCTTGTAAAAGTAGTATAAAGGATCTGCCAGACACAACTTCTGTGTCGACGCCAATAGGTAATCAGTCTGCACCTGCTTCTATGTCTGTAAGACTGACTCCATCTTCCACCACCCAGGATGGCAGGCTTAGGAGTGGGAGAGCCTATCACAGCCTGGCCAGACGGAGCTAGCTCCCGCCCTCTGTCTATTTATACCTGCCTTTCCTGTTCCTCCTTTGCTTGTGATTCTTCTCTGCTGGTTTCCTGGCCCTGCTGCAGCTTCTTGAACTACAGATCCTCTGCTTGTGATTGACCTTGGTTTTACTGACCACTCTTCTGCTCTGCGTTTTTGTACCTCGCTCATCTCCTGGTTTGACTCGGCTCGTTCACTTCGCTTGTTGCTCACGGTGTCCCCATGGGCAACTTCCCCATTTCCCTGGCTTCTTTGTACCCTTGTCTGTTTGTCTGTCGTGCACCTATTGAGAGTAGGGACCGTCGCCCAGTTGTACCCCATCGCCTAGGGAGGGTCGTTGCAAGTAGGCAGGGACTGAGTGGCGGGTAGATTAGGGCTCACTTGTCTGTCTCCCTACCCCGACATTACATAATCACAAGCCCATATACCTAGTCTACCCTGGTCCCTGACACTACTATGGACCCCCTTGAGACCCTGGCTCAGCAAATGCAGGGCCTCTCCCTACAGGTCCAGGCCCTGGCTCAGAGGGACAACCAGCCTGATGCTACCCTGGTAGTGCCCCTCACCTCACCTCTTGAACCCCACCTCAAGTTACCTGACCGGTTCTCAGGGGACCGGAAGACTTTTTTCTCCTTTCGGGAGAGTTGTAGGCTCTATTTTCGCTTAAAGCCCTACTCCTCTGGTTCTGAGAGCCAGCGGGTGGGTATAATTATGTCCCGGCTCCAGGACGGGCCCCAAGAATGGGCCTTCTCCTTGGCTCCTGACACCCCTGAACTTTCCTCCGTTGATCTTTTCTTTTCTGCTCTCGGGCTCATTTATGACGAAACTGACAAGACTGCCTTTGCCGAGAGTCAGCTGGTGACCTTACGTCAGGGTAAGAGACCTGTTGAGGAGTATTGTTCTGACTTTAGGAAGTGGTGCGTAGCTTCTCGGTGGAATGACCCTGCCTTAAGGTGCCAGTTTAGATTGGGTCTTTCGAACGCCCTGAAAGACCTGCTAGTTAGCTATCCCTCTTCTGACTCCCTAGATCAGGTTATGGCTTTAGCGGAACGACTTTACCGACGTCTCAGGGAACGACGACTTGAACGTGTTTGTGTTTTCTCCTCTGACTCACCCATGATGCCTCCCGAGGTTCCGTTGCTTCGTTCTTCCACGGAAGACTCGGAGGTACCTATGCAACTCGGGGCCTCCGTGTCCCCCAAACAACGTATGGACTTACGCAGGAAGAATGGTCTCTGCTTCTACTGTGGGGATGGCAAGCATCAATTGAACAACTGTCCTAGGCGTAAGAATAAGCAGCCGGAAGAACTTTCGCGACTAAGTGACCATCAGGGAGGTCACTTGGGCGCACAGGTATTTCCCGTAAATATGAAACGTAATAAAATCTTGCTTCCCTTTCAGGTCTCTTTTGGTGGTAGGTCTGCTACCGGCAGTGCCTTCATGGATTCAGGGTCTTCTGCTAATATTATGTCTGTGGAATTTTCTATGTCTCTAGCTATGCCATTGATTGATTTGCCTAAACCTGTCCCGGTAGTGGGTATCGACTCCACTCCTCTTGCTAATGGTTATTTTACACAGCATACCCCTGTTTTTGGATGCATTGGAGCAGTGCTCTGTACTGCTGATGCAGGGCTTATCGTCCGATTTGGTTTTAGGCCTTCCCTGGTTTCAGTTGCATAATCCCACGTTTGACTGGAATACTGGGGATCTTACCAAATGGGGTAATGAATGCATGACGTCATGTTTTTCTGTTAATTCTATTTCTCTCCCTGAGGAGGTGAACACTCTACCTGAGTTTGTTCAGGACTTCGCTGATGTTTTCTCTAAAGAGGCCTCCGAAGTGTTACCACCTCATAGAGAATACGATTGCGCAATTGATTTGGTACCAGGAGCTAAGCTCCCTAAGGGTAGGATATTTAATCTCTCTTGTCCCGAATGTGAAGCCATGAGAGAGTATATCCAGGAATGCCTGGCCAAGGGTTAAATTCGCCCCTCTACTTCTCCGGTAGGTGCTGGCTTCTTCTTCGTAGGGAAGAAGGATGGTGGTCTTAGGCCATGCATTGAGTACCGAAACTTGAATAAGGTCACTGTAAGGAACCAGTATCCCCTTCCTTTGATTCCTGATCTCTTCAATCAGGTTCAGGGGGCCCAATGGTTCTCTAAGTTTGATCTACGAGGGGCTTATAACCTTATCCGCATCAAAGAGGGGGATGAGTGGAAGACTGCGTTTAACACGCCCGAAGGTCATTTCGAATACCTCGTCATGTCCTTTGGGTTGTGTAATGCTCCCGCGGTCTTCCAGAATTTCATAAATTAGGTTTTAAGAGACTACCTGGGGGTATTTCTTGTAGTGTACCTTGATGACATACTTGTGTTTTCCAAGGACTGGTCCTCCCACATTGAGCATGTCAGGAAGGTGCTCCAGACCCTTCGGGAAAACAAACTGTTTGCTAAGACCGAAAAATGTGTGTTTGGGGTGCAGGAGATACCGTTTTTAGGTCAAATCCTCACTCCTCATGAATTCCGCATGGACCCCGCCAAGGTCCAGGCTGTGGCGGAATGGGTCCAACCTGCCTCCCTGAAGGCGTTACAGTGCTTCCTGGGGTTCGCTAATTATTACAGGAGATTTATTGCTAACTTCTCGGTCATCGCCAAGCCTCTTACGGATCTCACTTGCAAAGGTGCAGATCTCCTCCACTGGCCCCCTGAGGCTGTCCAGGCTTTTGAGGTCCTTAAGAAGTGCTTTATCTCTGCCCCAGTGCTGGTTCAGCCCAACCAAATGGAGCCATTTATCATGGAGGTTGACGCGTCCGAGGTGGGAGTGGGGGCTGTCTTGTCCCTGGGTACCATGTCCCTCACCCATCTCCGCCCCTGTGCCTACTTCTCCAGGAAGTTTTCGCCCACTGAGAGTAACTATGATATTGGCATCTGCAAATTCTTAGCCATTAAATGTGCATTTGAAGAGTGGCGCCACTTCCTGGAGGGGGCTAGGCACCAGGTAACGGTCCTTACCGACCACAAGAATCTGGTTTTCCTAGAATCTGCCCGGAGGCTAAACCCGAGACACGCTCGATGGGCGTTATTTTTTACCAGATTCAACTTTTTGGTCACCTATAGGGCTGGGTCTAAAAATATTAAGGCTGATGCACTGTCGCGTAGCTTCATGGCCAGCCCTCCTTCGGAGGCAGATCCTGCTTGTGTTTTGCTTCCATGTATAATAATTTCCTCTATTGATTCTGATTTAGTCTCTGAAATTGCGGCTGATCAAGGTTCAGCTCCCGGGAACCTTCCTGAGAACAAGCTGTTTGTTCCCCTGCAATTCCGTCTAAGGGTACTTAGGGAAAATCATGACTCTGCACTATCTGGCCATCCAGGCATCCTGGGTACCAAGCACCTCATTGCCAGAAACTATTGGTGGCCTGGGTTGCTCAAAGACGTTAAGGCCTACGTCGCCGCTTGTGAAGTTTGTGCTAGGTCCAAGACTCCCAGGTCTCGACCAGCGGGCTTACTATGTTCTTTGCCCGTTCCCCAGAGACCTTGGACCCATATCTCCATGGATTTCATCACCGATTTGCCTCCATCTCAAGGCAAGTCGGTGGTGTGAGTTGTAGTAGAGTGCTTCAGTAAGATGTGCCACTTTGTGCCCCTCAAGAAACTACCCAATGCTAAGACGTTAGCTACCTTCTTTGTCAAACACATCCTGCGTCTCCATGGGGTCCCTGTTAATATTGTTTCTGACAGAGGGGTACAATTTGTTTCATTGTTTTGGAGAGCCTTCTGTAGAAAGTTGGAGATTGATCTGTCCTTCTCCTCTGCCTTCCATCCTGAAACTAATGGCCAAACTGAGAGGACTAATCAGTCTCTAGAACAATATTTAAGGTGTTTTATCTCTGACTGTCAATATGATTGGGTCTCATTCATTCCCCTCGTCGAATTTTCCCTTAATAACCGGGTCAGTAACTCGTCAGGGGTCTCCCCCTTTTTCTGTAATTTTGGGTTTAATCCACGGTTCTCCTCCGTTTCACCTGGTAGTTCCAACAATCCCGAGGTAGATGTCGTTCATCGGGAACTGTGCACAGTCTGGGCCCAGGTTCAGAAGAACCTAGAGGCGTCCCAGAGCATACAAAAGACTCAGGCAGATAGAAGACGTTCTGCTAACCCCTTGTTTGTGGTCGGGGATCTAGTGTGGCTATCGTCAAAAAATTTGCGCCTTAAAGTCCCGTCCAAGAAGTTTGCTCCCCGGTTTATAGGGCCATACAAGGTCATTGAAGTCCTTAACCCTGTCTCCTTCCGACTGGAGTTGCCCCCGTCTTTTCGAGTACACGACGTGTTTCATGCCTCCCTCCTTAAACGCTGCTCCCCGTCCTTGGCTCCCTCGAAGAAACCTCCGGTCCCTGTTCTCACCCCTGAGGGGGTAGAATTCGAGGTGGCCAAGATTGTGGACAGCAGGATGGTCCAAGGCTCCCTCCAGTACCTGGTCCATTGGAGGGGATACGGGCCTGAGGAGAGGACTTGGATACCCGCCCGGGATGTTCACGCTGGGGTATTGCTCAGGAGGTTCCACCTTCGTTTCCACAATAAACCAGGTCCACCTAGAAAGGGTCTGGTGGCCCCTCATAAAAGGGGGGGTACTGTAAAGGATCTGCCAGACACAACTTCTGTGTCGACGCCCATAGATAATCAGTCTGCACCTGCTTCTATGTCTGTGAGACTGACTCCATCTTCCACCACCCAGGATGGCAGGCTTAGGAGTGGGAGAGCCTATCACAGCCTGGCCAGACGGAGCTAGCTCCCGCCCTCTGTCTATTTATACCTGCCTTTCCTGTTCCTCCTTTGCTTGTGATTCTTCTCTGCTGGTTTCCTGGCCCTGCTGCAGCTTCTTGAACTACTGATCCTCTGCTTGTGATTGACCTTGGCTTTACTGACCACTCTTCTGCTCTGCGTTTTTGTACCTCGCTCATCTCCTGGTTTGACTCGGCTCGTTCACTTCGCTTGTTGCTCACGGTGTCCCCGTGGGCAACTACCCCATTTCCCTGTCTTCTTTGTACCCTTGTCTGTTTGTCTGTCTTGCACCTATTGAGTGTAGGGACCGTCGCCCAGTTGTACCCCGTCGCCTAGGGCAGGTCGTTGCAAGTAGGCAGGGACTGAGTGGCGGGTAGATTAGGGCTCACCTGTCTGTCTCCCTACCCCGACATTACAATTAGTCAAACATAAAAAAATTATATAAATTTTGTATCGCCGTAAATCATATTGACCCACAGAATAAATTAAACATGTCGTTTTTACCGCACAGTGAACTCCGTAAAAATGAAACCCAAAAAACAATGGAGTAATCACTGGTTTTTTTTCCCATTTCACCCCACAAACACCTTTTTCCCAGTTTTCCAGTGCATTATATGGTAAAAGAAATGGTTACTTTAACCTCTTCCTGACATTTGTCGTATGGATATGTCATGAAAAGCTAGTGCTTCCCGCATTTTGCCGTATCCATGCAACAAATGCATGGCACCGGCTCAGAAGCTGAGTTGATGCCATCATCGCCGGATGTCAGCGGTGTATTACAGCTGACATACGACTGTAATGACAGGGACCGAAATTAGCCTCGATCTCTGCCATTAACTCCTTAAATGCAGCGATCAAAAGCGATCGCTGCATTTAAGTTGTTTGCAGCTCATCGGAACCCCAGCAATGAAATTGCAGGTGTTCCGGTGGCTGCAATGGCAAACCGGAGGCCTAATACTGGCTTCCTGGTCTGCCTAGCACGGAAACCTTCCAGGCCCCGCCTAGAGGCTAGCTCCAATTCCTGCCATTAACCCCTTAGATGCAGCGATCAAAAGCGATCGCTGCATCTTAGAGGTTGCTAGCAGATCGGCATCCCTGATTGCATGGCAACAGGAGGCCTAACAATGGCCTCCTGCTCTGCCATTATGGAAGCCGATTAGGCCCCGACGCGACGGGAAGCCTGATTGGCTTGCTGTAAGTGAATGACTTAGAAAAAAAAAAATCAGATAGTTGGAACTTCAAGTCCCCTACTGGGACTTAAAAAAAAGTGTAAAAAAAGTCTAAAAAAAAGTGAAAAAACAAAGTTTTAAAACATTTAATAAAAGTTTCAAGAAATAAAATCAAACACAATTGTATCGCTGCGACCATAATGGTCTGTGCTATAAAAATATTATGTGATTTATTCCACGCGATGAACAGCGTAAAAAAACCCATAAAAAAACTATACCAGAATTCTTTTTGTTGGTTACTTTGCCCGACAAATATTGGAATAAAAAGTGATCAAAAAGTTGCACGTATCAAAAAATGGTACCAATATATACTATAGCTCGTCTCGCAGAAAACAAGCTTTCATACAGCTCCGTCGACGAAAAAATGAAAACTTTATGGTTCTCACAACTTGGCGACAGAAAAAATACATTTTTTTTACAAAAGTAATTTTATTGTGCAAAAAAAGTGGTATAAATTAGATATCGCGGGAATCGGACTGACCCGCAGAATAAAGTTAACATGTAGTTCATAATGCATGGTGAACGCTATATAAAAAAACTAAAAAACCTAAAAAACTATGCCAGAATTGCTGTTTTTTGATCACCTTGCCTCCCAAAAAATAGGATAAAAAGTGATCAAAAAGTCGAATGTACCCCAAAATGGTACCAATAAAAACTATAACTCGTCCCGAAAAAAAAACAAAAACAGCCCTCATACCCAGTGGCGGATTAAGTAGACCATGGACCCTGGGCTGTTACCCAAACTTGGGCCCCCCTTCCTCACCGCCGCCCTGCCGCGCCGTAACTATTTTTAACACTATCTTTTTGGGCAAGCATTAACAGTGTTACGATTTCCCTTGTCACAGCGGGGTGTCCCTACATACTAACAGTATCACACTGTGCAGGGACACAACCTCCTGACAAGGGGAATTGTCTATCAGTCCTGGACTGCAGAAAGACTTTTTGTGAAATGCAAGGATTCCTATAATAAATATGTCAGGAGAGGTGACAGATTCTCTATAAATCTAGTGACTCACAGGTGACGACGTCTCAGATTCTAGTAGTTTTTTTCCTCTTTTCTTCTCCATCTGGTCCAGCGCTCATGACGACTTCTCCCGGCCATGACTCATTTCTGCAGAATTTGCCACTCAGACGTCTCCTCACTTTTCCAACATTTCCACACCTATAAACGAAAATAAAGTTATCATGGTGCCACATACTGTACCCCTAAATATAATAGCACCAAACACTGCGCGCCTGAATATTATAATACCACACACTGTAAAACACCACATACACACAGCCCCCTGTACATAGTGCCACACACAGCCCCTGTAGATATTACACACCCCCATAGATATCGCCATACACAGCCCCCTCTATATATTACACATCCCCCCGTAGAGAGCGTTACACACAGCCCCCTATAGATAGTGCCATACAGCCCCCCTGTAGAGAGCGCCACACAGCCCTCCCCCTCTTGTAAATAGCACCAAAAAGCCCCCCCTATAAAGAGCGCCACACACATTCCACTGTGGATAGCACTACACAGCCCCCCCTTGTATATAGTGCCACAAAGCCCTCCCCCTTTGTATATAGAGCCACACAGCGCTCCCCCTTGTATATAGTGCCACACAGCGCTCCCCCTTGTATATAGTGCCTCACAGCGCTCCCCCTTGTATATAGTGCCACAAAGTTATGTACACGTTTAAAACCTTTATTATATATATATATATATATATATATATATATATATATATATATATATTTATATTAGTATGTGTTTGTATCAGTGTGATTGATTGATTTTATTAAAAAATATTTTTACTTTTTGAGATACAGCTGCTTTGTATCTGACAGGATCAGTGACACGCAGGATCCACCTCAAATCTATCACATCTAAGATTATAATTTAGCGCAGGGCCCGTTTCACTGATCCCGTCAGTCCTGCTGACCTGACGGATACAGGATACAAAGCAGCTGTATCTCAAAAAGTGAAAATATTTTTTAATAAAACGTAATTACAAAGTTGCACCAAACACACATTTTTATTAAAAAAAAATAAAAACGACTTGATTTTTGCAACGTTTTTTTCCGTAGACAATGCAGGTTTCGTTTTTTATCGTTTTTATACACACCTTTTTTGCTATTTTAGAATTTTTATTCTTAAAGTTTGAAAATAATAGTAAAAAAATAAGCTTTTTTACGTTTCAGCAATTTTTTTTTGGTAATAACATAGATTTACCCTAAAATAGACCTTTTATTTGTAATCGTCATTGTTTACCGTAAATTTTAATATATTACATGTCTATATTAGGGTAATTGGGTCAGCGCTACCGTTACAACAATGATTGGCAGGGGATAAGTTTTTTTTGGGGTGGGTATTTTATGTGTATTTATTATTTAATTTTTTTTTGCACTTTACTATTTTTTTATTACTATGGTCTGTTCCTCAAAGGTCAAAAAAGACCTTTGGGGAACTTTATATATATTTTGTGCAGCCCCAGTTACTCTCATAGTGACGATTGTCACTAATAGGGCTGTGCTGGGTCTAGTAAGACCCAGCAGCAGCCTGCCACTAACGGCACCCGGTGATCATGTGACCAGTCACATGATCACCGGGAGGAATAGAGACAGCGGCGCTGTTGCTGTCTCTATTCCTTTACACAGCGTTCATTGAGCGCTATGTAAAAGAGATCAGAGAAGACAGAAGCAGCGAAAGCTGCTTCTATCTTCTCCTCAGGGTCCCTGGCAGTCACTGACAGCTGGAGACCCGACATTCAGCTGCCCGATCGCGCGGGCAGCAAGTTAAAACCTGAGCCGTAGAAAGTCTATGGCTCGGGTTTTAAGGACCCGTCCCTGACCGCTGGCTGTAAAAATACAGCCAGCGGTCGGGAACCAGTTGGGCAGGAGGATAAGCCAACTAACCTCAGCGCCGGTGACCGCCCGGCTCTTCTCTTCCAGCTTTGGAGTAACAGAACAGCCGTCCGTCGCTATTCTGTTACTCAATGGCGGCGCTCGCACTGTCAGGGAGGCGTGTCCTACCCCTATCCCGGCCAATTCCCTGCTCCTCCCCATCTTCGGCAGTTAGCAGCGCCAGCGCGCTGAATAGGTTTATAAGATGATGTGCGGTTCGGGCTGCCATGGGCCCCCTGGGAGCCTCGGGCCCCGGGCGGCCGCCCGAACCGCCCATATGATAATCCGCCACTGCTCATACCACTACGTCTATGAAAAAATAAAATTAGTTAAGGCTTCCATAGGTCAGGAAATAAAAAAATATGCAGTTGTGCAGGCTCGAGGGAAGATTTCTTCTGTTGCAAGAGACGAATTATCAAGGCTCTAAAATTAGGGAACCAGGAAGGGGAGGACCCAAACATATCTGCTGGAAGCGAGGGCGCTCGTATTATACCAGGACAACACTTTCCCAGCAAAATTCCCCAAACTGCAAAGGTGTGGAGTGTGGACCAAAAGGGGGGTAAGGAAGGACATTTATCAGTGGCCTGTGCAGAAAGGATTGTGTCACAGCGTAACACACATCAATGGATTATTTTATTGTTTTTTAATAGCCAAATTATTATACCACCTGACGTACCCCTGATGTACTCTGCCCAGCTTACATGTACCCCCACATTATAAATGGAAACATTGGCAATACTCAAACAAAACTACTACCAAGCAAATACACGCTCCAAAAGCCAAATGGTGCTCCCTCCCCTCTGAACCCTACAGCGTGCCCAAACAGCAGTTTACTTCCACATATATGGCATCGCCATACCCGGTAGAACCCTTTTAACAATTTTTGGGATGTGTGTCTCCAGTGGCATAAGCTGGGCACGACATATCTGCCACTGAAATAGCATATCTAGGGAAAAATTGTCATTTTTACTTTGCACCATGCGCAGCTCAATTTTTTATGGAAAAGTCAAGTAGGGTGAAAATGCTCACTACACCCCTTAATAAATGCCTTGAAGGGTGCAGTTTCCAAAGTCACTTCTCAGGGGTTTCTTTTATTATTTTACATCAGAGCCTCTGCAATTGTAAACCAATACTTTGTAAATCACCAAATTAGGCCTCAATTTCGCATGCTACTCTTTCACTCCTGAGCCCTGTCGATAGTCCAGGCAAAAGATTAGGGCCACATGCAGGGTATTTCTAAAACCGGGAAACACAGCATAATAATTAGAGAGCTGTTTAGTTATGGTGGCACAAGCTGGGCACCACATATTGGCATATGTATGGAAATAAATCCCATTTTCACTCTGCAGCATCGAGTGCACGCTAATTTCTGCAAAACAACTACATGGTTAACATGCTCACTACACCCCTAGGTGAATACCTTGAGGGTTGTAGTTTCCAAAATGTGGTCACTTCTGGGGGGTTTCCACTGTTTTGGTCCCACAGGGGCTTTGCAAATGCGGCATAGCGACCAGAAAACAATCCAGCAAAATCTGCACTCCAAAAGCCAAATGCCGCTTCTTCCATTCTGAGCCCTACTGTGTGCCCAAACAGCAGTTTATTACCACATTTAGGGTATTGCCGTACTCTGGAGAAATTCATTTACAAATGTTGGTGTTCTTTTTTTCCTTTATTTGTTGAGAAAATGATTTTTTTTTTAGCTAAATATACGTCTTATTGAAGAAAAGGGGTGGTTTTTATTTTCACTGCCCAATTCTAATAAATTCTTTGAAACACCTGTGGGGTCAAAATGCTCACTACACCCCTAGATGAATTCCTCAAGGGGTGTAGTTTCCTAAATGGAGTCACTTTTTGGGCGTTTTTATTGTTTTGTCCCCTCAGGGGCTTTGCAAATGCGACATGGCCTCCGCAAACCATTCCTGCTAAATGTGATCTCCAAAAGCCAAATGGCACTCTTTCCCTTCTAAGACCTGCCGTGTGTCCAACCAGCCGTTTATGACCACATGTGGGGTATTGTTTTACTCGCGAGAAATTGCTTTACAAATCTTGTAGCTAAACCTACATTTTCTTTAAAAAAAAAAGAAGAGATTTAAATTTTTACGGCCTACTTCCAATAATTTCTGCAATAAACCTGTGGGGTCAAAATGCTCACTATACCCCTAGATAATTTCCTTGAGGTGTGTAGTTTCCCAAAGGGGGTCACTTTTGGGGGATTTCCACTTTTTTGGCACCGCAAGAGCCCTTCAAATCTGACATGGTGCCTAAAATATATTCTAATAAAAAGAAGGCCCCAAAATCCTCTAGGTTCTCCTTTGTTTCTGAGGCCGGTGCTTTAGTACATTACCACACTAGGGCCACATGTGGGATATTTCCTAAATCTGCAGAACCTCGGCAATAAATATTGAGTTGCATTTCTCTGGCAAAGCTCTCTGTGTTACAAAATGGATTAAATATGAATTTCTGCAACAAAAAAAAAAATGAAGTTTGTAATTTTCACCTCTATATTGCTTCAATTCCTGTGAAACGTTTAAAGGGAATGTGTTGCCAGAAAAACATGTTTTTTTTTTAAAAATTAAACATTTAGTGTGTGGGTGATTAAACATTGTTCAAATTTTTTTTATTTTTTTCACGAGTCAGGAAATATTATAAATTAATTCAAATTTATAGTATTACCCATTTCTGGTCACTAGATGGAGCTATTCCCAAAATTGCAGCATTGCAAAATTGGGTAAAAAGCCCTCGCTCTAGTGAGCTCTCAGCATCCCCCCCCTCCTTTATCCTGGCTAGTGCCGGGATAAACGAGGGGTTTGAACGGTGTAACCTCCTACACTGTGTGTCGCCATTTTTTGAGCTAACACACAGTGTAGAAGGTTAACATACAGTAGTAAACACACACAAACACGAACATACATTGAAATCTCTTACCTGCTCCTGCTGCCGCGGCTCCCTCCGGCCCGTCCGCTCCGTCTGCTGCCGCTGGTCCAAGTGCACAAGTCCGGAAGCCGCGACCGGAAGTAGTAATATTACTGTCCAGCCGCGACTTCCGGTCCACAGGAAAATGGCGCCGGACGGCGCCAATTTCAAATTGGACTGTGTGGGAGCGGCGCATGCGCAGTTCCCACACAGACGCCGTACACACAAGTGAATGGGACGGGAGCCGTTCGCAGTCCCTATGGGACTGTGGCTGCCGTATTCCATGTCTGTATGTGTCGTTAATCGACACACACAGAAATGGAACAAAAAATGGCAGCCCCCATAGGGAAGAAAAAGTGTAAAAATAAGAAAAAGTAAAACACAAACACACAAATAAATATAAACGTTTTTAATAAAGCACTAACATCTTTAACATATAAAAAAATAATTTGTGATGACACTGTTCCTTTAAAGGGTTAAGAAACTTTCTAAATGCGATTTTGAATACTTTGAGGGGTGAAGTTTTTATAATGGGGTGACTTATTGGGGGTTTCTAATATATAAGGCCCTCAAAGCCACTTCACATCTGAACTGGCCCCTACAAAAATATCCTTTTGAAATGTTCTTGAAAATGTGAGAAATTGCTGCTAAAGTTCTAAGCCTTGTAACGTTCTAGAAAAATAAAAGAATGTTCAGAAAACTATGCCAATCTAAAGTAGACATATGGGGGATGTTAATTAGCAACAATTTTGTGTGGTATAACTGGCTGTCTTACAAGCAGATACATTAAAATTTAGAAAAATGCACATTTTTGCAATTTTTCGCTAAATTTTGGTATTTTTCCCAATTAAATACTGAATGTATTTAGCAAATTTTGCCAGTAACATAAAGTCCAATGTGTCACGAGAAAACAATCTCAGAATTGCTTGGATAGGTAAAAGTATTCCGAAGTGGTTACCACATAAAATGAAACATGTCAGATTTGAAAAATGAGGCTCTGTCAGGAAGGTCAAAAGTGGCCAAAAAGAGGAAAGGGGTTGAAAACTACAACTTGTCCCGCAAAAAACAAGCCCTCATATGGCTATATCGACAGAAAAATAAAAATGTTATAGGTTTTTAAAAAAGTTGTGAAAAAGAAAAACCGAAGAATGGCTATGGATAGTGAATGGGAAAGTGGTGCAATACCTTGCACGGCCGCTACAAATGTAATGGTGTGTACAAGTAGGAAAGGAGAGGAGATCCATGTGAACAATGAAGAGGCAGTGTTGCTCCTACCGGCGCCGCGGCTCCTTCAAACAGCTGATCGGTGGGGGTGCTGACAGTTGGCCACCTACCAATCTAATATTGATGGGCTATCCTAAGAATAGGCCATTAATTTTAATACCCCGGATAACCCCTTTAATGTAAAAAAAATTGTGTTCATGTTATTTTATTGTTTATTTTTATTATCCCATTTTTTTATTTCATGTATTTTTATTTTTTATTCTTTTTATTCCTTAATTTTTTTTTACTATAATATACTGGCATACTGTATATCTATATGCCAATACATTAGTCTGTGTACTAATAGTAGATGGGCAGTTGTTAGGGCATACCTAAGTCTTTAACAAATTTAGCACATTTTATGACTCATCATGGCAATGCGACTTTCTCTAAAAACTGAGTAGGCATAAAAAGTTTCTAAAACATATAATAAATATGTCTTACACCATGTATTTCATTTTTTGGAGCAGTTTGTGCATTCTGCTTAGTATCTTTCCCCATATATGTTATAAATTGTATCTTTGTTCCGGTATTAGCTCTAAGACTATTAAACATGATAGTGAATTACTTTTATGATTGCTATTTGTATTTATGAGAATACACATTAAAAGTGTTGCTGGATTTATTGCTGATTATTAAATGTGAATTATTTTTAAAATGAGTAATGGTGTGCATTAGCTGTTTACTATTTCAGTTCTTCATGGAGGTTCGGGTTGTGAACCTGCACAGTTTTGTACTAATTAGCACACAACACTGTTTATCTTTGTGTGAGAGATCCTTTTTACTTTTTTTTTTTTTTTATTAAAGGGGTTATCCGGGGACCAAAAATTGCATTGCAATGATATATTTATGTAAAACTAAGTAACTTACTAATATACTTTAATTAAAAAATTCTGTGCTAAGTGGTGCAATTCAAACCTCATGAATTATTCAAGAAGTGCTGGAGGTTTTCTAATAGTGATGACGCTCCGACATGGCGCCACGTGATTGAGCTCTTACTTCATGTGTTGTTCGTGAACATGACGGCAAGGGGCTGTCACATTGCCTATTGCTTGAGTCCCGAGCAGAGCATCAGCTAGCGTTTTGCTCGGGACTCCAGCCCTACTCTCTTCGTCCATATTTGGTCAATTCAGGGGTTTCCTACTACTGCTGATGCTCTGCTCCGGGACTCCAGTACTGTTGCCGACGTCACTGTCCATATATGGACAGTGACAGTGTCGTGGGCAGAAGTCCTGGTGTCCCCGAGCAAAGCATCAGCTGATGCACTGCTCCGGGACTCCAGTACTGTTGCCAACGTCATTGTCCATATATGGACAGTTACAATGACGTGGACAGAAGTTGTGGAGTCGCCAGGTAGAGCATCAGCTGATGCTTTGCTCTGGGACTCCAGTACTGCTCTGCTGACGTCACTGTCTATATATGGACAGTGACAATGACGATGACGTGGGCAGAAGTTCTGGAGTCCCCAGGCAGAGCATCAGCTGATGCTTTGCTCGGGGACTCCACTACTGCTCTGCTGACGTCATTGTCCATATATGGACAGTGACAATGACGTGGGCAGAAGTTGTGGAGTCGCCAGGCAGAGCATCAGCTGATGCTTTGCTCCGGGACTCCAGTACTGTTTTGCCGACGTCATTGTCCATATATGGACAGTGACATGGGCAGAAATTGGGGAGTCCCAAGGCAGAGCATCAGCTGATGCTCTGCTCGGGGACTCCAGCGATAGGAAACCCCTGAATTTACCAAATATGGACGTCAGGAGCAGTGCTGGAGTCCCGAGCAAAGCACTAGCTGATGCTCTGCTCGGGACTCAAGCAATCGGCACCAGAGGCTTCAGTTGATTCTGCAGCAGCATTGGCGTTTGCAGGTAAGTCGATGTAGCTACTTACCTGCAAACGCTGATGCTGCTGCAGAATCAACTGTAGCCTCTGGTGCCGATGTGTCCTCGCTCGTCTGACACGATGCAGGACCTGTGAGTGACGTCACAGCGTGATCTGGCAGAAGCTGGGCGTTCTGAAGAGAAGTGGATGATACTTCTCATCAGAACGCCCAGCTAGTAAAAGTATTAAAAACGACCCGATGTACGCACATAATACATGCCCACTTGGACTTTTACTTTTAAACACACCCACTTGGACTTTTGCAAGCCTCATTTGCATAACCACAAAAATGGTCATAACTTGGCCAAAAATGCTCGTTTTTTAAAAATAAAAACGTTACTGTAATCTACATTGCAGCGCCAAAATCTGGTGACAGAGCCTCTTTAAATCTAAACTTTAGACCAGACAGACCACCAGATACTCACCTGTCCTCATTTCCCCATAATCCAGACTTCAGACCAGCAGATTCTCACATCTCCGCATTCGTGCAGTTCCCTTCACTACCAGGCTCCGCTGCAGTCAATTTCTTTATGCCAGACCTGGCATCTAGACATTATCTGCAGTGGCACCCAGGATTGAAGAGGACTGCAGGAACAGGGAGAGGTGAGTATGTCATGAGTAAGTGGGGCATCTGGGAGATTTGCCTGCTCTTCTGGGAGTCCGGGAGATCTTACCTTTTTTCCCTGCTAGTATGCCTTTGTGCTCATGAAATCTTGCTCATGTTAATAGAAGTTGTAGTCTTCCAGTTAGCTACAGTGTAGCTCTACGTCTCAATTCAGCTCTCTGCAGCATTTCAGCAGCTCTAAATAATTTTTAATGTACAACTACAGTGTATTAGCATTCTACTAATGTACCTCTTTGTGATGTCTTCTGGCTGTACTAATAAAAACTGAGCTGATCCTTGGATCCCACTGATAGAGAAAAAAAATGTAAGCAATTGAACTTTTTGCTAATGTAGCAATATGGAGGATGGTAACTTTTAGGTTAGTCGCAGTTAACCATTTATTGATTCTGCTGTGTCAGGTAACAGACAGGGAATACATCTGCTCACATAACCTTCTTTTTATTTCATTATGTAAACATGCACCATTGTATATGATAAATCACCTTATCTAGACCCCATTGTATATGATACCACGTTGTGTAATGTAAACATATTCTATTGTATGCTAATTCTCTTGGTCTCCTGGTGCACAAGTTACACATACGTCATATTGGCTATATAAACTGCTGTGATTAATAATGATGTCTGTTCTGAATAGGAATTCAGAGCTCTGTGTACACATAATAAACCTTATTTAACCTAAAGAAGCTGCATTCATGTGAATTCCTACTGGAGATTGAGACAATTTTTACACTGCCGTGAAATTTGGTGTTTCTGCTCGGTTCTTCAGGACGTCCAGACGGGAGCCAGGAGTGGTGCTGACTGAGATAGTGGATTCATTCTTGGGCCCAAGCAGGTGAGCACTTATTGCCTGTGACTCTACTCTGTCAGTCAGTATATGATGTTCCTGTCTTTAAAGAGACTCTGTCACCACATTATAAGTGCCCTATCTCCTACATAAGGAGATGGGCGCTGTAATGTAGGTGACAGTAATGCTTTTTATTTAGAAAATGATCTATTTTTACCACTTTATGAGTGATTTTTAGCTTTATGCAAATTTGTTTCTTAATGCCCAAGTGGGCGTGTTTTGCCCAAGTTGGCATTGTACAGAGGAGTGTATGATGCTGACCATTTACACTGCACTATCGATATAGCTATATCGCTATCTGCAGCCTCATACACACACACTAACATTACTGCAGTATCCTGATGATGAATATACATTACCTCCAGCCAGGACGTGATGTGTACTCAGAATCCTGACACGTCTGAATCTTTTCTGTGAGATTTCCAGCAAGGCAAATGTAATCTCACGAGATTACGATGTAAACTGTCATTTAAAACGAGATTACGTTTGCCTTGCTGGAAATCTCACAGAAAAGATTCAGACGTGTCAGGATTCTGAATACACATCACGTCCTGGCTGGAGGTAATGTATATTGATAATCAGGACACTGCAGTAATGTTAGTGTGTGTGTGTATGAGGCTGCAGATAGCGATATAGCTATATCTCTAGTGCAGTGTAAATGAACGGAGAGAAGTGTATGACGCTGATTGGTCAGCGTCATACACTCCTCTGTACAATGCCCACTTGGTCTAAAGTAAAAACACGCCCACTTGGGCATTAAGAAACTAATTAACATAAAGCTAAAAATCGCTCATAAAGTGGTAAAAATAGACCATTTTCTAAATAAAAAGCACTGCTGTCACCTACATTATAGCGCCCATCTTCTTATGTAGGAGATAGGGCACTTAATGTGGTGACTGAGTCTTTTTAAGAAAACCAATAGTCCTTGTAATAGTCCTATTTACCCCATTAAGAAGCATGGCAATAGTCAAGCATGGAGAATGGTGCAGGATCTGAGAACTTTTAATGAAGTAGTGGTTCCCCTGCACCCAGTAGTCCCTAATCCAGCAATGATTTGATGTCCAATCTCCATAGGAAGATTTTAGTTTATATTATAGATTGTAAAATATGTGTAATATTCTTATGCTAACTGTATGTTTGCTGTTTGAATGAATGAAAGAAAGTATATAGGTATAGTCTCTCTGTGTTTTACAGACTTATCCACCAGAATGTGGGTCTAAGTTGAGACACTCTATTGTAAACTCTGTGTGTGAAGTGGCGGGTAACCACTTCCGTCCGCGAATCTGGACAGCACTCTTGCACGTCCACGTTGTGACTATTATTGCGCACGTGGTCAGGAGTGAGTTAGCGAGTTAACAATTGAGCAAAGAAAGATAGAAGTATATGTATGACTTGTTTTGTATACATAAATTCTTTATCTTTTCTGTTGGGGTTAGAAGTGTTTCCACTATACTTCTGTGTTGTATTCTCCTGTGAGGTGGATGTATGGACTGTTCAATCACTAACAATACAGTGAATGGGTAACAGAAGGACCAAGTGAAGTGTTACTCCTGAACTGTCTGCCGGCTATAAGGGACGGTAAAAGTCTCTGAATCCCATAAAAGGTCCGCTGTCTAGTTTTAATGCTCTCTGTTACACACAGTAGCAGGAGTTAGAAGAGTGAAGCAGGGAATGCTTGTGTACTGACTGATAGTTTGATCCTTAGTATCTATAAGAGTGTTTCTCTGTTGTATATTTCTGTGCCTGTGCTTGAGTTACTAATCTCTGACTCAGTGGCGTAGCTATAGGGGTCGCAGCGGTCGCAGTTGTGACTGGACCCCTAAGCGCTACACAGCGCTAACTGTTCAATAGATTTTCTAATGATTAACTTGCAGTGACGCCGCCACTAGGCAGGGCTGAGGGCCCCTCACATGAGCGGTGTTCCAGCTATTCAGGAGGATGTGCAGAGGTGGTGCGGATGGTGGAAGAGAGCCTGAAAGTTGGAGCCGATCATCCGACTCCTCAGGAAACAACAACATCTGGTAAGCCGCAGAGGGGCCCGTAATGTATTTTATTGCATTGTGTTGTCTGTGTTTAATAATAATAATAATAATAATAATCTTTATTTATATAGCGCCAACATATTACGCAGCACTTTACAATTTAGAGGGAACATGAAACAAACAATATCAGACATTACATAGTGACAAAGTTCATTTACAATTCAAACCTGGGTAGTGAGGACCCTGCTCGCAAGAGCTTACAATCTATGAGGACATAAGGGAGACACAAAGTGTAACAGTGTTTGTTCTGTACAATAGTCCGGCCATTTTTATACACATGCGGTGGTAACATAAAGCTGCATGAGCCGGTCACCAGCCACTATCCGTGTATGACGGACATGAAGAGAAGGAGTGTGAGGGAATCTTATTCTGATGACTAATCTAAATGGAGGGCCATGGAAAGGAGTCAGATTAGGGAATGTTATAGGCCTGTCTAAATAGATGTGTTTTCAGGGCACGTTTAAAACTGTGGATATTGGGAATTAATCTGATTGTCTGGGGTAGCACATTCCAGAGGACGGGTGCAGCACGAGAGAAATCTTGGAGACGGGAGTGGGAGGTTCGGATTATGGAGGATTTTAATCTAAGGTCGTTGGCAGAACGTAGAGTCCGAGTAGGGTGGTAGACAGAGATGAGGGAGGAGATGTAAGGAGGTGCAGCACTGTGGAGAGCTTTGTGGGTGAGAGTAATAAGTTTGAATTTTATTCGGAAGGGGATGGGCAACCAGTGCAGGAGAGCACAATACAATACATTACAAACTGTGGGTCACGACTCCCTGGGGGGTAGTGTGAAGACCTCTGGGGGGTCGCATGCCACTCACCGAGGTTCCTGTTCCAACTGTATCTGCGTCATCAGGATGCAGATACAGTTGAATTCAATAGTGGAGCAAGGAGCTGACAGCTCCTTGTCCTGGAGAAACCAGCTGACGGCTCCTTGCTCCAGCATTCACTGTGCTGTGAGCGGCACGATGTAGTGACGTCATAACGCCTGCCTGCACCAAGTCACTCATAGCGCAGTGCAGAGGAGGAGAAGGATCTCCTCCACCTGTCGGGGGAATGGGCATAGGTAAGTATTTTTCTATTTGGCACATATGGGGGCATTATAGTGGGTATGGGAGGGTGGCTGTCTGATATGATGGCAGCTATGGGGTGCATTATACTGTTGGGGCAGCTATGGGGATGCATTATGCTGTGTGGGCAACTATTGGGGTACATTATACTGGGGGGGCAGCTATGGGGGTGCATTATACTGTAGGGGCAGCTATGGGGGTGCATTATACAGTGCGGGCATCCATGGGGGACATTATACTGTATGGGGCAGCTATGGGGGGCATTATATTGTATGGGGGCAGCTATGGGGGAGGCATTATAGAGTGTGGGGACAGCCAATGGGGGCATTATACTGTGTGGAGGTAGCTAATGGGGGCATTATACTGTATGGAGCAGCTATGGGAAGCATTATACTGTGTGGGAGGCAGCTAAGGGGGCATTATACTGTATAAGGGCAGCTATGGGGGAATTACTCTGTGTGGGGGCACCTATGGGGGCATTATACTGTATGGGGGCATTAAACTGTATGAGGGCAGCTATGGGGGGCATTATACTGTGTGGTATAGAAGCAAAATGTGACGTGTAGTAGTAAGGTTTAGTACGGTGATATTGCCTGCCTACTAAAGGTGGTCTGACGAGGTCCATATTGTGTCCCTGTAGTTTGGGACTTCTGTAGATCATCATAATTAAATATGGGGAACCATTATGGTAAAACTCTACCGCAGGGGACAAGGTGTGTGGCATATCCAGAAGGAAGTCATATGGTCATATTGATCAAGGCACATGGTAAGAATGTATACAAAATAACGGGTGATGAACTGTGCTTCCAGCTCTACCTTTGGAGGGTACTCTAGATACTAAACTGTTGAAAACTATTGCTCCGTATTGTAAGAATGATCTAAAAAAGAACATGTATTATGAGTGGTTGGATTTAGCTAACGCCAGGGGCGGATTATAATGAGGGCAATATGGGCAAGTGCCCGGGGCCCGAGGCTGGAAGGGAGCCCAGTTCGCCCCGGTTCTTCCTTACCGGCTGTTAAAATTACAGCCGGTTCACCCAACCAGTGGCGTAGCTATAGGGGGTCGCACTACACAATAAAAGTTACTATAGTAACGGGATCCACCGCGGCTGAAGAGCAGGGTAAGTTTCATATCCCTGTCTGCTTAAAGCTGATTGGCGGCGGCTTCCGACTCCCAGGACCCCCGCCAATCACCTATTTTGAAGGGGACGCAGCACTCGTACGAGAGCTGGTGCTTCCCCTTTATTCCGGTCACTTGCTCACATTGTGAATCCGTGTCTGCGATTCACAGTGTGAGCAAGTAAGTGAAATGAAGGGGAAGCAGCTGTCGTAACAGCGCTGCGGCCCCTTCAAAACAGGTGAGTGTCGGCTCCCGGGAGACGGACCCCAAGCCATCAGCTATTGATGGCCTATCCTGAGGATAGACCATCAATGTTTAGGGACTGCATAATCCCTTTTAAGCCTACGATGTTGCAGGCTTAGAGGGCCCATGAGACAGGATCACAGATTGTGTGATGCTGTCTGCTGGGCCCTGTATCTAAGCCAATCACATGGTAGGCTTAGATACAAGGCCCATGTGTGATCCTGTCTGCTGGGCCCTGTATCTAAGCATCTTACATAAGCACATGGTAGGCTTAGATACATGGCCCATGTGTGATCCGGTCTGCTGGGCCCTTCATCTAAGCATCTTACATAAGCACATGGTTGTCTTAGATACATGGCCCATGTGTGATCCTGTCTGCTGGGCCCTGTATCTAAGCATCTTACATAAGCACATGGTAGGCTTAGATACATGGCCCATGTGTGATCCTGTCTGCTGGGCCCTGTATCTAAGCATCTTACATAAGCACATGGTAGGCTTAGATACATGGCACATGTGTGATCCTGTCTGCTGGGACCTGTATCTAAGCATCTTACATAAGCACATGGTAGGCTTAGATACATGGCCCATGTGTGATCCTGTCTGCTGGGCCCTTCATCTAAGCATCTTACATAAGCACATGGTAGGCTTAGATACATGGCCCATGTGTGATCCTGTCTGCTGGGCCCTGTATCTAAGCATCTTACATAAGCACATGGTAGGATTAGATACATGGCCCATGTGTGATCCTGTCTGCTGGGCCCTGTATCTAAGCATCTTACATAAGCCCATGGTAGGCTTAGATACATGGCCCATGTGTGATCCTGTCTGCTGGGCCCTGTATCTAAGCATCTTACATAAGCACATGGTAGGCTTAGATACATGGCCCATGTGTGACCCTGTCTGATGGGCCCTGTATATAAGCCTACCACATGTACAGTATAAGTTTACTGTCTGCTGGACCCTGTATCTTGACAGACAGTATCACACATGGGCCCTGTACCTAAGCCTACCACATGTGTTACTAATCGTTTTTGTTGTGTTTGTGTTTTTTTACAGGTTCGGTCATTGTACTACGTCGGATTCGAGGACTACTTTGATGACGGCGTTTTTATTATCAATAAAATGGTTAATGAGTGTTGTCTGGGTAGTTAATATTTCAATAAAATATTTTTTCTATGTCTTTTTGTTTGTCTTTTAAACTTTATTACTACCGCCTTAGTAATGGAAGCCGGCTGATTGACAGCGCCCATTACTAAGGCGAGGCTTAGTGTTAGCCGGTACAGAGGCTAACATTAATCCCCATTATTACCCCGGTACCCACCGCCACCAGGGTTGTAGGGAAAAGTCGGGTATGATCCAGTACCTGACCATCTATAGTGATGGTCGGGCAATGGGGCGGCCGCAAGCTAGTATTATTAGGCTGGGAAAGGCCAAAAACGGTGGCCCTTCCCCCCTGGTAATGTTAACCTGCTGCTGCTTTCTTGTATCTGGCTGGTTATGAAAAATGGGGGGGACCCCGCCAGATACAACAGCAGCAGCCTAGAATTACCATGGGGGGGGGGAGCGTCACTGTTTTTGGCCTTTCCCAGGCTGATATTACCAGATTGTGGCTGACCCGGTACCCGACCATCACTACAGATGGTTGGTACTGGTTCGTACCCAGCTCTTCCCAGTACCACTGGTGGCGGTGGGTACCGGGGTAATGGGGGGTTAGTGTTAGCCTCTCTGCCTGCTAACATTAAGCCCGCCTTAGTAATGGTTGTTGTCAATCAGCCAGCAGCTATTAATAAGGCGATAATAATAAAGTTTAAAAAAATACAAGGACATAGAAAAAATATTTTATTGAAATAAAAAAAGAAACACAACCCTCATTAACCATTTTATTGAGAATAAAAAAATGCTACCATTGAAGTAGTCCTCGAATCCGACGTAGTCCAACAGCCGAACCTGTAAAATAACACAAACACACAAAAATAATTAGTAACACATAAAAAAGCAAAACAATTCTTATACTTACCTTTTCTGGGTCCAGCGCTGGAACCGCAATGTCAGCGAGCTGGTCCCTATATCTAATCCTATCATGTGTGATACTGTCTGTTGAGCTACTGTATCTAATCATATAATGTGTGATACCGTCTGTTGAGCTACTGTATCTAATCCTATCATGTGTGATACTGTGCTGAGCCACTGTATCTAATCCTATCCATAGTTTGTAGGGTCGTAGTGCAATAGATATGCTGTCTCCTATACACACATACACACACACACACACACACACACACACACACACACACACACATTCAGGGGCACAGTGTATAGTACTATTATATTCAGTAGTACAGTGTATAGTACGATTATATTCAGAGGCGCAGTGTACAGTACTATTATATTCAAGAGCGCAGTGTATAGTACTATTATATTCAGGAGCACAGTGTATATATTCAGGGGCGCAGTGTATAGTACTATTATATTCAGGAGCACAGTGTATAGTACTATGATGTTCAGGAGTACAGTGTATAGTAATATTATATTCAGGAGTACAGTGTATAGTACTATTATATTCAGGAGTACAGTGTATAGTACTATTATATTCAGGAGTACAGTGTATAGTACTATTATATTCAGGGGCGCAGTGTATAATACTATTATATTCAGGAGTACAGTGTATAGTACTATTATATTCATTGTATGATACTATTATATTTAGAAGCATAGAGTGTGGCATCATGAGAATTTTATCTTCATTTACAGGTGCGGAAATGTTGGAAAAGTGAGGAGCCGAAGACATCTGAGCTGCAAACTGCAGAAATGGGTCGTGCCCGGGAGAAGTAATCATAGCGGTCTGGACCGGATGGAGAAGAAAAGAGAAAAAGAACGAAAAAGAATCTGAGGCGTCACCGGTGAGTCACTCAATGTAAATGTTTATTCTACCTGTGACTGATCAGTACTGTAGTCACTGTATGATCTGCAGCAAGATGACGGATGGTAGCATTCTTTTTGTTAAACAGCAACTCCGAGCATATCCTAACCATTGTTCAGGCTATACTGGGAGCTGTCGTTTTATGATGTACAAATTTATATGGCAGGGGTTTAACTGAATTTGCAAATGATAACTACTGAACATTCTTTTTATTGTCAGTAGATGCCCCGATAAGCCTCCTGGAACGGGACTCGCTGTGTAAATTGGGATGTACCATTTACTGTACACCAGACGTCATACATCTCCAGGTACCATTAGAAAACAAGTTGGATACTGTTAATCTGTTATACCTTACCCCACATTGACTATTACAGATACTGCAGTGGAGACCATGATACAAAATATACCGACCCATTTATCGAACTCTAATTCCACTGGAGAAGGTACAATGAGCCAAGCTCAGCCAGTGCGAATTTCACTGAAACCGCACTGTGTTCTGCCCAGAAAGCCCCAATATCCTCTGAAATCAGAGGCAGAGATAGGAATTGGCCCTACAGTTGACTCAGTGTTGAAACAAGGCATCCTTAAAGAGACTCTGTCACCACATTATAAGTGCCCCATCTCCTACATAAGGAGATCGGCGCTATAATGTAGGTGACAGCAGTGCTTTTTATTTAGAAAAACAATCTATTCTTGCCACTTTATGAGCGATTTCTAGCTTTATGCTAATTACTTTCTTAATGCCCAAGTGGGCATGTTTTTACTTTAGACCAAGTGGGCGTTGTACAGAGGAGTGTATGACGCTGACCAATCAGCGTCATACACTTCTCTCCATTCATATACACTGCACTAGCGATATAGTTATATCGTTATGTGCAGCTACATACACACAGTATAACAATACTGCAGTGTCCTGATAATGAATATACATTACCTCCAGCCAGGACGTGATGTGTATTCAGAATCCTGACACGTCTGAATCTTTTCTGTGAGATTACCAGCAAGGCAAATGGAATCTCGTTTACATCGTAATCTCGCGAGATTACGTTTGCCTTGCTGGAAATCTCACAGAAAAGATTCAGACGTGTCAGGATTCTGAATACACATCACGTCCTGGCTGGAGGTAATCTATATTCATTATCAGCACACTGCAGTAATGTTATAGTGTGTGTATGTAGCTGCACATAACGATATAGCTATATCGCTAGTGCAGTGTAAATGAATGGAGAGAAGTGTATGACGCTGATTGGTCAGCGTCATACACTCCTCTGTACAACGCCCACTTGGTCTAAAGTAAAAACACGCCCACTTGGACATAAAGAAAGTAATTAGCATAATGCTAAAAATCGCTCATAAAGTGGTAAAAATAGATTGTTTTTCTAAATAAAAAACACGGCTGTCACCTACATTATAGCGCCAATCTCCTTATGTAGGAGATAGGGCACTTATAATGTGGTGACAGAGCCTCTTTAAGAAAACCAATAGTCCTTGTAATAGTCCTATTTACCCCATTAAGAAGCATGGCAATAGTCAAGCATGGAGAATGGTGCAGGATCTGAGAACTTTTAATGAAGTAGTGGTTCCCCTGCACCCAGTAGTCCCTAATCCAGCAACTATATTAATGCAGATCCCCTCTGACAAGTCTCATTTTTCAGTCATTGATTTGTGTTCTGCATTTTCTTCATCCCCATACACCCTGACTCACAATATCTGTTTGCATTAACTTACGGAGGACAGCAGTACACATGGACGTGTCTACCTCAGGGTTTTCTAACCATTTTTAGTCAAGCCCTCAGTTTCTATATTGATTCAAAATATAGATGACTTTTTGCTCTGCTCACCTTCTAAAGAGGGGGGGGGGGGTCTTCAGGATTGGAACTCTTTTACCTTTTTGGCAGAGAATGGACATAGACCAAGGTGATGTACATTGGCCATTGCCTAATACAGGGGTACAGACATCTACTCCCAGATACAGTTGAGGCCATACAACAACTTATAATCCCACAAAATAAAAAAACAAGATGAGAAAATTTATGAGATTGGTGGGATACTGTAGACACTGGTTGGAGTTAACACTGTTATATCCCAGCCAGATCATCCTACATCAGTGTTCACATTTGAACCCTACTAGTTTGCTTCCTTCTGAGACAAGTTTGTCTCAGAGAGAGGAAGGGGAGGATGATGAAGGGGGTTACTTTTTTGATTCTGACATAGATCATGACTGTCCTGGACATACATAGACACAGACTCTACCACGAGCTGAACTGAGAGCTCTGACAAAAGCCTGTCATCTAGCGGACAAAAAGACTGTTACATATACACAGACTCAAGGTATGCTCTTGCAAGTGCCAAACTCACACTACAGACCCAGGGACTAAGGGAAATTACCGAGCTGATGTAGCTGCAAAGCAAGCAGCAAGGAAAACAACTGACACATGAACTGATGACAGTAAAAATAGATGTTGTGACAAATCTTCCAGACTTTCAGAAACTTATAACTATGCAAAACAGTTGTTCTCAACAAGAAAAGACCAGATGGAAGGACAAGGGATGCACCCAGAACACCAATGGTCTCTGGCATGATAGTGAAGGTAGGCCAGTAGCACCAAAATAATTGCTGTTGACATTAGCTGAGGCCCCCATGGACAGGGGCGCACCTAAAGGCTCATGGGCCCGGGTGCAAGAATTCAGCTTGGGCCCCCCTACCCCTCCCCAATACCACCATCACCAGACCCATGCGCGCGCCTATGCCCAGCCACCTTGCCCAAAAGCCCCCATAGTATAATGCCCCCACACTGTATAATGCTCCCATAGCTGCCCCCACACAGTATAATGCCCCATACAGTATAATGCCCCCATAACTACCCCATGCAATATAATGCTCCCTATATCAGCCCCAAGCTCCCCATACAGTATAATGCCCCACCATAAGAGCCCCCATACAGTATAATTCCCCCATATCAGCTCCCCATGCAGTATAATGCCCCCATCTTATCAGCCCCCATGCCATATCATCTCCCCATACAGTATAATGCCCCCATATTAGCTCCCTATACAGTATAATGTCCCCCATATCAGCTCCCCATAAAGTAAAATGAACACATATCAGCTCCCCATACAGTATAATGCCCCCCCATATCAGCCCCCATTCAGTATAATTCCCCCATATCAGCCCCATACTATATAATGCCCTCATATCAGCTCTCCATACAGTATAATGCCCCCATATCAGCTTTCCATACAGTATAATGCCCCCATATCAGCTCCCCATACAGTATAATGCCCCACCATAAGAGCCCCCATAAAGTATAATTCCCCCATATCAGCCCCCCATGCAGTATAATGCCCCCATCTTATCAGCCCCCATGCCATATCAGTCCCCATGCAGTATAATGCCCCCCACCATATCAGCCCCCCATAGAGTATAATGCCCCCATATGTGCATAGTCGAAACATAACATAATTACTTACCTATCCCCGTTCCCACGACGGGTGGAGGATCCTTTGCCTCCTCCGGTCTGTGCTATGAGTGACTTGGCGCAGTCAGGCGCGATGATGTTGCTACATTGCGCCTGCCTGCCGCTCAGGGCACAGTGAATGCTGGAGCAAGGAGACGTCAGCTCCTTGCTCCAGCATTGAAAGGAACCGGGACCTTGGTGAGTGACTCGCGACCCTCTGGAGGTCTTCACACGACTCCCCAGGGGGACGCAACCTACAGTTTGTAATGTATTGTGTTGTATTGTGCAGTTTGCACTAAGTGTACCATGTGACCGTAACCAGGAAGTGCTGTCTTCACGGCACAGAAAATTAATTTAACCAGCAAGCTGTATGACAACGGGGGACCCGTGTGCCCCCAGGCTTAGGGGCCCGGTCGCAACTGCGAGCGCTGTGACCCCTATAGCTATGCCACTGCCCCCATAGCTACGCCACCGCCACTGCAATGCAAAATTTGGATTTCACTTACTGGTGTGCCCCGGGTTTCACTGCCGTTGCGGTAAAGAAGTGTGCGTCTTGCCTCACCTGTCTTCAACAGAATGCAGGAGGTGCAGTGAATGCCCGTCCTTCACATCTTCCATCAACAACTGGCCCTTTTTACATTCTCCAAATTGATTACATACAGCTACCAAATTTAGGAAGGTTACAATGTGTATTGGTATGTGTAGATCAATTCTTAGGATGGGTTGAAGCTTATCCAACAGTATCACAAACTGCTGCTGTTACTGCTGCTAAAATTTGAAAAGCGTTTGTTTGTAGATATGATATTCCACAGGTTCTTTACATTGATCAAAGACCGTCCTTTACTGGTAATATATTTCAAACAATCTGCTCTATGCTAGGGATAAAGCAACAACTACATACACCTTATCACACGGAAGCTAGAGGTAAGGTTGAAAGGTGTAATTAAATCTTTAAAGAAAAGCTGGCTAAATGCTGCGAAGAGACTGGTATGAAGTGGCCTGGCGCTTTACCACTTGTGCTCATGGAACTAAGGACCACACCCCGTGGCTCAAGGCAATTGTCACCTTTTGAGATACTTTTTGGAAAACTTCCTAATCTTCCACTTTCACCTTCAGACACAAACCTGACTGTGCAAAATACTGTGCAAAATATTCTGAACACAGGCTATCTGTTACGATTACAGGAGCAACTGAAGGAGATTCATTACCACGGTACACAGCATCAACCGGAAACAACGACTGTGTGTCCTGACATTCAGCCTGGAGAGTTTTTAAGATTTCTTTTTCAGAACACTGGGAAGGTCCATATCAAGTTCTTCTGACGACACCTACCACCATCAAGGTAGAGGGCAGAGGTACGTGGATCCATCCACACTGCAAATGTTTAAAATCTGCTAATGAACCATCTGATCAAAAGGAGGAGCCGGCTGACATCCTCGACACCAGTCATCCAGATCTACAACTGCGACACTCAGAGGACTGTGGTCCGTGGTAAGAGGACATAATAAAGCATCCCTCACGACTGCCACCTAAGCCGCAGCTGTAGCAGTAAGAAAATATACTGCTCTTCCATCGCGTGAAGATGACACGCTACAGTAAAACGTGTGGAGCACAGCCAGATAGAGGACTTTAGAACATAGAGTTGGGTGTATTTTCCCATTATGACAATTTCTTGTTTGATATATGTTGATTACAGCATTGTGAGAAACTAGACATGGACCGCACAATCCACAGTATATACGTTGATCTGAGCCGCTAGGCATAATTTAGAAACATGAACATGAGGTTCTTTGTAAACATTTTGATCAAACTGTATAAGCCCACTTGCCACTTCACGGCGACCTCTTTAAAGTGGGTCCCTACTCTAGCGGTTGCAGCACCGCATGGCGGCTACCACCACCGCAGCACCGCTCCTGCAGAGGGAGCAACCCAGCGGCCCAAAAGCACCCATGCCTTCAGACCGTGCCAAGCCTCCTTGGCTCTGGGCCACGTCCCCCCACAAGTGCAGCACTACAGCAACAGACACCACCATACAGCACCACAACATGTGAACAGATGGAATGAGCTCACCTTGCCATGCGCCCCCAGTGGCCAACTGAGAGCACAAGCAAGAGCAGGAACACTTATGAGGTCATTCTGGAATTAAAATCAGCTGGGTATTTTTTCAAATGCGTGGAGTGCTGGTACCAAGTAAAACAAAGGAATATGTTGATTACATGTGTCATGTTTGTAGTAGCACTACCAGTTTTACTGCTTATATTCTAGATCCACAGAAGATAACCCGCAATATATCTACTAGTGTGATTAGTATTGTGATAAGGGTAATTATCAGAGAGAGGAATGATAGGGATATTGAACTTTTTGCTAATGTAGCAATATGGAGGATGGTAACTTTTAGGTTAGTAGCAGTTAACCATTTATTGATTCTTCTGTGTCAGGTAACAGATAGGGAATACATCTGTTCACATAACCTTCTTTTTATTTTATTATATAAACATGCACCATTCTATATGATAAATCACCTTATCTGGACCCCATTGTATATGATACCACATTGTGTAATGTAAACATATTCTATTGTATGCTAATTCTCTTGGTCTCCTGGTGCGCATGTTACACATACGTCATATTGGCTATATAAACTGCTGTGATTAATAATGATATCAGTTCTAAATAGGAATTCAGAGCTCTATGTACACACAATAAACCTTATTTTACCTAAAGAAGCTGCATTCATGTGAATTCCTACTGGAGATTGAGAAAGTTTTTACACTGGGTAAAACACGACATCTTCTATTACTCTCAAGAGATAAGATTCCAGACTTTATTGGAAATTGCAATACATAATCTTGCCCTAATTTTCTAAGAAAATTACAAATACCATGACGGAAACCCAACAGAACCTATTAGGGTATATTCACACGCTTAGCAAAAAACGTCTGAAAATACGGAGCTGTTTTCAAGGGAAAACAGCTCCTGTTTTTTAGCCAAACTCGCGTTTTTCGCTGCGTTTTTTACAGCTGTTTTTCTATAGAGTCAATGAAAAACGGCTCCAAAAACGGCTCAAGAAGTGACATGCACTTCTTTTTAGCGGGCTTTTTTTTTCTACGCGGCCGTTTTCTAGTAAAAAAAACGCCCCGTCAGAACAGAACACCGTTTTTCCCATTGAAATCAATGGGCAGATTTTTGGAGGCATCCTGCTTCCAATTTTTTGGCCGTTTTTCGGACGTTTGCAGCCCGAAAAACGGCCAAAAATAATCCGTGTGAACATACCCTTAAAGTCAATGTGTTTTGTCGGCCACCATTTCTGTCCATTATTTTCATTATTTAAATTTTTCTGTTTCTGTGACGGAACATAAAAACGGTAAAAAAGATGCAGATGTGAATAATTGTATTATCAATCTCTATCTCAATGAGCTTAGGCAGCACAGCACCATGGAACCGAATAGGAATGCTGTATATACACATACTTATAAATATTGCTACTATATATATATATATATATATATATATATATATATATTGGTTGCTACTAATGACAAGAGAGTGAAGATATATATTTAATAGAAGAGAACTAAAATTTACCATAGTGAAATTACTAAGTGGTGTTAGCGGCTTGTACATTATATTAACGAATAAATGTTTCCATTAATTACCTGATTATTCATCAAAGAAAATGTCATTTTGTAATTGCTCAGGAAAAATATGTAATTTCATCTAATATTTAAAGAAGGTGACAGCTCCCTAATTACAAATGTAAATTATTCTTCATATAAAGAAAGATAGGATGCAGAGTACTAAGAAAATATATTATGTTAAACGGAAATATACCCAACATTACTATCAGGGTCTGTATATAAAAAGATGGTGTCAATGTAAAAGCTTCTCATTCTGCATTGTTGTTAAAGAATATGACTAGTTAAATTCCAAAAATTCAGTGTAAATAGTAAACGTTAATTAATAAATGTATAGTCCTGACTAGAAAAACATTAAAAGTAGTTTTATTTGTATAGTATTAAAAGTAGGGCACTAAATGCCCAAAGAACTGAGTGTAGGCGTAGGCACACAGATCCACGGTCCCTGATAGGTGTCAGGAAACAGGTGATATTGAAAAACCTTTCAATCGATATGACACAAGACAGGGGTAGCAGTAGTGCTCCTCAACCACTTGCCATAGCGATGCAAAGGTACACAAGCCTCCTTGGAATGTCCTGTATGCACATAGAAACAAACGTGCCACACTCTGGACATGCACAGGGGACCTAAGCAAATGTAGATGTGGTCTGGTTACCACAGTAAAGCAACGTCCCAATCAGTGGCGTAACTACCGCCGTAGCAGCCGTAGCGACTGCTACGGGACCCGCGGCATTAGGGGGCCCATGTCGCCCGCCGGCACGGGCCCCCACCATGGTCGCAGGCTCCGCTAGCAGCCGTTATGGCTGCTACAGGGGGACGCCACTGAACACTAAGGCAGAGCAGGGAGATATCTCCCCGCTCTGCCATTAAACAAAAGACATGTATCCCCTATCCACAGGATAGGGGATACATGTGTGATCGCTGGCATTGATAGGGAGAACGGGGGACTGAAAGTCCCCTAAAGTTCTCCATCACAAACCTCGGACTTCCGGGGTCTGTGTCGGCAGCTCCGTAGAAATGAATGGAGCGCCGGTTGCACTTCTGCGCATGCGTGACCCGCACTCCTTTCATTTTTATTGAGCTGCGCAGACGCCGGAAGTCAGAGGTTAGTCATGGAGAACTCCAGGGGACCTTCAGTCCCCCGTTCTCCCTATCAATGCCAGCGATCACACATGTATCCCCTATCCTGTGGATAGGGGATGCATGTTATTTGTAGGACACACTATAGGTCGCATTTTTTTTTGGGGGGGGGCTGTATGGCGTTCCCTGCAGGGGGGGGCTGTATGGCGTTCCCTGCAGGGGGGGGCGCTGTATGGCGTTCCCTGCAGGGGGGGGGGGCGGGTGGCGTTCCCTACAGGGGTGGACTGTGTGGCGTTCCCTACAGGGGGGGACTGTGTGGCGCTATCTACAGGGGGGGCTGTATGGCGTTCCCTACAGGGGGGCTGTATGGCGTTAGCGCCATACAGCCCTCTCTGTAGATAACGCCATACAGTCCCCCTGTAGATAACGCCACACAGTCCCCCCTGTAGATAACGCTACACAGTCCCCCCTGTAGATAACGCCACACAGCCCCCCCTGTAGATAACGCCACACAGTCCCCCCTGTAGATAACGCCACACAGTCCCCCCTGTAGATAACGCCACACAGACCCCCTGTAGATAACGCCACACAGTCCCCCCTGTAGATAACGCCACACAGTCCCCCTCTGTAGATAACGCCATACAGTCCCCCCTGTAGATAATGCCATACAGTCTAAAGGGGCGCTGTATGGCGTTATCTACAGGGAGGACTGTATGGCGTTATCTACAGGGGGGGCTGTAAAAAAGGCTACAAGGGGGGGTTGTGTGACACCCAGGGGAGGGGGGGCCCCGGGGAGGGGGGGCCCCAGTCAAAAGTTTGCTATGGGGCCCACTCTTTCCTAGTTACGCCCCTGGTCCCAACGCGTTTCTGCAGCCCTGTAACTACAGGGCAGCGTCCTCAGGGGTTAAATTTGCTTATTATTAATGAACTGCCGAACAGCACATTTTCTGCTGTTTGTTTTGTATTCTCCGGCGTGCACTGAGACACTGATAGATGGTCTCACCTTCCGGGATAAGCTATCACGCCACTGAGCATGGGTAAGCATACCATCGAGGTTCCGTCGGGTTTCATATACAGTCACTGCACCGTTTATTCTTATCAGATGTAAGTTTATATTCTGAATTCTCTCACCTTGCTCTTTCTGTCCTGACAAATACCTATCTATGTGGATGTATTCCTGAATTGGGATATAACCACTGCAGGACTCCCCATGCCATACATTGTGTGTACATATATTTTTTAAATGTACATGAACACGCTGACCTAGGAACAGACGTGTTTTAGATTCTCATTTTTTGTTAATAATAAAGATATATTTTCTAATACTTGATAGTTACGGACTCTTTTTCTCTAGTATTTATATTTTTAAAGGGAATGTGTCGATATAATTTTTTTTTTTTTAGTTAAACAATTATTATTTAAGTGATTACACATTGTTTTAATTTTTTTAATCTTTTCACAAGTCAGGAAATATTATAAATTAGATTCTAATTTATAACATTTCCATGTGCTGGTCACTAGAGGGAGCAGTTCCCAAAATTGCAGCATGGTCAATGTGGTATAGCAACCTCATTGCTTTATGCTGAAAATTTGGGGTAGACACACTCTCTCTAGTGTCCTCACATAATCCCCCCTCCCTTATTCTGGCTAGTGCCAGGAGAAGGAAGGGGGTTGAATCTTCAAACCTCCTACACTGTGTGCCGCCATTTTCTGAGCGAATGCACAGTGTAGGAGGATTAGATACAGTGTTAATCAGAGTATAACACGAACATACACGAACATAACTTACCTGCTCCTGCCGCCTCTGTCGCCTCCGCTGCTATTCTTTGCGTCTTCGCTTCCTTGAACATATGGCCGGAAGCCGCGGCCGGAAGTCGTCATCTGACTGTCCGGCAGCAGCTTCCGGTCCACATGAAAATGGCGCCGGATTTCGCTCTGCTAATGAGCTTCGTTTTGGTTTGTGTGGGAGCGGCGCATGCATCGTTCCCACACAGACGGCGTACGCTGCAGTGAATGGAACGGCTCCCATTCGCATTCTCTATGGGGATGTATGTGCCGTATTCCATCTCTGTATGTGTCGTTAATCGACACATACAGAGATGAAAAAAAAAATGTCAGCCCCCATAGAGAAGTAAAAGTAAGAAAAAAAAAAATAAGTAGAACACGAGAATATAAACAAATAAAATGTATTTTAATATCATACTAAAAGCAATATTATAAAAAAAATAAAAATAATTCATGACACCTTCCCTTTAAGTGTGGATTTTACATTTTGATGCAGAAACAGGTGCAGATTTTGGTGCTTTTTAAAAAAAAATTAACTTTTCAGATATAATTCTGAAACGGAAGCGCAAGATAAATTGATATGCTGCAGATTTTTATATCCACACCGCAGGACAATTTATGTGCAGATACAGTAAATTCCTCAACGTATAGATGAGATTGCTTGAAGTCTTATTTACTTTGCTGGAACTGTATTATGCTGCGAATTTGCAGCAGGATTCATCCACACAGCAAATCCGCACATAATATGCATTGTGTGCATGTGGCCTGAGGGCACCGGCAAACATAACGGATTTGTTGCGGATTTTCCGCAGCGCTTACGCAGCATTTCAGAAGCGAAATCCACAGGTGTTACAAACAGATGCTTCAGTTTTTACCCCTTCTAAATTGAAAAAAGTGAAATCCGCAGTAAACATGAACATCCAAAACAGAATTAGCATGCAGCGAATTTAAATATCTGCAGCATGCTCTCATTTCCATGCGGAAAATGTTTAGTAGCATGCGGATGAGATTTTTTAAATGTCATCCACTTGACTGCAACATTTTTCTGCTGCAAACTTTATGCCTGCAAATCTGGACGGAAAATTTACCAGAAAACCGCCATGTGTGCAGAGGGTCTAAGGTCTGTTTTACACAGCAGTATTTAGCTCAGTATTTATAAGCCAAAACAAGGAGTGAAAAATAAATATAAGGCTGGATTCACACGAGCATGTGATGTCCGTAATTGACGGAACGTATTGCGGCCACAAGTCCCGGGCCGAACACACTGCAGGGAGCCGGGCTCCTAGCATCATAGTTATGTACGACGCTAGGAGTCCCTGCCTCTCCGTGGAACTACTGTCCCGTACTGAAAACATGATTACAGTACGGGACAGTTGTCCGGCAGCGAGGCAGGGACTCCTAGCGTCGTACATAACTATGATGCTAGGAGTCCGGTTTCCTGCAGTGTGTTCGGTCCGGGACTTGTGGCCGCAATTCGTTCCGTCCATTACGGACGTAACATGCTCGTGTGAACCCAGCCTAACGCTTCTTTCACAAGGCAGTATTTAAGTATTTGGCATCAGTATTTGGAAGCCAAAACCAGAAGTGGGTCCAAAACACAGAAGGGGAGCACATATAGGGCCAGTTCACACAGAGTTTTTTTTGACACGTTTTTTGACGTGGAAAACGCATCGGAAAACACGCCAAAAAACTGCCGAAAATGCCTTCCATTGATTTCAATGGGAGGCAGAGGTGGAGGAGTTTCTTTCCCGAGAGCGGAAAAACCGTCTCGCAGGAAAAAGAAAAGACATGCCCTATCTTCAGGCGTTTACGTCTCTAACCTCCCATTGACATCAATGGGAGGTAGAGAAAGCGTATTTCGCTGTGTTTTTTTTCTATGGCCGCGGGCGAAAAATGCCGCAAAAAATGCGGCAAACGTTGTGCAGGCAGATTAAAATCTGCCTCAAAATTCCAGACGGAATTTTAAGTCAGAATTTTCTGCCTGCAAAAAACTCTGTGTGAACATAGCCATATCCTTTTTTCTGTTTATTAATTTGTTCTGTTTATTTTTAGTTTCTGGTTTTGACTTCCAAGTACTGACCAAAATACTGCCGTATGAACGTGGCCTAATGGAAAGATTTGTACCTCTTCCATGTTTTGGATCCATTCCTGGCTTTGGCATACAAATACTGATGCTAACTACTAAGCAAAATGCTGATGTGTGAAAGAGGCCTTTAGAAATGTTCCTACAACTGTTTGTACCGAAACCACATGCTTGGTACATCAAATAAAGAAATCATTAAAGTTTTTATATGCCGTTTTTAATAAAAACATCATAAGAGCACCACACTATCAAAAGTATAGTATGGTCACATGCGGCAGATTTTTTGCAGAAAATTCCGCAACTATTTCATATATCTGAAAAGGATTTAGAAAAATCCATGCACAAGCTCCAGAGGCAATTCCATGTATGAAAAGGCTTTTCAGTCACAAAAATTCAGCAATAAATTTGCCGCATGTGAACATACCTTTATGAACATCAGTCTGCTATGTAAAGTACAGCAGCAGCAAAGAGTGCCACGAAAACTGGTAATTAGACTTACTTTTCAGCCATGTTCACAGAGGGTGGATACGTTGCGTAAAAGTACACAGCATATCCGCCCTGGAACCCATAGGGAATTCTGGCAGAAAAACCGCACCAAATTGTGGTTACGTTTTTCAGTGGAATCACACCGGTCACATGGGCTGCAGTGTCATCCCAGGATTCCGACTTGGATAAGAACAGAAGAAAGCGTCGCTATGACAACGGCCAAGGGTAAGTATAAAGTTGTTTTTTTTCTTAACCACTGAAACATCATTCCAGGAGGCCAGCCTAGACGGAAAATAGAAGAACCCGTTGCTATGACAACGCCTGAAATTATTAACCTTTTTATTAATTTTAGACAAAAAAAATAGTTTTTTTTTCTGAGTTGCAATTTTTGCGGCAGAATCGCAGCTTTTTCACCACAAAAAGCGCAAAAGGTTTTACCTCCCATTGAATTAGATGGGGAAAACGCACAAAAGAAAAGCAGCAATTCCGAAGCATAAATTGACATGCTGCGGATTAAGAAAATGCACCGCAGGTCAATGTATGAACGGTTGTTTCCGCAGAGCGTGGATAAGAGCTGTTCAAATCTTATCCACTCTGCTACTACTGTAATACGCTACGGATTTTCCACAATGAAAATATGCAGTGTTTATGATACGTGTGAACACACACTTACAGTCGTATCAAGCAAATTTAGTATAGAAATGCAGGATGTTATTCAAAGTGCATTGTAATGGGATGTAGGCAATTTGGTGATTGTTCTAGAGCTGCCGCAATTTCTACATAGTTTACGCTCACATTCATGTCATTCACCACAATACCATTCACAAGAACTTTTAACACATGATCCTATTTTATTGTTCCTGTAAACACAGAAAGGGGGAAGTGGCGCTCCTCTTACGCTGTAGGTTCCACACAAGCGGTATAGCAGCGCACATTTTTAGTATAAGGCCTCATGCACACGAACGTGCTTTTGTGGATGCAATTCCCCCGAAAAACCACGGGAGAATTGCGGCTCCATTCATTTCTATGGGGCCATGCACACGACCATGGTTTTCACGGTCCGTGCATGGCCCAGGAGCCCACACCACAGAAAGAACGGGCAAGTCTTATTACGCCCATGTTCTGCGGTCCAGGCTCATTGAAAATAACGGCCGCGGCCATGTGCACGGCCTGCAATTTGCGGGTGGCTCGCGGCTGTCACTCCGTGGCCGGCCGACCCGAAAATCACGGCCGTGCATATGGCTACGGTCGTGTGCATGAGGCCTAAGCGGAATAGCAGTGCACATTTTTAGTATTACTACAACAACTCGTAATGTATGCATTAAATGAAGGTTGATTTGTAGGATAGGTGTCCAACTCACTTTCTGAAGCTTCAGTCCCAGCAGATACCACGACTTGCAAAGGTCTACCGTTTTCTGAGTGTTTTATAGTATTCTGCCTGCATCGCACAACCGGACGAGGTTATTGACCACTTGGGAAGAGCTCCTTCTGTCTACACCGTGGCTACAGATGTTGCTACCCTACGGAGCGCCCGCTATTTTTTATTTTCGCATTGCATTATTTCATGTACTATGTCGTAGTCAAGCGTTCAAGCTCTTCTTATAATTGTTCTGAATATGCTTCTGCATTTTTCCTCATAATAATGAATAAAGAATTTATGGCAAAAACTCAGTTTCATTTGTTTGATGCTGCCACTTATCGCGCTATAAATAATGAAGAAATGTAATGGTGTAATTATTATTAAATTGGCAGTTCAGATTGCTTTCTGTCTAAAACATTGAATATTAAAGACAACAGTAAAGTATTTGCAGACATGAAAAAAATAAAAACAGGATATAGCGGGCGAAAGGGTGATATGAAGTTGAACAATTATTGTTATCGGCAACACGTATCAAGAGTGGACCAGTCTCTTTATGGTTTTTATCTATGCCAGTCCTAATTGTCTCTATGAACAGAAAAACAAAGAGAGCACAGCATTTAAAGACAAAGTGCAACAAAAAGGGTTGCCATAACCCTGGCATATACTGTACAAAACGGAAAATGATAACATAACCAAAGTCCCTTTAAAGGAATGAGGACTCTCCCCACACTCTTACAAATACATACACAGAGAAAACCGGCAAATACAAGTCACAGATTGGTATAACAGCAGCATAGAAAAGCAAAAAGCATAAAAAGAGTAAGCCGTATAGATCAGCAAATAAAAAGAGGGAATGTGTCGCTAGAATTTTTTTAATTTTTTAATTTTTTTAGTTAAACAATTATTATTTAAGTGATTACACATTGTTTTAATTTTTTACATTTTTTCACACGTCAGGATATATTATAAATTAGATTCTAATTTATAACATTTCCATGTGCTGGCCACTAGAGGGAGCAGTTCCCAAAATTGCAGCATGGTCAATGTGGTAAAGCAACCTCATTGCAAATAAAAAGAGGGAATGTGTCGCTAGAATTTTTTTTAATTTTTTAATTTTTTTAGTTAAACAATTATTATTTAAGTGATTACACATTGTTTTAATTTTTTACATTTTTTCACACGTCAGGAAATATTATAAATTAGATTCTAATTTATAACATTTCCATGTGCTGGCCACTAGAGGGAGCAGTTCCCAAAATTGCAGCATGGTCAATGTGGTAAAGCAACCTCATTGCTTTATGCTGAAAATTTGGGGTAGACACACTCTCTAGTGTCCTCACACAATCCCCACTCCCTTATTCTGGCTAGTGCCACGAGAATGAGGGGGTTGAATCTTCAAACCTCCTACACTGTGTGCCGCCATTTTCTGAGCGACTGCACAGTGTAGGAGGATTAGATACAGTGCACAGCAGACAGTATAACACTGTCGAGGCACATGTACCGTTCCCACACAGACGGCGTACACTGCAGAGAATGGGGCGGCTCCCGTTCGTATTCTCTATGTGGTTGGATGTGCCGTATTCCATCTCTGTATGTGTCGTTAATCGACACATACAGAGATGAAAAAAAAATGGCAGCCCCCATAGAGAAGTAAAAGTAAGAACAAAGTAAAAAGTAGACCACAAATAAATACAATTTATGTTAATATCATATTAAAAGCAATAAAAATTTAATGACACCTTCCCTTTAAGGCTGGTTAAGTGCTAGACACACGCACATAATCCATACTCTTGCTCTATGAATAATAGACTTAACTGCAAAAAAAAAAATGCAAACATTAGGAAAGGCATCATTACAGTACAAGCTGATGGCAGCAATGAGCCGTGACAATGTCTGAAAGGGAAAAATAAACTCCAGTAAGGCTATTCTTGAGTCTTTTTTGTTGCAGTTTTTGAACAATCATGGTAATCGTGGAAAAACTGGAGCAAGTTTTGTCAAAAATGGAGCAGTTTTGCATTTACTGTGATTGCGGCAAAAATAACCATGAAAATGACTCATGTCAACATGCTCTGAAGGAAGAAAAATTATCTCCTAGCACTAGTAGAGGAAAAGAGGCTGACACCCCCAGGACGTGCCTCATTATAAATGAGGGGGGGGGGGTCTAAGGGTCTAACTATGTACGTTTGATTAGACGATAAGGGGTCATGAAATCGAAAAAATATCAAATGGTTTATAAATAAAGTCTTAGAATTCTTCAAGAGGTGCTGTTGTTCAAATAAGTCCTCCTATGGCTTAGAGCTGTAGACACAAGCAGCACATTTGGAGTGATGACCAGGCAGATAATTCCACCAAAGGTAAGCTAAATTCCACACAAAACTCTGGAAGCTCAGAAGGGTAGGAGATGGATCTTGTAAAGTGAAGGGGAACCCCATCTGTAAGGGATACCCACCTCTTGCAGCTAGGAGAGGAGATGCTTCAAAGTAGAACAGAGTTGCAAATTTCGACAGGGAAGGACTGTGTAATTGGTCATTGGAAAGCTCTCAAACTGGATCGGCTCATGAGAGCAAGCTTTGGCCAAAAGCAAGTTACGAGCAACTTTGTATTTTAGGTAGCAAACATTATCTCTTGGTCGACTGGAATATGCTGACCAAATGGGTCACTCTGAACACAGTGGTGGTGGTAGTGGAGCGGAGGAGTCCCCCAACAGTAAGCCAAATATAGTGGTGGGGATACAAGGCAAATGTCAGGGGGGTAAGAGTATCATTTTCTTATTCCTAAGCTTGGAATTAAAGTAATCGAGGCGATATTCATAGTCATCAGGGCTGAAACTGAGGCTTGTATATTTGTTTAGGTCCTGTATTCAGCTGATGGGTCATAGATTTTAGATCAGCTTTAATGGGAAGCAATGTTCGAAGCTTTTCTCCACCTCAATCACTGGGTCAGCAGGAGCTGATTGTTTAAAGAGGCTCAGTCACCAGATTATAAATGCCCTATTTCAAGTCAAGTGTGAGAGCCCTGAGGAGAAACAACATAGGGGGACCAGCCTATGTGGGCAGGGAGGCAGCAAGGCCTTGTGAAGGTCATAGCAGCTGTAAGCCTCACCCGGCATCGAGAGTAATGGGAAGCCGAACATCAGGCCCCATTGTTTGCCCAGATTTATGTGATTTTTTCCCATAGTTGAAGCAGGACTTAGGGCTATAAATCTGGATTGCATAGTAGAGTTTACAAGCTTGTGACTTGTCAACAGTTCAAATTATTGCCTTGGTCTGGGTCAGAGGGTGCGCGTCTTTCTGCCGCTGCGGAGGGCCTTTGAGTGGTGACCAATAGAATAAAATGGCTGGTATGAAGTTCACCTCTGGGATCCGGAAGATATTCGGTTGAAGGTGGATGTTTTAGACAACTAGAAGAACAGTATTGCTTATATTAAAAATGAGATTGTGTACAGATGGCTGTCTTCTGTGTGCAAGAGTTTAGGAAGCAAGGTATTTATGATGTCTGCTATTAATTTAATTAAAGAGCTAGTTGGGGTTAGGAATTTACCTTTTCATTTGGATAAAGCTGGTTAGGATTATATAAAATGTAAAAATAATGCATTGATTGGTTATAGAAAGTATGTTTTTAATCCAAATTGAAATGAGTTGTTATTAACCTGTAATGAGTTATTTTTCTCAGGTATTTACAATAGTGGTGAAGTCAGTGGTGGTTTGGAAACATGTTCAATGTTTCCATGTAATAAATGTGATCAACTTTTGAAAGTCATTGAGAGACCTAACTTTTTATTCTAAATTCAAGTTATGTTTTAATTTTACATTCCTTACATCAAATATTAATTTTGTCTGGAGTTTGTAGTTGAGTTTTACTGTTATGGGTTCTAATTATTAATAATTATCCAATCATTGAAAGTGTTTATTAACAGGAAGGATTTGGATGCATAACATACAGATGAATGGAACATATTGTTGGTTGTCATATTTGTGCTTGCGAGTGTGTATGTGTTGATAAGCTGCTAGTGTTAAACTCTGGGCTTATACAGATTTATATGATATTGGCTCTTGCCCAGGATGGAAAACTCACACAAACTACAGTAGTAGGAGGCACAATGCCATCCAAACAGATGGCGAAGCATGTTATCAGCCAGGGCAACATAGATGAATACAACTCTGAGCAATCTGAACTGGAAATTCTCCGACAGATGTGTACGCTGCTATTTCCCCCTCTGGTTTGAGGAATATGCCACTTCTAATCTTGTGTGAGAACATTAAACAAATCATTACAGAAATAATAAAAAGATTTTTGGCGCTATAGATTTGATTAGGTTTACTGGGCAAGTGACTGTTCTATTTAAATTGTAACCACTTTATTTCCAGGCAAAACAAAGTTTATATGTAGAAACAAAGCAAGCACAAATACTTGCCATAGATGTTTGATTTACAGACGAATGATTCAAGGGGTTATCCTGGATTTTTTAAAATTAGCATCAGTGCAGGGGATGACAAAACATAACAAACTATCAGATTTTTTCATACCCTGAACTGCCCCCTCGTCCAACAATGAGGTTCCGTTCTGCGCCGTTCCAGTCCCAGAAGCTCCTGCAGCGGCACATGACCAATGTGGGAGCTTCCAGGACCGGAGCGGTAGAGAACGGAACCTCAGTTAATATGAGGGCTCTGATGTCTGTGTAAATGTTATGCCAAGCATTTCTGGTTACTATCTACTTAAAAGTGCTTTTTGTGACAATTTATCATTACTGTCTTACACTTTGGAGCACCATGTATTTTTTTTTTTGTGTGTTACAATAGGGACGAATAAAATCACTGTGGCTTATTTAACTCCAAGGGAAGCTAGACAAACAGGTGACAGACCTTCATTTCCCGAATGAGGCATGACCCATTACAATTTGGAAAAAGCCAAATTTTGATTTTTGATATGGGTTGAAATAACTAACTTTTGGGTTCACATATTTTATATATATATAAAAAAATGGCAATCTGTTATAAATAATTAACCCAGACGAAAATTAGTTGTAGCGTATGTCCGCTGCGTGAATCTCACTGCAGGTCCTATTTTGCTGCGTTTTTGCGCACCACGCAGCCCATTGAAGTCAATAGGTGTGTGAAAACAACGGACAGCACGCGGACGCACTTCCGTGTGCTGTCTGTTTTTCACGCAGCATTTGCTAAATACATGTAAATGATCTAGAAAAAGGAAGTGATTGTGGAGCTGGTATTATCATTGGGTGAACGCAAGGATCAAAGTGCAGCCTTGCCACAGTCATTTGATGTTTAAAAACTAATAATCATGGTTCAAGAGAGGCCCGAGTTATGGGAGTCGTAGTGAAGACTACCACGACCGATTAAAGAAGAATGCTGCGTGGGAAGACATCGGGAAAAGTTTGTTTCCCCAACAGTGGACTAAAAGCTCAAGTGCTGAGCGAAAGAAAATTGGTAAGTACTGACTATTTTTTTGTGTTAAATATCCCTGTTTGTTCACTGTGTTCCCGTGCTATCATGTACTATAAAAAGGCGTATAGTCACAGGTGTCACTGTTGAAGATACTCTTGTTAGTTATGTCCCTTTAGTCCCAGGTGTCACTGCTGAAGATGCTCTTGTTAGTTATGTTCCTATAGAACCTTTTGTATGTTTTGTATTTTTTTGCCTTTGTCCATACAGTCATTTATACACTCTTAGATTTCTGTTTCAGTTCATGATGTTAAGGCAAGATGGCGAAGCAGCAGGGATCAATTTCGTATCGAATATGGCGAAAAAGGGAAAAGTGGTGATGGATGTAGCAAGAAAATATATGTGTGCGAAGCAGCTCATGTTTTTGAAAGACATCTTGGAGATGAGACCATAAGTTTTGTCACATTGTTTACTTTGTAAATCTGTTTTATTTTTTGCTGTGCTCGTTTGAGGTTCTTTGTTGAGTTTTTCATCATAAAAATAATTTTGAGGTTTTTTACAAATGTTTTGTTTGCTTTTTTTTAAGAACTACAGACAATCTACCTGAGTCTGACGAGGATGAGCAGGAGCCATTACAGGCACAAGAGTTTTCGCAAAGCTTATTGGCGAATCCACCAGAGCATGGTACGAAGGAGCCGATGGCACATTCATCTTCACAAATTGATGTGACACATGCAGAGGCACCCCAAAGGCAAGCAACAGGCAGGAGACGTCGGCATGACATTCCATCAGCTGCGACACAGGTGGACTTACACTACCGTTCAAAAGTTTAGGGTCACTTAGAAATTTCCTTATTTTTGCAAGAAAAGCACAGTTTTTTTCAATGAAGATAACATTAAATTAATCATAAATACACTCTATACATTGTTAATGTGCTAAATGACTATTCTAGCTGCAAACATCTGGTTTTTAAAGCAATATCTACATAGGTGTATAGAGGCCCATTTCCAGCAACCATCACTCCAGTGTTCTAATGGTACATTGTGTTTGCTAACTGTGTTAGAAGGCTAATGGATGATTAGAAAACACTTGAAAACCCTTGTGCAATTATGTTAGCACCGCTGTAAACAGTTTTGCTGTTTAGAGGAGCTATAAAACTGACCTTCCTTTGAGCTAGTTGAGAATCTGGAGCATTACATTTGTGGGTTCGATTAAACCCTCAAAATGGCTAGAAAAAGAGAGCTTTCATGTGAAACTCGACAGTCTATTCTTGTTCTTAGAAATGAAGGCTATTCCATGAGAGAAATTGCCAAGAAACTGAAAATTTCCTACAACGGTGTGTACTACTCCCTTCAGAGGACAGCACAAACAGGCTCTAGCCAGAGTAGAAAGAGAAGTGGGAGGCCCCGCTGCACAACTGAGCAACAAGACAAGTACATTAGAGTCTCTAGTTTGAGAAATAGACGCCTCACAGGTCCTCAACTGGCAGCTTCATTAAATAGTACCCGCAAAACACCAGTGTCAACGTCTACAGTGAAGAGGCGACTCCGGGATGCTGGCCTTCAGGGCAGAGTGGCAAAGAAAAAGCCATATCTGAGACTGGCTAATAAAAGGAAAAGATTAATATGGGCAAAAGCACACAGACATTGGACAGAGGAAGATTGGAAAAAGTGTTATGGACAGACGAATCGAAGTTTGAGGTGTTTGGATCACACAGAAGAACATTTGTGAGATGCAGAACAACTGAAAAGATGCTGGAAGAGTGCCTGATACCATCTGTCAAGCATGGTGGAGGTAATGTGATGGTCTGGGGTTGCTTTGGTGCTGGTAAAGTGGGAGATTTGTACAAGGTAAAAGGGATTTTGAATAAGGAAGGCTATTACTCCATTTTGCAACGCCATGCCATACCCTGTGGATAGCGCTTGATTGGAGCCAATTTCATCCTACAACAGGACAATGACCCAAAGCAAACCTCCAAATTATGCAAGAACTATTTAGGGAAAAAGCAGGCAGCTGGTATTCTATCTGTAATGGAGTGGCCAGCGCAGTCACCAGATCTCAACCCCATGTAGCTGTTGTGGGAGCAGCTTGACCGTATGGTACGCAAGAAGTGCGCATCAAGCTAATCCAACTTGTGGGAGGGGCTTCTGGAAGCATGGGGTGAAATTTCTCCCGATTACCTCAGCAAATTAACAGCTAGAATGCCAAAGGTCTGCAATGCTGTAATTGCTGCAAATAGAGCATTTGACGAAAGCAAAGTTTGAAGGAGAAAATTATTATTTCAAATAAAAATCTTTATTTCTAACCTTGTCAATGTCTTGACTATATTTTCTAGTCATTTTGCAACTCATTTGATAAATATAAGTGTGAGTTTTCATGGAAAACACAAAATTGTCTGGGTGACCCCAAACTTTTGAACGGTAGTGTACGTGTCCTATAATATCTAAACCGCAGCACCATTTCTGCAAAAAGTGCCTGGGGAACGCATCCTGCGCCTACAGGCAAACATACTCACGCTCATTGAGAGTGCCACCCCACCGAACAATCCACGCGACTGTATCAATGCTATAGAACAGTGGCGTGGTTTGTCGGATATCGGCAGTGTTTCTGGGCACCACCACAAGCTGTTGCTCCACAGCCTCCGAGGCATCATCCTTTTAGACCAAATGTCACTGGGTGATTACTACCAACAGGAGAGACAGTTTCCTGCCTACTCAATACTGGTAGAGAGCTATCCTCCTCCATCTGGCCACATTTTTGCGACTCAACATCAGCACCACTATTCTGGCTCGCATCACGAAATTCAGGACCGAGGACAGAATAGTGGTGCTGAAACGACCTCCAGAGCATCCTCTCCCCACCATTACCATGTCCTTTAAATGTAAGAATGTGGTAATCATGTTGATGTCACATTTTTTTTTATAAAAAACTATTTAATTTCTTTTTTATTTTGTTTTAAAAAAACAAAACATTAGAAAGAGTTGTGATACTGTGTGTGTCTCATTTTTAATTTCCGATTAATAATATACAGAAAGTATTATGGATAAATTTACTGTTTTTCTTTGTTGTTGTTATTATTTTATTTTTTTCAATAATGTGGCAGTGCTGTGTTGTAAATTAATCTTATTTTTTAATTTATTTAAAATGCCCTATAAAATGACTAAATAAATGCCTCACAGCAATGTATAGGACAAAAAATAATGGTGACAAACAAAAAATAAATAAAGATCGCAACCCACATCAAGGGTTCTCATGCCTTGCTAGTCCCTACACTACATCAACATTTAAAAATCCAAAAAACACATGTAGCAAAATATAAACAAGGAATTAAGGTAGACATTCCTCATTCAACAATAAATTATGTATGTGCCACCCTAAAGACAATTGTTCTGCCATGGAACCGCTCCAGCAGGACTCACAAAATATTCTGCAAATAATTTGCAAACTCGGAGTCCAGATGTTCTGGGTCTTACTTGTGGATTTTGGTCTACCATGACCAGTGTGGCTCTCATGGATTCCAGAAATTCAACATCAAATTTTGCATCATGTATGCTGGTAAAATTATACAAAACATCACAGGCCTGTATGACAATGTTTAAATTATCCGGGTTTAATTGCATAGTTGACATAAACACCCTCCACTTGTTGCACATAATGCCAAAGGCACATTCCACATATCGACATGCCCTGCTGGGCCGATAATTAAAGATGCACCTTAGATCATTCCACGCCTCTTCTAGAAAATGGCCGCATTACATATGGGGTAAGGCCAAATCCCTCATCTGCCATAATTACATATGGAGCCAGTGATCCTGTTGATCCAGGGAGTATGCAGGGTTCAGGTACACCAAGCTGGTTGGTCATGAGCCGCTGACCCATTCTGGATGCACTAAATATGCGGGCATCAGCAGAGCTACCATAGAACCCAATGTATACAATAGAAAAACAATAATTACTGTCAGCCAACGCCAACAACACTACAGAAAAAAATTGCTTGTAATTGTAGAAAACTGGAGACAGAGTGTGGGGGGCTTCTCGCATATGTGCTTCCTGACCAGTGCTCCAATACGTTTGGAAATTGGGTCACATCGATAAAGGCATTAGAAATCAGCATCCACTGTTGTGGTGTGGGATGAGGCATCACCGTGTCCTTCAGCCTCTGCCAGATCACTAGACAGGTAGGCCGAAAATGTGGGAAATAGTTGACACTCCAAGAAGAAATTCGAAATGAAGTGAATGCAAACAATTTCTCATTGCAAGAAATCTGGAACAAAGAGACCATAAAAAATTAAATAAAAAAAAAAAAGGCAAAAAAAAACCAAACACGTTGGATACTGTATTAAAATATACTGAATCCAATTAGCTATACAGTTACACCAGAAATAGTTGAAAAAAACAATATACAAATTATTGTGTTAAAAAAAATGAAAAACATAAAGTAACATTGACATATAAACAAGGGATGATGTTATGTATGAACTTATTGACAAAATTAGTATAACAAAATGACCAACAAAACATCTTACCTCAAGGTGACAATGAGCCGTTCCTTGAGGGAAATGCTGCGCCACATGATTGTGTCGTGGTAGCAGATTCCTAGACGAATCTCCTCAAGCAGACGATCAAAGGTCGGCACAGATATGCGTCAGAACGAGTGAAATTTTGCAGGGTGCTGCGAAGGTCCTCATACAGGGTATTGAAGTGATCTTTTGAGTTGCATTGGGCGACAAGAGGATGAACCCAAAGCCTCCTTCTTCCCTGCGGTTCTTCCTCAACCATCTAAAGCCGCTCTCCAAATCGATGTGAAGTAAGCCACGCTAACAGCACACGGTCCAACGGTTTGTAAGCTATCTTTTGCAACAAACAAACCAACTAAGAATAAAAGCAGTAAGCTCACAATTCTGACCAAACTTTCCGAGCAGGAAAAGAAGGAGAAAATGTGGACAGAGCAATCATTTGATGTTCTTGTGGATGTTTTATAAGGGTTGGGTCTTAAAAAGACCCCCTTCAGTTTTTTTTGCTGACTTAAAAAAGCATGACATACGGATGCCATAAGGACGTAAAAAAAACGTCTTTAAATAATACAATTATAACTGGAGCATTTGTAAAAGTATGTGCCATGTGGCAATAGAACAAATTTAGAGCCTGATAGGGATAAAAACTAATCCATAGTTGTAACATTTAATTTAAGAAGTTAAATGAGTCTAGATATACGAGGGGTGTGAAAAAATAAAGAAAATATGTAATATTGGACAGTATGAGAGTGTTATTGTGAAAGAGCTAAAAATTGTTTCATGTTTTTGAACTTTTTGATGTTTTTTGGATGTTTTTATTAATTGTTGAAACTATGAGGTATTGACTGGCTATTGAAATTATGAAATGGTCACGCTTCGTATTCCCCGGAAGAAGCCAAGAACTCAGAAGCCAGGCTCAGGCAAGATAAGGTGTGCCGCGTTGTAAAAGTTTTGTGATATGCTTGTTTTATCTAGGATACTTTGTGAGTATAATAAAACTGGATTCCCTTTATAAAGTGGTTGCAGTATCACACTATGTTCAGTCGCACTCATCTTAACTAGCATCCTTGAAGGTGAAGGTTTCTCGGTTGGATCCTGGTGGCTTTCAGCTTTGGAGAACTAGAAGAACCAGCAGGCGGTTGAAGTGCAACACGGCGGTGTGAGGAGCAACCTACTAGGTCTACCGCATGGTATATAGAGTGTCATCTTGATAAGAGGATATTAGTCGTCTGCCAAAAACTTCCTCTTTATAAACATCGTTCTGAGCGGTGAGTTACAATATTGCATTATATTTATTTTATGTCTTCAATGGAATAATTAAGGACTCAAGCCCGTATCCACACCTGCTCCAATATTTTGAATCCCATGTGACACTGTTGATACTATATTATATCATATAGAGCATGCTTACGTCATATTTAAAAAAGCAATATTAGTTAATTATGATAATTGATCAGACCCATATTCTTGCCCATAGGACCCAGCTCGGTATTATAGTTGTTAGAGCATGTGTAGTATAAATGTATAAACTAAGTTTGACAGGTCAACTGCTGAATGGATTTGAAAGCTGACAAGCACTTTTGTGTGGCAGAAATCATCTCAGAGTAGAAGTTTACCTTTTCCCCCACTCCTCATGCGGGATTTAAAAAGTGCTTTCTTCAGCAGGGTGATACAAAGCACAGGAGTAACCAAATGGCAGGTTAAGTTGAATGTGAAATCTGTGCTATAATTTAGAAAATTAATTTTTTACAAATGACTCCACCCATCAAGTAGGCTACACCTTAAGTCATGTATGGATTTAAAATATTTGTCTGTTGTAACAAATAAAGCAGAACATTGTGGTGCAGTCCTCACAACATTTAGCCATTTAGCCTCTGCTGCCTTTACACGACACTGTGACTGCTCAAAGGGAAACTTCAACCAAAACGAAAGATTGCCATGGTTTCCATTAAAGGGAAGGTGTCAGGATTTTTTTTTTTATATGTTATTGCTTTTAGTATGTCATTAAAATAAATTGTATTTTATTTGTGTTCTTGTGTTGTACTTTTTTCATTTTTCTTTCTTTTACTTCTCAATGGGGGCTGCCATGGGAGCCGTTCCATTCACTATAGTGTATGCCGTCTGTGTGGGAACGGCGCATGCGCCGCTCCCACACAGTCCAAAAGGAAGGTCTTCGGCAGAGCGACATCCGGCGCCATTTTCATGTGGGAAGCCGCGGCCGGACAATAATATGACTACTTCCGGTCGTGGCTTTCGTCCATATGTTCAGAAGCAAGTACTAGGAGCGGCAGGAGCAGGTAAGTTATGTTTGTGTATGTGATGTGTGTGTATGTTCGTGTTATACTGTCTGATTACCACTGTATCCAATCCTGTATCTAATGCCGCCATTTTTTGAGCGAATGCACAGTGTAGGAGGTTTGAACATTCAACCCCCTCCTTTCTCCTGGCACTAGCCAGGATAAAGGAGGGGGGATTGTTTGAGCACACTAGAGCGAGTGTGTCTTCTCCAATTTTGCAGCATAAAGCAATGAGGTTGCTTTACCACATGCCAATGCTGCAATTTTGGGAATTGCTCCCTCTAGTTACCAGCACATGGAAATGTTATAAATTAGAATCTAATTTATAATATTTCCTGACTTGTGAAAAAATTAAAAAAAATAGTATATAAATGATTACACATTGTTCTAACAGTTTAACAAAAAAAAAATATATATTTTTCTAGCGACACATTCCCTTTAAGAAATATATGTGTTCGTTTCTTAACTGTTTTTTGTCTTGTTGCTTCCATCACTATGTATCACGCTGGGGCCATTGCTTAGCAACGGTCTGAATCAGGTATGGTTCACACTTTTTTTCTACTTGAGTCAATGGGGATAAGCCTGTGTCACTCATACAGGCACCAGAACTTCCTGCTGATAATTAGACAGGCACATGTCGCACAGTTAAAATGAAAAAGATCACAGTTCAGTCTCCCTGGTTTTTATATCCGCTTATATAGGAGAATTCTGAGGGTAGAATGCTCACACTGTCCACACAGCAGGTAAAGATGGTACTGGCTATAGCTGCTCACAATATGCTTGTAAGTGCATATGTGTAAGTGTAGGTGTATTCATGGCCTATGGACTGTTTTTGTATCCTTTTTTGGTTGCCTGTCATTTTGAGAGGACTGCAAAGTTTTACTGAGAGACTGCTCATGTGTATATTGGTTTATACTATGTATATATGTTGTGTTGCACTGTATAAATGTTTTTTTGTCTTACAGGTTTGCTGGAGAGGGCAAGCTATGATGCCCTGTAGCACTGCCATATGCCTGGTGCTGTCCATGTACAAAGGAATAGGAGGCTTCTGGCAGATAGTGGCAGGGGAGGTGTGGAGGACTGGCTAGAGCCAGGAAGAGCTTGGTGCTGGCAGGGAACAGAGCATGGTCATGCTGATGCACTGCGCCACAACACTAATAGGAGTAGAGGGGCAGAGAAGAGCCCATTGGAGATGAGAGCGGGTGGATCACGTGAAGTGCTAGGTATAGCTGCTGCTGGTCTTTGCAGTAGAATATCAGGACTTGGGCACCAATGGATGCTGGCTTGTCTCCCTGCATTAAATCAGGGAATGACTGGAGACTGCAGCTTTGGGAGGGGTGAGCCAGAGATGTGATGCAAGCCTATGCTGAGCTAATAGGCGAAGTGAACCAATTCTTGGAAGAAGCAGTATGGCTGCCTTTCTGAGCACAGTGAGTAATGGGCGTCACAGAGCGGACTGTGAGCTAACTGGAGACCATTAGGATCTGTGAGCTGATAGAGGCAGGCCATAGATGAGGGTGGCTTGTCAGTGCTCCGTGCAGGCCACTTCTGAAGCGGTAATGGCTGCTGTGGAGTATTGGACTGAGTGTTAGCTCTGGGGAGTCTGCTAGGGCTGTGGAAGTGGTCAGCCCAGGTGTTGGGACCAGTGGACAGGTTGGCGGTACTGTGCTTAAACCCGGTTTAGGCTGTTGTGGAACTTAGTGAGAGAAATAGGAGTTTCTTAATATTGTTGGACCTGTGATAGAAGTATCTTTATATAGTTGCCCTGTAGGCTTAAAACGCGGCCTAGTAAGTGCCGTCCTGGGAATGTCTGGGTTTGTGGAGTACTCAGTGGAAGAGGTAGAGTTTGAAACACTTGAGAGTCACAGCACCGTGTCTACTGAGACAGGGTCTGGAGGTCTATTGGTGGAAGTGCCTGTGAGACGTGATTGGTGAAGGAGTATTGGAAAACGCGATTATCCCATTCATAGCTTGATGGCAGCGGTCAGTTGATTTGGCCACTTGACCGTCTCCCAAGATGCCTGGTCTTCTGTGTCGGCACTAAAACAAGGCTGAACACATTCAGGGCATGCACAGATACAGACAGCAGAGTCTTCTGTATCTGTGCATGAGCTAAAAACATTCAGTGCCCGTGCAGATGAGCAGGCAGCCTGACTGCCGCCATCTTGAAAGCTATGGGCGGAATAATCGCGCCGTACACTGTTTACTCAGCCATTCCAAGGGGAGCAGGGGGCCTGGAAATAAAGCGCAGAGGTAAGTGACACAGCAACTTAGGGTTTTAAAAAATGTCATATAAAAGTGGTTATCCCCTTTAACCTCTTAACGCACCAGAACGTGCATGTGCGTCCTGGTGCGGGGGTCAGCTGTGTATTATAGCTGACACCTTGCACTAACGGCCAGGAATAGAGATTACTCTGATCCTGGCTGTTTAACCACTTATATGCCCCGATCAATAGCGGCTGTGGCATTTAAGCTGTTTGAAAGAGGGGGATGTCCCCCTCCGATAGCCCATTGGAACCCCGTGACACGATTGTGGGGTGCCGATGGTTGTTATGGCAGCCTGGGGGCCTAATAAGGGCCCCTAGGTCTGCCTTATTTCTGCCTCTGTACAGGAGCCTGTAAAAATGACAATGCACTGCGATCGCTGTTTCAAAACCCCTAAGGGGAGTAACGAAAAGTGTAGAAAACGAATTTTAAGTTATCAGTAGTGTGACAATATAAAATATATATTAAAAGTTGAAAAAATAAATTTTCCCATTTTTTTCCTACAGATATGTTAGAAAAAAATAAAAGTTAACATAACTGGTTTTGCTGTGTCCATAAAAGTCCAAACTATTACAATATAACGTAATTTAAAGGGAACCTGTCACCCGCATTTTAGCTATAAAGCCAGCAATATCTGGTTAAAGTGGGTGAAAAATCATTGTCATCTAAGCTATAAATATGTTCTAAGTAAGCTCTGTAGCTTTAGTATTCAGTTTTTCAGTGGTCCCACGCCATATGCAAATGAGCAGAAAAGAGTCAAATCTTCATCTGAAAAGAGTCCGATTTTCATTCCTCCAGCGTCTCAGAGTGGACTACACCTCCTTCTTTTTGATTGACAGCTCCTTAGCCAGTCAGGGCCAGACAGGTGGCAACGGTGGGCGGGGTTAAGAAGCTGCATCCCAGAGGGAAAAATAATTACCATAAAAGGCAGGTAGAGTTTAAACGACAATATTTACAGACGGAGGAGGACTTCAGGAAAGAAGAGAATAGGAACGAACTCTGGACAGCTGCGGCCATTGAGGGGTCAGGCGAGTTTAACAGGTAAGATGTTGATGACAGGATCCCTTTAACCCGTTAAAAAAGTTATGGCTCTCAGAATATGGTGACACAAAACTTTTTTTTTAACAAATAGTTTTTATTTATAAAAGTGGTAAAACATTGAAAAAACATAAATTTGTTACCGTCGCAATCACACCAACCCATAAACTATAGTAAACATTTAGCTTTTACTGCGTAATGAAACCCCCCCAATAAAGGGCACAATCGCTGTTTTTCCCCCACAAATATTTTTTTTGCAGTTTCCCAATACATTATAAGGCACATTAAACACACCCTTAAATTCTCTGTAAGAGTGTGTTCACATCAGCAGTCAAACGGAGACAAACGGAAACCATTTGCAACAGAAACATTATCAATGAAATCAATGGTAATGCAAACGGAAAGCTATGGTTTCCGTTTGGTTTCCGTTCATGGGTTCCATTGACGGAAAGGTCTGACGGAAGCCCGACGAAGATGTAAACGGACCCTAATTCAGCATTTGGGGCCCCACTTTTAACTTTTCCCAGGACCACACTTTGCCTAAAATCGGCCCTGCCGGGCCCTAGAGGACATAGTGGAAAAGTAGAGCGCCCTAAGTGCAGGAGCAGGAAGAGAAACAGACGTCTGCCAAAAAGTAGAAAACATGTAGGAGAGGTTTAGGCAGGGTCAAGTAACACAGTTTGGGTGTGGTCTCTAGAAGACAAGTAGAGACCTGTGAGGGTATGTTCACACGGGCAAATTTCAGACGTATACGAGGCGTATTATGCCTCGTTTTTCGTCTGAAAATATGGCTACAATACGTCGGCAAACATCTGCCCATTCATTTGAATGGGTTTGCCGACGTACTGTGCAGACGACCTGTTATTTACGAGTCGTCGTTTGACAGCTGTCAAACGACGACGCGTAAATATACTGCCTCGGCAAAGAAGTGCAGGGCACTTCTTTGCCACGTAATTTGAGCCGTTCTTCATTGAAATCAATGAAGCACGGCTCAAGGTTTACGAGCGTCTCAGACGCCTCGTAAATTACGAGGAGGAGCTTTTACGTGTGAAACGAGGCAGCTGTTAACAGTCTGTCTTTTCACACGTAACTGCCTCTCAGCGTGTGAACATACCCTAAAGGAGATATTCCTGGTTGGTTAGGTCCTTTCGCAAGTTAGGCATTTTGTTACATTTAAGTTATTGCGTTACTTTATATATTGCAACCACCAAGATTGTGTGCCTTTTCTGAGAGTTGTAAGCTTATTGTTCCTCAAAAAGACATATAACCAGGACGCTTGTGTGCCACTGTACTTGCAGTTTTGTTCAGTATATTTAAACAGCTCAAACTTGGATTGATCTGCGATTGTCTTTTCTTAAAGGGGAACCACTCAAAGAAACCCTGCATTACATGCTGTGTTAAAGCATCATGCGATTAATAGCATAGCACAGGTGAAGATAACGCAGGGGGAAATCTAAATTCAAGATGGTGTCTGACTAGAATAAGACAGAAGTGCCGAGCTGTATAGACAGTCAGGTGGAGGCAGGGCTGCATCTAACCTTTCTGCTGCCTGAGGTGAACATTGAAATTGCACCCACACCATAGACTAGGCGTGGTGAGTAGAGGATAAAAAAGAAAAATGAAATAACTTTTATGTTCACACGTTGTGGAAATCTGTTTAAAACACGTGTTTAGGATTTATAAAAATTCTAATCACATGGCATAAATTCTATAGTGTATTACTTGCCTGCAGATAAATGACACACCTTCAATACCTACCCGGACTATATCACACTCATCTATTATAGACCTATATGTGCACAGTCACAGTTTGGTAACATAACCAAGCTCAGTACATAAATGCAGCATCAGAACAAAGCTCAGTATACAAATACAGCACCATAATCAATTTCACTACATAAATACTGTATCAGAAGCAAGCTCAGTACATAAATACAGCAGCAGAAAAAAGCTCAGTACATAAATACAGCACCAGAATCATGTTCATTACATAAAAACTGTATCAGAAGCAAGCTTAGTACATAAATACAGCACCAGAACAAAGCTCAGTACATAAATACAGCACCAGAACAAAGTTCAGTACATAAATACAGCACCAGAACGAAGCTCAGTACATAAATACAGCACCAGAGCAAAGCTGAGTACATAAATACAGCACCAGAACAAAGCTCAGTACATAAATATAGCAGCAGAAAAAAAGCTGAGTACATAAATACAGCACCAGAGCTAAGCTCAGTACATAAATACAGCACCAGAACAAAGCTCAGTACATAAATACAATACCAGAACCAAGCTCAGTACATAAATACAACACCAGCATCAAGCTCAGTAAATAAATAAATAAATACAAAACCAAGTCCAAGCTCAGTACGTAAATACAACACCAGAACCAAGCTCACTACATACATACAGCACCAGAATCAAAGCAGAACCAAAGCACCCAAATGTCACATTGTAGCGAACCCTGTACAGAACCTTGTGATTGAGAAACAAGTTGATTTTGAGGCATGCAGCATTTTTCCCAAGATTCGAGAGAAAGTACCAGATAAAAACTACAACCTCCGGTTATTCTTCTATCATGTTTTGCTCTAGAATTCTTAGATACTTGATTTAGGACTATGTTCAATTCGGACAGCATATTTTACGGAGCCTGGTATGCAGCCTTAATTCATGGTCAGTATTGCTCAAGAGACAAATGCTGATGGTGAATCATAAATTGGGGTGAATAAGGATTGCAGATTTTAAAGAGTTTTTTTTCGATAACCCAAGACTTTAGTGTCTATATATTCTCAGCCACTGCTCTGCTCGAAATCTGGCTCCTGCATTGACCAGGGTGCAAGTTGTAGAGGTTAAGTAACCCCGCTGACCTAACTTTATAGCATATCTAGTTTATAGACCATAAAAGACTTTTGTGAAAAATGTTTCTGAATGAAGTTTTCAGGGTTCTCAATGCTGATAAATGTACCAAAGCCCTGACATGGCCAAAAAATTACTTTTATTTGTCTAGCCTGTAGCTTATATTCTTCCAGAAGATCAGCTGACTGCCTGAAGATATAACCCTTACATACTATTTAGCATAAAATAAGGTTTATATATTTTTAGTCTTTTCACTGAAGGTAGATGCACATGGGGACTTAATGTATAACTTGCCTGAAACAATAATTATTCAGAAATGTGGAGGATATGATATGCTATTACGGATATATCAGTCAAATGAAAGCTGAATTGGTATAATTTTATACAATGTGACTAATAGGCTATTTGCAGGAATGTAGTCTCACAAATTTAAACATAAGTGAGATTTACTCTACATTTAACTTGAAGGCATTTTATTTTACTGTTTGGTATCAGGAATGCAGCCAGAATCTTTAGAGGACATTGTATATAATAAAATAGCATAAAGCATAACTGATCTAGTCTAAAATGTGTAGAAAAGGATACAGCTGCTGTACGATATTGTGCACAACCAAACACAAACATAGTATCTTCTTATAAATATTCAAAAGGAAAAATGATGAAACCTAATACATGCAGTTTGAGTCGAGGAAACTCCGAAGGAATTATTTCAATGGGTATCTATCTATCTATCTATCTATCTATCTATCTATCTATCTATCTATCTATCTATCTATCTATCTATCTATCTATCTCTAGTGTATATATGATATTTATATATGCATATGGTATTAACCCGTTGGTGACCGCCTGTTACAGGAGAATATTGTTCCCATCCAGACACTCTGTCTTATGACCACATAAAATATACCTGGTAAATAGATATAGGATATACTGATATTATTCAGTGGTGTTCACCCTTTGAGGTGGCAGTATGCTCAGAAGCCATTTGGTCATAGATTCTTATCTACTGCCTTATTAGCATTACAATGGACCTCAGTACAGGAAGGAGCCATTGTAAACTGGATGTAGAGACAGCTGAGCATACTGGGAATAGATTTACCTATACTGTACAGATGCACATTGGAAGGTGTATGGGTGGTCATAAGGCGGAGTCAATGGAATGGGTGGGTTCAACCCAGGGATAGGAACATATAGGTCATGGGAAGCTCTTGGTTCTGGCTCTTTCCTGCCAGCCCTGGACGCTCAGCACTTAACATCAGGAGCAAGCTAAGTTATATTATATGTGTGCTTTCTGTGTATGTATATAAGTATAATTATATTACAGCAGACTTTATATGTGTACATAGAGATATTCTAGGAATCTTATGTGGATTATAGATGAGTATATATATATATGCTGTTTATGCATTAGTCTCTATATGTACATGTACTAATGGTCAGGCGCTGTATGTGGCTTTGGTTATAGTTGTAGTACCAGGAGACCGTATAAGGTTGGGACCTGGATTTATATTATATATACATACACATTACTAGTCACATGTGCAAAGTGTTCAGGGAAGGTAGGAACAGAGGCAGTTTTGTGTGGTTGTGTTGTCTATGTAATGTATTGTATCTTGATGTAGTGTATATTGGTTTGTCACGTCTATGTTATGAGTAAAGTATTTTTATATATTTAAGTATCTGCGAGGGTTGTATGTTACTCCTGTGGTGTGTGAAGGACTGGAGTGTGTGCACATTGTGAACAATACAAAGTAAGCGGACTATATAGGAAACAGAGGTAACGGACTAGGAACGGAGAAAAGGGAGATAATACAGATAACCATTTGCCCCCTTTAACACCGCCCATAGGTGTTTTTCTTTACGCCGGCCTCTAATGGGCTTTATTCTGATTCATGTTCCTTTTTACGGCACTGCATCAGAATAAACCCCCTCAGATGTAGCGGTCAATAGCAACCGCCGCATTTGAGTAGTTTTAGAGGGAGGTGGCTCCCTCTCTCACCCCACCGGCACCCTAGGATGCAATCGCAGGGTGCCGATGGTTTCTATGGCAGCCGGGGGCAGTTTTACACTGACAGGCATAATACACTGCAATACAGAAGTATTGCAGTGTATTATAAAAACCATCAAATGATGGGACTAAAAAAAGGTTTAAAAAAAAGTTTAATAAAGTTGTTAATAAATAAATAAAAATCCGAAGTAAAAAAAACACATTTTCTCCTTACAAAACGCTTTATTATATAAAAAAAGTTACAAATATTTGGTATCGCCTCATCCATACCAACCCCAACTATAAAATTATTCTATTATTTCGTCCACCTTAAAAAATAAAATAAGAAACAATGCCAGAACTGATGTTTTCTATTCATTCTGCATTTAATTTTTTTTTATAAATAGTGACAATCCAAATGTCAGACCGCTGACCTAGTGGGGTCGTGATGCGTATCATACCAACTTGTGCTCACTCTTTATCTCATACAGCTACTATCGCTATCGGTAAGCAGAACTATTTTTTATTCAACCATTTGGATTTAAATATGTCGCTATGACTCTCTGGCACCCCCTCCCCCCAGAAGAACGCTTTCAGCCGAAACACGAGTCGGGGTGTGATGCCAGGCAGCCACCTTTACAGTTCTAGTGGGTAAGTTACCATCATTATTACACTGTCATGCATCACTTCATGGACTGACTTTATTTTTTGAATGTGATTTAAACAGCATCTAACGATTTCGACCGCTGGATGTCAGTGAGAGTTTACATTATCTCCACCGTTTGTTTCCAGTATAAAACATTGTTTAACCCCTTAAGGACTGAGCCTGTTTTGGCCTTAAGGACACAGCCTATTTTTTCAAATCTGACATGTGTCACTTTATGTGGTAATAACTCCGGAATGCTTTTACCTATCCAAGCGATTCTGAGATTGTTTTCTCGTGACACATTGGACTTTATGTTACTGGCAAAATCTGCTCGATACATTAAGTATTTAATTGTGAAAAACACCAAAATTTAGCGAAAAATTGCAAAAATTAGCATTTTTCTAAATTTATATGTATCGGCTTGTAAGACAGATAGTAATACCACACAAAATTGTTGCTAATTAACATCACCCATATGTCTACTTTAGATTGGCATCGTTTTTTGAACATTCTTTTATTTTTCTAGGACGTTACAAGGCTTAGAACTTTAGCAGCAATTTCTCACATTTTCAAGAAAATGTCAAAATGCTATTTTTACAGGGGGCAGTTCAGTTGTGAAGTGTATTTTAGGGCCTTATATATTAGAAACCCTCGATAAATCACCCCATTTTAAAAACTTCACCCCTCAAAGTATTCAAAACAGCATTTAGAAAGTTTATTAACCCTTTAGATGTTTCACAGGAATTAAGGCAAAGTAGATGTGAAATGTTCAAATTTCTTTTTTTTTTTGCAGAAATTCATTTTTCATCTATTTTTTTTGTAACACAGAAAGTTTTACCAGAGAAACGCAACTCAATATCTATTGCCCAGATTCTTCAGTTTTTAGAAATACCCCACATGTGGCCCTAGTGCACTTATTGACTGAAGCACCGGCCTCAGAAACAAAGGAGCACCTAGAGGATTTTGGGGCCTCCTTTTTATTAGAAAATATTTTAGGCTCCATGTCGGGTCTGAAAGGCTCTTGCGGTGCCAAAACAGTGGGAATCCCCCAAAAGTGACCCCATTTTGGAAACTACACCCCTTGAGGAAATTATCTAGGGGTATAGTTAGCATTTTGACCCCGCAGGTTTATTGCAGAAATTATTGGAAATAGGCCGTGAAAATGAAAATCTACATTCTTTCAAAGAAAATGTAGGTTTAGCTAATTTTTTCTAATTTCCACAAGGACTAAAAGGAGAAAATGCACCACTACTTTTGTAAAGAAATTTCTCCCGAGTAAAACAATACTCCACGTGTGGTCATAAACGGCTGTTTGGACACACGGCAGAGCTTAGAAGGGAAAGAGCGCCATTTGTCTTTTGGAGATCAAATTTAGCAGGAATGGTTTGAGGAGACCACGTCGCATTTGCAAAGCCCCTAAGGGACCAAAACAGGGAAAACACCAAAAAAGTGACTCCATTTAGGAAACTACACCCCTTGAAGAATCCATCTAGGGGTGTAGTGAGCATTTTGAACCCACAGGCGTTTCATAGATTTTATTAGAATTGGGCAGTGAAGATAAAAAAAAAACATTTTTTTCCAATAAGACGTAGCTTTAGCTCAAAATTTTTCATTTTCTCAACAAATAAAGGAATAAAAGAACCCCAACATTTGTAAAGCAACTTCTCTGGAGTACGGCAATACCCAATTTGTGGTAATAAACGGCTGTTTGGGCATACGGCAAGGATCAGAAGAGAAGGAGTGCCATTTGGCTTTTGGAGCACAAATTTTGCTGGATTGGTTTCTTGACACCATGTCACTTTTGCAAAGCTCCTAAGGTACCAGTACAGTGGATCTCCCCAAAAGTGACTCGATTCACGAAACTACACCCCTTGAGGAATTCATCTAGGGGTGTAGTGAGCATTTTGACCCCACAGGTGTTTCATAGATTTTATTAGAATTGGGCAGTGAAAATAAAAAAAATCCTTTTTCTTCAATAAGACGTAGTTTTAGCTGAAAATGTTTCATATTCTCAACAAATAAATGAAAAAAAGCACCCCAACACTTGTAAAGCAACTTCTCCTGTGTACGGCAATACCACATATGTGGTCATAAACTGCTGTTTGGGCACAGAGTAGGGCTCAGAAGGGAAGGAGCGCCATTTGGCTTTTGGAGTACAGATTTTGCTGGATTGGTTTCTGGGCGCTATGTCGCATTTGCAAAGTCCCTGTGGGACCAAAACAGTGGAAACCCCCCAGAAGTGACCCCATTTTGGAAACTACACCCCTCAAGGTATTCACCTAGGGGTGTAGTGAGCATATTAACCCCACAGGTGATTGGCAGAAATTGGTGTGCACTCGATGTTGCAGAGTGAAAATGTTTTTTCAATAGATATGCCAATATGTGGCGCCCAGCTTGTGCCACTGGAGATACACACCCCAAAAATTGTTAAAAGGGTTCTCCCGGGTATGGCGATGCCATATATGTGGAAGTAAACTGCTGTTTGGGCACACTGTAGGGCTCAGAATGGAGGTAGCGCCATTTGGCTTTTGGAGCGTGGATTTTGCTTGTAGTAGTTTTGTTTTGAGTCTTACTGGTGTTTCCGTTTATAATGTCGGGGTACATGTAAGGCGGGCGGAGTATATAAGGGGCATAGTCAGGTGGTATAGTGGGGTAAAAAAAATAAAAAAAAATAATCCATAGATGTGTGTTATGCTGTGACACAATCCTTTCTGCACCGGCCGGTGTCGCACTAATAAATGGTCTTTACTTATTCCCCTTTTGGTCCACACTCCGCACCTTTGAAGTTTGGGGAATTTTGCTGGGAAAGTGTTGTCCTGGTATAATACGGGCGCCCTCATTTCCAGCAGATATGTTTGGGCCCTCCCCTTCCTGGTTCCCTAATTTTAGGGGCTTTGATAATTCGCCACTTGAAACAGAAGAAATGTTCCCCTCGAGCCGGCACAACTACATATTTTTCTTTCCTGATTTATTGGTGCCTTGACTAATTTTATTTTTTCATAGACGTAGTGGTATGACGGCTGGTTTGTTGCGGGACGGGCTGTAGTTTTTATTGGTACCATTTTGGGGTACATGTGACATTTTGATCACCTGTTATCCTTTTTTTTTTGGGAGGCCAGGTGATTTTTTTAGTTTTTTTTATACAGCGTTCACCACGCATTATAAATTACATGTTACCTTTATTCTGCGGGTCCGTCCGATTCCGGTGTTACCTAATTTATAGCACTTTTTATGTTTTACAACTTTTTGCACAATAAAATAACTTTTGTAAAGAGAATGGATTTTTTATGTCGCCAAGTTGTGAGAGCCATAACGGTTTTAATTTTTCGTCGACGGAGCTGTATGAGGGCTTATTTTTAGCGAGACGAGTTATAGTTTTTATAGGCACCATTCTTAGGTACATGCGACTTTTTGATCACTTTTTATTAAAATTTTTGGAAGACAAAGTCACCAAAAAATAGCAATTATGTCAGTATTTTTTAGTTTGTTTTTTTTACGCCGTTCACTGTGCGGAATAAATAACATAATATTTTTATAGTTCAGGTCGTTACGGTCGCAGCGATACCAAATATGTATGGCTTTATTATTTTTTTCAATAATAAATGACTTTATAAGGGAAAAAGGGCGATTGTGTTTTGTGTTATTATTTGAAACTTTTATTGTATGTTTTACAACTTTTATTTTTACTTTTTTTACACTTTTTTTTACACTTTTCTTTAGTCCCACTAGGGGACTTGAAGGTCCAACTGTTTGTTTGATGTTCTAATACATTGCACTACCTATGTAGTGCAATGTATTAGAACTGTCAGTTGTTCACTGACAGCAAGCCGATCAGGCTCCGCCTCCGGGCGGGGCCTAATCGGCTAACGTAATGGCAGATAGGAAGCCATTGTTAGGCATCCTGTTGCCATAGTAACAGTCGCCAGCCTTGCCATCGTATGGCAAGGCTGCCGATTGCATACAAACCACTTTGATGCAGCGATTGCATTGAATCGCTGCATTGAAGGGGTTAATGGCAGGAATCGGAGCTAGCTCCGGTTCCTTCCGATAGATCGGGGTGTCCGCTGTAACATACAGCGGACACCCTCTGCTGATGATGCCGGCTCAGCTTCTGAGCCGGAAGCTGAGCCGGCGCCATCTTGCCGATGGTACCGGAAGCCTCCTGGGCCCCGCCGACGACGGGGCATAGGAGGATTCCGTTACAGGCTGATCGGGAGGTAAGCATTAGCCCTCCGATCGCCTTTGCAGCCACCGGCAACCCAGCGATCACGTTGCTGGGGTGCCGATGGCTATAAACTCCTCACATGCTGCGATTTCTATTGAACGCAACATGTGAGGGGTTAATCGGTCGGATCGGCGGCTAGCTCCGGTCCTGGCCGATACCTCAGGGTGCCAGCTGTAACATACAGCTGTCACCCGGCGGTGATGTCGCTGGCTCAGCTCCTGAGCCAGCTTCATCTCCATCACGTACAGTTACGTGGAGATGCGCGAAAAGGCCATCTCCCATCACGTAACTGTACGTGAAATGGCGCAAAGGGGTTAAGATATAGAGCGTGTAACATTTGGTTTAATGCTGCGATACAATGCATTGTGTATCCATGTCCATCTAAGCTTGCTTCTACCTGGTGTCCACAAAGATTCCCAATGAAGTAGAGGGGCTTCATGGTTGATCTCTGTTTTGGTATATGCACACATATATAGCCACACATATATGTACAGTGAAGGAAATAAGTATTTGATCCCTTGCTGATTTTGTAAGTTTGCCCACTGTCAAAGACATGAACAGTCTAGAATTTTTAGGCTAGGTTAATTTTACCAGTGAGAGATAGATTATATAAAAAAAAAATACAGAAAATCACATAGTCAAAATTATATATATTTATTTGCATTGTGCGCAGAGAAATAAGTATTTGATCCCCTACCAACCATTAAGAGTTCAGCCTCCTCCAGACCAGTTACACGCTCCAAATCAACTTGGTGCCTGCATTAAAGACAGCTGTCTTAAATGGTCACTTGTATAAAAGACTCCTGTCCACAGACTCAATTAATCAGTCTGACTCTAACCTCTACAACATGGGCAAGACCAAAGAGCTTTCTAAGGATGTCAGGGACAAGATCATAGACCTGCACAAGGCTGGAATGGGCTACAAAACCATAAGTAAGACGCTGGGTGAGAAGGAGACAACTGTTGGTGCAATAGTAAGAAAATGGAAGACATACAAAATGACTGTCAATCGACATCGATTTGGGGCTCCATGCAAAATCTCACCTCGTGGTGTATCCTTGATCCTGAGGAAGGTGAGAGCTCAGCCGAAAACGACACGGGGGGAACTTGTTAATGATCTCAAGGCAGCTGGGACCACAGTCACCAAGAAAACCATTGGTAACTGTAAAGGATCTGCCAGGCACAACTTCTGTGTATACGCCCATAGGTAATCAGTCTGCACCTGAGTCTATTTCTCTGAGACTGACTCCATCTTCCACCACTCAGGATGGCAGGCTTAGAAGTGGGAGAGCCTATCGCAGCCTGGCCAGACGGAGCTAGCTCCCGCCCTCTGTCTATTTACACCTGCCTTTCCTGTTCCTCCTTTGCTTGTGATTCTTCTCGTGTGGTTTCCTGGCCCAGCTACAGCTTCTAACTATTTGATCCTGCTCCATACTGACCCTGGCTTACTGACTACTCTCCTGCTCTGCGTTTGGTACCTCGTTCACTCCTGGTTTGACTCGGCTCGTTCACCACTCTTGTTGCTCACGGTGTTGCCGTGGGCAACTGCCCCATTTCCCTTAGCTTTGTGTACCCTTGTCTGTTTGTCTCGTGCACTTATTGAGCGTAGGGACCGCCGCCCAGTTGTACCCCGTCGCCTAGGGCGGGTCGTTTCAAGTAGGCAGGGACAGAGTGGCGGGTAGATTAGGGCTCACTTGTCCGTTTCCCTACCCCCATCATTACAGTAACACATTACGCCGTAATGGATTAAAATCCTGCAGTGCCCGCAAGGTCCCCCTGCTCAAGAAGGCACATGTACAGGCCCGTATGAAGTTTGCAAATGAACATCAGGATGATTCTGAAAGTGATTGGGAGAAGGTGCTGTGGTCAGATGAATCTAAAATTGAGCTCTTTGGCATTAACTCAACTCGCCGTGTTTGGAGGAAGAGAAATGCTGCCTATGACCCAAAGAACACTGTCCCCACTGTCAAGCATGGAGGTGGAAACATTATGTTTTGGGGGTGTTTCTCTGCTAAGGGCACAGGACTACTTCACCGCATCAATGGGAGAATGCATGGAGCCATGTACCGTCAAATCCTGAGTGACAACCTCCTTCCCTCCACCAGGACATTAAAAATGGCTCGTGGCTGGGTCTTCCAGCACGACAATGACCCGAAACATACAGCCAAGGCAACAAAGGAGTGGCTCAAATAGAAGCACATTAAGGTCATGGAGTGGCCTATCCAGTCTCCAGACCTTAATCCCATCGAAAACTTATGGAGGGAGCTGAAGATCCGAGTTGCCAAGCGACAGCCTCGAAATCTTAATGATTTACAGATGATCTGCAAAGAGGAGTGGGCCAAAATTCCATTTAACATGTGTGCAAACCTTATCATCAACTACAAAAAACGTCTGACTGCTGTGCTTGCCAACAAGGGTTTTGCCACCAAGTATTAAGTCTTGTTTGCCAAAGGGATCAAATACTTATTTCTCCTTGCACAATGCAAATAAATATATATAATTGTGACAATGTGATTTTCTGTTTTTCTTTTAATATGATCTATCTCTCACTGGTAAAATTAACCTAGCCTAAAAATTCTAGACTGTTAATGTCTTTGACAGTGGGCAAACTTACAAAATCAGCAAGGGATCAAATACTTATTTCCTTCACTGTATATACACTTATCTTTTGTTGCCAATAGCTGCATTTATCTCTCTTTCTTTGAACTGAAGTGGCCACATCCTGAAAATTCAACGTCTCATGGATGTCAGATATTAAATACATAATCCAACTAAATCTAAATCTCGACTCTTTATAAGATTTGGGCGATTACTCAGAATTTGTGATATCTAGATGTGACTAGATGTATATGGTTAGGCATCACACCTGTTACTGAGGCAGTGATAAACAATATTTCATATTTCTCATGTTTTGCCCCTCTTGTCCCTGAAGATACCCTAATGAATGGTTTGTCCTATTAGAATAGTGTATTTTCCAAGCACCAGTCTTAGGTACAGAAGACACAGCTGGTAGGTGACAATGCAGGATCTTATCGAGGTCTTAAATTTGTCACTGACATTGAGTAGAGGGGCTCCTGGTACATATTCATACACTCTTAGTGCAGCATGTGTAATCCTGGCTGTCAGAGACTTTACATTGGCAGCCAAGACCTGACACTGGATCCTACATTAATTAACCCCTTCAGGACTGAGCCTGTTTTGGCCTTGTGGACGCAGCCAATTTTTTCAAATTTGACATGTGTCACTTTATGTGGTAATAACTTGGGAATGCTTTTACCTATCCAAGCGATTCTGAGATTGTTTTCTCGTGACATATTGTCCTGTAAGTTAGTGGAAAAATGTGATCAATAAATTCAGTATTTATTTGTGAAAATCACCAAACTTTAGAGAAAATTTTCAAAAATTATCATTTTTCGAAATTTTAATGTATCTGCTTGTAAGAAAGATAGTAATACCACACAAATTATTTACTAATTAACATATCCCATATGTCTACTTTAAGTTGGCATCGTTTTTTGAACGTCCTTTTATTTTTCTAGGACGATACAAGGCTTAGAACTTTAGCAGAAATTTCTCACATTTTCAAGAAAATTTCCAAAACCTATTTTCATAGGTACCAGTTCAGTTCTGAAGTGGCTTTGAAGGCCTTATATATTAGAAACTCCCATAAGTCACCCAATTTTAAAAACTGCACCCCTTAAAGAATTCAATACAGTATTTAGAAAGGTTCTTAACCCTTTAGGGTATGTGCACACGACCTCTTCTCACACGTAATGGAGGCCTTTTACGCCTCGAATTACGCCTGAAAAGATGGCTCCAATACGTCGGCAAACATCTGCCCATTGCTTGCAATGGGTCTTACGATGTTTTGTGCAGACGAGCTGTCATTTTACGCGTCGCTGTCAAAATACGGCGCGTAAAATGACGGCTCGTCAAAAGAAGTGCAGGACACTTCTTGGGACGTTTTTGGAGCCGTTTTCTCATAGACTCTATTGAAAACAGCTCCAAAAACGGCCTTAAAAAACACCGCGAAAATGCAGCGAAAAACGCGAGTTGCTTAAAAAAACTTCTTAAAATCAGGAGCTGTTTACCCTTGAAAACAGCTCCGTATATTCAGACGTATTTTGTTAATCGTGTGAACATACCCTCAGGTGTTTCACAGGAATTAAAGCAATGTAGAGGGGAAATTTACAAATTTCTTTTCTTTGTCGGAAAATCCCTTTTAATCCATTATTTTCTGTAACACAAAAGGTTTTACCAGAGAAACGCAACTCAATATTTATTGCCCAGATTCTGCAGCTTTTAGAAATACCCCACATGTGGCCCTAGTGCGGTAATGGACTGAAGCACAGACCTCAGAAGCAAAGGAGCACCTAGAGGATTTTGGGGCCTCCTTTTTATTAGAATATATTTTAGGCACCATGTCAGGTTTGAAGACGTCTTGTGGGGCCAAAACAGCGGAAACACCCCCCAAAAAGACACCATTTGGCAAACTACACCCCTCAAGGAATTCATCAAGGGGTATAGTGAGCATTTTAACCCCACAGGTTTTTTTGCTGAATTTAGTGGAATTAGTCTGATAAAACTTACCAATTATCAATTTTTACAAGGAATAAAGAAGAAAAAGCGCCCCAAGATTTGTAAAGCAATTTCTCCTGATTACGGCAATACCCCATATGTGGTAATACACGGCTGTTTGGACACACGGCAGGGCTCAGAAGTGAAGGAGCGCTATTTGGCTTTTGGAGCTCAAGTTTACTCAATTGGTTTTTGGGTGTCATGTCGCATTTGCAAAGCTCCTGAGGAACCAAAACAGTGGACACCCCCCAGAAGTGACCCCATTTTGGAAACTACAGCCCTAAAAATAATTTGTCTAGGGGTATATTGAGCATTTTGATCCCATAGGTTTTTTGCTGAACTTAGTGTTCTTAGGCCGTCAAAACTTCTATTGTATTTTATTCTTTTTTACGGCGTTCACCGTGCATTATAAATGACATATTGAATTTATTCTGTGGGTTGACGCGATTCCTGCAATACCATATGTATATAGATTTTTTATGTTTTACGGTGTTTGCACGATAAAATCACGGTTTTAAAAAAAATTATTTACTTTGCTATTCTAAGAGCCACAACTTTTTTATTTTTCTATCAGGAAAGCTGTGTGAGGGCTTGTTGTTTTGCAGAACAAACTGTAGTTTTTATTGGTACAATTTTTGGGTATATGCGACTTTTTGATCCCTATTTATGCAATTATTTGTGAGCTGAAGTGACTAAAAATAGCGATTCCGGTATTGTTTTCTTATAAAAAAAAATTATGCCGGTCACCGTGCGGGATAAATTACATTACATTTTTATAGTTCAGGCTGTTACGAACGCGGCGATACCAATTATGCATAATTTATTTATTTATTTCATTTTTTTCTAATAATAAAGGACTTTATAAGGGAAAAAGGATGATTTTAAAATTGTATTATTTTGACATTTACATTTGGAAAATTTTTTGTAACTTTATTTAACTTTTTTTTTTTAGTCCCACTAGGGACTTGAAGATCCAATTGTTGGATTGTTGTTATAATACGCTGCAATACCTATGTTTCACACTGACAGGAGGCATATTAGGTCCTGCCTCTGGCAGGACCTAATCGCCTTCCATAGATGGCAGACCTGAAGCCTTTGTTGGGCTTCTGGTTGCCATAGCAATCGCCCCCGCAACAATCGGCCCCCGCAATCGCGTAGCGGGATGCCGATGTTGCTATAACAACTTAAATGTGGCGGTCGCTATTGACTGCCAAATTTAAGGGGTTAATCGGTTCGGATCACCACTGTGATCCGACCCGATGTTTTCACCCAGTACTAAGGCAGCTAGTAGCAGCCTGTACTGGGAGATGCCGAGCTGCGGGGACCGCCTGTGTGCTCTGTTTTAGAGCCCACGTAGATTAATGGGCTGCAGGCACAAGTACCAGTAATGCAGCCCGTTAATCTACGTGGGGTGGTCGGGAGGGGGTTAAAGAGGATCTGTCACTAGTTTAGTAATGCCCTATCTCCTAGCTAATCCGATGGGCGCTGTCACACTGATAATGCTAGTGAAAATTGTGTCCCAAATCGTTTATTATTTTAAATGTTATAAGCATTTTTTTAAAATATGTAAATGAGACTTTTTTAGACAAGTTGGAGGAAACAGCAGCGATTCTCCTGAGGTGGAGCTTCCTCACAGCCTCTGACGCTGTCCAATCAGCATGAAGCTGCTTCACACAGTGTGAGAGACATTCTAGAGGGAAGGGGGATCACTTCAAACAGCCATATCTCGGGCTGTGGACCACCTAGAACAGCGGTTCTGGTGACATATGAAAGAGGAGATTCTAATCTTTCATATGATACAAGGATCCTAGTTACAGTTCTAGCTGTGACACAACCGGAGATATCACAATTTGAGTATACAGTCAGGAATGGAAGCTGTATACTATATGACCACGCTGTGTTGCTGGGCAGGGAAGAGGGAGAAGCTGTATGCTGATTGGACAGCATCATACAAAAAAAATTACATCGCCCAGAGTGAAAAGAAAGAGTCACCTCCTATTTGGCTATTGGAGACACATTATTATATTTACAAAAATGCTCATAACTAATGACTAACTAACAAATAATAAACGTTTTTGAAAACAAATCACACTGTAGTTATCAGCAGCAAAGCGCCTATTAGATTAGTTAGGAGATAGGGAATTAATAAACTGGTGACAGAGTCTCTCTAAAGGGAATGCATGAGATTAGAAAAAAGGGTCTGTTTTTTTCCTAGAAACAGCACCACTCTTATCTAGGGGATGTGTCTGGTATTGCAGCTCAGGCCTGTTAAAGGGAATGAGGTTGGCTACCATACCAGACACAGCCAATGAACAAGAATTTCTGGAAAGTTTCTGGAAAAAAACATTTAAATTTTTTTCTTTCTTACAATTGCTTTATTGAAGGGGACAGGGTCAGTAGAAACAGACTTTAACACTTGGCTTATGAAAAATCCTTTAACATATAATTTCATACCATAAGCTAGCATTTCTACATATTTTATGTAGACTGATTTTTACAATAGTGCCACCTGGTGGATTTTGCTATATGGACTAGTTAAATTAAGATGACATTTATTAAAGTAAAATTAACTTATATGCGCTTATATTTGGAATGCAATGTGCCAAATCCACGTACATCCTACACCTTAGGCTATGCTATTTAGAAGGAGTGTGTGTGTGTGTATGTGTGTGTGCGTGCGTGCGTGCGTGTGTGTGTGTGCGTGTAATGCAGGCAAATAGATTTGGGTACAAAGATGAAATATAGTTCTTGTAAAAGGTTCTCCGCTGCAACTTTTTGTGATAAATTCTTTAATATCAACGAACACAAATATCTGTAATTCAATTTGTCTACATAAAAGCATCAATAAATCTGCCTTGGTTTAAATGTAAAAAGCAACATTGCGGAAAGCAATGATTTAAGTTTTTTTTATTAGGTAACATCATTTTAAAAAGTAGTAAAAATTTCTTAAACAATCTATAAAAGTAAACCATAAGAAGTAATGGGCTCATAATGTCTTCAAGGAATAATATAAAACACAGATCACAATGAAACTTGTCATGTGCAGTATCTGGTATTTTTTCAAGCAAAATCACTTTTAGGCCGGGTTCACACATAGCGTGAATACTGCAGAAAATCAGTAGCAGCAAAGTGGATTCGATTTGAACAAATCTCATCCAAGCGCTGCGTAAATGATGAGTGAAAAAATGCTCAGAAATTGACTTTCGGTGCGTTTTTTTTAATTCGCAGCATCAATTGTATTTGCGTAATCGCTGCTTTTGTGTTGCGTGAAAAAATAGTGAATCCGCTGAAAAAAGCGCAACTCTGATTTTGTTTTTATACTTACCCAGAATTCTGTGCTTCTTTGTGCAGGCTGGCTTCCTGGTGATGACGTCTCATCCCATGTGACCGCTGCAGCCAATTACAGGCTGCTGTGGCCACATGGGATGAAACGCCATCCCACGAGGCCGGTCTGCAGGACGTCAGTGGGTAAGTATGTTAATTTTTTTTTATGTGTAGTTTTCTGCAGCGGACATCCCGGGCAAAAAAACTGCGCCACAATTTGGTGCGTTTTTTTCGGCTGGAATTCCCTGTGGGCAACAGGACGGATACGCTGTGAATGTCTGCGCAGCATGTGAACTTGGCTTTATTGTGAACATTAAGGATTTGTTTTCTTATTTTCAGTGTGGACTTTTAACACAATGCTAGTGAGTAGGGTTTTTAAAACCCCATCCACACTTTATTTTTAGTTTCACCGAACAGAACTACAGGAGGACAGATCCCAGGGTACCAGGTACAAAGAAACTTGGAAGGTAGGGATTTTGGGGGTTGAAACCTCTGTTGACTTTAGATAATTACTTGTGTTTGGCAAGTTGTTTCATTTCTTCAGTGGGAGACAGTGAACCTACAATGTGATACTAGGAATACCCCTTTAACAGAAGATGAAGAAGAGCTGCTGCAAGTTAAAGCACAGAGGAATACATAATCACACACAGCCCCATACTAAGTAGATAATAAACAATGTAAATACTCCTCTATATTACTTATGTAACACCCATGGCCACAGGCCGTCGGGATTACTCACCTCCTGACGGCCGCAGCCATAGATCTGTGAGCGCTGGCCCGCATCTCGTCAAGAGACGCCAGTGCTCACTTCCGCTTCACTCGTACCCGGCCTTAAAGGGTCAGCGCGCGCACCTGAATAGTATGTAAAAATAGCCCATGATCACCCTGGAAAATAAGAAGGGCCCTGTCCCTTCCTTCATTGCCTGAGCGTTGTTGTGTTTACTCGTGTTAGTTTTTGCAAATGGTCCCTTAGTGTTTTCCAGTTCCCAGTGTTCCCATACCTGCTACCTGTATCCTGCATCCCGTGCTACCTTGTTCCTGTGCCATAGAGAGTTGGAGTCGTGTTGTGCCGTATACTACGCCTTCTGTGTTACACCGCGCCTGGTCTCTGTCTGCTGCCCAGGTCCCATCTGAGCCTACCATCACTACTGCCTGAATTAACACAGGTACCTTTTTTCGAACTATAGACATTGACTTGGTATCCTGTTGCTGCTATCCCGCTACGGCAGTACGGCCCAGTGGGTCCACATACCCATAGAACATGACAACTTAACTGGAGGTTACCTTTAAGCAGTTAGTTTTCTAACATTTGACTTTGATATGCAGATCTACTGCATGTTCTGTTTTCACTCATATTTTAGGGAGCATCTGGCAAAATAGAAAATTAGCCCCAGCCTGATATATGGTGTGTTTAAAAAGGCTAAGGAGTCTGAATGAGCCCTTAGTAGTACAGTAGGTGTGAAATCACTGGCGTAGCTATAGGGGTCGCAGCGGTCGCAATTGCGACCGGGCCCCGAAGCCAGGGGGGCCCACGGCCCCCTGCACCACATCAATAAAAAGTTACTATAGTAACTCGGGCCGCGGGCCCCTGTTACTATAGTAACATACTTTACTTACCTTCCTGGTTCCGGATCACAGCGGAGGTCCTGACATCAAGCGCTGTGCGCAGCGCATGACGTCACAGCGCTATGCGCCGCGCACAGCATCGAGACGACAGAACTCCCGCCGCGGCCGAAGAGGAAGGTAAGGTTAGCCCTGACTGGCGGGGTCCGACTCCCGGCACCCGCCAATCAGCTGTTTTGAAGGGGCCGCAGCACTCGTACGAGAGCTGCTCCCCTTCATTCCTGTCACTTCATTCCGGTCACACTGTGAATCCGTGTCGGCGATTCACAGTGTGGGCGAGTAGTGAAATGAAGGGGAAGCAGCTCTCGTACGAGTGCTGCGGCCCCTTCAAAACAGCTGATTGGCGGGTCCCGGGAGACACATCAGCTATTGATGGCCTATCCTGAGGATAGGCCATCAATGTTTAGGGACTGCACAACCCCTAAGCCTACGATGTATCAGGCTTAGGGGGCCCATGAGACAGGATCACAGATTGTGTAATCCTGTCTGCTGGGCCCTGTATCTAAGCCAATCACATGGTAGGCTTAGATACATGGCCCATGCGTGATCCTGTCTGCTGGGCCCTGTATCTAAGCCAATCACATGGTAGGCTTAGATACATGGCACATGCGTGATCCTGTCTGCTGGGCCCTGTATCTAAGCCAATCACATGGTAGGCTTAGATACATGGCCCATGTGTGATCCTGTCTGATGGCCCTGTATCTAAGCCAATCACATGGTAGGCTTAGATACATGGCCCATGCGTGATCCTGTCTGCTGGGCCCTGTATCTAAGCCAATCACATGGTAGGCTTAGATACATGGCCCATGTGTGATCCTGTCTGATGGGCCCTGTATATAAGCCTACCACACTGCAGGTTTAGATACAGGGCCCCAGCACACAGTAATCTTATACTGTATAAGATTACTGTCTGCTGGACCCTGTATCTAAGCCTACGTTGTGGTAGGCTTAGATACAGGGTCCCACAGACAGTATCACACATGGGCCCTGTATCTAAGCCTAACACACGTGTTACTAATCTTTTTTTGTGTGTTTTCTTACAGGTTCGGTCGTTGGACTACGTCGGATTCCAAGACTACTTCGATGACAGCTTTTTTTTTTATTAATAAAATGGTTAATGAGGGCTGTGTGGGTTTTTTTTTTATTCCAATAAAATATTTTTTCTGTCTTTGTGTTTTTTTTTAAACTATATTACTACCGCCTTAGTAATGGCCGCCGGCTGATTGACAGCATCCATTGCTAAGGCGGGGCTTAGTGTTAGCCGATGCAGAGGCTAACACTAACCCCCTTTATTACCCCGGTACCCACCGCCACCAGGGGTGCTGGGAAGAGCCGGGTACCTGACCATCTGTAGTGATGGTCGGCCACTGGGGTGGCCGCAGGCTGGTATTATCAGGAGGGGAAAGGCCAAAAACAGTGGCCTTTCCTACCCTGGTGATGCTAGGCTGCTGCTGCTTTATTGTATCTGGCTGGTTATGAAAAATGGGGGGGACCCCACGTCATTTAAAAAAATAAAAAATAAATAACGATGTGGGGTCCCCCCCAATTTTCATAACCAGCCAGATACAACACAGCAGCAGCAGGCAGCATTACAAGGGTGGGAAGGGCCACTGTTTTTGGCCTTCCCCAGCCTAATACTACCAGCCTGCGGCCACCCCGGTGCCTGCCCGTCACTACAGATGGACGGGTACTGGTTCGTACCCGGCTCTTCCCAGTACTCCTGGTGGCGGTGGGTACCGGGGTAATAATGGGGGTTAGTGTAGCCTCTGCAGCGGCTAAAATTAAGCCCCGCCTTAGTAATGGAGGTTGTCAATCAGTCGGCGGCCATTACTAAGGCGGTGATAATAAAGTTTAAAAAGATACAAGCACATAGAAAAAATATTTTATTGAAATAAAAAAACACAACCCTCATTAACCATTTTATTGAGAATAAAAAAAACGCCATCATTGAAGTCCTCGAATCCGAAGTCCAACAACCGAACCTGTAAAAAAAACACAAACACACAAAAATAATCAGTAACACAAAGAAGCAAAATTATTATTCTTACCTATCCTGGGTCCAGCGCTGGAGACGCAATGTCAGCGAGCTGGGCCCTGTATCTTATCCAATCATGTGTGATACTGTCTGCTGAGCTGTGTATCTAATCCAATCATGTGTGATACTGTCTGCTGGGCCCTGTATCTAATCCTATCATGTGTGATACTGTCTGCTGAGCCACTGTATCTAATCCGATCATGTGTGATACTGTCTGCTGAGCCACTGTATCTAATACTATCATGTGTGATACTGCCTTCTGAGCCACTGTATCTAATCCTATCATGTGTGGTTCTCTCTGCTGAGCCACTGTATCTAATCCTATCATGTGTGGTACTGTCTGCTGAGCCACTGTATCTAATCCTATCATGTGTGATACGGTCTGCTGGGCCACTGTATCTAATCCTATCATGTGTGATACTGTCTGCTGAGCCACTGTATTTAATCCTATCATGTGTGATACTGTCTGCTGGGCCACTGTATCTAATCCTATCATGTGTGATACTGCCTTCTGAGCCACTGTATCTAATCCTATCATGTGTGATACTGTCTGCTCAGCCACTGTATCTAATCCTATCATGTGTGATACTGTCTGCTGGGCCACTGCATCTAATCCTATCCATAGTTTATAGGGTCGTAGTGCTATAGATATGCTATGCTGTCTCATATACACACTTTTTTTTGGGCGGACACATATGTATTGGGGCTATTTCCCTGAGGGTATGTTCACACGGCAGCGTCTGTTACGGCTGAAATTACGGTGCTGTTTTCAGGAGAAAACAGCACCGTAATTTCAGCCGTAATGGCATGTGCAGGCGTCTTTCGCTGCGTCCATTACGGACGTAATTGGAGCTGTTTTTCTATGGAGTCCATGGAAAACGGCTCCAATTACGTCTGAAGAAGTGACCTGCACTTCTTTGACGCGGGCGTCTTTCTTACGCGCTGCCTTTTGACAGCGGCGCGTAAAAAAAAAATGACCGTCGGCACAGAACATCGTAAGACCCATTCAAATGAATGGGCAGATGTTTGCCAACGCTTTTGAGGCGCATTTTCGGACGTAATTCAATGCTAAAACGCCCGAATTACGTCCGTAAATAGGGTGTGTGAACCCAGCCTTAGTGACGCCCCGGCTGCTAGTGCTGCATTGTTGGGTCACTTAGGAGACCCAGCGATGCAGCTGAAAGCTGCGGACCGTCGGCCATGAGAAGTTTGCGGGGGGGGGGGGGCCAGTAAGAATTTTTGCATCGGGGCCCATGAGCCTTTAGCTACGCCCCTGTGTGAAATGCACCACTGAGGTAAGCATCTTCACCGTGTATACCTAGCAGACAATCCCACAAGCTCATTCATAGGTCAAAGTCCCTATCCCTTCAGAATGCTTTCATCTTGTAAATGGAGATCCCTTATAATTAGATGCTAGTCACAGCATCTGATTGTAAAAGCTTATGATTATAATATGTATACAGTCAACAAATTTATTTTAGATACAAAACAAACTAAACATAAATCTAAACAGATGCATTATGTTAAGGCAAATAAAGTAATTAATTTCGACACATTTCTGTCCAAATTGATAGCAGTGTTCGCAGGTAAATTCTTATTTATTAGGACAATGTAATGAACAGCGGTTGTGTGAGCCACTGCTGGAAGCGGAATAACCCTTAAGGAAATGACACAACAGCACCCGCAATGTAGCACTCCAGAGATATGGAGATAAAGTATTCATTTCTAATCAGGAATTCACTATTTAATGGCTATTATTAATATATTTGTCGTTTAAAGTGCGCTTATAGATCAACAGTTATTAAACAGTACATTGATGAGTTCTGCGAAATAATACATTGTAACACATAATACACCTTTTACAAACAATGAAAAGCAATATTAAAGCTGGTGTGCCAAATATACTTTTAAATACAAACCTAGTCAAAAGTCAAGGACAAGAATCATTCTCAATGTGAATTATTTAGGTTGTATTTAAGATGGCGGCTTTTAAGATGGTAGAGCATTATGGTGGCAGCTAATGTTCTAATACATAAGGTCAATGATGAGATCCATGCAACAAGGTTATTTGCAATAGGCAATATAATTTCTTTAACTTTACATAATCGTTTAAGCATAATTGCAACTGTATGTAAATGCATTGACTTGTTGAATGCCCTGATAATGTAAAATATGTTGGAAGAACCTTTAAAAAAAGTACACTACCGTTCAAAAGTTTGGGGTCATCCAGACAATTTTGTGTTTTCCATGAAAACTCACACTTATATTTATCAAATGAGTTGCAAAATGACTACGGAATATAGTCAAGACATTGACAAGGTTAGAAATAATGATTTTTATTTGAAATAATAATTTTCTCCTTCAAACTTTGCTTTCGTCAAAGAATGCTCTATTTGCAGCAATTACAGCATTGCAGACCTTTGGCATTCTAGCTGTTAATTTGCTCAGGTAATCGGGAGAAATTTCACCCCATGCTTCCAGAAGCCCCTCCCACAAATTGGATTGGCTTGATGGGTACTTCTTGCGTACCATACGGTCAAGCTGCTCCCACAACAGCTCTATGGGGTTGAGATCTAAGTGACTGCGCTGGCCACTCCATTACAGATAGAATACCAGATGCCTGCTTCTTCCCTAAATAGTTCTTGCATAATTTGGACATGTGCTTTGGGTCATTGTCCTGTTGTAGGATGAAATTGGCTCCAATCAAGCGCTGTCCACAGGGTATGGCATGGCGTTGCAAAATGGAGTGATAGCCTTCCTTATTCAAAATCCCTTTTACCTTGTACAAATCTCCCACTTTACCAGCACCAAAGCAACCCCAGACCATCACATTACCTCCACCATGCTTGACAGATGGTGTCAGGCACTCTTCCAGCATCTTTTCAGTTGTTCTGCGTCTCACAAATGTTCTTCTGTGTGATCCAAACACCTCAAACTTCGATTCGTCTGTCCATAACACTTTTTTCCAATCTTCCTCTGTCCAATGTCTGTGTGCTTTTGCCCATATTAATCTTTTCCTTTTATTAGCCAGTCTCAGATATGGCTTTTTCTTTGCCACTCGGCCCTGAAGGCCAGCATCCCGGAGTCGCCTCTTCACTGTAGACGTTTACACTGGCGTTTTGTGGGTACTATTTAATGAAGCTGCCAGTTGAGGACCTGTGAGGCGTCTATTTCTCAAACTAGAGACTCTAATGTACTTGTCTTGTTGCTCAGTTGTGCAGCGGGGCCTCCCACTTCTCTTTCTACTCTGGTTAGAGCCTGTGTGTGCTGTCCTCTGAAGAGAGTAGTACACACCGTTGTAGGAAATCTTCAGTTTCTTGGCACTTTTTTCACATGGAATAGCCTTCATTTCTAAGAACAAGAATAGACTGTCGAGTTTCACATGAAAACTCTCTACTTCTAGCCATTTGGAGAGTTTAATCGAACCCACAAATGTAATGCTCCAGATTCTCAACTAGCTCAAAGGAAGGTCATTTTTATAGCTCCTCTAAACAGCAAAACTGTTTACAGCGGTGCTAACATAATTGCACAAGGGTTTTCAAGTGTTTTCTAATCATCCATTAGCCTTCTAACACAGTTAGCAAACACAATGTACCATTAGAACACTGGAGTGATGGTTGCTGGAAATGTTCCTCTATACACCTATGTAGATATTGCATTAAAAACCAGACGTTTGCAGCTAGAATAGTCATTTACCACATTAACAATGTATAGAGTGTATTTATGATTAATTTAATGTTATCTTCATTGAAAAAAACTGTGCTTTTCTTTCAAAAATAAGGAAATTTATAAGTGACCCTTAACTTTTGAACGGTAGTGTATATAATTTCAAAGTGGTGCAGTTTCTTGCAATATTAGCAGCTTATCATAGTGCCTTATTTACACAAATGTATGTAGGATCTCTAACACATGGATCCTAAAAACAGTGTTATTGCATTTTAATATAAATTCCACCACCTCAAAATGTGGTATACAGTTTTTTCCAAGTCTGCATAAAAGACAATGCAGCATGCTCCAACGGATTCCGCATATCTTACCAAGTTCTCCCCTACATGCAGTGATTTAAAAAACATGGAACTATAGTAAATAGGTTGCAATATTGTGCTCGATAAGGTTCCGTATTGCACAAAGTATGAGGCTTTACAGAGTGGACTACCCATTAGAATAGTTTGCAACCCCTGCCTCAGAGTCAAGTGCATATGTACCATGGTGGCAATGTAGTTGGTGGTCCCAATTTTGATTACCCTCATCACCATGGGCACTGCAATGTCAACAAACAAGGTAAGCGGAAATGTATGTCATCCCTGATCGCTCTGTGATTGACAGCCACCCTCCTTACGGCTGGGATCAGAGAGAACTCAGGTCCTGTCGTTTGTCATTTAATTCCTGAAGCCCTGTCCTGTCCCTGTCAGCCCCAGCAACATGATCGCTAGGACTGACTGGGAAATTGTAAAAGCCCCCAGTGCTGTCCAGTAATAGTGTGTTTTAAGGCATATCTTAGGTATGCCCTAACAAATGCCTGGGCATTTTACATGCATAGGAAGTAATGTAGTGTCATAAAGATATATGAGAGGAAATAATGTTAAAAAAAAATAGTTAAAAGGTAAAAGTCCCCTAATGGGATGAAAAAAAATATTTGTTATTTCAGCAAACTTGCAAAAGCATATAAAACAAATACTTATTTTATATATCCTTACATGTGTCTTGACCTGTACAATGACATTAAGCCCTTTATTAATTGCTATACTACCATGCTACTGCAGATTTGCTCCTTCCCTGACAAGCAGGACAGAAAGCTTTTTCTATTGGCTGCTCTGCAGTGAACAGGGGATCACTATGCAGAGGCCTGGCTTTGGGGACAGAGAGTGAGTATTGCCCCATGCACACGACTGTACAGAGTGGGCCATTTATATGGATACACCTAAATAAAATGGGAATGGTTGGTGATATTAACTTCCTGTTTGTGGCACATTAGTATATGGGAGGGGGGAAACTTTTCAAGCTGGGTGTTGACCATGGCGGCCATTTTGAAGTCGGCCACTTTGTATCCAACTTTCGTTTTTTCAATGGGAAGAGGGTCATGTGACACATCAAACTTATCGAGAATTTCACAAGAAAAACAATGGTGTGCTTGGTTTTAACGTTACTTTATTCTTTCATGAGTTATTTACAAGTTTCTGACCACTTATAAAATGTGTTCAAAGTGCTGCCCATTGTGTTGGATTGTCAATGCAACCCTCTTCTCCCACTCTTCACACACTGATAGCAACACCGCAGAAGAAATGCTAGCACAGGCTTCCAGTATCCGTAGTTTCAGTTGCTGCACATCTCGTATCTTCACAGCATAGACAATTGCCTTCAGATGACCCCAAAGATAAAATTCTAAGGGGGTCAGGTTGGGAGGCATTTCTTCTGCGGTGTTGCTATCAGTGTGTGAAGAGTGGGAGAAGAGGGTTGCATTGACAATCCATCACAATGGGCAGCACTTTGAACACATTTAATAAGTGGTCAGAAACTTGTAAATAACTCATGAAAGAATAAAGTAACGTTAAAACCAAGCACACCATTGTTTTTCTTGTGAAATTCTCGATAAGTTTGATGTGTCACATGACCCTCTTCCCATTGAAAAAACTAAAGTTGGATACAAAATGGCCGACTTCAAAATGGCCGCCATGGTCAACACCCAGCTTGAAAAGTTTCTTTAATATTAAAAGTTTTTTTAATATCACCAACCATTCCCATTTTATTTAGGTGTATCCATATAAATGGCCCACCCTGTAGATTTCGTCCGTAATTACGTACCATTCATTTCTATGGCCGACGGACACCTTCCCGTATATTTACACCCATGAGGAAGCCAGATCGTGGCGATACACGTGGGGCACTTAGATCCCTTCTCTCCTCTTTTGGATATTATGCCATTATGCTGCAATTGATTCAAACGGTTTGATGCAAGATTATTTATATTTCATGTTCATGTCATTGCTATGGTATCTGAGGGGTGTTTAGGCAGTCTAGTGGGGGCTCTTTAGTCTAGTCACTTATCAGGGTGGCATCCCCCTTGAGATTAGGTTTAGCATGTTTTTTCTATTTTAAATGATTTTATATGGCTATGTGGTATGTGTACTTCTAATAAAACATATTTTTTGTAAGATAAAGTTTTAGATTTTTGCCTCATACATACCCATTTGTTCTTTGTCCGTGATTACGGGCACGGTCGTGTGCATGGGGCCTATGTGTGTGCACTCAGGACATGCACATTGCTACACACCTTGAACACCAGGTGGCTCAATACTATGTAATTAAATGTCGTAACTCTTGACTGGATTATTTTTGTAACAACGTGTAAATGGCAAACTGTTTATTTTTTAATGATCTATACAATAATTATAATATTTAATGGTAGGGCAACCCCTTTAAGGGGTTTAAGCAGTGGCGTAGCTATAGGGGTCGCAGCGGTCGCAGCTGCGACCGGGCCCCTAAGCCTGGGGGGCCCACGGGCCCCCGTTGCCATACAGCATGTTTTCTAACTAAATCTTCTGTGCCGTGAAGCCGGCACTTCCGGGTTACGGTCACATGGTACACTTAGTGTACCATGTGACCGTGTTGTCACGTGACACGGCTTCCAGACAGAGCAGAAGAGTCGGTGCGGAGGACTCCAGGTAAGCTGCAGTGTAATGTAATGTATTGTGTTGTAACGTTATGTATTGTAATGTAATGTATGTGATGCCTTGTAATGTATTGTGTTGTATGCGGAGGAGAGGGGGGAGCGTTAAATCACAGCCCCCCTCTCCTCCACCGCAAACTGCACAATACAGTATAATACACATGAGTGTATGAGAGCGGGACTGCGGCTGTGTAATACAGTCACTGCCCCGCTCCTGAGTCCTGATAACAAGTGCGCGCTGTCAGGATGATGTGATGCGGTCGGCGCTGCACTAATGATCTGCGGCACTGAAGACAGAACATGGCGGGCGCGCTACAAAAAACCCCCATGTTCTGTCCTCAATGCCTGAACCGCCGCTCATTAGTGCAGCGCCGGCCGCATCTCCTCATGCTGACCGCGCGCGCATTTATATCAGGAGCGGGGCAATGGCTGTATTACACAGCCGCAACCCCGCTCTATAACGGCGGAGATCAGAGAAACCGCTCATCTCCGCCGCTATTCTCCTGAATGCTGCGATCAAAGCTGACTGCAGCATTCAGGGGAAAATGAGAAGGGGGGATGCCCCTGGATCGCGTCACAGGGAATTCCTGTGACGCGATTAAGGGACATACCATATATGGGCAGACAGCCCAGGGTCTGTTGAAGGACCCCAGGGCTGTCCTACCATATTTCCTGTTGTTAGGGCATACTGAGGTATGTCCTAACAACTGCCTGTGTACTATCCGTCCACAGGCTAATGTACTGGCATATAGCTATAGGCCAGTACATTGAAGTTTAAAAATAAAATAAAAACAAAGTAATGTTAAATAAAAAAAATACACATACACCTTTTTTATAATAAACTTTAAAATAAGTCTCAATACATAAAACATACACATAATCGGTATTGGCGTGGCCGTAATAACCTGCACAACAATTTTTTTGCATCATTTATGATGTGTACTCTGTAAAAAAATAAAATAAAAATTGCTTTCTATCACTTAGGCCCCATTCACACGACCGTGCCCGCAATCAGGGCCCGCGATTGCGGGCACGGCCGGCTGCCGACTGCCACCCGCATTTTCGGGCCGTGCTCCCATACAAAGTATGGGAGAACGGCCCGCAAAATGCAAAAGGACGGACATGTTCCATAATTTTCGGAACATTTCTACGGCACGGACACCCATCCGTAGCGCTACGGAAATGTGTCCGCGCTCAATGAAAGTGAATGGAGGTTATTTACGGTCGTGTGCATGGGGCCTAATTGTGAGGCACGAGGTGCGATGATGAATTTAACCTCCATGTGCCTCACATTAATAGTAATTAACCCCATCATGTACCTTACACATTAACCCATTATGACTGAGAAACATGATGAGGTTAATTACTATTAATGTGAGGCACATTCAAAATTCATCATCACACCTCGCGCCTCACCTCAGAAAAGGGAAGAGCTTTTTATTTTATTTTATTACTGTTGGCAAAGTAAACGAAGTATCGGTATCGAAGTCCAAATTTTGGTATCGTGACATCCCTACACTGTGGGTCGCGTCCCCCTGGGGGTTCGTGAGTCACTCACCGAGGTCCCGGTTCCAATCAATGCTGGAGCAAGGAGCTGACATCTCCTTGATCCAGCATTCCCTGTGCCGTGAGCGGCTCGACGCAGGCAGGCGGGATGTAGCGACATCATCGCGCCTTCCTGCGCTGAGTCACTCATAGTACACACCGGAGGAGGCGAAGGATCCTCCACTCGACGTGGGAACGGGGATAGGTAAGTAATTATGCACATATGGGGGCATTATACTGTATGGGGGGGGCTGATATTGCGGGGGGGCATTATACTGTATGGGGGCTGATATGGGGAGCATTATACGGTATGGGGCTATTATGGGGGGGGGGGCAGTATACGGTATGGGGCTATTATGGGGGGGGGCAGTATACGTTATGGGGCATTATATTGTGTGGGGGCAGCTATGGGAGCATTAACTGTGGGGGCAGCTATGGGAGCATTAACTGTGTGGGGGCATTATACTATGGGGGCTGTTGGGCAAGGCGTCTGGGCATAGGAGCGCGCAGGGGTCTGATGATGATGGTGGTGCTGGGGAGGGGTAGGGGGGCCCAAGCTGAATTCTTGCACCCGGGCCCATGAGCCTTTAGCTACGCCCCTGGGTTTAAGCCCCTCTCCTATGTGTATGTTGCTACTCAATGTCATGGTGTATTGTGTGATGTGTACTCCAGGATATTACCCTAGGATATCCAGCTTCTTAACTAAATCATAATTTATTTCTCTTGAGACATGAAGTCACACTGGGATTAAAAACATAAATTAAAAATTTTGGGTATCTATTTCAGGTTTAAACAGATTTTCTACCGTTTTTTCCTGTTATGTCCGTGTGTTTTGTGGTTCTGCTCACCTCAGATTACATCCTTTTGACACTTTTTCTCCTTGCCATAATAAAAAAGACTTAGTAGAAATAGTTGTCAGATCTCTCTAGAATACAATTCATCATCCGCTCTGCCTAATTAGTTCACTTGTTTCATTGTCTCCCTGTAGAATGAAAAGTGTGTCTACTGCAGGTGGTTATGAAGGATGTGGAAATAGATCACATTTTCTGACATAAAACTTTATACATGAAGAATAAACTTGTGTAAAATCTTCTCTTTTGGAATTCCATTAGTTATTTTAACACAGAAAAAGTTAACAAAGAACACACTGCTGCTGTGATCAATAAAGATAATAATGAAATCAAATTAGGACAAATATAATATATGTGTTATTACAATTCTATGAAGGAAATATGCTAGAAAATTACTAGTAATAAATGAGCTAACAAAATGTTGGTTTTTCTAAATAGGTCCACATTTTTGTGCTAATCATCCTTTGCATGAACATAGAGCAAAAATATTAAAATCGAAGTGCTTGCAGCCACGTTTAGCAAAGGCTTATGAGCTTGCTACATATCATTTATACATTGGGGTTATGTGGGGTTAGTGACTGCCTCCATTTTTTGTTCTTGCACTCCTCCCATTCTGCCCTGGGTGATTTTAATTAGTTAACTGCTGGTTCCCACCATCCCCAGATATATATGTAGGCTTAGTCCCAGTTCTGGGTGTATGTGCAGTGTAGGTCCCCACCTTATAGAGGTCGCCTTGTCGTGGCAGGTGGGCAAACACTTTTTGATCAAAATGTGCACTAAGAATCTCCCTATAATAGGTAGATTTAGCAGTTATGCATATTTATTTATATTTAGTGGTTTAGGTTACATTAGTGTTTGCAGTGTTCTGTCACCATTCTTTGTCTGCTGTATATTTGCAGTCACAGGTGTTCTTGCACCTGCATACACATTTTGTTGGAATGTGCTGTTCAAACTCTTGTGTTGTTTATGTGATCTGTCTATCTATCTATCTATCTATCTATCTATCTATCTATCTATCTATCTATCTATCTATCTATCTATCTATCTATCTATCTATCTATCTATCTATCTATCTATCTATCTCTCTCTCTCTCTCTCTCTCTCTCTCTATCCATCCATCCATCCATCCATCCATCATCTATCTATCTATCTATCTATCTATCTATCTATCTATCTATCTATCTATCTATCTATCTATCTATCTATCTATCTATCTATCTATCTATCTATCTATCTATCTATCTATCTATCTATCTATCATCATCTATCACAATAGGTATTATCTAAAGAAAGACAACAACACACTTAGTAGAAACAAGGATGATATTTGCATGGTCTCCTTAAGGGTACTATTGCATGACTGACATGGGCCGTTTAAACGAGTGCCGATCAACGAGAAAGCTCGTTGATTGGCGCTCGTTTTCTCCTATCACACAGAGCAATGATTGAATATGTATAGGGATGAGCGCTTATTACTACGATCACTCGTCCCCATACATTTTAATCATGTCGGTGCACGTTTCCCTGCTTACACAGAGAGATGTGCTGCCGACAACAATGATTTTTAATTCTGCATAAATAAGCAGATCAGCCCATGAACGAGCATTTATTCATTCATCAGCTGATCTTTGCTCTGTTTACACAGGGCAATTATTGGGAATGATCGTTCATATAAACGCTCGTTTGCCTGATTATTGGTCCATGTACCAGGGCATTAATAAAGAAAATACAAGGTTAATAAAGCCTTGTATAGTGGGGTTGCATTTCTAAAACTTTAGTACATACTGTTACAGCCGCAGTCATGGACCGCAACGTCCACTTACCTACCTCCCATATATCTTCCTCTTCCTGCCGACGTCTCCCTCCCTGGAGACGCCAGCACATGTGTCCGCTCTGTCCCGTAGTGTTCACTAGAGCGCACGAGCTCGTTCCCGGCCTTAAAGGGCTAGCGCGCGGATATGTGATTAATTATGCTCAGATCACGTTGAACTATAAAAAGGCCCTGCCCTTTTAATCCTTGCCTGAGCGTTGTTTGTAATTCCCATGTTAGTCTTGCAAATAGTTCCTTAGTGTTGTCCTGTACCCAGTGTTCCCGCGCCCTGATACCTGTATCCTGTATCCCGTGCCTTGTTATTGTTCCTAAGCCTGTTTAGTGATTGGAGTCATTTCCTGCTGCACCTGTTGTCACCCGCCACGTCTGGCACAACCTACTGCACCTGTTGTTCTCCGCCACGTGTGGCGCAACCTACTGCACCCGTTGTCATCCGCCACGTCTGGCATAACCTACTGCACCTGCTGTCATGCGCCATGTCTGGCGCAACCTACTGCATCTGCTGTTATTTGCCACGTCTGGCGCAATCTGCTGCACCTACTACCATCTGTGCCAGAGCCCCTGCCACCATCTAGACTATTTCAGGTATCCTTCTGCTACGTACTTGTACAGACTTTTGCATAGACTGTGACTTGGCCAGCTGCCTCTCCGCTACGGCGGAGCGGCCTAGTGGGTTCAAATAGATTGTGACACATACCCATTCAAATGAAAGCAGAATTCTACATTCCATCAGTAAAAATCCATCTGCATTCTGATTGATGGTTTCCTCTTGAAAATAACTTTTAAGAGAAGATAATTTTGGCATGACTTAAATAATTGACAATTGTTTTTGACATTTTTCTTTCTTATTTTTTAAGATTGTATGTTGCATTAATCATTGCAAAAATTAAGTGAAAACTAGTATGGGTTAAATATCTTATCTTTTTGTGAAAATTGTATGTAGTAAAATATCATAAATTAAACCATTTAAAAAAATTCTGAAGTAATTTATGTTGCTTCTTATCTATATGTGTAGGTTCACTATCATTACAAGAATTAGGATCCTTTTACACTGGCCAATATGGCCGTAACAACGAGCACCGATCAATGAGACAGCTCGTTGATCGGCGCTCCTTTGCTCCTTTCACAAGGAGCTATGATCAGTAAATGTATGGGAATGAGCGATTGTTACTAATCCATGCCCCATGCATTACCATCATGTCGGCAGCACATCTCCCTGTTTAAACAGGGAGATGTGCCGCCGACAATGATAATATTTTCTGCTGCAAAAAGGATGCGATCAGCGGATGAATGAGAGCAGATAATATTGTGCTCTAATGGCAGCAAGGATGTCACAGGATTACTACAACATGACATTAGGGTATTTTCTTTGGTACTGTAGCTTGCTTCCCAGCTGTAACTTGCAACAAAAAAGATATGTTTCATAAATTACATGCAGTGATATTTTCATCTCAGCCTTTTAACAGCGGATGAACATATTGGAGGAGATACCCAGAAGGAAAGATAAGGCAGAATGGATTGTTCTATCAGATGACAGCTGATTAAATTTGTGTTTACAATGTATAGGTGCAGTCTTGAAAAAATGTGTTACTCTATAGCTTGTAGACAAGCTACAGACATAGTGCTAAATGTTAACACTTTCTTAAAAAATCGGATGTCAGATGAGGTGTCAGTGAAATATGCCATTCATGGACTAGAGTAAACAACCATTGTCTGCATTCTATTCCTACAGCTAACTTTTGATGTGTGGTTTTGATGTATTTTAGGATCTCTACTACAAGCAACTTTACACTTTACAAAGGAATCTTTGAATACTGGGAAAAACTAACCAGGGGCGGATGTAGCAATCTGTAACTTGACCCTAATAACTTGCTGCAGCATAATAATTTATCACATGACACCACAAAAGCCATTGAAAAACTAGTCAGGTTTCTTGCCTTGCATTTAAAGGGTTTTTCCAGAAATATAATGTAATGACGGGATAGGGAGGAAGACAGGCGAGCCCTAATCTACCCGCCACTCAGTCCCTGCCTACTTGCAACGGCCCGTCCTAGGCGACGGCGTACAACTGGGCGACAGTCCCTACTCTCACTATGTGCACAACAGACAGACAGACAAGGGTACAAAGAAGCTAAGGGAAAAGGAGCAGATGCCCACAGCAACACCGTGAGCCACAAGAGTAGTGAATGAGCCGAGTCAAACCAGGAGTGTACGAGGTACCAAACGCAGAGCAAGAGAGTAGTCAGTAAAGCCAGGGTCAATATGAAGCAGAGGACAAATAGTGCATGCAGCAGCAGCAGAGCCAGGAAACAAACAGAATCACAGGCAAAGGAGAAGCAGGAAATGAAGGTATAAATAGACAGAGGGCGGGAGCTAGCTCCGTCTGTCCAGGCTGTGATAGGCTCTCCCACTCCTCAGCCTCCCAGCCTGAGTGGTAGAAGAAGGAGTAAATAACTAATGTACCAGAGGCACAATGAAAACCATTTTCCCAGCTACCAACTAAATAAATGTAAGATATAACTCTTTAGAAATGCTGCCAGAGAAGGCATGATTTGGTGTATGGATCCTGTTACGTTAGGATGCCTGTGTCAGCAGCTGCAGACTGAGCGACAAGCGGTAGTAAACCAGAGTGGGAGATATGAGAGCTAATATGTCAAGCAGTTAAAATTGCTAAGTGTATAGCCCCCCCCCCCCCCGACACCAAATCCTGCCTTCTCTGGCAGCATTTCAAAAGAGTATGTGCTAAATGGTCTCTAGCTAATTTTAACTCTTCTGTGTGCTGGTCTGTCCCTCCTGGACTTTTAATCCATTTACTATTAAAAGTTATATCTTACATTTATTTAGTTGGTAGCTGGGAAAATGGTTTTCATTGTGCCTCTGGTACATTAGTTATTTACAATTGTTGGTCTGATCTGCCAGCTACCAGGGTCTTCTCTAATATTTCAGTGTAGAAGAAGGAGTCACTCTATCAGACTTAGGAGCAGGTGCAGACTGACTAACCACGGGCGTCGACACAGAAGCTGTGTCTGGCAGATCCTTTACATATAAATTATCAACTAACCACAGAATAGGTGAAAATTTTCTGATCGCTGGGGGCCCCACTGCAGTGAGAAGGACTTTGAATGGACCGGTGGTTAAGCATGCGCACTGCCGCTCATTGCAAAGTCTATGGGAATGACGGAAACAGCCGAGTACAGTTGTTTTAGTTAAATACCTATAACTGTATGTGAGGACTAAATAACACCCCGTAGGGGAAAAAGTAATGACACAAAATACCACAAGAAATTAGCAAAAAATATATATCCTTTATTACAATAAATACAAGAACATGATGGCCATCAGGACCTAAAAACCACAAACAATTAAAATACACTAGGTGGACAACACAGGGCTACTCAAAAGAATGGCATATATATAGTAAGAAATATACCATACAGGGTCATTGTAACAGTCAGGCCATAATCTCATATAGTATACCTAATGACAGGCCCCTGGAGCTCAATCTCCAGAGGAATATACTGAAACAAAAAAATGAAGACCCTTCTCAGAGATGATACACAAATATTGCTAAATAGCCAACACTGAATGAACAGTGTAAAATATGGTTGTATAGATACCAGGATATCACCCAGAAATTTCAATAGGTCCCAGGAGCCATACCAACCAGTATTTTGCATAACAGGCCAAAACAATGAATGTCCACCGCAAGAGCCCCGACGCGCGTTTCGCGGTAGCTTTTTCAAGGGGTGCTAGCTAGTGAGATGATCTACACTATATTTGTACCAAGTTAAGAGAGAGGTGTGTTCGTAAGCAGCGAATGGCAGCACAAATCACCGATGCACAACACCTGAAATATGTCAGGTGTCATGCATTGACGAGTCAAGCCTGCACACAATTACCTAAGTGTGGATTGGTGGACAGCGAGGCCGACGTCATTGGCAATGTCAGGTACGTCCGAGAAATAAGAAGTGCGCATGCGCATACGCGTCATGCTAAAATCGTCACAGAGTGAAGGAAATCATCGCATATAGATGACAAATCGCACAGTGGGGGCCATTTTAAGTATGGGCAAAGATAAGGGATGCGGCTACGCAGATGGCCAAACCTCCAGACGCCGGAGGCAAACATCGATACATGTATGTAAAAATAATTAATAACGATGAAAATAAATAATAACGGTAAGAAGTTAGGTTGGGGGATAAAGGTAGATTACATATCATAATACAATAAGACCGTAACATCTACAATTATACACAGACACATCATATATAGTATCACAATATCAATTCACATATACATCCATGTTAGATTGATCGCAGATCCAATCATCCATATACATAATATTGGAGAAAAAGGGGCAGTTTGCATACATATAATATAATAAATATGAATACATATAAATATATAAACAAATATAAAAAGACAATATGATAATAAAAGTGAGAGTGAGCAACACGTGCAAAGTGAGGTGATAAATAAAAAAAGTAAATAAAGTGAACCACACGTGACAAATACTACCTTTAAAAATTTATACTTCTGTTTATTAATGTTTCAGTACATACAGATAAATATAGGTATATTCTCAAAATGTGATACCAAAAATATAAACAAATAGTAATGATAATGTATGAATATATGTGAATATTTTTTAGTATCTAATAAGTGTAACCAAAGTATATATGACAAAAATATATATGTAAATAATAAATATACAGTTATAATGGTGAGAATAAATATGTGCGAAATATAAAAATTTGTATATAAACTATAAATAGGTGTTTATATATAAAAATGTGACAAATATAATCATAAATACAATATGAAAAAAATCAATATAACAAAATTGTATATGTATGATATAATACCTAAATGTGCAATATATACAAAATATATATATATATATACGTATATAAAAAAAAATATATATAATAAAAGATCATGAGAAAAAATAAAAAATAAAAAAAATATAAATAAAAAATAAAAAATAAAACATGAAAATATAAATGGGCACCCCATGAAAAAGCCTCAAGAGGATCAAAGTTAAAGATGTTCAGAAAGCAATTGATGAATGAAGTCCAAAAAGATCTTAATTCGGAAATATAGCATATGATGCTCAGTGTTCACTTCAGCCCAACAACAACACCTCAAAATGAACATACATGTAGCCCCTGAAGGGAAACAAAAATAAAAATGGTAAAAATAATATAAAGAAATACCAACGAATATTCATGCTGCCACACTGCACAATTGCTTGAACAAAAAACCACACCAAGTATCATCGCAATAGTATGATCAACCAGACTAGCAGAATGTATGCAGGTTAAAAAGTTAAAAAACTAATGATGCTGTAGGACCCAAACTATAATAAAGATTACAGGAAAGAAGCAAAGGACATTTTCTCATTGAGCCCCAGAGGCGAGCTTGTCTTCAGTTTCGTAATCCATTTACACTCGATCCGTTCCAGTTTTCGAAAAGTATCACCTCCACGTGAACCAACAATGATCTTGTCTATGCCATGAACCCTCAGATCCTGCCACTTATTGTTATGGAACTCCCGAAAATGCCGAGGGATAGTTTTCAATTTGTTAAGTTCTTCCCAATCAATTTGTTAAGTTCTTCCCAATTATTATCCTGTATTGTTCCTGCCTTTTTAATATCCCTCACGTGTTCCTGAATTCGCATTTTTAATTCTCTTGTGGTCATTCCCACATATGACAGGCCACATGGACAAGTGGCCATGTACACCACACCAGTAGTACTGCAATTGATAAAATGTACGATTCTGAAGCTCTTTGTATTCTCAGAATCTGTGAAAGTGTCCGTTTTCACAATCAATTTACAGATGGAGCAGTGACCACACGAAAAAGATCCCCACACTGGTCCTTTAGAGCCAAAGAGGTAGGCTTTGGGACCATTACCATAGACTTTGAATGGAGAGGCAGAGCGCATGCTCGACCGCCACTAAATATAACAATCAGAATAATTCTCTGGATCAATGAACGATCTCTAATGATCTAGTACCTATAACTTGTGATATGAGATTGTTCCTCACCTTTTTCTGATCCAGTGCCTTTCTCCTGCTCACAGCCACCAGCTCCCTGCTCTCAGCCAGCCGGCCATGTCGGGTCTCCATGACAACCACCTCACTCTGATGATGTCACACCTAGAGACAGATTGAAAGGGAGATTCTGCATAGAATCACTGCCTGCATATTGCGGTACATTTCTTATCACTAGCTTGTTAGACCTATGTCTTGGCCGTGATCCTGAACATAATCTCTGGATTATGCCATAATTTCGCTCCTTCAGACTTTGTCACCTGATACTTGTAGTCTGACCTTTTTGTTATTGACCCCTGTCTACTTGTTAAAGGGGTTTTCCACGTTCTGACAACTGATGACCTACCCACCAGATAGGTCATCAGTTTATGATCTGTGCGTGTCCGACACCCGAACCCCGCACCGATCTGCCACTACGGCTGCCTCCGGGCACCAGACGATATTGCCGGAATCTAATGGCTCCGGTCAAAGAATAGCGGCTGAGCTGCAGTACTGCAGCTCTGCTTCTTTTCAAGTGAATAGGAGCGGAGCTGCAGTTCTGCCGAACGGCCGATATTCAGTGGTCGGAGCCATCTGCTTCCGGCTCCAACTACTGCATACCGTTCCAAACAGGTAGCAGCCGGAGTGGCGTATCGATGCGGGATCCGGGTGTCGGACACGCACCAATCATAAACTGATGACCTATCTGGTGGATAGGTCATCAGTTGTCAGAAAGTGGAAAATCCCTTTAAGTGTCTGTCTTCTCAAGTCGCAACATTGTCCACTCCCCCGGTATCAACCCCTTGCTTTGTTCTGACACCGCTTCTGCACATGCTCCAGACATTCTTGCAGAGCACATGCCACAAATCAGTGACTACTCTGGGATCCGCCACTTGAAAACCTAACCGGTAAGGCTATAACCCCCCCAAAGGTGGTTCTAGCGTGAAGGACGGGGTAGATTCCTTGGACTCCGCATCTCAGTTTAGCCAGTGTCAAACCAGTTGTGACATAAGGATCAACTCCTCTGGTGAGAGTCATAACAGATATATTTCAGGAAAAGGTGAAGAGTCCTGGAAGCTTTATACTCCGAGCACTTGTTTTTTGCATTTTATAAATCTGGTCAGGACTGATTTTCAGCCTATGAAAGTAAACAATCAATATTCCAACCCAATGATCATGAAAACCATGAAAAATTGCAACACAGCTTTGATTCACATTGTGAAAATTAGTAGATGATAAAAAATGTCAAATAAGTTGCTACTAATTTACTTACTATATACTGCATGTGGCTAAAGGGTACAGTTGGTGGAATAGAATGGGATCTTTTGGGTTACTAATCTGGAGCCAAAGGCAATGCATGGAGAAGAGCAGACTTGTCCCATCCAAATTCAGTTTGCTACTTTGACAAGAGACAAACTGTGATACATTAGCAGGAGAGACGAGCTTGTCTACATTTCATTAAAAAATAAGTATACACTCTTGCTATGTTAGTACCTGTGCTGTAGAATGCTATTCTTTGCATGCTAATAGATGTCTAGAGTTTATATTCAATTAGTGTTCTATTGTATAAAAAAATATTTGGACAACAGCCTAATGTAGATGTAAATCTGCAATTTTTAACCAGTAGTCATTGAAATCATTTTGTGCTTATGTATGTAAACCAGCAGCCACACTGAATGGCTGTTCATTTTTTGTAAGAGCAAATTATTTGACTAAATTGAGAAAGAATAAATTATACATTAGTACTAATTATACAAACAATAATTAGTTTTGAGGAAATGAAAATGTATATTATTTAGCTTTTATGTTTATCTATGAGTAACATGAATTATAATTTGTTTTAATAGTACCGATTCATTTTGTGTTTGAAGTGTCTACTAAGCTGAAGATATTTCTCTCAATTTATAGCATATTAAAATAAGAATGATCGCCAACACAAATTCAATTTGTAAACTTCTCTAAGTGCTTTAGTAAAGGCGTGATAAGACTGGATGTTGTGCTTGCATACTATCCCTAGACAAACCAATAAAAGTGTTTTGTAGGTTTTCATTGGATAAAGAACAAATTATGACCGTAGCAAGTGTAGCTAGAAGAAAACAGAATTCTCTTATGGATTGCTTAGCATAAAGCTGCAGGTAATGAAATATGCTGATGTCAGGTTCTACTTGTTTTCACAAATGTTATTTTGGGATTTGGAATCACTGGCAAATATTAAATTGCATCCAGAAATAAATGTAACAAAAATGCAATAATTGAATGCATTAGTATGCTCACTAAATAGTTTAATTTATTGATAGTGTAGACTTTCCAGACATACTTATTTGCCATGAAGTTTTTTACTTGCTGCTGAGCACTCACCAGGGGCTTAGCTAAAGGCTCATAGGCCCCGATGTAAATGTCCTCCTTGGGCTCCCCACAACTTCTGTTTATTTCCAGCAGACATGTGTGATACTGTCTGCAGGGCCCTTTATCTAAGCCAACCACATGGGAGGCATAGATACAGGGCCCCAGCAGACAGTATTCTTATACTTACTCCCATCACTCCTGGGCTGGTTTCTCTTGGGCTACGGGCGCAGTACGGGTCCTGACGCCATTGAGCATCACAACATCATGCGCAGCACACATAACGTTGTGACGCCGAAAGGTGTCAGTACCCGTGCTGTGCCCGGATCCAACTCAGGAGCGAGGACAGTAAATTTACTGTCAGGGGCAAACACAGGATTTTTAAAGGGGGGGTGTCCAGATGCATATTTTTTAAACCAAGTTCATCATACTCCTGCTACCCTCTGTTTTTTACGCTACGAATATTGGGCTGCACGTATCCACCAGCCGAGCCCTTCATATTACAAGTTCTAATAAAAAAATGGCTAGGCAATATGTACTAACCTTTACCGGCGCATAAAAACCAGCGTAGATGGTGCCACACTTAGTGCCCCTTGTAGATGGTGCCCCACACTGCACCTGTAGATAGTGCCACACACATCCTATGTAGATGGTGACACGGTGCCCCCAGTAGATAGTGCCACACACTGACCTGTTTAGATAGTTCAACACAGCCCCTGTAGATAGTGCCACACACCCCCTTATGTATAGTGCCACACACAGCCCCCTGTAAATGGTGCCACACACACCCCCTGCAAAGAGTGCCATGCACCCCACTTGTAGATAGTGCCACACAGAACCCCTGTATATAGTGCCACACAACCTCTGTAGATAGTGGCACACATTCGTCCTGTAGATTTTGCCACACACACCCCATTGTAGATAGTGCCACACACCCCTGTAGATAGTGCCACACACAGCCCCCTTTTAGATAGTGCCACAACCCGCAACCCTTGTAGATAGTGCCACACACCCCCAGTAGATAGTGCCACACTCAACCTCTGTAGAAAGTGCCACACTCCTCTCTTTGTAGATAGTGCCATACTCCTCCCTTTGTAGATAGTGCCACACTCCTCCCTTTGTAGATAGTGGCACACTCCCCCCTTTGTAAATAGTGCCACACATTGCCCCCTTGTAGATAGTGCCACCCACCACCATTATAGAAAGTGCCACACTCCCCATTTTGCAGATAGTGCCATGAAGCCCCCTTGTAGATAGTATCCGGGTGCCCCCCAACAAATAAAGAAACTTATACTCACCTAGCCACATTCCCAGCGAAGAATGGAGCTCCATAGCCTCCTCAGTCCTGCAGCCTATGAGGCGCCAAGCCGGGATCATTTTGTATGCTGACGTGATCCAGTGATGTCATTGCGCAAGAATGCGCAGGGAACCTGTCCCAGCCTCTTATATGCTGCAGGCTCCCTGCCCTGCCATAGTAGTCAATTGTTTCTACATCCTAAGGATGCAGACACAATACATAGTTATATAGTTACATAGGTTGAAAAAAGACACAGGTCCATCAAGCTCAACCCTTCTCAATAAATTACCCGTCATTCACTGCTTGATTAATTATAACCCTCAATGCCATTCATCAGTAAATAAGCAACTAGCCTTTTTTTAAATGTTGACATAGTATCTGCAATCCACTCTAACTGTAAAGAACCCTTTCCTATACTGATGTCTGAAACGTCTTCCACACGCAGTGGATGTACCCTGATCAATTGTAGAGTCCTTGGAAGGAACAGATCATGTGCGAGTTCTCTGTATTAACCACACTTACAATTATACATGTTAATACGATCACCTCTAAGACGTCATTTTTCCAAGCTGAGCAGGCCCAATTTTTCTGGCCTTTCATTGTAAGCGACACCTCCCATCCCATTTAATAATCTAGTTGCCCGACTTTGAAACCTCTCCAGTTCTCCTATATCCTTTTTACAATGTGGAGCCCAAAACTGAATTCCATATTCAAGCTGTGGCCTTACAGAGGGGTAATATTACATTTTTCGGGGTTTTATCTGTCTTTTTACACACACTAAAATCCTATTTGCTTTTGCAGCTGCTGCTTGACATTGAGTGCTAATTAGCTTATTTGTTACCAGAATACCCAGGTCCTTCTCTTGTCCCGTTATGCCCAGTTTTATTCAATTTAATGTATATGCATTAATACTATTATTTCATCCTAGGTGCATTACTTTACATTTATCAACATTAAATTTTATCTGCCATGTTTTTGCCCATGCTGCTAGCTTATCTATTTTTTTCTGTAATATTTTATAATGAAGTTAATTTTTAACATTTATAACAACCCTTTGTTTTCTGTCCCTTAACCAATTCTTTACCCACTTGCATACATGTCCCCCCAGTCCCTGTGTCAGTAGCTTCAGAACAAGACTGTTGTGTGGAACAGCATCAAATGCTTTTGTAAAATCTGAATAAACCACATCAGCCGCATGACCAACATCCAGATTTGCACTTACCTCCTCATAGAAACCGAGCATGTTGGTTAGGCATGACCTTTTTTTCATGAATCCATGCTGGTTATCAGTTATTAGACTTTTCTCTGCTATATACTTTTGCAGTTCATCTCTTAGAATACCCTCAAATATTTTACATAGCACAGATGTCAAACTTGCTGGACGGAAGTTACTCAGTTCCACCTTTTTACCCTTCTTAAATATTGGTACAACATCAGCCGTCCTCCAATCCTGTGTCTCTGATCTTGTTACAAGAGAGTCCAAGAATATGAGATACAGTGGTCTGTCCAATACTGAGCTTAATTCCCTTAATACCCATGGATGAATGCTGTCTGGGCCAGGGGATTTATCAATATTTAATTTGCTCAGACGCAGCTGAACTTCCTCCTGTGTTAAGCAGGTAATATTGGGGGGGGGGACCTTTATTACTGTCCCCCTAAATATCTGGCACTGGCATCTCATCAGTAAACAATGAGCAAAAGTATGTGTTTAATATCTCAGCCCTCTCTTTGTCCTCTACAATTATATTTCCATGGTGATCTTTAAGAGAGCCAATATTATCAGATTTGTTCTTTTTGGCATTAATATATTTATAAAAAATTTTGGGATTCATTTTAATGTCGTTAGCAATTTGTTTTTCTGCAAACAACTTTGATAACTTGATTTTATTTTTACATTTTCTATTGAGATCTTTGTAAGTCTGGAATGCTTTTGCTGAACCCTCAGTCTTCAATGTTTTGAATGCTTTTTGTTTTTGTCTTATTATATTCAGTAATTCTCTATTCATCCATATTGGTCTCCTTTTATTCTTAGATATTTTCTTACCAGTACGTATAAACTTACTACACGATTCATGTAATATTTCTTTAAAAACTACCACTTAGCTTCAGTATTCTAGACTAAGACTAAGTGTTTCCCTCAGTCGATTGAATTTTGCTTTCCTAAAATTCCAGGTTTTTGATGCTCCTCTTCTTATTGTTTTATTGAAAATTATATTAAAACTTACGACATTGTGGTCACTATTGCCCAAGTGCTCCCGGACCTCTAAATCTGATATTGTGTCTGGTCTATTAGATAAGACCAGATCTAGCACATTATCCCCTCTGGTTGGTTTATTGAATTTGACTGAGTGAAATAATTGTCTTGCGTTGTGTATAAAAACTTTCAGTTTTTAGCACACCCAGTGATCTTTATGTCCCAATTAATGTCAGGATTGTTAAAATCCCCCATAATTAGGACACCATTATTATTTGCTGCCTTTTCTATTTATTGCAGGATTTCATCCTCTGCCTGTTCCGCTATGTTCGGTGACTTCAAACAAACTCCAATTAGCAGTTTAATGTTATTATTTGCTTCATGAATATTTACCCATAAAGACTCCACACTATCACAGTTTCCCCCAATTTCTTCATTCAGGACTGGTCTTAGTTTGTATTTGACATCAGACAAACTCCTCCACCTTTTTTTAAATCTTTTCTCTCCCTTCTAAATACTGTGTAGCCCTCCACATTTGTTACCCAGTCATGGTTCTCTTCCTGCCAAGTTTCTGTTATGCACACTACATTATAATCCATGTCGGTCATTAGAATCTCCAACTCGTCCATTTTACTCGCAAGACTTCTTACATATATTTGATCTTACCGACACCTTTAATATCCTTAGGTCCATATTTCTACGTAGTCATGTTCCTACTCGACTTGCTAGCCCCAGCTCCCACTAAATCCCCATTAAGCCCTTCTGTATCCCACTCCCTATGTACTCTACCTAACCCCGCTTGTATATCTCCACCCTCCCTCCCCCAGATCGCTGTTTAAGAGCTCCTCCAGCCATCTAACCATTCTTTCCCCCAGCACAGCTGCACCCTCCCCATTTAAATGCATCCCGTCCACACCATAGAGCCTGTAGCCGACAGTAAAGTCAGCCCTGTTCTTCATAACCCAAATCTTTCCTTCCTGCACCAATTTCTAAGCCACTTATTCAACTCCCTAATCTCCCACTGTCTTTCTAGTGATGCTCGTGACACTGGTAGTATTTCTGAAAACACTACCTTGGAGGTCCTGGACTTTAGCTTCTTTCCCAGTTCCCTAAAATCATTTTGAAGGACCTGTGAATTTGGCAGTTGTCCGTGGCACCGGGCCACTGTTCGGTGCTAGTGACGCCACTAGTATGCAAGGGCCTTCCGGCCCTGGTCACAGGTGGGTAGCAGCTGTGTGCGCTCCTAACTGTTACTGTAGTAACAGGGGCCCGTGTATGTTAGGAAACGTCTGTCACTTTTAGGTTGTCATGACTACTAGTCAAGCTTCTAGGTGGCAATGGTTTGAGATGCAGAGCAAATCTTATTTCTCTGTCTGCATCCTATCAGGGCCAAGGGTGGAGTATTTGAGTCTGTTCAGTTTTTTTATTGTTGTGATTTTCTTGTGAAGGCATGTGGTTACACCCTGAATCACCTTGACTTATTGGACTCTTTGAACTGGACTTTGGCTTTGTCTTTGGATTTACCCTCTGCTCACTGATTTGGATATTCTGCTCTCAGCTGGTTTCGACCTTTGCAACTCCTGCTAATCATCTGTTTTGCGATTTGGACTTTTAGTCTCTCCTGGTTTGAACTCTGCTTGTTGATCACCCCACTGGCTTTCTGGTTATCCGTTCTGGTATTGCCTGCAAGTGCACCTCCTGTCCAACACCTTATTCTGTAAAAGCAACCTTGGTTCTAAGCGGTCAAATCAAGCCAGCCTTGCTGCGGGCTCTGGTGAAGTTCATAGAGTAGCCTTAGTCTCTACTGACCAAAGTGGTAACGGACTTTAGGTAGCTGATTTACTTGTTTCGCTTGATCCAGACAATCTCCAGATGCCTCGTATAGCAATTCCATAAACGTTCACTCTGGGGAATTGCTCAAGTAGTGATTCCCTGACAGTGTAGTTTATTACATAGGCCCCAGATACTACTGTGACAGTGGATAGACGTCGTGTGGGGCCTGGTCGCAATTGTGACCTCTGTGACCCCCATAGCTTCACCACTGGCACTCACCATAAGCTGACACTGTTTTTAGAGCTCACTTTTCAGTAATCTCATTATCATCATAGGGAAGTATAAAATAAATTTTAACATCTAAAAGAAGGAGGCAGATAACCCAGAATGACAATATTGACAATATGTGTTGGGACAGATCACCTTTTCCTTCTCTCTCCTCCCCGTCCATGCACAGTGACCTCTGCGCATATCACAGAGCAGTCCCATAACACTCTACCAAAAAAGTCAGTGAGTCATTTTCTTATTGCGATTTCTTATGTCCATGTGCATGCTGTAAAGCATCGCACTGCAACTATTGTTCACAGCTCAGAGCAGCAGCACTAGCAGGATAGCTACCCCAATAATTATGTAAAGAATATAGAAAAAATATATACAGTATAAACAGAAAATCAAAACAGAGTAGAAAAAAAATATATTCCAGTATATATTTTTCCTTCCCACCCTCCAAAAGCCGGAACTGTTTAATTTTCTGCCAGCATAAACGTAGGGCTTTTTTTTTTTTGCGGGAGGATTTGTAGTATTTAATAGCAGCATTTAATGTTCCATATAATGTACTGGGAAACTTTTAAAAAACTTTTATAAATTATTTTGTGTGGTGGAATGGAAAAATATCTGCGATTCCTGCATTGTTTTTTGGGGTTTTGTTTTTGTGGCATTCACGATCAGCCAAATTATTTCTTTTCTGTGGGTCAATACGATTTTGGCAATACCAAATTTATATAGTTTTTTTCTTTCTATTTTACTACTTTTAGAAAAAGAAATTATTTCTTATTAAAAAAAATTGTTTTGTATTCTGACATAACTTTTTTTATTTTTTCATCAATGGAGCTGTGTCAGGGCTGTAGTTTCTATTGGTATAATTTTGGGGTACATGGGACTTTTTCATCACCTTTTAGGTAAGGTGTCAAAAAACTGCAATTCTGGCTTTTTAAAAAAAAAAATTATGTCGTTGACCCTGCAGGTTAAATAATGGTATATGGTAATAGTACGAGCTTTTACAGGCACAGCAATACCAATTATGTTTTTTTTTTCTTATTATATTACATCAGTACAGTACACTGCAATCCTCCTGTTTTTCAGTGAATGGTACTTTTAACTCAATAATTAATATAACGAACCATGTAACGTTATAACTGTTCTGCAAGTGTGTTTTCTATTCATTTCACATGCACGTTCTGCCCAGCAGCAATGTGGTAGTAAAGTGGAGGAGTAGACCAACGTGAGGCAAATTCTACATACAGAGCCATGGAGAAGAGCATAGAATAAAGTGCTCTCCGACTCTGCAATCCAGTATCCCGGCTGTTTCCACATCTCCTATAGACTATAATGAAGAGTGATTGTGCATGTGTGGCTGGGATGAAGTTCAGGGTTGCATCCAAGGCCCCAACAGCGAGCTAGGCTAACCACTACTGGCTTAAATCATTTGTTAGATACTTGAGATTATTGTAGGTTGTAATTTAGCACAGATTGGATTTACCAGACTGAGATTTTCTTACATTTTAACATTGCCAACTAAAGAGAAGTTCCTGCTTTGGGTTTCTTTTACCCAATTTATTAACTACAGTATGTGTAGACTGCAGCCTATGAGAGATGAAGAGCTTATCCTGGAACATTATGTATTGATATTTAAGTATTTGGAGATGAAGAAAATTGGCAGCTACCTCATTAGGGTTCTTGTGCTTTCCTCTGGATCATCAGTGCAAGATAACAGGTTGAACCAGATGGATTTATGTGTTACCTATGCGCAAAACGCTCGTTGGGATGTTCTGTGGTCTGTCAGGTCCCAGGTAACTTGGTTATATTGACTTGATATTCTTTGCACTTGCACTTTTTGTATAATCTTGGAATTTAAAGAGAACCCTTCACATGCCCATACATGTGCAGCTGAGTGCAGCATGTAATAGGCACGGCTGCACAAACCCTGGGGCACTTTCAATTTTTTTCCTACCCTCCTCCGTCATTTAGATATCGGTGCCGTTATATTTGGCGCCCAATATTTAAATAAGCCCCTGAACTGTCAATGGGGCGTGTAATGGCAGGAGGGCGTGTAACATCGCTATGACACCGTCCAATCAGCTACGGACAGTGCCACAGCAAGAGCAGGAGAAAGGAGAGCAAGTGCTCCTACTCACTCTTACTCACTCCTCAGCTCTCAGCAGACAAGGACAAAACTGTGTAATCTCTCGCGAGAGATCACAACAGTATTGTCATTGTCTGCCAAGAGCTGAAGAGTGAGTGAGAGCGTGCGCGCGCATGTGCGCACAACTCCGAGCAGTCTTGTCCTTCTCTGCCGAGAGCTGATGAGGGAGTGAGTGCTCGCACACGCTCTCCCCTCTCGATCTCTTGCTGTGGCACTGTCCGTAGCTGATTGGACAGTGTCACAGCAATGTTACACACCCCCTGCCACTTCAGGGGGTTATTTAAATATCGGGCGCCAAATATAATGGAACCAATATCTAAATAACGGAGGAGGGTAGGAAAAAATTTAAAGTGCCTCAGGTTTGGTGCAGCCCTGCCCATTACATGCTGCACTGATCTGCACATGTATGGGCAGGTGAAACGTTCTCTTTAAACTCTTTACAGAAACTGGGGGTATGGGGCTTGAATTTGCACTTAAATGTTAATTTTGGCTTTGTTTGTGTGCAATATAGGACTTGACATACTCCATGGTTGTAAGTTTTTTGCATTTATACAAAAATATATTAGTATGTATTATTACCATTGTATTGACAGACTTTTTCTTTAATATTTATGACACTGATTTGCAACCTTTTTAACGGGTTTAATATTTGTGTTTTTTAAATACCTAATAAGAACTATACATATTTATTAAACTGGGATTGGTTGCTCCACTTTATGTAGAATGCGTAGTTTGCAGGAATAGAGTTTGCGGGAATGTCTTTGTGTTTTAAAAAAAACCAAAAACATGTATAGGATTGTATTGTAACAAAAGTATAAGCCAATAAAAGACAAAAAGACACTGACAGTGGAACTGAGTGAATCATCTTAGAGGTATTGTTGGATGCTTGTTAACCAGCTTCTTAACTTGTTAACTATATCAACCCCTTGGTGCTTCAACCAGTTTTTGTTTTTTTGTCTTTGCTTCGCCGTACTCTAGGAGGCATAACTTTTTTATTTTACGTCGGCATAGCAGTTTAAGGCCTTGTTTTTTGCACGACAGGTTTTATTTTTAAATGACACCATTTAATGTACCAATCATTTAATTATTTTGAGGAGTTCACCGTGCGTTAAAAATGACATGCTAACTTTATTCTGTGGGTGAGGATGATTATGGCAGTACCAAAAGTACTATAACAGGGGCGTAGCTAGGGGGGGGGGGCAAGCGGGGCAGTGTGGGAGCGGGAATAAGGTGAGTTTGAAATTTTGTATTTTTTTTAATTGTAATAGACGTGTGGCTGTATCTGCGGGGGGGGGGGGGGGACTTTGTCTACACGGGGGACTTTATCTACGGGGGGTGTCTATCTACAGGGGGACTATATCTACAAGGCTGAGCTATATACAGGGGGACTATATCTACAGGGCTGGGCTATATACAGGAGGACTATATCTGCTGGGCTATATACAGGGGGACTATATCTACAGGGGGGCTATATACAGGGGGACTATATCTACAGGGGGCTATATACAGGGGGACTATATCTACAGGGGTGGGCTATATACAGGGGGACTATATCTGCTGGGCTATCTACAGGGGGACTATATCTACAGGGGGACTATATCTACAGGGGGGCTATATACAGCTGGACTATATCTACAGGGGGGCTATATCTGCTGGGCTATATACAGGGGGACTATATCTACAGGGGGACTATATCTACAGGGGGGCTATATCTACAGGGGGGCTATATACAGGGGGACTATATCTACAGGGGGGCTATATAAAGGGGGGCTATATACTGGAGTGGGCTGTCTATAGAGCACTATATACAGGGGTGGACTATATAGTATATAGCCCCCTGTAGATATAGCCCACCCCTGTATATGGTGCTCCATAGATAGCCCCCCCTGTAGATATAGTCGCCCTGTATATAGCCCAGCCCTGTAGATATAGCCCCCTGTAGATATATTCCCCCTGTATATAGCCCACCCCTGTATATAGCCCCCCTATGTATAGCCCACCCCTGTAGATATAGCCCCCCTGTGTATAGCCCACCCCTGTAGATATAGCCCCCCTGTGTATATCCCAGCCCTCTGTATAGCCCAGCCCTGTAGATATGGTCCCCCTGTAGATATGGTCCCCCTGTAGATATGGTCCCCCTGTAGATATAGCCCACCCCTGTATATAGTCCCCCTGTAGATATAGCCCACCCCTGTATATAGTATCCCACAAATAGCTCCCCCCTATAGTGCTCCACAGAAAGCCCACCCCTGTATATAGCCCCCTTGTACATATAGTCCACCCCTGTATATAGTGCTCCACAGATAGCCCACCCTTGTATATAGTATATACAGGGGTGGGCTATCTGTGGAGCACTATATACAGGGGTGGACTATCTAGTGGAGCACTATATACAGGGGTGGACTATATGTACAAGGGGGGGCTATATACAGGGGTGGGCTATCTGTGAAACACTATATACAGGGGTGGGCTATCTGTAGAGCTCTATATACAGGGGTGGGCTATATCTACAGGGGGCTATATACAGGGGTGGGCTATCTGTAGAGCACTATAGGGGGAGTTATTTGTGGGACACTATATACAGGGGTGGTCTATATGGGGGCACTATCTACAGGGGCTCTATGGCAGGCACTATCTACAGGGGGCTCTATGGCAGCCACTATCTACAGGGGGCACAGTGTGTGTGTGGGACACGGTGTATGGTGCTATTATAATTAGAGGTGCAGTGTATGGCGCTATTATATTTAGGGGCGTAGTGTGTGGTATAATGATAACTTTATATTTATTTATAGGTGCAGAAATTTTGGAAAAGTGAGAAGCTGAAGACATGTGAGCGGCAAACTGCAGAAATGGACCGGGAGAAGTCACCATAGAGGTCTGGACCAAATGGAGAAAAAGAACTAGAATCTGAGACGTCACCGGTGAGTCACTTAATGTAAATGTTCATTCTGCCTCTAATCAGCACAGTAGTCACTGTATGATCTGCAGCGAGATGATGGGTGGTGTGATTACGATAGGATTTATTTTTTGTGAAACGGCATCTCCCAGCATATCCTTAACATTGTTTGGGCCATGCTGGGAGCTGTAGTTTTACGCCGTACAAACCTATACGGCAGGGGTTGCACTAAATTGAGCTGTATTTGTGCTGGTGCTGTATATATGTAGTGAGCTTGGTTCTGGTGTTGTGTATAGAACCATATTGCTTGTGAAATGTACAAATAATTTTATGCTCGCGTTACATAAAAAGAAATGACACGTCGATTGGTAGAGAAAACAAACACGGCGAGGGGGAAGGAGATGTCGGGAAAGAGGTTGGGGGGGGGGGGGCGCCAAACTGAATCTTTGCCCCGGGTGCTGGAGAACCTAGCTACGCCTCTGACTATAGTACTATAGTATAGTAGTATAGTTTTTTTATGCTTTACTTCGTTTACAAGGTAGAAACACTTTGCTAAAGAAAAATAAAAAATGTTTAGTGTCACCACATAGAGACCCATACATGTTTTTAGTTTTCCATCAGTGAAGCTGCGTGAGGGCTTATTTTTTTTTGTGGTCTGAGCTTTCGATTTTATTGGTAATATTTTAGGGTACATATGACTTTTTGATCATTTTTTATTCCATTAATGTGTTTTTATGGCATTCACTGTGCGGAATAAATAACGTTATATTTTAGTAGTTCGGATCATTACGGACGCGGCAATACCAATTATGTTTATTGTTTGTTGTTTATATTTTATGGAAAAAATGGGAAAAGTATTTTTGTAACTTTTAATTGTTTTTTACATTCCTAAAAACGTTATTTAACTTCTTTTAAAAAATGTTTTAGTCCTGCTACGGCACTTAAACATGCGATTGTTTGATCGCGTGTACAGTACACTGCAATACTTACACTGCAATACATAGTGTATTGTTCAGTTTAATGTTATTCTGGCAGGGCTTAATAGGAGTACTACCATGGCAGACCATGGTGTCTTCATTATGTACCCAGCTGCCATAACAACCTATAGGGACACCACAATTGTGTTGCAAGGGGGCCGATGGGTCACAGATGGGCCTAGATGGCTTAGATGCCGAGATCGCGGTTGACCGCATTATATAAGGGGATAAACAGCCAGGATCTGTGTTCTCTCAGCGTGTTAGCGCTAATACACAGCTAACAACAGCTGCGTATGATGCAAACTCAGCTCCTTAGCTTGCTCCATATATAGCCTACCTACATCCGCCGTACATTTGTGTCAGATGTACGGCGGGGGTTAAACTCTGGATCGTAAAGAGAATAATGTTTAGGTATATTTTATATAAAGGTTATCATTTTTTTTAAAGAATGTAGTTGTGATTGTCCAATTCCCCTACTTTTCATGTTCTGAAGAACATGCTCCTTACTATATTATTACCATCACGTGCTTATACTCAAACACTTGAATATTCTACAAAAGAAAGGCTTTAAAGAAAAAAACATGGATGTTGGCAATGTCTATTTCCACGCTCCTATCATTTCCTAGACAAAAAAAAAAAAAGTCAGGCTATAGACTGCTTTCCTGTTGAGAAGATGTCAATCTATTACTTGAATGACTGCTTCACCTTGACGTTATCATGATGAGCTGAGCTGAAACTTTCATTCATCAATGTCAACTAATTGTTTAAATGCAGAATTACCTCCCATTAAAAAGAAATTTGAGAACGTAGACATCAGTATCAGAAAAAAGAATCCCAGAATAAAATCCTAGGATATGAAAGCACAAATCATATAGGTTCTGGTAGATCAGATCTGAAATTTATACTGTAGTTGTAGTGTTAGTTCTGAGGGGGGTTAAAGTCTAAGGGCATGGCCAGACGTGGCGTATTTCTGCAGAAACTGTCCGCATCAATGCCGCACATAACCTGCGTTGCAGATTCCGTTGCGCCTTTGCCTAAAATGTGCAGTAAATTTATGCGGATCAGCCATTGCGTATTCAGGTGAAGAGTTCTTCCTGCTGTCTTTTAAAACATTTCATCTCAGTCTGGCTATAGACCTCGAAACACATAGGACCAGCCAGAATCAAGAAATATCCTCTTCGTAAAACCAATACGCAACGCAACACACATAACATCTGCAGATTTCATTGCGGAATTTTGAATCTCCATTGAAGTCAATGGAGAAATTCCACAATAAGTCCTCAACAAGTCCGCTACACGTCCGCAACAGCCAGTGTATGCTGCGGACACCAAATTCCGCACCACAGTCTATGGTCCGCAGAGGAGTTTTCCGCCACGTGTGCACGAACCTAACTAAAAAGGTGTGGAAACCAATGGAGAAAATGTCCGCTGCGGATTTCCGCAGCGGACTTGCCACAGCGGAATTCCAGAGCAATTCCGCCACGTTGGCTAGGTCCTAAGTTCTTTGGTGAAACGTCCTAATATAATATTACTATTGGATTTGAGCCCTTTAGAAGTAATAGCATGCCAGCCATAAAGCTGTTTTATGACAGCGTGTATCTGTTGCTCCATAGATAGAACACAGGCTGCCGTAAACTGTTTTCAAGCCAAAGATGAGGAATTTGAAATTCACTACTCTATTGCTTTATTATTGGAATATTCTAACGATTAAGCATAAGAGATAGACAGAATAAAATGTGATTATTATTTGAAAACAAGATAAAGATAAATTATTTCAACATAGATTTTCATTATGAATATTGTTATTTTATTTTGTTATATGGAAAATAAGACTGAAGAAAATAAATGAATTATGAGATTTATATTTTTACCTATTTATACTACCAATTTATTCTACTAGTTTATCAAGCTAGATTTCAATAATTTTTATATAAATTTATTCAGATTTTTTTTAACTTTAAATCTTTATTCAGATATTTATTTTGTGAATTTAAATCTTTAAAATTCAAAAATATGTTTCTCTTCCGGTATGATGTAATTTCACAACTAATTTTTCATAGAAATTATAAATTATCATATCACATGTGTAAATATTGTGTAGAATTATAGCAAAACTGATTGTTAAAAACAAACACCAGAACTCCCTGCTATAGGAGTTTATTAGATGTAGTGCACCTGGGTTCCGTTCCATCGGGTTTACATTGGTTTTTAAGCAGCACTATTTTTGGCATAAAAAAAAATAATTAATGGATGCATCAGGATTCATTGGTAGCCCCTTTAATGTGGGAGCCGGCCACCGATACTGTGAAGCTGCGGTCAGCCAGACATTCAATCTTATAGAGCGGCTTTTCGTTCTGGTTCATAGAGGGTGTCCTGAGCGGAGGATCCACCTCTATGATGTCTATATGTCTTAATAGGGCATATGTACATGGGTTGTCTTTCTGCAAAAAACCTTTAACTGGTTGAGGGAGCATGACGTCATTGGACATTGCCGCATCATGACGAGCATAGACGTGTGCCTGCGCGATCAGGAGCAGGGCAATGAATGTAAAACACAGCCGCAGCCCTGCTATAATGGCAGGGATTTGACAAACCTCCCCTTTCCACTATTAACCACTTGAATGCTGAGATCAAAGCTCCATTGAAGGACCCCAGGGCTGCCTCATCATATTATCTGTTGTTAGGGCATACTTAGATATGCCCTGACAATTGTCTGTGTACTATCAGTACATGGGATAATATGCTGGCATTTAGATATATGCCAGTACATTAAAGTAAAAAAATAAAAATCAAAATTAAAAATCCCCCTATGGGATTTAAAAAAAAGTAAAATGAATAAAAAATGTAATGCTAAATTAAAAAAAATCACACACAAATGCAAATTTTTTATAATTGATACATTTTGTAAAATATAAATCCCAAAACATAAAATAATATACACATATTTGGTATCGCTTAACAATCTGTACAACAAAAGTATAGCATCATTTATGATGATTAGTATATGCTGTAAAAAAAACATTTCAACTGCAGCGGTACTGCTTTTTTCTGCATTTTTGCAAAACGAAAAATGTATATTAATTAAATGATAATGTAAATGTACAAAAAAAATGACACCTACATAAAGTACAACTCGTCCTGGAAAAAAAAAAAGTTGCATATAGCTACGTCAAACAAAAAATAAAAAAGTTATGAGCTCCAGAATGCAAAGAGGAAAAAAATAAATAAAGAAATTGTTCTGTCCTCAAGGCCAAAATTGGCCATGTCCTTAAGGGGTTAATACTGCTATCAAACTCTAAGGGCATGACCACACGTAGCGGAATTGCTCTGGAATTCCGATGCGGACAGTCCGCAGCGGAAATCCACAGCGTACACGTTTCTCCATTGCCTTCCACAGCTTTTTAGTTGTGTTCGTTTACACGTTGCGGACAATTCCGTTGCGTAGCATAGGCTGCGGCGCGGAATTTGGTGTCCGCAGCATACAATGGTTGTTGCGGACGTGTAGCAGACTTTTTGCGGACTCATTGCGGAATTTCTCCATTGACTTCAATGGAGACTCAAAATTCCGCAATGAAGTCCGCAGATGTTATGTAGATGTTATGTGTGCTGCGGAGCGTATTGGTTTTACTAACTTGACATTTCTTCATTCTGGCTGGACCTATGTATTTCTAGGTCTACAGCCAGACTGAGGAAGTCAATGGGGCTCCCGTAATTACGGGTGACTACGTGTGTGCACCCATAATTACGGGTGACTACGTGTGTGCACCCGTAATTACGGGAGCGTTGCTAGGCGATGTCAGTAAATAGTCACTGTCCAGGGTGCTGAAAGAGTTAAGCGATCGGCAGTAACTGTTTCAGCACCCTGGACAGTGACTTTCGATCACAAGATACATCAACCTGTAAAAAAAAATAGAAGTTCCTACTTACCGAGAACTCCCTGCTTCTTCCCTCAGTCCTGCCTCCCAGGATGATATTTCAGTCCAAGTGATGGCTGCAGCCAATCACAGGCTGCAGCGGTCACATGGACTGCCGCGTCATCCAGGGAGGTCGGGCTGGATGGCAAAAGAGGGACGCGTTACCAAGACAACGGCCGGGTAATTATGAATTTATTTTTACTTTTACTAGGGAAAGGGCTGTCCCTTCTCTCTATCCTGCACTGATAGAGAGAAGGGAAGCCCTCTTCCCCTCAATACGCAACGGCTAGTCCGCATCAATTTAATGCCCATTTTAGGCAAAGCCGCAACAGAATCCGCCACGTCTGGGCATGCCCTAATAGCTACACTTCAGTTAGTTAACCAAGTTATCCTCTAAGAGTTTAGTGTCACTGTAATTTTGTAATACATCAATAAAAGGTTACAAATCCCAATTTGATGATATATTTATAACCCATTCTGATTTCATAATGCTTTGAAATATAAAAAATAAATTAAAAATACTGCTACATACCCTTTGCAACAAGAATTACACTGCAACATCAGACTACACATTAGGATTGTAACCATTTAGACACATAGGTCTGTAGAGTAGCTGTATACCCTAACTATAGAAAAATTGTATTCAAGTGTATTTGGATTTTTTTTCTGCATGCATTGACGCAATAAAATAATGAATGTCCATAAGGATGATAAGTATGATATTTGGTGCAAGAGACTGCGTGGTGCAAATTTGAAACAATTTTAGATTAGTGGCTTTTATTTTCTTCTTGACTCTGACTCCAGTAGGACATAAAAAAATATAAAATTGTCCTATAATAGCGTTTACTTTAGGGCTCAAGCACATGGCCAAGCTGTTTGCACGGAGCCTGTGTAACTGAGTTACCCTGGGCCCACAATTGGTGAATAATTCTAAGTGCTCAAGATGCAGCTTTACAGAGCAAGTTCATGTCTTTTTTTAATTATATTGTATACTATGTGGTTAGCACTGTACCCATGTCATATCAGCAGTAAGCCCACTGGACCCACTGGAGGGTTGTCTGCTGGGCCAGTCTAGCCGTCGCTGTACTTTGGATTACACTAGAAGCTTTAAAAATGGTTGCTTGACTAGGCAGCAAGGCATTCAACACAGTGATATCTGTAGCAGTTAGGCACTATAAGAAAATTCCTAACTTTCTTAAATAACTCACTGTTACTTGTATTTCTTTGTAAAATGACTGCCTGCTTTTGCATTTTGAAACACTCTGTTTCTGTAGCAAACATTCCAAAATTTACTTGGAACTGCATCTCACCTCTTCTGCTTTACTAATTTGGTGTAAAATTTTCTATAATTTAGGCAAAAGCAATTATTTGAGCTAACTTGGCTGCATCACAACATTTATCAGGGCAAATTAATTTACTTTCTGTCATCACAGGTTCTCCGCCTCTGCCTCTTGGCTGCAATTAATAAAATTATTACATGCTTCTCTTAAATTATTAGTAGGGAAAAAAAGCATGCAGAAACTTGCCTGTTTATCTGTTTTCGAGCGATTGGATAAATCACTCTCAATCTTTATTGTCTCGGAATATGACAGCTGTTTCTAATTGTAATTAATTGTAATTAATTTAAATAGGCCAGTTGCCTTTGATTGACTAAAGTTGTAGAGTAGATGAAAAAAAATTGCCATTTCAAAAACAGCTGCTGAATGGTTTGACTTTGAATAAACCAAAGAACGGATCAGATCACGGCTTGAAACAGCTTTTTCAAAGTGCAATGTTTTTTCGTGCATTCCAAGCTATGTTCTTTCTGTGTGGCCCAAAGTCATTTGAAGTTGGTCAGTTTTGCTTGTTTTGCCATCTGTGAATGGGATAAATTTAAGGACATTGTGTAATATGTAATGTTTATACTCTGACATTTTAGCTGCTGTTTACTTCCTCTAGTTCCTGTTGTTTCCTCTCGATCTTTCCACAGTGTTCAAGCTCACTGAAAAATACAGCTCTTTTTTAAGAATGTGATATAAAAACGGATTATTCTTGGATAAATGATATTACAACATGCCATGTAAAAACCACCAGACATATGAAAACACATGGAAAGTCATGAATAACAAACATGTGAGCAAATCAAGAGATTTTCGTTAGCACACCAACCGTATATATATATATATATATATATATATATATACATACAGTGAAGGAAATAAGTATTTGATCCCTTGCTGATTTTGTAAGTTTGCCCACTGTCAAAGTCATGAACAGTCTATAATTTTTAGGCTAGGTCAATTTTACCAGTGAGAGATAGATTATATAAAAAAAAAAAAAAGAAAATCACATAGTCAAAATGATATATATTTATTTGCATTGTGCACAGAGAAATAAGTATTTGATCCCCTACCAACCATTAAGAGTTCAGCCTCCTCCAGACCAGTTACACGCTCCAAATCAACTTGGTGCCTGCATTAAAGACAGCTGTCTTAAATGGTCACCTGTATAAAAGACTCCTGTCCACAGACTCAATTAATCAGTCTGACTCTAACCTCTACAACATGGGCAAGACCAAAGAGCTTTCTAAGGATGTCATGGACAAGATCATAGACCTGCACAAGGCTGGAATGGGCTACAAACCCATAAGTAAGACGCTGGGTGAGAAGGAGACAACTGTTGGTCCAATAGTAAGAAAATGGAAGACATACAAAATGACTGTCAATCGACATCGATCTGGGGCTCCATGCAAAATCTCACCTCATGGGGTATCCTTGATCCTGAGGAAGGTGAGAACTCAGCCGAAAACTACACGGGGGGAACTTGTTAATGATCTCAAGGCAGCTGGGACCACAGTCACCAAGAAAACCATTGGTAACACATTACGCCGTAATAGATTAAAATCCTGCAGTGCCCGCAAGGTCCCCCTGCTCAAGAAGGCACATGTACAGGCCCGTCTGAAGTTTGCAAATGAACATCTGGATGATTCTGAGAGTGATTGGGAGAAGGTGCTGTGGTCAGATGAGACTAAAATTGAGCTCTTTGGCATTAACTCAACTCACCGTGTTTGGAGGAAGAGAAATGCTGCCTATGACTGAAAGAACACCGTCCCCACTGTCAAGCATGGAGGTGGAAACATTATGTTTTGGGGGTGTTTCTCTGCTAAGGGTACAGGACTACTTCACCGCATCAATGGGAGAATGGATGGAGCCATGTACCGTCAAATCCTGAGTGACAACCTCCTTCCCTCCACCAGGACAATGGTTCGTGGCTGGGTCTTCCAGCACGACAATGACCCGAAACATACAGCCAAGGCAACAAAGGAGTGGCTCAAAAAGAAGCACATTAAGGTCATGGAGTGGCCTAGCCAGTCTCCAGACCTTAATCCCATCGAAAACTTATGGAGGGAGCTGAAGATCCGAGTTGCCAAGCGACAGCCTTGAAATCTTAATGATTTACAGATGATCTGCAAAGAGGAGTGGGCCAAAATTCCATCTAACATGTGTGAAAACCTCATCATCAACTACAAAAAACGTCTGACTGCTGTGCTTGCCAACAAGGGTTTTGCCACCAAGTATTAAGTCTTGTTTGCCAAAGCGATCAAATACATATTTCTCTGTGCACAATGCAAATAAATATATATAATTGTGACAATGTGATTTTCAGTTTTTTTTTTAAATATAATCTATCTCTCACTGGTAAAATTAACCTAGCCTAAAAATTCTAGACTGTTCATGTCTCTGACAGTCGGCAAAAGTTGCAAAATCAGCAAGGGATCAAATACTTATTTCCTTCACTGTATATATATATATATATATATATATATATATATATATATATATATATATATATATACAGTCCAAACAAAGATGAACACAGGCTTGAGAAAGGTGTGAACCGAAACATTGCTTACTTGGTGGTGATTAAACCTAAGGTTTTTCATCAAATCTGGAGAAGTCCTGGTGCTGTTACCTGTTTTATGGTTTTATATATATATATATATATATATATATATATCTATCAATCTATCTATCTATCTATCTATCTATCTATCTATCTATAGATATATATATATATATATATATATATATATATATATATATATATATATATATATAGATAGATAGATAGATAGATAGATAGATAGATACATGTCGTATGTGAAACTGATCTTCAGCCTGACTTTACTACGGGGAAACCTCTCAAAGACCTCCTCTTTAAAAAGAGCCCCTTATCTAGACTACTTTCTTTTTTTCACAGATTTTCATTTTCGCCATATATTATGCATACTGGCCATCTTCTTTGAGCAGACCACCCCCCTAGAAGACCGCTTTTCAATGCAATCTTGGGTGGTCATCTCAAAAAGGTTTCACTGTATTTTCTTTTAAAACCTACCTATTATATACAGTGTGTAAATGCAGTATATTCTCTGTATATGTTCAGAAGCCTTCTCAGTCACCAACATTTGTCTGGTTTAAAACAGTATACTATGAAGGGAGGAGGGGGAGTGCAGCTGCAGTACCTCTCCCTCAGTGTCTGTTTGACACTCATGCTGTGAAAAACAATGGGGAAGGAGTTGAATTTGTGTTTCTATTTTCACCACATCTAATATACATCTACAGATGCAATTTTGGGTTTTTAGAAAAAAATAGTTTTATTGGCTTAAGGTAAAAAAAATTATGTCGTGCACAAACGTAATACAGCAAAAGGTTTACACCGTAGTTGCACACTTTTTTTTGACTTTTTACTTCTCCCACCCTTTTCCGAAAGTGGCGAGAATGGCATGATAGATTTACCATAATTTACACCGGAAACTAGTGAAAGTTACGGCGCAAATCTACACCTGCTCATAACAGCAATAAATTTACATTTCTGTCACACAAACAGCCGAAGATGTGCACCTCTTAATAAATTTCGTGCATTTTCCGCTGACAAGAATTAGTTTAAGACTGGTGTTTGAAATGCCATTTTTAATATATTCCCCCCACTGTGTTTGAATAGTGTCAAAGTTATATGAGAGGGAAAAAAACGCACATAAACAAAACAACTTTTAATGAATTATTATATTACATAAAGAGTTTGTACTTATATAAACACAATTCAAATCACACAAGAATTAAGCCCAATAAAAAGGACAAGACCCAAGAACCATTTCAATGAGTACAATACATACTTTAAGGTACAGTACTATACTTTACCCTCTTTTATTGTTAGAATATTGCCAATATTCTTGGGTTAAACCATAATGTCTCTGGACACTCCACAATCTGTCATCTTGAATCACACCATGATCATCATAGTCAATGTCTATTCATTTTAATTGCCGTTTTTGAGGTAATATTAGTGCAGTTAGATACAATTCGTGAAATCACAAATATTCTATACACTATTGGCATTTGGCTAAAGACATCAAGTAAATACTGAATTTGTAGATAGGTGTTTATATTGTTCAGAATGTCATACTCCTCCACAGCAAGCTTAGATTTAGAAAGCAAATGTTCAGTTAAAACCTTTTTTTCCCTATTACTTCCTATTGTCATGAATATAGTCCAAGTGATAATGAACACATGCATATTTTATTTTAACTGCCTATTTTCAGCTCATTTGTGTAAAGCACAAATGTGAATTAAATCTTTAACTATGTAGGACAGTGTTATAGCTGAATGAAACTAGATAAGGATGAGGAAACTGTGAAAAGCCATTTACTAGAACCTAAATGGAAATTATTTTTCTCATATTGTTATATAAATACGGGAAAGAAAATGTTGGGGAAGCAAAAATTGTATTCCCAATTTGTGTTCTTGATTTTTATGGTTGCAAGGCACAAAAAGAAAATACACATCATTACATAAGGCAGGTCTGCAAGGTCAGAGTAAAAAAAGTTATCATATATTTAGTAGGGTTTATATGGGAAAATGTTACCATTGGCAACAAACCCAATATATAAACTGTAAAGCTGACGTCAAAACGTTCAAACCATGCGTCAAAATATAACCGTCCTTTATTGTTTTAAAATATCATAAATTGCATCAACAACCATCCCCCAAAATGAAAACCCATACACGAGTAGACAATTTGAAATAACTTTAGAAAGTGAAGGCTACAAACAAAACATATAGCAATTGTCAATTCTATTTACATCTGTGTTGCAGGTCTCCATTGCAGACTCCATTATATGACAGAGAAAAATAGCGCAGCATGCAGTGCTAATTTTACAGGAAAATTACAGGCACCATAAAGGATCCCGATAGACCCCTTTCAAAGGGGTCTGTCTGCGCTGTTGCTGTCTGTCGTGCAACGAATTCGGCACTCCGTTCAATTTAGTTGCTCTGCTCCTCTAACGGCGCATAGTAACAAAATTGACGAATGCAGATGTTAACAGAGTCTAATTATAGTACAATTCTTTTTAGTATAAATCTGATATTTATACCATGAACTTTAGCTGGTTACAAACTACATGCTAATTCAGAATATGGTAATATTTACCAGATGTGGCAATAAATGCGAATATATCAATAATCATAGAAAGTATACCAACCAGAACTGGACGTGTTGGAAGATGCCTATGAGCCAACCACCTCAGACTCCAACTTGTGTTTCATCCATTGCTTCCCCCAGGGCGTCCTATAAACCCACTATTTCAGAAAACTTTTTAAAAAATCGTATGAGTTTGGACAAATAATGTCAATTTTAGGCAACACCAAAGGAACACTTAACCTATAAATGATTGATAAAAGGAAACAGGAGATACATTTGCCAGTTTGTCAGTCTGCAGGACCTTCTGCATGTTTCTGAAACAGTCTTATAGAAATTCTGCAGAGGACAAGGGGTTATTCTCCTGCTGATCTTTTCCATTTTTGGCTCGGGAACAGCGGAATGGACAGTGCTTAGCCGAGGGGGCAGTGCCTAAGCATTAACACTCCTGTCCATAGCCTTTGTCTTGTATTGCATCTCAGCTTATTCAAGTAAATAGATCTTAGACTTCGTTCACATCTGCGTTGGGGTTCCGTTCCCGACGCAGATGTGAACATAGCCTAAGGCTATGTGCACATGCAAACTCAAAAACATCTGGAAATGCGGAACTGTTTTCAATGAAAACAGCTCCTGATTTACAGAAGTTTTTTAAGCAAACTCCCGTTTTTTTTCGTGGCGTATTTTACAGCCGTTTTTGGAGCTGTTTTTCTATAGAGTCAATGAAAAACGGCTCCAAAAATGGCTCAAGAAGTGACATGCACTTCTTTTTCGCGGGCATGTTTTTTTAACACGGCCGTTTTTCAAAATGGGGCAAAAAAAACGCCTCGCCAGAACAGAACGCCGTTTTTCCCATTGAAATTAATGGGCAGATGTTTGGAGGCATTCTGCTTCCGATCTTTCGGCCCGAAAAATGGCTGAAAATAAGCCATGTGAACATACCCTTAGCTACAATACCAGACACAGCTCCCAGACTAGAGTGGCACATTTTCTTGGAATAAAAACAGTTTTTTTTTAAATAATCTCATACTATCCCTTGTTTACAGCACTCAGCTATCTCTGTCAGTCCCATATACATTGAATAGATTAGCAGTGTGCATGTTCGACCACCGCTCCATTTAAACAGGGGACTCAGGACCACTCATTCAGCAGCTAGACCCCCACCAATCTACCAGTTGTCACCTGTCCTGTAGATAGGTGAAAATTCGTTTTTATAATTCAAAACCGAAACACCCCTTTAATTGTTACTTTGATAGAATGGATCTAATTCTATTGTATTTTATCTTGTAGCAAGTAAGTACGAGCAACAATGCCAGTATACTATAGCGTCATTAATCCCTTAATGACCACCCACTTACTTTTTGTCACCACAGAAACATTCTGCATGTCAGTCATAACCAGACACCTGAGACGGAAAACAGGAGTAGTATTTGAGAGGGATGTATATAATGCTAGAAGTCGTAATGTTGTTTCCTTTAGGGCACGTTCAGACGTGGCGGAATTTTTCCGCTGCAAATGTTGGTGCAGATTTAGGGCAATTACGTAACGAATCTGCACCAACATTTGCATATTTGACAGGTAATTCAGACATGGCAGAAAACACAGCGGACTTGCCACAGATTTCCGTTTTTGCATTGCAAAGGCTGAAATACGCAGTGAAATTCCGCTTCTTCTCCGCAACAGACAGTGCATGCTGCGGACGGAAAATTCCGCAACGTCTACACTAAGATAACTAAAAAGGTGTGGAAACCAATGGACAAACTGTCTGCAAAGGATTTCCACTACGGAGTGTCCGCAGCGGAATTCTACAGCAATTCCGCCATGTCTGAATGTGCCCTTATTACTTACAGTAACTTATTACTTGCAGCAATTCCGTTACCTGTGGACAAGCCCTATCCCTTCTAGGGCATATGGAAGGAGGTCGTCAAGATGATATTTCTTTTAAGAATATTTTTCCATCTCTTGCATGCTGAAGAGATATACTGTAGTGTTCCTTTATAGGGTTCATTAATAAATGTAAAAGTAACATCCTTCTCGGATTGCTGACGTACAGATAAAGTCTGAGGCAGCATTAGATAATTAGTAAAAAATTCTTAATTTTAAAGTCCTACATATTCTACAATTGCAATGAGAGACAACATTTAACCTTTTCTAATTACATGCTAAACTGCAAATTATGTAAATCTTCCAATATGAAACTATGAAGCCTGTAATCTCTATGAAGCATTAGATTGAATATCTTGGTCTTTGGCTTCATGCCTGCAAACACACCTGTGGCCCAATTGTAATTTGCAAATAAAGCGCACGCTGCAATAATTCGGTTTAATATTTAAACAGTTGAATGTCACATAGAACAGCTGCTTTAAAATACGATTCACCTGTGCATATGCTTTATTAATCAATAAACACGGAGACGCCGAGCCAGATCTGCAGCTACTTCTACTGGATTGGTTGAAGGTTAAGATGTTCTTATGTTTATATTTTTATTTATTCATTTGATTATCTTTTCGGTTATTTTTTTAGGGCGGGGGCAATCTCTTCTATGTAGTCCCCTCTGAAATGTTAAAGTTTAGTTTCATGTTGAAGCAACATTAACATAAATAATTACTATCCGTTTCACGTTTCGCATATTGATGCAGTTTTATTGTAGGAAAAGCCAGGAAGGGATTAAAAAAGACAGGACACTCTTAGGCCCTGTTCACACAAAGTTTTTGTGCAGACAGAATAGTCTGCCTCAAAATTCCTTCAGGAATTTTGAGGCAGATTTTGACCTGCCTGCAAAATCTTGCCGTGATTTTCACTGCATTTTTTGCAGCGTTTTTCGCTCACGGCTATTGAGCACTGCAGGCAAAAAAATGCAACAAAAAATGCTTTCTCTGCCTTCCATTGATTTCAATGAGCAGTCAGAGATGGAACCACAGCAAGTAAGAACACGCCGCCTTTTTTTTACCGCGGGCGGCTAGGAACCACTGCGGAAAAAACGCCTCCGCCTCCCATTGAAATCAATGGGAAGGGGTTTTGCCTGTTTTTTTTGCCTCTGATTCCGACGTGGTTTCCGTGTCTAAATCAGCATAAAACTCTGTGTGAACTGGGTCTTGGGCCGTGTTCAGATGAGCGTAATACGGACAAAAATCCCACCGCAAGTTTAAGGGCACGGCCAGACATGGCGCCGTTTTTCCGCTGCAAATGTTGGTGCAGATTTGGGGCAATTACGCAACGAATCTGCACCAACATTTGCATATTTGACAGGTAATTCAGACGTTGCTGAAAAGACAGCGGACGTGCCACAGATTTCAGTTTTTCCATTGCAAAAGCAGTGAAATTCCGCTTCTTCCCCGCAACGTCATGAGCATGCTGCGGAGGGAAAATTCTGCACCGCAGCCTATGGTCCGCAGCGGAGTTTTCCGCAACATCTGAACTACCTTCCCTAAAAATGTATTGAAACAACTGTAAATAACGGCCGCAGGAGAATTCCACAGCAATTCTACCACGTCTGGCCGTGCCCTAATGAAGGAATATAAGGCTGGCTTCACATAACCTATTTTCAGACATAATGGAGGCATTTTACGCCTCAAATTACGTCTGAAAAAACGGCTCTAATACGTCGGCAAACATCTGCCCATTACTTTCAATAGGCTTTACTATGTACTGTGCCGACGACCTGTCATTTTACGCGTCGCTGTCAAAAGACGGCGCGTAAAAATACAGCCTCGTCAAAAGAAGTGCAGGACACTTCTAGGGACGTAATTGGAACCGTTTTTCATTGACTCAAATGAAGAACAGCTCCAAATTATGTCCGTAAAAGGCGCCCCGCAAAAGACGAGTACATGCAATTACGTCTGAAATTCAGGAGCTGTTTTCTCCTTAAAACAGCTCCGTAATTTCAGACGTAATTGCAGTTATCGTGTGCACATACCCTAATAGGGATCTATGATGCTGTAAGTAGGCATCATTAGCTCCGCGGGAGGGTTGTGATTTGCAGCCATAATACGGATGCAAAAATGCACATGTATTAAGCTCATATGGAACCAACCTTAGGCGACTTTCACATGCGCGTATTTGTAAAATGGCGTAATATGGATTTGTAATAAATTCGTATTGCTGATCATATTGCATCAGTATGTTATCAGTATTGCATTAGTATAACAGATACATAATACTGAGTGACTGTCTTATAGGGATGACATTGAAATACAGATGCAATACAGAGGAATGTAGCACATGTTGCGTTTCACATGTTGCGTTTATACAACCATGTGAATAGCCCCATAGGGTAACATTGCCTCTGTATTAGGCCTCATTTACACGAGCGTGTGCGTTTTGCGAGTGAAAACCACGCAGCGTATTGCGCGCGTTGTATTTGCGCTTGCACTACGTATACGCAGCATTGCTGCGTTTTAAACGCGCGCACGTCCAGCGTTTGCAACGCGCGTAAAAAACGCAGAGGTGATTAATGCGAGGCCAGCCTACAAATAGGCCTGCTGGCCCAACCCCTGCTTGCTGGGAAAACAGGTTTTGCACCTTAATTTCCGCCTCTGCAGAAACCCCAGTGTGTGTTTCTCCATTGAAGTTGTTATTGGCTTTGCACGGCACACTTATGCCTTCTCAGTCGCTGGCACGTGTGCTTCTTGCCCGGATGATCTTGCATCGTTTTTGGGAGCGTAGACACATACTGGAGCACCAGACGCGTGGAAGATGTCGCATTTGGGTTCATCCACTTGTGGCCCAACGTACGACCAAAGGCCATTTCCATACCCTGTATGAGGACTTACGCCGGCACCCTGAAAAATTTAGAGCCTTCTGCCGCATGTCTGTGGGCACATTTGACCTTCTGCTTGAGCAGATTCGCCCTGGTATCACCTACAAGAATACCAACATGAGACGCTGCATTTCGCCTGAGGAACATCTGCTTGTGACCTTGAGGTATGTGTGCAATTGCAATTACTTAGTCAATGACGCTGTCAGTTTTAGCAGCCACCCCTAACATGTGTTGTGGCTTTCTTTTTCTTTCTCTTTGCTTTCTAGATTTCTGGCCACAGGCAATAGTTATCATTTGTTACATTTTGAATTTCTTTTGGGAGTGACCACCATTTCGTTCATTGTCACATCCACCTGTGTCGTGTTGTGGCAGAGGTTAAAGACCACGGTCATGCCTCAGCCTACGACAGAACAGTGGCTAAGAATTTCAGAGGGATTTCTTAGAGCAAGTGAATTTCCGAATTGCATTGGTGCCCTAGACGGCAAACACATTCGTGTGAAAAAGCCCCCACGCAGTGGCTCGCAATACTATAACTACAAACAGTTTTTTTCTATGGTATTGTTGGCCTTGGCGGACACAAATTATTGTTTCACTATTGTTGACATCAGCTCGTATGGAAGCTCTGCAGATGCCCGCATATTCCGTTCATCAAGAATGGGGAAGCGACTCGTGAATAATCAACTGGCGGTGCCGGAACCTTCCATCCTCCCTGGCTCCAGCGGACCCCCAATCCCGTTTGTCATCATGGCGGATGAGGGGTTTGCCCTGACAAGGCAAGTCATGTGGCCTTTTGCAAGAAGGGGCTTGGATGACCGTCGGCGCATGTTCAATCTCCGCCTAGGCCGAGCTCGTAGATGTGTGGAATGTGCCTTTGGCATTATGTTGAACAGGTGGCGTGTCTTTCTGACGACAATGCAATTGTGACACGTGTTATACAAGCGTGTGTCGTTCTGCATAACTTCTGCCGCATTAATGATGCTACCTTTGATGCAGAATATATCCTAACACATGCAGCCACCAGCGACAATGCCCCGGCTATTCCTCTCGGCCGATCTCTCTCATCCGGCCTTCGAGTGTGGGATACTTTGGCGGCATATTTCGAGTGCCCATCAGGAGCCGCACCGTGGGGGCGTGATGACCTTTGAAGGGTTGTCTGTTTTTTGGAGGCTTCACTACACAGGTCCCAAGTGGCCAGTGTTTTTTAAAGTTTTTTGGGTTCGTGTAGGGTTAGGTACTCGCAAAACATGAGGACCTTTGACGTGGGTTGCGAGCTTACATCTGTCGGGGTTTGATCAGGACATTTGCCATTTGGAAACATGCTTTCTGGAGATAGAATGATGGTCGGCCAAAAGTTAGGCGAGTCCAATTGCGAGTGTACTTAGTGTGCTTCGAGTCCCATGACAGCACCCAAACGTTCTCATATGTTGCAAACAATGTCAAACCCCGATAGATTAACTAAAACCTCATAAAACGTGTGCATGCATTGGGAGCAAAGCCCAGAAGTGTGTGAGTGTATAGACAAAATAAATGTGGGGCAAAGATTGTGTTGAGGGGTGTGAAATAAAAACAACACGCAATAGAAACAATGAACAGCCATGTTTTATGTGTTAGTATTTCAGACTACCGAAACATGGTGTGGACAGTAAGAACAAAAGGCATTTTAATAAAAATAACACCAACATGGTGTAACAAACATTATAGGACGAGTTGCCATCCCGTACAAAAAATTGGGCGGCCAACTTGGAGGACACCAACAGGTGTTTGTAGTCGTGGCCCGGGGAGGAATACGTGGGCATTTCAGCACCACTATGCTGGACCTGGAGCTGCAGGGGATGTTCCTCGCCAAGATAGTGGTGCTGATGTTGTCCGTGGTACGTTGGGGCAGGGAAGGGGGGAGCCATAGGGCACATATAGGGGTGCGGCCGTGCGATCGGGGTGGGTTGATGGTAGGGTGCCGGCAATTGGGGCGTGGTGGCCGGCATGGCAAATCCGTGCCACTGCTCTATGGCCGTGAAGCAGTGGTTTGGAATGTGGGGGGGGGTGTGGAGACGTCGATCAAGGTTATGATCGACGCATGAAGCCGGGCCATGCGATCCATAGGGACCAGGCGGAGTAGGGGAACTATGCCGCGGGCAAAAAAGTCCTGGCCGTCCTCATCCGCGGCTCGGCTCAGGAATTCCAACACCCGGCTATCCACTTGGACACCGGCGGAGGGCTGTGGAGCACGGCGCCGGCGAGTTGTGGTACGCAGGGGGCGCTCCTCAGCCGGAGAGGCGACGGCCCGTGCAGACTGGACAGGGGTGGGGTCCAGGGGTGTCGGCTCCGGGCTAAGGGGCAGGTCATGGGCAGCAGGAGGTTGTAGCTGAGACTCGGCGATGTCCGTGTCGTCGGCAGTGTCCTCCAAATTGTCGGTGGTTCTGGAATGGGAAAACAGCATTAGAACACAATAGAGATCATTGCCCACAACAACACGATGGCAAACAGGACCTGGGCGAACAAACATTAGACACATGCAAAAGCACAATCTCTTACGTCCACATCTCCATAATGTCCTTCAAGAACATCAATTGCTTCATATAGATGTAGGGGCGCTTACGCGAGCCCCCATCTCCGCTGCGTCCCTTTTCCCCCATTTCTCGCCTAAATTGGTCACGGCAGCTCCGCCACCGTGTTTTTATATCTTGGACTGTTGGAGGAAAAACAAATACATGGTCACATATTGCGACAACGCCATAACAACTCTGCCCTCTCACAAAATGAGGGGCCCTACCCTGCTAATGACATGGTACACGGTGATGCGCCTGCTACACAAAAGGTCATTGGGCAATTGCGCGGAAGACACATACAGGGCCACAGTTCTTCAATAGGGATGACATTGCATTGCTTAAAAACACACTGCGGTCCCGGGTTCGGCCACTCTCCCATTCCTCTCCAAAAAGCTCCTTTGCAATCTCCTCCCAGGCGTCCTCCTTGACCGTGCGGTCGTGGTACTCCTCCGCACGAGTGTCCCAAATAGCCCCATGGCCCTGGACCAGGCTGATGAGGCGCTCAACGTCAAGCCCACGCGGCATGGCAACAGATCTCTTGGGAGTGTAGATTCTCTCACACAGGCTTGCCCACTCGCAGAGAAAACGCAAGCACTTCCTGGTTTTTGTTTGCTTTGTCCAGCTTTATAAACTCTTTTGCATGGACATAACAAGTGATGCGTGAAATTCGCGCATGCAACACAGGAGCATCTGTGTGGCATGCGTGGTTTTCACGCACCTATTGACTTCAATGGGTGCGTGATGCGCGAGAAACGCACGATTTTAGAACATGTCGTGAGTTTTACGCAACGCACTCGCGCTGCGCAAAAAACACGGACTGTCTGCACTGTCCCATAGAGTAATATAGGTGCGTACGTCACGCGTGAAAAGCACGTATATTACGCTCGTGTAAATGAGGCCTTACATACCAGAATTAATACTGGCCAAAGCAGTGAAAGTTGCCTAAGAAGAGTGTTCAAAATATGAATGCATCCGTATATGATCTAATTTTTATCCATATTGCATCAGAATGCCATCACTATTGCTTCCATATTGAATCCTTATTTGAAAGGGGTTGTCTTATGTCATTTAATTTCCTCCCTAGAAGACAACCCATCAGCATTAAGTTTCTGTTATGTGGTTTTCACACACGTTTTAGGAAAAATGGCATGTTTTTTGCGTAATTTTTCCTTGGATTTTTTTTGCGCTTTTTGTTTGCAAAAAACGCTGTTGCTGGATGTTAGCTGGAAGTCAATAGAGAAATATTGAACGCACTACAAACATTGAGGTTTTTTGGTGCTTTAAAATCGCAAGGGGCTGTTTTGGCGTTTTTTTCAGGCAATTAGTTATTTTCCTATAGGCCTCCTTAGGTGTTTTTTTTTGTTTGCCTGATCCAAAAAATGCATGTGTTGATATGTGTTTTGTTTTTTTACAGCATTTATTCAGAATAAATCATGTGATGCAAAGCCAAATCTTTGAATCATGTGAATTGCAATGTGAAAAAATTCCACACCAAAAAATCGAATGTGAAAACAGAGGTAAAACACGCTATTTTGAATAATTTGCAAGGTACCATTGGAAAAAAACACTGCTGATTTCCAAGAACATTGTCCACAAAAAAGATGCCACACAAAAAAATCTGCCTAAGGGCACATTCAGACGTGGCGGAATTGCTGTAGAATTCCGCTGCGGACAGTCTGCAGTGGAATTCTCCAGCGGCCGTTTTTTTACCTTTGTTTCAATACATTTTTAGGCAAGTTAGTTCAGACGTTGCGGAAAACTCCACTGCGGACCATAGGCTGCGTTGCGGAATTTTCAGTCCACAGCATGCACTGTCTGTTGCGGAGAAGAAGCGGAATTTCACTGCATATTTCAGCCTTTGCAATGCAAAAACTGAAATCTGTGGCAAGTCCGCTGTGTTTTCTGCAACGTCTGAATTACCTGTCAAATTTGCAAATGTTGGTGCAGATTCGTTGCGTATTTGCCCCAAATCTGAACCAACATTTGCAGCGGAAAAATTCTGCCACGTCTGAAGGCCTCATTCACACGAGCGTGAAACAACGCACAGCACACAGACCCATTGATTTCAATGAGGCCATTAACACATGCTTGAATTTTCTATCACTGAGGCCTGGTCTACATGAGCGTGTGCGTTTTGTGCACGCAAAAAACGCGGCGTTTTACGTGCGCAAAAGGCACTTAACAGCTCCGTGTGTCATCACCATATGATGCGCGGCTGCGTGATTTTCGCGCAGCCGCCATTATTATGACACTCTGTTTGGATGTTTGTAAACAGAAAAGCACGTGGTGCTTTTCTGTTTACATTCATAGTTTGACAGCTGTTGCGCGAATCACGCGCGTCACATGGAAGTGCTTCCGTGTGGCATGCGTGATGCGCGAACAACGCACAAATATAGGACATGTTGTGAGTTTTTTGCAACAGACTAACATTGCACAAAAATCACGGACTGTCTGCACTGCATAATTCACTGTATTTTAACTATATATATTGTGCTCCCACAAATATGAACATTTGAAAACTCACTGAAGTGATAAATGAGTAAAATGTATAATTTTTATTTCATAGCTATCTAAAAACAGGGGTACAATCACCACTGTGAAAAGCCCAACCGTGTATTTAAAAACGTATTAAACAGAATACTCCCAGTCCTAGTTCGTTTGCGAACCCTTAATGACTGGGTATGTAAACAGAGATATCAAAATACGGAATCAGCGTATTACATTGGTAAAGCAGTGGTTTGGACCCTCGTTCACACAGGAGCCTGCATTAACCGCACCAGATTCTCCCAATGTACAGATGCACAACAATGCCACTGCCCCCTACGCAAAATTCCCTCACTTCACCCGACCCTACGCGTTTCTATACTTATCATCAGGGGTCTGTCAGTCTGGCCAGGATGCCAGCGATATATCTTCAGCAGCAGATATTCTACTGCACAACACGGAAGCATGCACGCATAGATGTCAGCGGCATGCTTCACTCTGGGACTCTGAGTCACTATGAACTGAATACTCCGCCCCCTGGCTCCGGCAGCATACATCAAACAGCGAATCACACTGGCCCAGCACATCCATGATGCTAAACCATGTGACTCCCGGCTGTCAGCTGACATACCCGGAAGTAACAATGTAAACAACACAGAGCATGCGGACTCAATGGGAGGCTGTAGAAGTATCTATTTACTACACAAAGCCTCATGCTATTCAAGGATGGAGTATAACACTATAATGTTGGATATATGTTGCGGATCAGCTCAGGGCCGCAATTGGACTACCACGATAGGAGCACCTACCCTGAAAATACATAATATATGGATAGAAGAACGACGTAATTGTAAACCTCACTTAAAACATTTGACACACTCCTGGACTCAATTGCCATACCTGCTACTTATTGATTGATATATTACAAGTGACTACACTGGGACTAGGAATGCATTACCATACCCCCACCCAGAGGACCAAAAAAGCCCTATGACTTGATATGGATAGTATATTAAATAAAACAGGTATAATTTGTTTGCTCGTTTAAACCTTCAGGATGTACGCAAGCCAGTCTGTAGATCCATTGGGCCTCTTTACGCAGAATGAGGTTATCCCAATCCCCTCCCCGTTTAGGAGGACGTACCAATTCAATTGCCTGAAATTTTAAACATTCTGCCCTGCCTTGATGTTTTGCATGCACATGTTTTGATATTGAAGTATCTCTTTCATTTGTAACATCTCCAACATGTTCCCTAATCCGGCGCCGAAACTGCCGTATCGTCTTGCCCACGTAATTCAGTGGGCACGGACATGTGATTAAATAGACAACTCCAGCCGTTTTGCAGTTCACAAAATCTCGGATATCATACTCAACCTTGGTGGTAACACTTTTTAATTTTTTTCCCACTTTGAATGAAATCACAGGCTCTACAACTACCACATCTGTGTGTACCCGGTATCTGCCTGTCTAACCAAGTACCCTTTTGGATTATTGGATCAAAACAGCTCTGCATCACCCTATCCCTGATGTTTTTACCTCTACGGAACGTGACTGAAGGCCATTGTGTTATCTGATCCGCCAAGTCCGCATCGGCTCCTAGGATACGCCAATACCTCTTGAGGATTTCCATGATCTCAGATTGTTTGGAGTAAAAAGTACCTATGAGCCTAGTGACCCTTTCCTCTTGACGTTGTCTAGGGACTAAAAGGCTCTGCCTATCTGCATCCCTCGCTCCCTCATAGGCCTTTCTAATTACCCCCTTAGGGAAGCCCCTCTCCTTCAATCTGTTTGTGAGGTCATGTGCCTGTGACTCAAAATCGTCCATTGAACTACAATTTCGGCGTACTCTCATGAATTGGCCTCTGGGAATCCCACGTTTGAGGGGATAGGGGTGACAACTGTTCCATTGTAGGAAACTATTGGTTGCTGTCTCCTTTCGGTGTACTTTAGTACGTATTGTGCCTTCCTTAGTTTTAATTATCTTAAGATCTAAAAAAGATAATTCCTGATCACTGATTTCACATGTGAACCTGAGCCCTAGATTGTTTGTATTAAGGGCTGCCACAAAGTTATTGAATTCCTCCACTGTGGAATTCCAGAGCAACAACACGTCATCAATATATCTAATCCAGATACCTATTGATGAAGTCCATTTGACAAATTTATCCCCAAAGACAACTGTCTCTTCCCACCAACCAAGAAACAAGTTTGCATAAGTGGGAGCAGTGGGACTCCCCATTGCTGTACCACGTTGCTGATGAAAAATACGGTCTTCAAAGATAAAAACATTCCTTTCTAACACAAAGTGTAATAATTGCAAAACAAGCTGGTTATGAGCCACATATTGAGTGCCCCTAGATTTTAGAAAGTATTCCACTGCTTCACAGCCAAGTCTATGTGGAATGGAGGAATACAAAGCCTCCACATCCAAACTCGCCAGAAATGTATTTTGTTCCAAAGTGATACCCTCAATTTGTTTTAAAACATCCATGGTATCACGTACATATGATGTGAGACCTAGCACAAACGGACGCAGCACCTGGTCTATATATGTAATCACATTCTGGGTAAGATTATTAATACCTGATACAATGGGTCTACCACGTAGGGGAGGATAGCCCTTGTGGATTTTTGGCAGTCTATAAAAGCATGCCATAATAGGAAATTGAGGAAATAGAAAGTTGAATTCGCTAGCACTGATCAAAGACCTGCTCTTTGCATCCCGCAGTATACCTAAAAGCTCCTTCTTGAACACTGCTGTGGGGTTATCTTTTAGAATGGTGTAACAGTCAGGATTGAGCAAAATGTTCTCACACATTTTCTTATAGTCTTCTCGACTCATGACCACAATGTTCCCACCCTTATCGGATGCTTTTAGAATGATATTACGTCTTTTTTCCAAAGTGGTAAGAGCTACACGTTCAGACCAAGACAGATTGTTATCAATGTCCCTCATATCCTGACTCAAAGCTTTGATCTCTTCACCCACCAAATCTACGAACAGATCTACGTTGGTAAAATCTCCCAATGGCGGCAACTTCCTACTTCTAGTTCTTAGATTAGTAAAAGGACCCAGTCCTGGGGTTCTACTTGATTTAATCCCACTGAATTACGTGGGCAAGACGATACGGCAGTTTCGGCGCCGGATTAGGGAACATGTTGGAGATGTTACAAATGAAAGAGATACTTCCATATCAAAACATGTGCATGCAAAACATCAAGGCAGGGCAGAATGTTTACAATTTCAGGCAATTGAATTGGTACATCCTCCTAAACGGGGAGGGGATTGGGATAACCTCATTCTGCGTAAAGAGGCCCAATGGATCTACAGACTGGCTTGCGTACATCCTGAAGGTTTAAACGAGCAAACAAATTATACCTGTTTTATTTAATATACTATCCATATCAAGTCATAGGGCTTTTTTGGTCCTCTGGGTGGGGGTATGGTAATGCATTCCTAGTCCCAGTGTAGTCACTTGTAATATATCAATCAATAAGTAGCAGGTATGGCAATTGAGTCCAGGAGTGTGTCAAATGTTTTAAGTCCTAGTAGACTTACTGTCAGAATGACTGTGACGTCACACTGATAATTGGAATACATTACACTACCTAGGTAGTGTAATGTATTCTAGCAGCGATCAGAGCTGCAGGTAAAAAAAATAAAGTGTAAAAAGTTAATAAACAAAAAAATAAAGTGTAAAAAGTAAAAAAAAAAGTTAATAAAAATGTTTTATAAAAGTGTAAAAATAAAAGTTTTTGTTTTCCTATAATAAGTCATTTATTATAGGGAAAAAATGAAAACGTTAAAAAAAAGTACACATATTTGGTATCACCGTGTTCGTAACGACCCAAACTATGAAACTATAATGTTAATTTTTCCGCACAGTGAACGCCGCAAACAAAATAAACGTAAAACTATGTCAGCATCGCTATTTTTTGGTCACCACCCCTCCCAAGATATAGAATAAAAAGTGATCAAAAAGTCGCATTTACCCTAAAATAGTAAAAATAAAAACTACAGTGGCCCTGATACAGACGCTGTCTTTTTACCCCTTTTGTCAGGCGTCGCTGTTGATCATGGTTTTGGTCAATAATTTATTAATTGTGCAACATGAAGCCCTGATAGAGTTGGAGTTAAATGTTAAACGTAATGTAATGTGGGCTTCACAGTACATCTGCACTTATATTTTTGCATAAATTTACAGTTATATATTTATTTTACTTTCCTAACCGTGGATGATATTAAAGTCAGGTGGAGAAGCACCAGAGACCAATACCGTTGTGAAATGAACACAAAAGGGAAGTGTGGTTCCGCTCCGAGCAAGAAAAGGCCATATCAGTTTTCTTGCCAGCTATCCTTTCTCAAACTTGTTTTGGAACTTAGTGTGTAAGTATTCATTAAAAACTATAAAAAATTGTCTGTAAAAGTTTTTCCCCCATCTAGGAAAAAAGACATATTGCACGAAATTTGTAATAAATGTCTGAGTGGTTTGTTTCCCACTAATACCACCTGCACCAATGTCTTTAAGGGGTCCTCTAAACACCAAATTTCACATTTTGATCCGGTTAGAAAAACACCTGTAATACATGCAATATTAATAATTATAATTTCTCTCTAAAAATGAGCTCAGAGGACAACCTAGTGGGAGATCAGGACGAAGACGAGTGTACAGATATGGCGGAGAGGAGAGATGTGGAAGATACCACAAGTCCAGAACAGGAACAACTGGATTGCAAGATTCCTGTGACATCACCTGGCCCAAGTCTTCAGAGTCCAAACACTCCAGGGAATACTTCTCGCTCCAGAGCTGCACAGAAAAAAAACAAAAAAAAAAGAGTGGAACCATCCACAGCGACCCAGGTGGACACAAGGGTTTTAGAGTATTTATCACGACATCAGCCTGAGGATGAGATGGGCACATTAGTTCGGACCATGGCTCTTTTTTGCACCATATCCCTTTGGAGCATCACCTGAGAACTCAATTTGCGGTTATGATCATATTCGAAGCAGCAACCCCCCGAATTACCCCATTGAGTGTTTTACTGCATTGGAGCACTGGCAGCTATTTGGGCACACTATCCCTCAGGCACATGTGCCTCAGAGCTATACTTCACTACCTCAAAATGTTTATCGTCGTGGTTACTACCATCCACATTATCCTTATGCCAATCCACCTCCTTGGCAATCTGCTGCGCAAGCGAATGGAGGCAAGTCCATCAACTGTTTCACCATCCTCTCCGGACTTGTATCATTTGTAAATTTTTTACTAATTTTGATAAAGAAAAACTTTAATCACACTAAACAACAACCACTTGAATTTTTTTTATTAACATATATATACAGGATAAATATGAGGTATTAGTTTATATTCAGTTCAAAGAATAAATATTTGTAAAGGGTCAAGAATTTAAAAAATATATTGTAAACCTTGCAGTTTATATTTTGACCTAAACATGAAAGCCCGCAACCCACGTCAAGGGTCCTCATTGTCTTGCGGGTCCCTACACTAACCAATCAAAACTAAAACTAACAATGTACCTAAACTAAAACAATGTACATAAGGAATAACAATTGTAAACTTCACACATGGCATCACTAGCGGATAGCGTCCTGCTGCCATGGCACTGCACCCTCGGGGCTCATGGAATAATCTGCAAAGAATTCCTGGATTCTGAGGCCAGATGTTCCAGGTCTTCCTCAAGTTGTGTTGTCCAAAGTCAATGATCCAGTGGACATGAGATGTTCCACGTCACCATCGCCTGTTGAGTCGTACATCCGTGTGTAGTTGTGCAGGATGACACACGCTTTGATGACGTAATTGACACCATTATTCTAATTGTAGAAACGGGACCCTGAGTGTGGTGGGTTCTTCACCCAGATATGTTTTCCGTCCAGCGCCCCAATGCAGTTGGGGAATTGTGTGTTGGTCATGAACCCATCAACTATACTCCTCCAATTTTCAATTGCTAATTTTAAGGCATTTTATCATAGTTCTACACTAGGACAGGGAAGATATTTATAAACACAGACAGTATGTATTCTTACTTCAGGGTGATGATTAGACATTCCTCAGGTGAAATGCTGTGTCGCATGTTTGTATTCTTGAAGGTTAGTCCGGAACACAGCTCCTCCAGCAGTCGCTCAAATGTTGCTACTGACATCCGACAGAAGGAATGAAATTTTGTCGAATGCAGCCGCAGGTCCTCATAAAGGGTGTGGAGCTGCCCTTTGTAATTACGTTTGGAGACAATGGGATGAACCCAAAGCCTCCTCCTCCTAGGTTCTTCCTCCACCATCTGGCATCACTCTCCATATGTGCGAGAGATCAGCCACATCATAAGAACATGGTCCATAGCTTTGGATGTCATGTTCACACAAAAAAAGTAGTCTATAATCCAAGCAGACCAAACACAGGAATCTGACAAAGTTCTCTCTATGCTGTACAGCAATTGAAAATAACGATTCCCGACCATGTGACCTTCCTGTGGGTGTTCCCAGAGGGTTCGGACCAAATTGTAGAGAAAATTTTCTTCTTTCCGTTTTTTCACGCGTATAAAACCCTCGCATCATGGAAGTACAAAGGATACACTCAAGCACGTATAACGTTCCGTTATTTGCGTGCGCAAATCGGACACGCTTGTGTGAATGAGGCCTAAGACCTAATTCACACTTGTGCATTTCATCAGTATTTTGCACTTTTTTTAAGCCAAAATCAGGAATGATTGCCAAAAAGAGAAGAAGGATGTTTCCATTATATTTTTACTGTGTTTAGAATCCACTTCTGGTTTTGGCTGAAAAAACAAACAAACAAAAAACAGATGCAAAATACTGACCAAAGAAGCAAGTGAGACCTTTTACTCATGTAATACGATGATGTATTGTGGATCTGTAGTACACATATTTTAAAATACGCTTATGAGAAACTAGCCATAAAGATCCGATTACATTTCTCCCGCCTGTTGGCACCAATCCAGCTTTTGGCTAAAAAATACAAGCAGAAAAAAACTGTCATGGCCTAAGGGTTCATGTATTACAGATCAGTATTGTAAGGATCCATAATGGAGGACTCATAGCCTGCTGTGGGCTCATACCTCCAATCTTATACAGAGTCACATGTAGTTGTGGCATGTTCCACTGAATGCCGTATTACAGTAGTATTTATCCCTAAACTTGCTGCTTTCAAGATATTCAAGCTATTTTAACTTTTTCTCTTTCTAAACGTTTAACAAACTTCTGACATGTCATAGTGACATGTCAGAAGTTTTGATCGCTGGGGGTCTGTACACTGAGACCCCCACCAATCACTAAAACGTAGCATCAGAAGAGCTAGTGTGAGCACTGAGCCGCTTCTTTTCTGTTCGGCTTTTCTCAGAAAGCCGATGTACCGGTGTATGGGCTCATAGACTTTCTATTCAGTTCGTACACCGCTACATCAGCTTTCTGAGAAAAGCCGAACAGAAAGCAGGTGGCTCAGCGCTCAAACAAGCGCTCTGATGCTTTGTTTTAGCTATCGGTGGGGTTCTCAGTGCTCAGATTCCCAGCGATCAAAACTTTTGTCATGTCATGTCCCCATATGGGCGTTTCGGGCGGTCGCCCGGGGCCCAAGGCTTGCAGGGGGCCCATAGCTTCTCACACCGCACACAAGTGGAAAAAAAACTCTCCAGAGCTGCTGCCGGCCGCATTCTAGTGATCATCGGTCCCACGTGCTGATGAAGAGGCGGGGGGAATGTGCAGGGGGAGTCAATTGCGGCCAGGGAACAGGGGCACAGCACATCAGCTGTAGAGAGCAGACTGTCAGAGATTGTGATGGGCAGGTGCTGGAGTCTCCCTGACAGTCTGCTCCTCTGTGCTGCTGTGCACTGTCCCTCCTGTCTAAACCTCCAGCAGCTGCCTGATAACGGCAAAACTGAAACTAGAGGGTGAAGGACCTGTGGTGACGTCACAGTCACATGATTAAGGTCCTGGAGGCTGCCAGAGACAAGCACCGCAGAGGAAGAGACTGGTAAGTAAGTGTGTGTGTGTGTGTGTGTGCGTGTGTTAATGTAAGTCTATATAGTGTGTGCTGTGTATATAGTGTCTATAATGTAAGTCTATGTAGTGTGTGTGTGTCATAATGTAAGTCTATATAGTGTGTGCTGTGTATATAGTGTGTGCTGTGTATATAGTGTGTGCTGTGTATATAGTGTATATAGTGTGTGCTGTGTATATAGTGTGTGCTGTGTATATAGTGTATATAGTGTGTGCTGTGTATATAGTGTGTGCTGTGTATATAGTGTGTGCTGTGTTTATAGTGTCTATAATGTAAGTCTATATAGTGTGTGCGTGTAGTGTGTGTGGTTTGAATATATAGTGTTTGGTGTTAGTGTGAATTGTATATAGGGTGTTTAATCTCACATTTTTTGTGTGCAAAATTATTTCCCACCCATAGAGCCCTCTGCAGTAAGTCAGATGCTCAGAACCCCGCCCCCTGCAGTTTCATCTCCCCCATGGAGCCCTCAGTAGAGCGTTTGATTGATTGTTCAGGGTTCTATAGGGGAATAACTCCTCCCCCCCCCCCCAGAGCCATAAGGGCGGATTTACACAAACGTGTAATACGTCCGTGCAACGCGCGTGCTTTTCACGCGCGTCGCACGGACCTATGCAAGTATATGGGGCAGTGCAGACTGTCAGTGATTTTTGCGCAGCGTGTGTCCGCTGTGTAAAACTGACGACATGTCCTATATTTCTGCGTTTTTTGCGCATCACGCACCCATTGAAGTCAATGGGTGCGTGAAAATCACGCATGCCACACGGAGGCACCTCCGTGGGACGTGCGTGATTTGCTCAACAGCAGTATAACTATGATTGCAAACAGAAAAGCACCAGGTGCTTTTCTGTTTACAAACATACAAACAGAGTGTCATAATGATGGCGGGTGCGCGAAAGGCACGCAGCCGCGCATCATATGGTGATGACACACGGAGCTGTTAAGTGCCTTTTGCGCGCGCAAAACGCCACATTTTTTGCATGCGCAAAACGCACACGCTCGTGTAAATCCGCCCTAAGTGTCAGACACTTAGACCCTCCCATAGGGCACTTAGCAGTCAGTCAGATGCACTGGGGAGGGGTGTCTGACTGCTTAAAGGGTAACTAACGAAACTTTTTTAAAAAAATTACATGTCATAGTGACATGTCAAATGTTCTAATCGGTGGGGGTCCGGGCACTGAGACCCCACCAATCGCTGAAACAAAATGGCAGAAGCGCTCAGGTGAGTGCTTTGCCACTTTGTTTCTGATCGTCTTTCCTCTGATAGCCGAGCATTCGGTGTATGGGCACAACAGAAATTAAGTGGAACAGCGCTCACCCGGGCACTCCTGCTGCTTTGTTTTAGTGATCGGTGGTGGTCTCAATGCTGGGACCCCCATCAATCAAAACTTCTGACATATCACTCTCACTATGATGCGCCAAATGCTTTTTTAAAGTTTAGTTACCTCTTGGGGACTGAATTTATTGGTTTGAGTTAATGTATGGGCCTGGGTCTTAATTTGCTTAGGCAGGGGCGTAGCTAGGGGGGGGCAGGCGGGGCACTTGCCCCGGGCGCAGTTCAGAGGGGGGCGCCAGCGCCCCCTCCTCCTGCACTATAATTGTACCTGTGTCGCAAGGACACAGGTACAATTAGAAACAATGAATGACCGGGCACATTCCGTGCCCGGCCATTCAGCGCCTCTCCACGAATGAAGCGACTGGTACCTTTTGTACCAGTGACGCTTCCGTCGATGAAAGGCGCTGACTGACTGGCAGGGAAAGTCATCCTGCCCAGCCAATCAGCGCCTTTCATAGACGCCGCGTTCAATGGAGACCTGCGCAGAAGAGAGCAGGTCTCCATGGCTGCCGGACGGCGTGAGAGCGGGAATAAGGTGAGTTTGAAATGTTTTTTGTTTTTTTTTAAATTGTAATAGAAGTGTGCGGCTGTATCTGCAAGGGGGGGGGAGACTTTGTCTACTCGTGGGGGGCTTTACGGGGGGTGTCTATCTACAGGGATGGGCTATATACAGGGGGACTATATCTACAGGGCTGGGCTATATACAGGGGGACTATATACAGGGGGACTATATACAGGGGGACTATATCTACAGGGGAGCTATATACTGGAGTGGGCTGTCTATAGAGCACCATATACAGGGGTGGGCTATATACAGGGGGACTATATCTACAGGGGGGGCTATATACTGGAGTGGGCTGTCTATAGAGCACCATATACAGGGGTGGGCTATATAGTATATAGCCCCCTGTAGATATAGCCCACCCCTGTATATGGAGCTCCATAGATAGCCCACCCCAGTATATAGCCCCCCCTGTAGATATAGTCACCCTGTATATAGCCCAGCCCTGTAGATATAGCCCCCTGTATATATATTCCCCCTGTAGATATATTCCCCCTGTATATAGCCCACCCCTGTATATAGCCCCCCTATGTATAGCCCACCACTGTAGATATAGCCCCCCTGTGTATAGCCCACCCCTGTATATAGCCCCCCTCTGTAGATATAGCCCCCCTGTGTATAGCCCACCCCTGTATATAGCCCCCCTGTGTATAGCCCACCCCTGTAGATATAGCCCCCCTGTGTATATCCCAGCCCTGTGTATAGCCCACCCCTGTAGATATGGGCCCCCTGTAGATATAGCCCACCCCTTTATATAGTATCCCACAAATAGCTCCCCCTATAGTGCTCCACAGAAAGCCCACCCCTGTATATAGCCCCCTTGTACATGTAGTCCACCCCTGTATATAGTGCTCCACAGATAGCCGACCCTTGTATATAGTATATACAGGGGTGGGCTATCTGTGGAGTACTATATACAGGGGTGGACTATCTAGTGGAGCATTATATACAGGGGTGGACTATATGTACAAGGGGGGGCTATATACAGGGGTGGGCTATCTGTGAAACACTATATACAGGGGTGGGCTATCTGTGAAACACTATATACAGGGGTGGACTATATGTGGAGCACTATATACAGGGGTGGGCTATATCTACAGGGGGGCTACATACATGGTTGGGCTATCTGTAGAGCTCTATATACAGGGGTGGGCTATATCTACAGGGGGCTATATACAGGGGTGGGCTATCTGTAGAGCACTATAGGGGGAGTTATTTGTGGGACACTATATACAGGGGTGGTCTATATGGGGGCACTATCTACAGGGGCTCTATGGCAGGCACTATCTACAGGGGGCATAGTGTGTGTGTGTGTGTGTGACACGGTGTATGGTGCTATTATAATTAGAGGTGCAGTGTATGTCACTATTATATTTAGGGGCGTAGTGTGTGGTATAATGATAGCTTTATATTTATTTATAGGTGCAGAAATGTTGGAATAGTGAGAAGCTGAAGACATGTGAGCAGCAAACTGCAGAAATGGACCGGGAGAAGTCGTCATAGAGGTCTGGACCAAATGGAGAAAAAGAACTAGAATCTGAGACGTCACCGGTGAGTCACTTAATGTAAATGTTCACTCTGCCTCTAATCAGCACTGTAGTTACTGTATGATCTGCAGCGAGATGATGGGTGGTAGGATTATGATAGGATTTATTTTTTGTGAAACGGCATCTCCCAGCATATCCTTATCATTGTTCGGGCCATGCTGGGAGCTGTAGTTTTACGCCGTACAAACCTATACGGCAGGGGTTGCACAGCTGTATTTGTTCTGGGGCTGTATATATGTATCGAGCTTGGTTCTGGTGTTGTGTATAGGACCATATTGCTTGTGAAATGTACAAATAATTTTATGCTCGCGTTACATAAAAAGAAATGACACGTCGATTGGTAGAGAAAACAAACACGGCGAGGGGAAAGGAGATGTCGGGAAAGAGGTTGGGGGGGGGCGCCAAACTGAATCTTTGCCCCGGGTGCTGGAGAACCTAGCTACGCCTCTGGCTTAGAGGTCTGGGGTATAAGACAATTTATGGTGTTTATTTCTGAATTTTTATGTTGCTATAGACGCTGAAAATGGCTACAGAATCAAGGGGAAAAGATTTCTCATCAGGAAACTCTGCAGTCATCAGGAGAAGTAGCCATAACGGTCTGTGTCAGATGGAGAAGAAAAGAGAACGACCCATCAGTGAAGACATCTCCTGTGAGTCATTGCATTTATCTGTCACCTCTCCTGACATGTCTGTTATCGGAAATCCTTGTATTCCACAAAGTCTTTGTGTACCCAGGACTAATAGACAAATGCGTGTTACCATTCCCCTTGTCAGGAGGATGTGTCCCTACACAGTGTGATACTGTCAGCGATGGTTGGAGACTGTCAGTGTGTAGGGACACAGCCCTTTGACAAGGGGAATCGTAGCACTCATTTGTCAATGCTCACACAGAAAGGTGGTGTTTAATATAGACATGACGTGGCAGGGCGGTGGTGGAGAAGGGGGCCCAAGCTTGTGGAACAGCCCAGGGCCCATGGTTTACTTAATCCGCCACTGATGACATGTCAGAAGTTTGTTGAACATTTCGTTACTCTTTAAGGGAGGAAGTAAAGGGTCCCAGTACTGAAGTCTCCCTCTCCTCTGCCCCATATTGGAATAAATAGTGTATGCAGCATGCAAGTGGAAGAAGCTAATAAACAATAGACAGATAATTTTTTTTAAAATTTAGATTAGAAACTTAAATTAACACAATGATATGCATATCCTTAGAGGTTTATAAGTAGATCACTGGAGGTACGTGTCAGTACGGCAAGATCCTGAGGAAGTCGCAATTTTCTTGTCCCGTCTTGCTTCTTGCTTAGCAATCAAATTCTGTTCGCATACAAAGGACATTTTTGGACAAGGAATATGGTGTTGACTTCTCAGGACAAACTGTCCATATTCGAGCACATAGAAGTAATGGGAAAGGGTGTCCTACTTAATATCCTGTCTAGGACCCGGAGCCACCATTAAATGTTCAGTATAAGGACACATTCAGACGTGGCGGAATTGCTGTGGAATTCCGCTGCGGACAGTCCGCCGTGGAATTCTCCAACGGCCGTTTTTTACATTTGTTTCAATACATTTTTAGGCAAGTTAGCTCAGACATTGTGGAAAATAACTGCGGAATTTAGGCTGCGGTGCAGAATTTTCCCTTGCAGCATGCTCATTATGTTAGGCTGCGGTGCGGAATTTTCAGTTGCGGTGAAGAAGCAAAATTTCACTGCGGATTTCAGCCTTTGCAATGCAAATACTGAAATTTGTGGCAAGTCCACTGTGTTTTCGGCAACGTCAGAATTACCTGTCAAATATGCAAATGTTGGTGCAGATTCGTTGCGTAATTGCCCTAAATCTGCACCAACGTTTGCAGCGGAAAAATTAGTCTGAACGTGCCCTAATTAGACATTCTGCACAGAAAAAGTACAGATGCCAGCAACTACTTCTGGTGACAACAGCTGATGGGTGAGGGGGTTTCTGCATTTCGGAATGGGGTTATTCACTTGAAATACTGTATCACACCAATAAATAACAGAAGTATTAGGGCACATTCAGACGTGGCAGAATTGCTGTTGAATTACGCTGCAGACAGTCCACAGTGGAATTCTGCAGCAGCAGCCGTTTTTTACATTTGTTTCTATACATTTTTAGGAAACTTAGTTCAGACGTTGCGGAAAATAACTGTGCGGAATTTAGGCTGCGGTGCAGAATTTTCACTTGCAGCATGCTCATTATGTTGCGGAGAAGAAGCGGAATTTCACTGCGGATTTCAGCCTTTGCAAAAACTGAAATCTGCGGCAAGTCCGCTGCGATATCTGCAACGTCTGAATTACCTGTCAAATATGTAAATGTTGGTGCAGATCCATTGCGTAATTGCCCTGAATCTGCACCAACATTTGCAGTGGAAAAAATCTGCCACGTCTGAACATGGCATTATAACGGCACATATATAGGCAAAAAAATGGAGCTTCCAAAAAATACCGCTGCTAACATCCAATAGAGGAGAATCCAGTAGTTCAAAACAAGACTAGATTTATTAGAACAAAGATAAAACGGACTACGCGTTTCTACCCCGAACCGGCGTCTTCATCAGGTCAAATACATCTGACCTGGTGAAGACGCCGATTCGGCGTAGAAACGCGTAGTCCGTTTTATGTTTGTTCTAATAAATGTAGTCTTGTTTTGAACTACTGGATTCTCCTCTATTGGATGTTAGCAGTGCTATTTTTGGAAGCTCCATTTTTTTGCATATATATATATATACCCAGCGGTTCCCCTATTCAGGTGGCCGGTTCTTCTAACCCAGCTGCAGGTTCATCCTTTAGGGCATGGCCCCACGTGGCGGAATTCTTCCGCAACTGTCTGCATCAATGCCGCACAGAATCTGCGTTGTAGATTCTGTGGCGGATCTGCCCAAAATTGCCATTAAATTGATGCGGACTAGCCGCTGCATATTGAGGTGAAGTATTTCCCTTCTCTCTATCAGTGCAGGATAGAGAGAAGGGACAGTACTTTCCCTAGTAAAAGAATTTCATACTTACCGGCCGTTGTCTTGGTGACGCGTCCCTCTTTCATCATCCAGCCCGACCTCCCTGGATGACGCGGCAGTCCATGTGACCGCTGCAGCCTGTGATTGGCTGCAGCCGTCACTTAGACTGAAACGTCATCCTGGGAAACCGGACTGGAGGAAGAAGCAGGGAGTTCTCGGTAAGTATGAACTTCTATTTTTTTTACAGGTTGCTGTATATTGTGATCGGAAGGCACTGTTGAGGGTGCTGAAACAGTTACTGCTGATCGTTTAACTCTTTCAGCACCCTGGACAGTGACTATTTACTGACGTCGCCTAGCAACGCTCCCGTAATTACGGGTGCACACACATAGACACCCGTAATTATGGGTGCACACACATAGTCACCCGTAATTACGGGTGCTCACACGTAGTCACCCGTAATTATGGGAGCCCCATTGTCTTCCTCAGTCTGGCTGTAGACCTAGAAATACACATAGGTCCAGCCAGAATAAAAAAAATGTCAAGTTAAAAAACCAATACGCTCCGCAGCACACATAACATCTACATTACATCTGCGGACTTCATTGCGGAACTTAGAATCTCCATTGAAGTCAATGGAGAAATTCCGCAAACAGTCCGCCACACCTCCGCAACAACCATTGTATGCTGCGGACACCAAATTCCGCACCGCAGCCTATGCTCCGCAGCGGAATTTTCCGCATCGTCTTAACGAACACTACTAAAAAGCAGTGGAAGGCAATGGAGAAACGGGTCAGCTGCGGATTAACGCTGCGGAGTGTCCGCAGCGGAATTCCAGAGCAATTCCGCTATGTGGGGCCTTGCCCTTACATTTGTACAGTGGCGGATTATCATTAGGGCGGTTCCCCTCAAGCACAGTGGCGTAGCTAGCACCGGAGGGAGCCCCGGTGCCAGGACCGCACCTGTCATGAGGCGAAGTGAGCTTCGCTCATGCTTAGCAGCCGTGGTCTGTGCTGAAACTCCCCCTCCAGCCCCCCTTCCCTGCTCTACACATCTCTCCTCCTGCTGCCAGCAGTCGGGACATGGGGGAGGGGAGACTGTCTGCGGGCTCGTTGTCGGGCTGTGAGCAGAAGAAACGCTGTGTGAAGACTCCCACCACATCAAGCTGCTGAACGCCCTTCACAAATATCCTACATAAAAGGTAAGTGCATGTGTGTTTACAATGTGTACTTTATATGTGTATAATGTGCATACTCATGTGTGTTTACAATGTGTACTTTATGTGTATAGTGTGCATACTCATGTGTGTTTACAATGTGTACTTTATATGTGTATAATGTGCATATTCATGTGTGTTTACAATGTGTACTTTATATGTGTTTAATGTGCATATTCATGTGTGTTTACAATGTGTACTTTATATATGTATAATGTGCATACTGAAGTGTGTCTGTCATGTGTGTGTGTGTGTGTGGAGTGTGTGTGTGTATATATGTATATATAGTGTGTATGTATGTATATAGTGTGTGTGTGTGTGTGTGTGTGTGTGTGTGTGTGTGTGTGTGTGTGTATAGTGTGTGTATTATGTGTGTGTATATACACCGCATTCCAAATTATTATGCAAATGTTATTTTTCGCTGATTTTCCTAAAAAGTCGATGCAAATGACAGTAAGTATAATCTTCAAGCCATCAACCATTGGAGTATAATGCTAATTTTATTGAACAAATCTCCTAATGATAACAGGTTTTTTTTTAGAAGTAATAAAATCACAACTTTCAAAATATTATGCACAACAGAGATCAAAACATTTTAAAGGTTGTAAAGAGAACTAAAATGGTAATTTGTTGAATTTGCAGCATCAGGAGGTCATATTTACAGAAATCAAAAGCTCTTTCAATAAAAAAAAAACTTAACAGGCCAAGTTACATGTTAACATAGGACCCCTTCTTTGATATCAACTTCACGATTCTTGCATCCAATGAATTTGTGAGTATTTGGACAGTTTCTGCTTGAATATCTTTGCAGGATGTCAGAATAGCCTCCCAGAGCTTTTCTTTTGATGTGAACTGCCTTCCACCCTCATAGATATTTTTCTTGAGGATGCTCCAAAGGTTCTCAATAGGGTTGAGGTCAGGGGAACAGGGGGGCCACACCATGAGTTTCTCTTCTTTTATGCCCATAGCAGCCAATGACACAGAGGTATTCTTTGCAGCATGAGATGGTGCATTGTCATGCATGAAGATAATTTTGCTACGGAAGGCACGGTTCTTCTTTTTGTACCACGGAAGAAAGTGGTCAGTCATAAACTCTATGTACTTTGCAGAGGTCATTTTCATACCGTCAGGGACCCTAAAGGGGCCTACCAGCTCTCTCCCCATGATTCCAGCCCAAAACATGACTCCGCCACCTCCTTGCTGACGTCGCAGCCTTGTTGGGACATGGTGGCCATTCACCAACCATCCACTACTCCATCCATCTGGACCATCCAGGGTTGCACGGCACTCATCAGTAAACATTATTCCTCATGTATTTCTGAGCCCACTGCAACTGTTTCTGCTTGTGAGCATTGTTTAGGGGTGGCCGAATAATAGCTTTATGCACACTTGCAAACCTCTGGAGGATCCTACACCTTGAGGTTCGCGGGACTCCAGAGGCACCAGCGGCTTCAAATACCTGTTTGCTGCTTTGCAATGGCATTTTAGCAGCTGCTCTCCTAATCCTATTAATTTGTCTGCCAGAAACCTTCCTCATTATGCCTTTATCTGAACGAACCCGTCTGTGCTCTGAATCAGCCACAAATCTTTTCACAGTACTATGATCACGCTTAAGTTTTCTTGAAATATCCAATGTTTTCATACCTTGTCCAAGGTATTGAACTACTTCACGCTTTTCGGCAGCAGAGAGATCCTTTTTCTTTCCCATATTGCTTGAAACCTGTGGCCTGCTTAATAATGTGGAACGTCCTTCTTAAGTAGTTTTCCTTTGATTGGGCACACCTGGCAAACTAATTATCCCATTGTCTGAGATTGATTACAATGATCCAAAGAGCCCTAAGACACAATACCATCCATGAGTTTAATTGAAAAACTAATAATTAAATGTTTATGACACTTAAATCCAATGTGCACAATAATTTGGAACACGGTGTATATAAAGTGTGTGTGTATATATAATACATATATTTCAGCAGCAATTCCGCATAAACTAGCAGAAATTCCGCTGCAGAAAAAGGTGTATATTTTGCTGCGTTTTTCTCAGTGTTGGGAGATGGTGACATCTCCCCAGAGAAAACGCAGCAATTCAGTCACTTTCCGCAGCAGAAATTGACATGCTGCAGTACGAGAAATACGCATGGCAGGACAAAATGTCTGGTTGGAAATTTTATGCAGCGTCTGGATGAGATTTGGTAAATCTCATTCACTTTGCCACTACTGTATTTTGCGTACTTTCCGGGCGGAAAATACGCAGCAATTCCGTTAAGTGTGGACAAGCCCTAATACAGTAGCAGCAGAGTAGAATAGATGTGAACAATTCTCATCCACACGCGGCGTAAATGATAAGTGGGGAAAAAAAGCTCAGAAATTGAACTGTGGTGCAGTTTTTAATTCCGCAGCATGTCAATTGTATTTGCGTAAACGCTGCTCATTTGTTTAGGGTTTCCCCCATTTAATTCAATGGGGAGGTAAAACCCGCAACAAATAACAGATGTTATGTAAAAACGCAATTTAGAAAAAATAAAAATCTTATACTTGCCCAGAATTCAGTTTCTTCGTCCGGGCCGGCCTCCTGGGATGACGTTTCACCCCATGTGACCGCTGCAGCCAATCACAGACTGCAGCAGTCATATTGGATAAAATGACATCCCAGGGCTGCACTGTAGCGACGCTGTGTAGCACTATATACAAGGGGGGGAGTGCTGTGTGGCACTATATATAAGGAAGGGAGCGTTGTGTGGCACTATATATAAGGAAGGGAGCGCTGTGTGGCACTATATACAAGTGCTGTGTGGCTCTATCTATAGGGGGCTGTGTGATGCTTTCTATAAGGGGCTGTGTGACGCTCTCTACAGGGGGTTGTTTGTGTGGCGCTATCTACAGGTGTGTGTATGGCGCTATCTACAGGGGGTATGTGTGTGGCGCTGTCTACATGGGGAGTTGGCGCTATCTACAGGGGGCACTGTGTATGTGGTGCTTTACTTTAAAGTGTGTGACACAATTATATTCAGGGGCGCAGTGCATGGTGATATTATATTTAAGCGCTGCAGAAATGGGTCATGGCCAGGAGAAGTCGTCATGTGCTCTGGACCGGATGAAGAAGAGAAGGGGAAAAAAAACTATTAGCATCTGAGACGTCGTCACCTGTGAGTCACTGGATTTGTAGAGAACCTGTCCCCTTTCCTGACATGTTTATTATAGGAAATCCTTGTATTCCACATAACGTCTTTGTATAGTCCAGGACTGATAGAAAAATTGGTGTTCCCAATCCCCTTGTCAGGAGGATGTGTCCCTGCACAGTGTGATACTGTCAGTATGTAGGGACACAGCCCTGTGAAAGGGGAATCGTAACACCCATTTGTTAATGCTTGTGCAAAAGGGTAATGTTAGCAATAGTTATGGCGCGGCAGGGTGGCGGTGGAGAAGGGGGGCCAAGTTTGGGTAACAGCCCAGGGCCCATGGTCTTCTTAATCCGCCACTGCATTTGTACTATTGTTGTGCTTGTTGCAGCACAATTCCAATAGGTGAGCAGTTATCAATTCATATTGTCTTGCTCTACCTTTACCAAATGTGACCTGCACCATGTTGGCGCCGTATGTTTTTTAACTCTCTCTCCAGGCTTACAAGGGCACGGCCAGACGTGGCGGATATAATATATAATTTTGACAAATTTTATTCAACTGGGAAGTACGATTAAAAACCTTTTCTTAATTGATTGTTAACAATGTACGTTTTTGTTTTACTTCATTATAGATGAAGCCAATCAATATTGCAAATACCAAAATCAATTAACCCAGAGATAATGACAGACTTATTGAACACTCTTACCATTAGTTATACTGTTATACACATTTTTCGTGTGTTTCATTTTTTTTCCTTCTTTTCTATTTCTGAATATAAATTATTCATAGGAAATTCTTGAAAAAGGACAATATAATGAGAGAGAATACTGCCAATAAGTCTACTTGTCACTGTATTCAGATACATTGTCATTAATTGTGCGGTCTCTTGTGGGGAAACAAATCAAAGTTCTACTCTTCTAGAAGTAAAACCTCACATTTTAGAAATTTGCTTTAAAGAAACACTCTGGGCAAAATGTATAAACTGTGTTAAGAGTAGTGTAAGGTTGGAGATTGCATGACATAGGGATTTAAAGAGCATTACTCCTTACGTCCTGAACTAGGCTTAAAGCAACGCTCCACCTTTTTTCATCATCCTATTTTTGGTCCAAAATCTTAATTTTGCTTAATAATGTCTTAATATATTTTTAAAGCAACCAGATACAGAGCTCCAAATCCCTTGCATAGATGTAGCTTTAAAACATACCATGCATAGACTACTATGGGCCCATATTTTTACTCAGTATGTCTCTCATTTTATAACAAGACATGCAAAACATTTTCCATCACAGGTCCAATGATGGAGATATTCTCTCTTAGTACTGCTGCTTGGGAAGAATACAATGCCACACGAAGGCATGATGCGACAACATACAGAGGACGAACGGCACCGTAATCTGGACTCCGTGTGCCGTAGTACATGGCTTTGCATGAGGTCTTACACAGTTTATAAGTTTTGCCTGGAGCGTTTAATTTATACTCAGGTAGGCAAAATGCACATAGGTCTATACACAGGCAGAACAAGTGAATATTGATTATTGATGAGGTGATGACAATAATGGAGTATGCATAGTGTAACCAATTGGTCGTTCATTATATTATATATATAAATTTAACAACCACTACACGTAAGCAGTGATCAAAAATATCCAATACGTCAGATTGAGAATTTAACAGACATCTGCCTCTGGTCAGCATCTGACATGATCTCTTTTTTTTTTTTTGTAAAAGGGGGCCAACTGATGAAATGATATGGCCTTAATCTGTCATTGCCGACAACTTCAATCACTAGTCTGTTAACAAAAACCTAAAGATCGGAGTCTGACATCGGGTCAACGCGTCGGGGTGTGATGCCAGAAAGTGCTTCTCACATGATGGGTAAGTTGCTCCATTGCATATTGCAGATACAATAATAGGTATTCCATACCTATATCATTGGACAACGCTATACACACATATATCTATATATATATATATATATATATATATATATATATATATATATATCATATTTTTTTGGCCGATAGGCTGTTGTAGCTATACCTCTTATGAATGTTTTGATGTACTAGTGGGGAGCATGTTTTCTTTGGCTCTTTGTGGCCTTATATATGTACATGCAGTGTGCATGCTATGACCTACTCCACATTCATTGCTTCCTTCAATTTACAGCCCCATCTTGTGTGTCACTGTTTGGTGTCCATCTGTACTGTGGTAATCATCTCTATATTTTAACTTGTTTGTTGTTTTATTGTCATTAATAAATTTATACCTTTTTAAAGTTTTGGTGTGTCAGACTCTGATCTTTAGGTTTTTGTTTTCAATAGCGGGTTTCTACACCGTTACTACCATGTACATTATGGGTCTATGTGCCCTTCCCCCCAAACATGTTATATATTGATTATATGGGTTTATATGTTTTTTTCATATGGATAAGGGGATTTTGGTTGTTCTCCATACAGGTATAGTAATCACTAGTGTGTGTCTGGCTGTAGACAATCAGCACAGAGCAGTTGGACATTTGTTTTTACACCGTTGGCTCATTACTCCTAAGGTCTAATGCATATGGCGGTGTTATGGTTATGTTATTGTTATTGTACTGAGCCATAATGGAGCACCCATTGAAGGGCCAGGGACCTTACTGTGCCTACATATATCTCCTATTTCATATAGAGACACTGTATCTAAAACACCTCTTAGGCCTCATGCACATGGCCGTGCCCGTAATCACGATTGCGGGCACGGCCGACCGCCACCCGGATTTTCGGGCCGTTCTCCCATACAATGTATGGGAGTATGGCCCGTAAAATACAAAAAATAGGACAGGCTCCATATTTCCCGGCACAGTATTACGGCACGGACACTGATCCGTAGCGATATGGAAAGGTGTCCACGGCCAATAGAACTGAATGGGTCCGTAATTGCAGACCGTATTACTGTCCGCAATTACGGAGATTTTTTACAGTCGTGTGCATGGGGCCTTACCAGTGGCGGATCATCATTAGGGCGGTTCGAGCGGCCGCACGGGGCCCAAGGCTCCTGGGGGGCCCATGGCCGTCCGAACCACCCATGATCGAACGGCCCCCCTCATGCCCGGTGTGGCGTCGCTAGCACCGGAGGGGGCCCCGGAGCTAGCGGCAGCCACATTCACACATCAATGAAAAGTTACTATAGTAACTGGGGCCTATGTAATAAACTACACGGGCCCCTGTTGCTATAGTAACTGACAGTACTTACCCCTCCTCTTCCTGGAGCGCATCGGATGTTGTGACGTCACAGCGCTGTGTGAGCAGCGCATAACGTCCCGATGCTATGCGCTGCGCACAGCGTCCCGACAGTTGATGTAGTGAGGACCTGCGGCCGAAGAGGAGGTAAGTTTAGTTTTATTGTTTTGCTAATGGGTTGGGGTCAGACACCCGGGACCCCCGCAAATCAGCTGTTTTGAAGGGGTTGCAGCCGCTCGTACGAGTGCTACTTCCCCTTCATTCCGGTCACTTTCTCACACTGAATCGCTGACACGTCCGTGTCAGCGATTCACAGTGTCAGCAAGTGAGGGAAATGAAGGGGAAGCAGCGCTCGTACGAGCGGCTGCAACCCCTTCAAAACAACTAATTGGCGGGGGTCCCGGGTGTCTGACCCCAACCCATCAGCTATTGATGGCCTATACTGAAGGTAGGCCATCAATGTTTAAACCTTTAAAGCCTGTATCTAAGCCTAAAGTGTGTTAGGCTTAGATACAGGGCCCAGCTTATACTGCATAAGAATACTGTCTGCTGGACCCTGTATCTAAGCCTACATTAGGCTTAGATACAGGGTCCAACAAACAGTATTAAACATGCACATGGGCCCTGTATCTGAGGCCCTGTATCTAAGGCCCTGTTCACATCACCGCCGCCCTTCCGTTGAGGGTTTCCATCTGGTTAACCCCTCAACGGAAAGGCAAATGGAAACCTTAGCTACCGTTTGCCAAACTCTGCTACAATGTGAGATTGTGGAAGACAGTTTCATGTCACAGGTCCACCATGGCAAGACTGAGAACAGCAACAAGACACAAGGTAGTTATACTGCATCAGCAAGGTCGCTCCCAGGCAAAGATTTCAAAGCAGACTGGGGTTTCAAGATGTGCTGTTCAAGCACTTTTGAAGAGGCACAAAGAAACGGCCAACGTTGAGGACCGTAAATGCAGTGGTCAGCAATGGAAACTAAATGCAGCAAATCAAAGACACATCATGCATACTTCCCTTCAAAATTGGAAGGATCCATCAGTTCCATCAGTTCCATCAGCTCAGTACTGGTAGAAACCTGTGGGACCCAGGTAAACCCATCTACTGTTTGTAGAAGTCTGGCCAGAATTAGTCTTCATGAAAGTATTGCAGCAAAAAAAGTCATACCTTTGACGTGGAAACAAGGCCAAGCAACTCAACTATGCACGAAAACATAAAAACTGTGGTGCAGAAAAATGGCAGCAGGACTAATGAGTCAAAATTGTAAATATTTGGCTGTAACAGAAGGCAGTTTGTTCGCTAAAGGGCTGGATTGGGGTGCAATAATAAGTGTCTGCAGGCAACAGTGAAGCATGGTGGAAGTTCCTTGCAAGTTTGGGGCTGCATTTCAGCAAATGAAGTTGGAGATTTGGTCAGAATTAATGGTGTCCTCAATGCTGAGAAATACAGGCAGATACTTATACTCAATGTGAGCCGGAGATTGGTTTAGAGACCACATGGGCAACGCCATGAAGAGGGAACCACACCAGTCCTACTCCCGGAATTATGGTGTGGGGTGGCATAATGTACGGTAGTTGGACCCCCCTAGTCTTCATTTCAGTTACACTAACAGCTCGGCATTACAATAATTTGGTCGTGGAACCAGTGTTACGGCCATTTCTTCAAAGTATCCGAGAAGCCGTGTTTCAACACGACAACACCAGGCCGCATGTTTCTCGTGCTACTATGAGCAACCTATGTGGCCTTAATTTGGTACCATGGCCTGAAGCTTCTCCAGACTTGTCTCCCAGTAAGCATATCTCGGACGTCATTGGTCGGCAATTGCAAAGTTGCTAGCAGCCAATCTTGATGATTTGTGTGTGCATTCAGCATGGCATAACATCCCTCAGACAACCATTAATAATCTCTCTGATAGCATGCCAAGGCGTGTAAGTGCGTGTATTTTTGGCGTGGGGCTCATACTCGATACTGAATAAATCAACATGTTTCGAATATGTTGTCTCCATTTTTTATAATTTGCATAGCATTAACATGTCTTTCGATCCTGTGATTTACACAATTCCAAAACTTTTCCTTCTTGGTGTTGCAGCTTCAATGTTGAGGAGTATATATTGTCACGATCTGTGGGTATGTGGACCCACTGGGCTGTACTGCCGAAGCGGGATAGCAGCTGGCCACACGTTGTACCAAGTAAAGTCTATAGTCTGAGTAAGGGTACCTGTGGTAGTTCAGACAGTAGAAGTGGTTAGGCCCAGATGGGACCTTGGCAGCACACCAGGCATGGTGTAATACAGCAGACGAAATCGGTAGCACAACACGACTCCAACTCTCTAAGGTACAAGAACTAGGTGGCACGGGATACAGGATACAGGTAGCAGGTACGGGAACACTGGGAACTGGAAAACACTAAGGGACCATTTGCATGAGTAACACGGGTGAACACAACAACGCTTAGGCACTGAAGGAAGGGGCAGGGCCCTCCTTATAGTCCAGGGTGAGTATGGGCTAATTACTGATTTTCTACATGTGCGCATGCTGGCCCTTTAAGGCCGGGCACGAGCATGCGTGCGCACCCTACGGGATACAGCAGAACAAAAGCAGAAATGAGTGCTGGCATCTCCTGAGGAGGAGATGCGGGCCAGCGCTCACAGATCCATGGCTGCGGTCGTCGGGGGGGGGGGGGGGGTGAGTAATTCCAGCGGTCTGCGGCCATGGGCGGTACAGTATCCCCACTCTTACACCCCCTCTTCTTGAGGCCAGAGCGGAAGAGAAACTTTTTCACGAGGGTAGGAGCATTGAGGTTCTCCTCTAGCTCCCAGGACCTCTCTTCTGAGCCAAACCCCTTTCAATCCACCAAGAAAAAAGTTCTTCCTCCCACTTTTTTTGGTGTCCAAGATCTCTTTAACCTTGAATGAATCTCATGAACCACTGGGGGCAACTGCAGGACTAGGAGTCTTGGTGTAGCGGTTCAGGATCACAGACTTCAGAAGGGAGACATGAACGGAGTTGGGGTTCTAGAGGGTGGGAGGCCGCCAAAGAAGACAGGGTTGATCCGCTGCAGGATAATATGCTGAGGAAAAGTCCAACTTCACATCATGGAATTTACAGGGGGCTCTCCAGAACTTTGAGGTAAACTGAACCCCCCGATCAGACATGATATGCAGAGGTAAGCCATGCAGACGGAAGGTAGGCCGGTCAGCGGAACAAAATGAGCCATTTCTGAAAGTCACCACCACCACCCAGACCATACTGCATCCAGCAGAGGGAGGCAGATCCGTGACAAAGGCCTTTGCTATATGCTGCCAGGGAGCATTGGGCACCGGCAGTGGCTGGAGCAGGCCTGCAGGCTTGAAGTGAGCAACCTTGTTAGCAATGCACACCGTGCAGGACGATACAAAGTCCATGGTGTCTTTGGGCAGTGTGGGCCACCAAATGACGGGCAATCAAGTCTCGGGTTTTACGGGCACCCGCTTGACCTGCCAGTTTGGAGCTGTGTCCCCAGCAAAGGATTCTTCTTCTGTCCGCCAGGCGCACAAAAGTCTTTCCCAGAGGAATGTCTCTAACTTGCAGGGGGTTGACAGAGTCAATGCATGTTTTGCGGAGACTCCATGGCGTCCTCAGTCTCGAACGACCTGAACAAGGCATCGGCCCTCACATTTTTGTCTGCATGACGGTAGTGGCGCTCAAACTGGAAGCGGACAAAGAACAGAGAACACCTGGCTTGACGGAGATACAGCCGTTGGGCCAACTGGAGATAGGTGTGGTTCTTGTGGTCGGTAAATATCAGAATAGGGTGAGCTGCGCCCTCCAGTAAATGTCTCCACTCCTCCAGAGCCAACTTGATGGCCAGTAACTCCCGATCCCCAATCGAGTAGTTGCACTCTGCGGAAGAGAAACGTTTTTAGAATAATAGCCACATACTACTGCCTTGCCCTTGGGACCTCTCTGTAAAAGAAGTGCGCCAGCACCAACAGAGGAGGCGTCCACCTCCAATGAAAACTGTCGAGATACATCAGGATGATGGAGGGTAGAGGCTGACTAGAAGGCACTCTTTAGGCTATTAAATGCAGATTCTGCCTCTGGAGTCTACACCTTGGCGTTCATGCCCTTTTTGGTACGGGTAGAGATGGGTGCTGTCAGTGAAGAGAAGTTTGGTATGAACTTCCGGTGGAAGTTTGCAAATCCCAGAAAGAGCTGTATGGACCTTAAGCCTTGAGGGCGTGGCCATTCTAGGACGGACTTTACCTTCTCAGGATCCATCTTGAGACCTTGATCTGAGATAATGTAGCCCAGGAAGGGTAGAGAAATTCTTTCAAACACGCACTTCTCCAGCTTGGAATATAAGGGATTCTCCCTTAATCACAGCAGAACTTGATGGACGTGTCTCTGATGAGTCGTCGGGTCAGGAGAAAAGATCAAAATGTCATCGAGGTAGACCACGACACAGACATAGAGCATATATCGGAAGATGTAATTGACGAACTCTTGGAAGACCGCGGGAGCGTTACACAGGCTGAAGGGCATTACCAAGTATTCATAGTGCCCATCTTTGGTGTTGAATGCCATCTTCCATTCATCACCCTGGCGGATCTGAATTAAGTTGTAAGCCCCCCGTAGGTCTAGCTTGGAAAAAATCTTGGCTCCTCGTATGCGGTCAAACAGTTCAGAGATTAGTGGTAACGGATATCTGTTCTTGATCGTGATCTGATTGAGACCCTGGTAGTCGATGCAAGGTCGAAGAGATCCGTCTTTTTTTTTGACAAAGAAGAACCCGGCCCCGGCCGGGGAGGAGGACTTTTGTAAAATAATTTCCTGGATATAAGTGGACATAGACTGGGTCTCTGGCAAGGAGAGAGGGTATACCCGTCCACGAGGAGGGGACGCATCAGTAACCAGTTCAATGGGGCAGTCATACGCCCGATGTGGGGGCAGCGTCTCAGCCTCCTTCTTGCTGAAGACATCTGCAAACTGTGAGTAGTGAGGGGGTAATCCTGCCATCGACCGAGGCAGAGGAGGTTGGGCTGGATGGATCTGTCCTAGACAGTGGTTGGGACACTTGGGACCCCACTGGAGAACCTCACTGGAATTCCAGTCCAGGACTGGGGCATGTATTCGAAGCCAAGGCAGACCCAGCAGCACAGCGTTGATGGCCCTGGGCAGAACGAGGAAAGAAATGAGCTCTGAGTGAAGAGCTCCAACTTGGAACCTCATCGGTTTCGTCTTAGATAAGACTGGATCGGGCAGAGACAGACCATTCACTGAGGCAACAGCCAAAGACGTCTCCAGGGGAACTGTGGGCAACTGGAGGAGATCCACTAGGTCCCTCTGGATAAAATTGGCTGCGGATCCGGAGTCCAGATAGGCAGAGACCCAATGGGTCTTCCCATCGGACACTATGGTCACGGGGATAGACAGTTTTGAGGAGAGTTTCTTATCCAGCGCTGTATCGCCTAGGGTTGTCTCACAAACCAATCCTAGCCATTGGAGTTTATTTAGCTTTTAAGGGCACAGATGCACAACATGGCCATCGAGGCCGCAATAGAAACAAAGTCCCAAAGTGTGTCTGCGTTGTTTCTCCTGGACGGATATCTTAAGCCGGTCCACCTGCATAGGCTCCTCAGGTGGGCCAACTAGCGAGGCCAACAGGGATTGCTGGAAAGTGGAGGCCAGCCTAGGGAGCCCCCTCTCCCGACGAACTTCTTGAGATCGTTCCCGGAGCCTTATGTCAACCCGGGTGGCAAGCAAGATGAGGTCATCCAGCGTAGATGGCAGATCACAAGCGGCAAGTTCGTCCTTGTCTCGGGTGATAGTCCCTGACAGAATTTAGCCACCAAAGCCTCGTTGTTCCATAACAGCTCTCCTGCCAGGGTGCGGAAGTGAATGGCGTACTCGCCCACGGAAGTGTCTCCCTGGCGAAGGTTCAGCAGGGAGGCAGCTGCTGACGAGACCCAGGCTCTTCAAATAAAGAGCAAAATGTCCGTAGGAACCCCTGGAAGTCACAGGTCTTAGGTCCCTGACGCTCCCAGATGGGATTTGCCTATGCTAGGGCTTTGCCAGTAAGTAGAGAGACGATAAAAGCGACCCTTGCACCGTCAGTAGAAAATGCTCTGGCGTACAGGCTGAAGTGGATCTGGCACTGGTTCAGAAATCCCCTGCGGGTCAGCACTGCCTGGAGGTGTAGCCGGGCGGGTCAGTATTGCCAGGAGGTGTAGTAGAAGGAACAGCAGAGGCAATAGGAGCAGGTGCCGGGGGAACTGCAGCTTGCGTATCCAGCCGCTATGCAATAATGTTCAATGCCTGGAGGAGTTGGTCCTGTCGAGACCGGATTTCTAGCATATCCGCCCGTATCACTTGTGACGTCGTCATGGTCTTGGGTTGACCAGCGGGGTTCATGGCCTGAGCGTACTATCATGATCTGTGGCTATGTGCACCCACTGGGCCATACGGCCAAAGCAGGATAGCAGCTGGTCACACAGTATTTCAAGTAAAGTCCATAGTCCGAGTAAGGGTACTTATGGTAGTTCAGACAGTTCAGACAGTAGCGGTGGTTAGGCTCGGATGGGACCTTGGCAGCAGACACCAGGCATGGTGTAATACAGCAGTCGAGATCGGTAGCACAACACGACTCCAACTCTCTAAGGTACAGGAACAAGGTAGCACGGGATACAGGATACAGGTAGTAGGAACGGGAACACTGGGAACTGGAAAACACTAAGGGACCATTTGCAATCATTGCATTTCAGATTTACGCATGGCCTCCTACTTTTTTTTTTTATAGATATCCAAAAATTTTTCTCATTATTGCCACCTAAAATGACTAATATAAATGGGTAGACTGGGAAGGAAAGTGGTATTCTCAGTAATAAGTTTATCTTGGTTCTACAGGACGTACTGCAATAGCATATTTCTTTGAAGATTCCAATATTTCTTCCATGGCTCTACATGTCAAGGAAGAAAATGTCATTACTTTCTCTTTCCAGACCATAGAGAAGTTAATTTTTATGAGTTTTATGACTTCTGAGAAAAGATTGATATCCATTGTGTATGATTTTGAAGTATTGATTTTAAAGCTGGATATTGCGGTGTGAGTCTCCAGACCTGAGCTTAAAAATTTCAGTGCTGGCGGGAAATTTACAATACCTACACCTGAGACCAGACGTGTTGTTTTAGTTTCATTGTCTTGGCACTGAGTAATTACAGAAATTACTGTGTTTCAACAAGACAATCTTAAACAGTCAACAAATTGGCACACAGAATAGACAATAGATATTTAAAGAGACTCTGTCACCACATTATAAGTGCTGTATCTCCTACATAGGGAGATCGGAGCTATAATGTAGGTAGACAGCAGCGCTTTTTATTTAATATTTTCACCACTTTATTAGCGATTTTACATTTATGCTAATGAGTTGCTTAATGCCCAAATGGGCGTATTATTTACTTTAGACCAAGTGGGCGTTGTACAGAGGAGTGTATGACGCTGACCAATCAGCGTCATGCACTGCTCTCCATTCATTTAGGCAACGCATAGGGATCCTTTTAGATCGCTATGCGCTGTCTTATACTAACACATTAACAATACTGACGTGTTTAGACAGTGAATAGACATTCCACGGGATGTCTATTCACAGTCTGTGCACTTCGTTACTGTTTTTGTGGTAGTTACAGCAGAGCAAAGTGTAATCTCGCTGTAACCTGTCATTTACCGCGTAATCTCGCGAGATTAAGCTTCCTCTGCTGTAACTACCACAGACAGAGTAACAAAGAGCAGAGATTGTGAATAGACATCCCGTGGAATGTCTATTCACTGTCTAAACACTTAAGTATTGTTAATGTGTTAGTATAAGACAGCGCATAGAGATCTAAAAGGTTCTCTATGCGCTGCCTAAATGAATGGAGAGGAGTGCATGACGCTGATTGGTCAGCATCATACACTCCTCTGTAAAACGCGCACTTGGTCTAAAGTAAAAACACGCCCACTTGGGCATTAAGCAACTCATTAGCGCAAATCTAAAATCGCTATAAAAGTGGTGAAAATAGATAGTTTTATTAAATAAAAAGCACTGCTGTCACCTACATTATAGCGCCCTTCTCCTTATGTAGGAGATAGGGCACTTATAATGTGGTGACAGAGCCTCTTTAACCCCTATCCGCACGAGGACGTAACTGTACGTCGTTGCGGGAGGTTACTTCCCGCACGAGGACGTACAGTTACTGAGTTTTTCCCGGTGCACACTGTCGGCGACAGTGTGCACCGGGAACCGGGAGGTCAGCTGTCGCCGACAGCTGATCCTCCATTCTTGCCGACCAGCGGTCCTTTGCCGCTGATTTCGGCGAATTAACCCCTTAAATTCAGCAATCGGTTGCAATCGCCGAATTTTAGGGGTTTCTAACATATCGGCAGACCCCGGTCCGAAATCGCGGGGTTTGTATGGCAAACGGAAGCCAAACAATGGCTTCCGTGTCTGCCATGGACGGAAGCCCATCAGGACCAACCTTCGGCTGGTCCTGATAGGCTTCCTGTCAGAGTGACAGGAAGTCACTGTGTCGTTCCCGATGTACACTATCGGCGACAAGGTGTGCATCGGGAACTTGGAGATCAGCTGTCCCCGACAGCTGACACTCCAGTGTTGCCGATCAGCGGCTCATCGCCGCTGATTTCGGCAATTAACCCGTTACATGCGGGGCTCGATTGCGATCTCCGCATGTAGGGGGTTTGTAGTACATCAGCAGCCCCCATGCAATCGTGGGGGCTGCTGATTCTTGTGATGGCATCTGGAGGCCAGGCAACGGCCTCCGGGTCTGCCATGTATTGAAGCCTATGAGGATCAGCCTCTGTTGATCCTCGTAGACCAACTGTCAGAGCGACTGTGACGTCACACTGACAGTTGGAATACGTTACACTAACCTAGGTAGTGTAATGTATTCTAGCAGCGATATGAGCTGCAGGTCAAAAAAATAAAGTGTAAAAAGTAAGAGAAAAGTTAATAAACAAAAAAAGAAAGTGTAAAAAGTAAAAAAAAAGTTAATAAAAATGTTTTATAAAAGTGTAAAAATAAGTTTTGGTTTTCCTATAATAAGTCATTTATTATAGGTAAAAAATGAAAACGTTAAAAAAAAAAGTACACATATTTGGTATCACCGTGTTCGTAACGACCCAAACTATGAAACTATAATGTTAATTTTTCCGCACGGTGAACGCCGCAAACAAAATAAACTGAAAACTATGTCAGCATCGCTATTTTTTGGTCACCACCGCTCCCAAGATATAGAATAAAAAGTGATCAAAAAGTCGCATTTACCCCAAAATAGTACCAATAAAAACTACAACCCATACCGCAAAAAACAAGACCTCCCACAGCTTTTTTGACGAAAAAATAAAAAAGTTACTGCTCAGAATAGCGTGTCTCAGAAAAGATATTATTTTATAGAAACTTAATTTTATTGTACAAACGCTGCAAAACGTAGAAAAAACTATACACATATGGTATCGGCGTAATCGTACCGACCCGCAGAATAAAGTAAAACATAATTTATTGCGCACGGTGAAAGCTGTAAGAAATAAAGAATTTAAAGTGCCAAAATCTTTATTTTTTTGGTCACCTTAGCTCTAAAAAAGATCCTGTGGGATCAAAATTCTCACTATACCCCTAGAAAAATTCCTTGAGGGGTGTAATTTCCAAAATAGGGTCACTTTTGGGGGGTTTCCACTGTTTTGGTCCCTCCGGGGCGTTGCAAACCCGACATGGCACTGAAAACCAATCCAGCAAAATCTGCGCTCCAAAATCCAAAACGCGCTCCTTCCCTCCTGAGCCCTGCTGTGGGTGCAAACATCAGTTTACGACCACATATGGGGTATTGCCGTAATCGGGAGAAATTGCTTTACCAATGTTGGGGTGCTTTTTCTCCTTTATTCCTTGTAAAAATGAAAAAATTCTATGTTTCCATAGAAAAATAGGTGATTTTCATCTTCACAGACAAAATCTGAAAAAAAAACCGTGGGGTCAAAATGCTAACTATACCCCTAGAAAAATGAATTGAGGGGTGTTTTTTCCAAAATTGGGTCACTTTTTTGGGGTTTTGACTGTTTAGGTACCACAAGACCTCCTCAAACCTGACATGGTGCCTAAAATATATTCCTAAAAAAAGGAGGCCCAAAATCCACTGGGTGCTCCTTTGCTTCTGAGACCTGTGTTTCAGTCCATTAGTACACTAGGGCCACATGTTGGATATTTATAAAATCTGCAGAATCTGGGCAATAAATATTGAGTTGCGTTTCTCTGGTAAAACCTTCTGTGTTACAGATTTTTTTTTATTACATACGTCCTAGAAAAATAAAAGTACGTGAAAAAAATGTTGACTAGTAACTATTTTGTGTGGTATTACTATCTGTTATACAAGCAAACACATTTAAATTTAGAAAAATTTTGTTAAAATTTGAAATTTGGGGACCCGCATCTATAGGACATTTATGAAATATCTTGTTAATATATCATAAATGTTGTTGATGAAAAAATAAAAGTTTTAAGTCACTTGGACCGCACTTTGAGTAACATTCCAAACTTTAAGCTACACCAAGGTTTTTAACCTTACTTTGAGTAAGTAGTGGATGTGGACAGAGCCAAGGAGGGAATGACAAGGCGGCAACGGCGATCAGAGTGAGGTCTCGGTGTGCTGTGACAGGAGTGGACCAGTCCAGTCACCTGACCTCACGTCACTAACATCAGGTCAAATGACTGGACTGTGCCGGCCCGGGAGTGGACCAGTACGGTCACATGACCTCACATCACTGACTCAGGTCAGGTGAACGAACTGGTCCACTCTTGGGCCGGCACAGTCCAGTCAACTGTCCTCACGTCACTGACTCAGGTCAGGTGACCGGACTGATCTACTCTTGGGCCGGCACACACCGACCTCACTTAAACCGCCGCTGACTGAGCAAAGTAGCGAATAACGCGGCGGCAGCGCTGACTTAGTGAGGCGGGGCTGGACCAAATGATCCCGCGGGCTGTATAAGGTCGGACGTTCCCCACACTGCTTTAAATAGACCACCAGGCCTGACATCATCAGTGTCTGCTGGTTGCCCCTGTAACCGGAGGCTGCCAGCCATGGTAAAGGTAAGAGGCCGCGTCTGCAGTTTGGTCCAAGGGAAGAGATGTCTGGTTGCTGCTGCCAGCAGGAGCATCGGCTGCTTGCTGGGGCTCGTTGCTGGAGCCAGTCGAGGTGAGTAACAGTTGTTTAGACTTTCAGCCAAGTAATACATTTAAATGAATACGTCATTCACATTTGCTTTTTTATTTTTTAACAGATATTTTATACTTATGATTTTTTCCATACTTGCTAAATCTAAAATGTCAGGAGAATTAAGGTATCTAATTAAGTTGAAATAAAAACATAAATGCATATATTTTTATTCTCCTTCCACCATTTGCTTGTCATTTTACAGGATAATGTATTTTTTAATAATAGTCTTTTTTGGCTGTCACCTTTTCTATAGTAATGACTGTAATGATAAACTCCTCTTACACATTGGTCTTATTTTTACTGGAATAGTGTATGTTACCAGGGCCTACTGGCTAATAGATGTCATATTTACACTGACACTTTTAATAAGAAAGCTTAATAAATACACATTAAAAGTGCGGTACATTTACTAGGGGTTAAGAAAGGAGCACAGAATCTATACTCGGTAGTGTGATATATAAGTACAGTACGTCTGCTGAGATTCCAGCTACAGACTCTATTAGCTTTGTCTGATTTATGGATCTTCCTTGCAGTGCATAGATCGAATATCTGAACTTAATAAGACAGTATTTATTCTTATTTGACTCAATCTACACTTATTTAGGACTGCCTTAGTACTATATCACCCATAGAGTAGATTAATCCAGTTCTTTACTTGATATTTATTGGCTTTCTTCAATACAAGTTTTGGGAACTGTAGTGCCAACTAATTTGTTGTTATAAAATGTTTTAAATTGTCTGTTATTTTGCTAAGCAGCTAAGATAAGACATTGTCATACTACAGAGATGTACTTGATAGAATAATTAAAGTCTAGGAAAGTTTATCTTAAAAATAAATTCTACTTTATTGGAATATGCTCCTTCCATTCTGCTCTGGGTGATTTAATTAGTTTAATGCTGGTTCCTAGCATCCCTAAGTATATGTAGGCATAGTACCAGTTCTGGGTGTATGTTCAGCGTAGGTTCCCACCTCATAGAGGTCGCCTTGTCGTGGCAGGTGGGCTCACACAATTTGATCAAAATGTGCGCTAAGAACCTCCCTATTGTAAGTAGATTTAGCAGTAATGCATATTTATTTATATTTAGTGACATAGGTGGCAATAGTGTTCGCAGAGTTCTGTCGCCATTTTCTTGTGTGCTGTATAAATTTGCAGTCACAGGCGTTCTTGCACCTGTATACACATTTTGCTTGATTTTGTTGGAATGTGCGAATGTGTATTTGCAGCGTAGTTTCCCACCTCATAGAGGTTGCCTTGTCGTTGTAGGTGCGCTCACACAATTTGATCAAAATGTGCCCTAAGAACCTCACTATTGTAAGTAGAATTAGCAGTAATACATATCTATTTATATTTAGTGGCTTAGATGGCATTAGTGTTCACAGAGTGCTGTCGCCATTTTCTTGTGTGCTATATATATATATATATATATATATATATATATATACACACTACGGGTGTCAGCTGTGTATTACAGCTGGCACCCGGGACTTATGGCCAGAACAGTGATCGTACTGTTCCTGGCCGTTTAACCCCTCAAATGCGACCGCTGCATCTGAGGCATTAGAAACAGGGGGGCTTTCCCTCTAACAGCTCATCGCCCACCCCCCATGATTTGATTGCAGGGTGCCTATGGTTGTTATGGCAGCCCAGGGGCCTAATGAAGGCACCCATGTCTGCCTTCACTCCGCCTCTGGAAGGGCTGAACAGAAGCCTATAAAAACTGACAATATACAGCATTTGCAGTGTATTGTATTATACCAGCGATCTAACTTTTGCTGGTTCAAGTCCCCTAGGGGGACTTATAAAATGTGTCAAAAAAAGTTGAATAAAGTTTTTAGTAGTGTACATTTTTTTTTACAAAATTGGTATCACCGCATCCATAAAAGTCTGAACTATTACAATATAACATTATTTAACTCACAATTATTTAACTCGCACGGTAAACGTCATAAAAATATAGAAACACAAAAATCACCTTATTTTTGTAAAAGTAGTAAAATGGATAAATACTATATAAATTTGGTATCACCATAATCGTATTGAGCCACAGAATAAAGTTAAGTTATCATTTATACTGCACAGTGAAAGCCGTAAAGATGAGACCCAAAAGAATATGGAAGAATCGCGGTTTTTGCGAATTTCACCACACAAAGATTTTTTTTTCAATTTCCCAGTATTTTAAATGGTGCTAAGGCCAGATTTACACGAGCGTGTGCCTTTTGCGCGTGCAAAAAATGCGGCATTTTGCGTGCGCAAAAGGTACTTAACAGCTCCGTGTGTCATCTGAGTATGATGTGTGGCTGCGTGATTTTCGCGGAGCTGCCATCATTATGACACTCTGTATGTTTCTAAACAGAAAAGCACGTGGTGCTTTTCTGTTTTCATTCATACTTTTTCCTGCTGTCACACGTAAGTGCTTCCGTGTGCTGCGCGTGATTTTCACGCACCCTTTGACTTCAATGGGTGCGTGATGCGCGAACCACACACAAATAACGCACAGTCTGCACGGCCCCATAGACTAACATAGGTCCGCGCGAGGCGCGTGAAAATCACGCACGTTGCACGGACGTATTACACGTTCGTCTAAATAAGCCTTAATAGAAACTACAACTCCTCCCGCAAAAAAATAAGCCAACACACCACTCCATTAATGGAAAAGTAACAAAGGTATGACTCTTGGAAGGCGGGGAGAAGAAAACTAAAATATAAAAGCAAAAAATGTCTCAGTCCCGAAAGGGTTAAGAAGTACTTGCCAAGGAAGCCAAGCTTAACTGATTAGACATGAATTTCCAGGATAACTTGATAATTAATGATAGTTATTGAATTATATAACTTAATAACATAATATGCAGTTATTCCAATTGTATATGTTTCTATATGTCTATATTATTTAACCCCTTAAGTATCAAGCCTATTTTGTCGTTAAGGACCTGTTCACATAAGCGTTGGCTTTCCATTCAGGGGTTCCGTCTGAGGTTTCCATCGTGGAACCCCGCAACGGAAAGTCAAACGTAAACATTAGCTTCCGTTTGCATCACCATTGATATCAATGGTGACGGAAATATTGCTAATGGTTTCCGTTTATCACCGTTCCGGCAGGTTTCCGTTTTTTCGAAGGAATTAATAGCGCAGTCGACTGCGCTATTGATTCCGTCTAAAAAACGGAAACCTGCCGGAACGGTGACAAACGGCAACCATTAGCAATGTTTCCGTCACCATTGATATCAATGGTGATGCAAACGGAAGCTGTGTTTATGTTTGACTTTCCGTTGTGGGGTTCCACGACGGAAACCTCCGACGGAACCCCTGAACGGAAAGCCAACGCTGATGTCAACCAGCCCTGAGACGTACAGAATTTTTTTTAATTTTTGCATCATAACTTATAACATAGCATATTTTTTCATCAACATAACTCTATGAGGGCTTGTTTTTTCGCGGGATAAGTTGAGTTTTTCAAAGGCATCTTTTTGCGGCACATATGACTTATTAATTTTTATTAACTATTCATATGTGGGCTTGTTTTTTGCAGGTCGAGAGGTAATATTTATTGCTATCATTTTGGGTTGCATGGGACTTATTATTTAAATGTTATTATTTTTTTTGTTGGAGGGGAGCTAGAAAAAATTAAATTCTGACATTGTTTTTTGCTGTTTTTTTTTAAGTCGTTCTCCATGCAGTTTATATAACATGTTAACCTTATTGCTTTATTTGTTCCAACGGTGGCCATATCATATATGTGTATTTTTTCATTTCATTTTTACACTTAAACACATAAAACCACTTTTTATAGGAAGAAGGGTTTTATTTTTTTTCTTTAAACATTTTTTTTTTTTTTTAATAAACTTTACATCTCTTTCTTTAATTATTTTTTTGTCCCCACTAGGCGACTTCACAAAGCGATTTACTGATCGATTATATAATGCTTAGGTATACTTTGTATAGCAAAGCATGACAACGTGTCAGTGTAAAATTGAGACACAATTTATTAGGCTGTGCCTCTGTCCAGAGGAACAGCCTAAAAGGCTTACAGCTTACAGCTATGACAAGCATCGGGGCCGTTGTTAGGCCCCCGGCTGCCATCAGACTGCAATAACATTCGCGGTCTGCTGATGCTTGACATAGGGGCCCCCCTCCCGATGTCAAACCACTTAAATGCAACAGTTGCATTTAAGGGATTAAATGGCTGGTATCGGTGTGTTTTACGATCCTGGCCATTGCAGTGGGAGCCAGACTTTTAGTCAATGTCGGGATCATGCGGTAATTGCTAGGGCACAGCTTATGTACTCCACGGTGGCTTATTGTATGCCAATACATGATGTAAAGTTACAGTTTAAATATATTGTACTATAATATGTTAGATGGTTGTTTGTAAGGTCACAGTTACTATTTTCTATATACAACATCTACCATACTAAGCTGTTGCTTGGAAATGTATTAAATTCAATAACTAAAAATATAATTGTTATTAGTATTTATTTGAAAAAGACAGCATGAATACGGCTGCATATTTCAATACATTATTCACATCTTTTAGGGTGTATGTCCTAATGGTCATTCTCACAGCACAGCTTGGAAATCTTAGTAATGCCCCTAAAACTATCAGCCCCTCCCTTTGTTTATACCATATATGTGCCACGATCAGTATTTATTGCATCATGTAAGTGGTTAAATGGTTGAGAATGTATTCATATTGATCATATATTGTACTGATACATAATTGACTAATTATTCCTAATAGTTTTTAATCCAACATTTTAGTTTAAATATTTGAATTAATAAAATTATATAGAATATTAACATTATGGAAAATTGTGGGAAAATAATCCACTGTTAGCAACTTCAGGCACTGATGGTTATTTACTAACATATAGGCATTAAAATCTAATACATAAAATTGTATGTTTTTAGTTGTCTTTCATTGGTCTTTTGATATAACAATTTATATGTTGACGTATTGGTCATGTTTCACATTTCTTGGTTCATCCAATGAATGTATTATAGTTATCATAGCATTGATTGCATTGTATACAATAGCAGAAAAAATTGTACAGAAATACGATTACCACAAGAATAGGGCACAATTTTCCAGGATCAATTTCATCTCAGAAACTTTAGTTGACAGTTTTTGCTAAATCAAAGAAAGCGCCTGCAGCTAGTCAAGGCATGCCACTAACAGCACACTAATGTATTGGGCATGCTACAGTAGCTGCCCTTGGAAAGTCTTTATGCTTTTTTGCTGTATATAAAATAGAGAAACCTTTCCAGATACAGGTCAGATCAAAGCAGCGCAGGAATACAAACAGAGAGAAAATCTCTTCATTGGTTGCCGAATAATGGGGAAGTCACTACTGCGGTCATAGATCAGTAATCTACAAATGAGCTATTATTTCCTGTAATAAAGAAGAGTGCACAGTGCTTGACATGAGTTGAGACAAGTTATTATACCCTTTATGTCAGCAGTAAATGTAATGGTCCACAACTTCTAACATGACATTCAGGGTTGTTTTAGAGAGCATGTAAAAAATTTCATGAAAAAAAACCAACACAATGCTTTTCTTAATTTCTTCTACATCAGGTTTAGAAAATTCATTTTCAAATAAGCTATTGGGAAGTTTTTAATTAATAGGGAGGAGTCTCCAATTCATACCCCTATTTGCCAGAGTGGAGAGTGACTACAAAGAGCATCACTCACTCTGGTGGACCCAGTATGTCCATTCATTGTATAGACTAACCATTCATTTTAATAGGAATCGTGCAATGCTTTATTTCCCCTGCGGGGGTAGTGCAGGAAAATTGAACACTTGCTGCCAAGCTTCCCCACAGATTACAGCTGATTGTTGGGGGCACCAGCAGATGGACACTAAGATCCGTTCATTACAGAGTGACCCTTCTAATAGAAAAAAAAAAGATTGTCCAATACAAGAACATGTTTCTTACAATAGTATTAAATTGTATTAATATTGTGAATTTCCTGTTATCAGTCAACATATGATGACGCTCTTGTATATCTTTAATCCCTCTAAGACCAAGCCTGTTTTGGCCTTCAGGACTGCAGGTTTTTTTTCAATCTTGTGTCGCCGCATTCTGAGAGCCACTACTTTTTATTTTTTCGTTGATGTAGCTGTATGAGTTGTTTTTTTTCAATATAATTTTTATATAGCTATCTTTGGGGGTACATGTAACTCACTGATTAAGTTTAATTAACTCTTTCTGGAGGGAATAGAAAAAACAGCAATTCTTCAATTTTTGTGCGTAATAAATTTTGCGCCCTTCACTGTTTGGAATAAATAACATGTTACCTTTATTTAATGGGTTGATGCGATTACAATATGGTACCAAATATGTCATTTTTTTTATGTTTTACTACTTTTGAACAATAAAAGCACATTTCATGGAATTAAATATTGATCTTGCCGCATTCTAAGAGCCATAACTTATTTTTCTGATGTAGCTATCTGTGGGCTTGTTTTTTGCCGGATGAACATTTTTTTTTACAGAACCATTTTGGGGAACATGTAAATTATTGATTAACTTTTTTTATTTTTTTAGTGGAGGCATAGAAAAAAAGCAGTTTTGTTTTTTTGTGTTCTTTTTCTTACAACGTTCACTGTAAGTTTTAAATAATAGCTTCTGTGCTTGCGCCATCCAATGGACATAACTGTATATTTGGCAAAACCACACATAGTTTTACCACATATTGCCGTGGTTTTGACATGCAGTTTTCGGCTGCATAGGTGATAGAGATGAAGCACATGAGGATATAGATTCTACACCTGTACAAAACGCTGAAAAACACATTATAATGAGTGTATGGGCACCCTAAACGTGCTACTATAAACAATATGATCTTCACATTACGAGTATGAAATCAAACAATTCTTTGTAATACCACGTTTGTAATCTAATTTATTATTTGCAAGAAATGCAATATACAGTATACCACTATTTATTATTTAATGCTAGCTTTGGATTTTTATACGGATTCTTATATTATAAGAAGAGAATTATTCGTTCATGAGTCATCTGACTATTTTGAAAGGTGATAATGATAAATAAATACACTTGTCTGTTAAACTCTCATTAGGCTAAGAACATATAATGTTTGAAATGCGTAAGGCTTTGTGCCCATCACGTCAATGCATCACCTTTAGCTTGCACGTTTTAAAAAGCACCGAACGCACACGCTAAACGTATCCATATGCCTCCATTAGCCCAATGGAAGCCAAAAAAAAGTCCTTTTTCTGTGGCTCAGGTCACAGTACTAAAAGTCTTAATATGGAAATTTTAAAGCTCACAGAAAAAGAAAAAATTGAGAATTGAAACTGGTAGAACTGTAGAACTCAGTTTGGCTGAGCATGTATGCTTTTTTTCAATGGGGAGAGATGTACTGTAAATGCTGGACCCCCTTGGCAGCGGCTTATATTCTGGCAGAACTGATCCGGCATGTTGAAACCCAACATTCTTGATACTTATTAACCATGACATCTGCCATAGTTGGGGGATCCCCATGCACATCATATTGTCATTCCATGGATTTGGTCGACTTTTATCTCATGTGTATGACCAGTGTAGTCATTAGCTCAATTTCCAATCCTTTACATTTTATTGCAATTGGTTACCTCACTGATACCCTATGCACTGTACCATACACCATATAGTATTTAACATGCCATCTTCACAATTGTTCCTATCTCAACCTGTTGGACCAAGAGGTCTCTGTACTCCAAAAGCTTGCAGTTTTGTTTTCTTTTAGTTAATAAAGGTAACATTTTTGCAACTAATTCTGCCTTTTTTGGCACAAAACAACCATGGAAATTTTTTTATTTTTCTCTGAAAAGCAAAACTAAATAGGACAAGCATTTTGCACCCTACCATTTAAATTTTGATGTTCAGTGCATTAAATAACAGCGATGTACAGTACATTTTTAGATACATATCACAAACACAATTGAAATGCTAGAAGCCCTACTATGGCCTTGAGTGCGAAGTGGCTCTGTTTCTGAGGGGGTGTGAACTGTTTATTAAGCTTCAGAATGGCTCTAGTACAACAGCCAAAATACTGCTTATGGGTGACTATAGCTCCATTTGGCTTTTTTCACATATTGGATTACTGCCCTTTTTTGGCTTCTTGGATAACAAAGGATCGATTATATGCAAAGAAGAGGGAAGGCATAGTGCTTCAAAGAGCAATAAGTCTACTGAAAAATATTGGTTGTAGTGACCGAACAAAATTTACTAACATTACAAAATGGAGCAGATTTACTTCTGTGTCTGGTACTAAAAAGTGTTGAGAAATTCTCCAAATTGTTCCGAAAGGGGGCGTGGCTTGTCAAAAAAGGGGTCATGGCTTAAAATGCACCAATGTGCACCAAAAATTTGCCCAAAAACTGGCCCAATATTCAGGCTCAAAATAAGCCAAATCAAAAGTGGTATAAGAAGGAGAAAAGTGTCATGCAAGATGCGCCGAAATTATCATGCAGCATGCAACAGTAAGAGAAGTCTCCCACATTTTGTGACTTCCTGGTCTAACTTTACACTACCTAACTATTAGACAGCATTAGTAAATGTGGACCAGTGTGTGCTATTGAATAGGCACAGCACTATGGAAGGCTTCAGTGTTAATTCTTGCAAACCTCTTCACCTTGCAGTATCCTCCTGAAACGATGAAGTGCAATGTATAACAGTACAACAATGGGAAGAAAATAAGGCTAGACAAAGATGGTCCTGAGCCATAGGGAACAATATCAAACTCTATTGTAAACTCTATTGTCTACTCTACAAATTGTAATGTATTTTTGGCCATGAACAAGCCTTCCTCACACAAAAAAAGAGACAGTGTGCACTAAAAATAAAATTGGTATTTAACTGTATGGATTTATCCTTCAAACATACTGTCCCTATTTAAGCATGGGATCATTCATGGACATAAAAATCTATAGAGACAATAAAACACTGATTTGTAACAATATATACCAGAGTTTTGTATTGTTCAATATGGGTTAGCACACACCCTCATTGTAGCGTCCATGGCCGCGGGCCGTCGGGTTCACTCACCTCCCGACGCCCGCAGCCATGGATCTGTGAGCGCTGGTCCCTGTCTCACTCCTAGGAGACGCCAGCGCTCACTTCCGCTCCGTTCGGCTGTGTCCCGGCCTTAAAGTGCCAGTGCGCGCAATAAGGAAATCGTCATCACCATCAACTGCCATGATTTCCTGGTCTATAAGAAGGCCCCTGGCCTTCTAATCCTTGCCTGAGTGCTGTTAGTTTTCCCAGTCTGTCATGCAAATGGTCCCTTAGTGTTTCCCGTTCCTGTTGTTACCCGTGCCTTGTTCCCCGTTCCTGTTTCCGTGCTTTGCCTTAGTATCAAGTCGTGCCACGTCCTGTGTCATCTGCCACGTCCAGAGGAATCTGCCACATCCTGTGTCATCTGCCACGTCCAGAGGAATATGCCACATCCTGTGTCATCTGCCACATCCAGAGGAATCTGCCACATCCTGTGTCATCTGTCACGTCCAGAGGAATATGCCACATCCTGTGTCATCTGCCACGTCCAGAGGAATCTGCCACGTCCTGTGTCACCTGCCACGTCCAGAGGAATATGCCACGTCCTGTGTCATCTGCCACGTCCAGAGGAATCTGCCACGTCCTGTGTCATCTGCCACGTCCAGAGAAATCTGCCACGTCCTGTGTCATCTGCCACGTCCAGAGGAATCTGCCACGTCCTGTGTCATCTGCCACGTCTGGAGGAATTCGCCACGTCTGGCGCAACTTGCGGCTCCTGTGTCATCCGCCACGTTTGGCGCCATCCGCTGCACCCATCTCTTCTGTGCCAGAGCTGCGGCCACCATCTGGACTATTCAGGTACCCTTGTGCGGGACATTGTATTTCTGGGGTTTCCTGCGGTTTGTCCAGCTGCCTTCCCGCTACGGCGGTACGGCCTAGTGGGTCCACTAACCCGCTTCGTGACACTCATCCACCATTGTTTTCTTCTCCATTGATATGTTTGCTTCCATTAGGCCAGTTTTCCTGTGACTCTACTGAACTGAACTGAGATCACGATAGTACCTCATGGTGATATGTTTAGTTCTGTATAACAGTGGGGGGGGGGGGGTTGGAAATTTAAAACTGACCCAAGTCTAGCACCTCATATTCATTTTCCACTGAGCTGTTTCCTTTTTAACCAATTGTATGACATGTGCATGTATTTGGAATTAATTGAGTGTGTCAATGCACCCCAGACATTTATATTAATTATGCTTTCTAATTTTAATTGTATCTAATGATATTATTAGATTTCTGGATAAAGGACGCTATTATGCATCCCTCATGAAAGGAAGAAAATAGTTGTTGTTTTTTTAAGGCTTTGTTGCCATTTTGTAAAAGATGCTTGTTGAGCACAGGCATTATCGGCATCAGCCAAATGAGCTGGAAGTGTTCAAAAGCCCAATTATACAGCCCAGTGAACAACTATGAGCCTCACAAGAAGAACTACTCACCGTACATTACTCATTTAACAACATCCCAACCATTTTTGGCACTCAAGCCACATTATTATCATAACAACCTTTGTGTAGAAATTAAGAATGTGTGTCAATGCTTCTCTTGGCGTTAAGCACAAATCCTGCTCTTTGGATGGCCGATTCAATTGCTTTAATAACATTAAGCAACATGTGAAGTAATTTTGCAGAACAAGACAAGTACTGTGCCATGGGAACTAGGTGCCAAGTAATTGGAAAACTGAATTATTTAGGTTAACTAATCAGAGAAATACGAGACTTTAAAGATATTGGATGCACAACAGAAACTGGTCATTTCAAAGAACATTGTGGTATGGTTATTGCTTTTAAGGACTTTCATGTTATCTTTTTGAAAATAATATGGATAGTTTTGGTCCTTTAAACTCCCCCCTCCCAAAAAAAGACTCTAAAATAAAAATTGATAGGGCCCTCTCTCCAGTATTGATGTCATATAAGGCTTGGATAACTTATGCTGGGCATAAACATTGGATAATTGTTAGCAAATCCTGCTGACATCAACAGAATTTCACAATATAATGTGTATGTGGAATTCCTCACTGTCCCCCAGTATTTGCTGTTTGGCATGTTGGATCTTAACATACCCATCCTTTGTCAAACTTGAGATAAGCACTGCCAGACGCATCTCTCCCTATTGCAATAAACATGCATGCTTTGGCACTGGATTTCTTCTAGTTAGCATTCTTACATGTTTCGCAGCTGGGAGTGTCTTGGAAAGGCCCTGGAAGAAATAGGGTGGTGGAGGCCCCTAAGTAGTTGTTGTTCTTGGGCAGTTGCAACTTAACCTGCTCTGTGTCCTTATTTCCCAAACAATTTTCAAAATGGATGCGTAAAATATAATCTAAAGGCTAGTATAGAAATCTAAAACAATCAAAGGTCCAACCTCCAAATGCCTGCTACCAAATACACAGCATGTGATAAAACTGTTTTTAAAAAATAGTATGTTGTTTTTCTTCGGTAATCATACTGACGAAATGAAAAAGAAACTTGCTTTCCTTTTTCAACTAAAGTTTCCAATTGGTCACAGCGCAGGTAGCAGTAACCATGCAAATAAATAATTTAAATAATTCATACCTTTTATTCAAACTTTGATTTAAAAAAAAATGACACCCTGAGGAAGCAAAGCATCATTCTGAAACATGTTGGTAATTGGTTTCTGTGATGTCACAAATTTACAGCTGTTCAGTACAAGGATGTGAATCCGGCCATGACACCTACTTTAGTAAGATCTTACTGTCAGCATATAAACAGAGGACTACTTCAAGTGTCATGAGTAAGACACATGAATTATCCTATTAATTTTACCGGCCTTGGTTTTTTAAACAGTGGGCACCGCAAGTTTTGTGCAAACCTTTTGAAGAAAACAACTTTAGTGTGATGATCCAATTAGCAAAACATGGAGACTTAATGCAAAACTAACAGTCCCTATTGTCTTTTTGAAGGTTACTAACATCACAAGAAATTTACTTTATAATGTTTTCTTATGGTGCTATTTTTTAAATCAAAGTTTGAATAAAAATAATTAATTTTTTTAATTCATTATTTGGATGATTACTGCAATCTGTGCAAGGAAGGAAGAAATAGGATCCAGCGCTGGGTAGAATTAAAATGGATTTTCTGTTCCAAGTTTAATGGATTGGGTTAAAAGGAAGTCCAGTTGTATGTGGTCCTGGGTGTGTGAGAAGTGGAGGTAAACGCGTAGGCCCCGAGGACACTTACCTCCACTTCTCACACACCCAGGACCACATACAACTGGACTTCCTTTTAACCCAATCCATTAAACTTGGAACAGAAAATCCATTTTAATTCTACCCAGCGCTGGATCCTATTTCTTCCTTCCTTGCTAGCCTGCCGTGTGCCGACACGAGGATCCGAGTGCTATCCACAACACACTGGAGTGTGTAAGGTGAGCTGGAGGTTCCCTCCCCAGTTTCTATTATATACTGCAATCTGTGCTTAGTCAGCTTGGAAATAATAAAACCGAAAAACAACATGAATCAATATACCCCAATATAAAGTAAATAAAGTACATATGAGGTTCAATGGGTTGATTCTAGGCTGTTAAACCCAAATAGCATCACAACTAAATATATATAACCGAAAAAGGAATGAATGCTAAGAAACGAAGAAATAGTGAAAAATACAAAAATACTTTATTGACATAAGGTAAATAGTACAGTAATGATTAAAAATCCATAGATCAACAGTTGTGTAGGTCCCCCAAAGGAAATGGTATGTATAGCTAGTGCAGGTGACCATAATTGACTAGAATGTAAGTTTGTAAATATCGAGTATATAATTCAACATTTGCGCCGAAACGCGCGTTGGGGTGGATCTCAGCTGTGGCTCTTCCCGTTTCTCATCATGGGTATGTTAGACTTCCATTTCATGCTTCATTCACTGTTTTAACATATCTCTCCCATTTCCTCCTATGCATGTTTAATCATTCTGCATGCACATTATATGTGTGGTGTCCATCATTTTGTTTGTACTCTCTTCAAATACTACTTACTGTTTGAATTTTCTGGTCATTATCTGTATCTATATCATGTTCATCTTGTGCCGTCAGGCCATGTTTGCATATGTTTGAATTGTTCTTGTTGGCCATTGACATATACTCGATATTTACAAACTTACATTCTAGTCAATTATGGTCACCTGCACTAGCTATACATACCATTTCCATTGGGGGACCTACACATCTTACTAGTCATTTGTGTATATTTGGGTAATTCCCAGTTGAGTTTCCGTGTTTTAACTGTTGGTCTATGGATTTTTAATCATTACTGTACTATTTACCTTATGTCAATAAAGTATTTTTGTATTTTTCACTATTTCTTCGTTTCTTAGCATTCATTCCTTTTTCGGTTCTATATAGCTTGGAAATAATAGTTGATATATGTAATTGGTACCTCACTTCAGGCAGTTGTACCAGTCATTACTAGTGGTTGTTTCTAGCGCTCCACAAGTGTTTTGAGCTATATTGCTTTCCCTTTTACTTTAGGTACATTGATATGGATTAGTACAAGTACTTGTGTATCTCTCTGTTTAGTCCCTCAGTTGTATTTCAGTAGAGTACATTTCCAACCACAAGAACTCTCATATCCACAATAACAATTAGATGGAAATGTCAAAACTGATTCTTGAAGTTCAGCAAACACTAGTATATGCTCAGCCATTTCTATAAGTCATTTAATAGGGCTATTTGAGCATAATATCCTGAAAAGCACTATAAGGTTAATTCATGCATATTTAACATGATTTCACTGTGCAGAATACATTATAACTTCAAAATGAAAGAATATACAAATCTTCCCCAAAAATTTAAGATCTTGTTCACACCCAGACTGCCCATGTTTAGATCAATACCCTGTGGAAGCTATGCCACCAAATGCAGAAGTCCTTGTTCTTCTTTTCACTGAAGATAGCTCTATATAGCCTTTACCTTGTGTATGGGGGTCACTTTCCTGCTGCAGAATGATAATGTGCACGATCCGATATTTCCCTGATGGCACTGTATGATAAGAATCTACTTGGACATATTCTTGAATCACTGTCTTCAGCCTCCTGCTATACAAAATGTTACATTTTGTCTTTTCAGCTCAGAGCACTTGCGGATATTGTTCAGCAACACAGTCCATGCGTTTTTGTACTTTGATGAGTCTCTTGTTTTTTTCCCCCTTCTGACAAGTCCTCTCTGTACTATACAGTAGGGGTGCAGAATTTGCACTTGGGCTATTTTATCAGGGGCCCAAAGGCCCCATTGCTACATAAGACACCAGTATTGTAAATGGCAAATGGTAAGTGGGGGCCCTCTTACAGATTTTACATTGAGGCCCATGAGCTTCAAGGTTTGCTTCTGGTTTGGTTTGTTTACATCTGATAGCAGAGCTGAACATCTACCAATTTTAAAGCAAGTTAAATATCTCTCATCTACCCTTGGTTTCCATGTGTCTTACCACTACTTTTCTAGTCCTTAACCCTGCCTGATTTTGGAGAGACCTTTCTTGTTACTATACTTATCACCACCATGGGGTATGAATTGATGAGATAAAACTGTCTTCTCTGTCACTCCCTCACTTTTTTCTGGCTGTATTTCGCTCATCCTAACTTCTTTGATACCCATTTCTGTTGCAATTAATTAGTTTGATTTAATCAACTTATTATGATGTGAATATTTGCACCTTTTATATACTTTTTGCTTGTGCATTAAGCCATATACTAAAAAAAGTAATGAACATAATCAAGTTAGCATATATTATATTTTTAACATGCAAAAATCTTGCTATAACAATTAATGTAGAAAATATACATATCTCCTCCTCCTCTTTGATCTTATTTTGTCTCATATTGCAATAAAAACTGAAAAATAGATAACAAATTCTTCTATATGTGTCCCAAAAGATCATCCATTTCCCCCTTCTCCTTCTCACAAACCTTAGATAAGATGTGTCGTTGGCTGTAAGGCAACTAACTGCAGCAGGAGCTCTACCCCACTGCTTAGTCTGCAATTGAACGCCAGATACAATAAAGCTCATCCTCAAAACCCTTCAGTCATCTACTAGACAAATATGAAAGGGATTAGGAAGAAATTCATGATTTTGAACTCTGCAAGACTTTTATGGACTTTTTGAGGTTAGTGTTCCTTTAATTATTTGGAATCACAGAATGTACTCATTCTCATTGCGGATGTCTAGCCGGTAGGGAGTCTTTACGCTAATGCTCCCTATAAAAATGTTTGTTGAATAGCTCTGCTGCAGAAGAAAGAAAACTGTCTCTCTATTGTCACCTACTTTATAGGTAGATAACCTGCAAGTCCATGTCGAACCTTTGTACAGCCTTGAAACATGACTTGGACACCCATCTACAGGAAGCACTGTTTTGGAATAGTTGCTCCTCATCAGCACAGAATAGGCTTCTGGTTGGCTTTAATTATTTGAAATAGGAATTTTTGGAAATAATTATTTTCTACACACTAATGAAGATGGCATAACATTAACACCAAAGACAAAATTATAATAATAATTATAATAAAAAAAATTAGGGCACCTGAAATACCTTAGATAGATGTAGCATCTGAAAGTAAAAACAGGGGGAGTGCATAAAAATGCAGAGCTTTCCTCTGGAATCATGCTATTTCTATAATGTCTTTCACATTTGGTTCCCCTCTTAGGAAAGCTTGTCTTGGCGTCTATTACTTTTACCATTCTGTAAAGAGATAAATCTCAAGCTTATTTCTCCTAAACTCTGAAAGCAGGAGATAAATTGATTTCATACAATTAAATGCAATCTTTGGTTTTCCAGGCTGTTTGCTCAATCATAAAATGACATTACTTAACACCAAGCTTATCCTTCTGTGGCACTCCAGCTATTGTTGAATTAAAACTCCCAACATGCTCTGCAGGCATTCATCAACAGCTGGAAAGATGTAGGTTCATATGTTGCTCTATGCTGAATAATCATTTAGTTCTCAATGCTCTTCAACATTTGATATTCAGACATAAAGACACAGAGATGTGTCCTCAAGTACCCGACACATGGGAAAACAATTATTCCAGCCAATTTACTGCAAGGACAGCATAAGTACTAGTGACTGGTATATCGAAGCCTGAAGTATGAATTACATATATTGCTTCCGGCACTCAACATTTTTCAGACATCATTCAATTTTAATTAACAGTTGATCCATTTGATATGGTTTGCTGTTATTTTTCAATACCAGTGTCTGATAAACACACACTATCTTACTTGCTTAGGCATCTTGTTTCTATGATACCCTTCACTTCATTTTAACTAACGCAGACTCCTTGCTGAGTTACCATTTTCATGCTTCAGTTTAATGCATCGATTTACACGAGAAATCAAAAACCTATTACTATTTTGTACTCAAAAATAATTTTACAGAAAGGAAACCTAATAGATAAAAAAATATATAGGTTAGCAAAAATAAACAAGAAGAACCATGCATATAATTTATACAGACTATTTATTATTATTTTTATTTAGTCCTAATTCACGCAACCGGTTTTTATTTCCTAGTCTACAACGAGCGCAATACTTTGCACACTGACCTTATAACAGTAAATGGTTAATTTTACGTTGACTTTTTTCCAGATAGACACGCAAAGTCAGATGCTATAAAAAAAAATAATGCAGCATGCGTCATGGAATGCCGATTTGCGGCCAAGAATTCCCAATAAAAGTCAATGGAAACCCAAAACAATCACATCCTTTATACGGATCTGAAAACTATTTGATTTAGAGCCGTATTATATAGTTGGGACAATAGAGAATTGTATTTTTAATGATTTCTAAGAATATTTATAGACATAAAAGACAAACCCAATATGGATCTAATATGGACCTAATACGGTCAAACAGCTGTAATACGGGAATGCTTACAGAACTTCATATGGATAAAAAAAATGCCCATTTGTTCTAGACGCAATATGGCCACTTTAACTTACGGTCGTGTGAATTAGCACTTAATGTGAATTAGCAAACTTAATTATGACATATTTCTTTAGCTGCACAGTTGATGTTTATTTGATGAATTCAGTCAATGTATAATATCGTCTCAGCCTCCAAACAGTCCTTGAAACCAGCTAAGGGCACAACTATGCTAAAAAAAAATTGGAAGCATATTCTGCTCACTGATGCAGTTTGGATCTGTGAACTGATCTGTGAAGATCAATTGTTTTTCCAAAAACATACTGTAAAATAAAAAATAATTGAATGCGGAGGAGTGGTAACAATCTTTTTATTTGTGCTTTAGAAATGTTTTCCCTCTCTTCCTTGTAGAATACTTCTAGTTCTGACAACAATAATGTTGGTTATCTTGCATGCAGAGATTTTCAGTAATAGTCTGGGGACTGTAACGGTCATTCCACATATTCAACTTTTTGGATCATTGGCTTGGACATGTTTTGGATCATTGGGATCCAACCTCTCTACAGATACAGTTTCTTCACTGTCAACGGGACATTGGTTTCTAGTTTTAGTTGATATTTTTTCCATTCATTACTCAGTGGGGAAGATTTACTACTATGTCTGGGTTTAGAATGGGTCGAAGACTATGCCAAATTTTGGTACAAAATGGCACTATTTGAAGCAATTTGCACAGTTTTGATGTTTGCACCTCACTAGACACATTTAAAAGAATTTCTCAAAAAGGTAGGTTTGCTGGAACGGGTCGAAGTTTAAAATGTGGCCAAAACCAAAACTGACACAAATTATGCAAAATAAGCCAAATCAATAGTTGTATAGGGTAGAGTACAGTGTCTAACCGGTCATGCAAGATTATCACACAGTATGCACCACTGTGATAAATTTGGCACATTTTGTGACTGCTTAGTCTAAGTTTATGCTGCCTAACTATTAGACAGCATTAGTAAATGTGGGCAAGTGTTTCCAGTTGTACTAGTTATATGATAGATGAGAGGAAAAAAAACAGGGTCCTTGGAGGTGCTGCCACAATGAAATCCAAACCAGACTGAGGTACGAATTAACTTTTTGATTTTATTGATATAGGGATGTACATGACTGACTGGTTTCAGGTCCCTTCTTAGGGTAAAAAACACTGGCCTACATTTACTAATGCTGTCTAACAGTTAGAGAGCGTAATCTTAGACCAGTCAGGCACGAAATGTGCCACATTTTTTACAGTGGCTCACACTGCATGATTATTTTGTCGCATATTGCAAGACCTGTTAGACACTTCTTTTTTTCTTATACCACTTTTGCCTTATTTTGTGCCAAAGGTTGTTCTAGCTTGTTATGGCATTTTTGGCGCACATTGGTGTATTTTAAGCCATGCCCTTTCTCACAAACCACTCCCTTTTCCAGCTAAGCCAAGACCCTTTTAGGAACCCTTTTGAAAAGTGTCAAGTGAGGTGCAAATATCAAAATTATGCTACATTGCACAATTTTACACGTTCTAGACCCAGACACAGCAGTACATTTGCCCCACTGTGTCATTTTGTGTTCTTATGATGTTGAATTTTAAAGATCTCAAGGTTTTCCTCTGACTTTTGAATGATGTAAAATAGATCATGTTTATGCAAGCAATGCTGCACAGAGAACTAGAGCACTACTACACTTGAACAGCCAAAATTTCTGCAAGTCCTTACCAGTGATGTGGCGTTATTGTATTACTTACTTGAGCAGTGTATGAGAAGTTCTGTTAGAGATTTATCTTGCTCTTCCAGATCTTGTCTTTAGTTCAAAAGTTCCTCTTAACTCCCATTTTTTATTGTCATTTTGGACATGGAAGTTACAAGCAGTAAGTGTTTAGGTATCTTTTTATAGTCAGACGGGTAATGTTCTCCTGGCATTCCCGGCAAACCCAGACTCGCCCATCAGATTGCCAGATAGAGAAGCGTGATTCGTCACTCCACAAAACATGTTTTCACTGCTCCAGAGCAGAGTGGCGGCATGATTATCACCACTTCATCTAACGTTTGGCATTGCGCTTGGTAATGTAAGGCTTGCATGCAGCTGCTCGGCCATGGAAACCCATGCCATGATGCTCCCGCCGCACAGTTTTTGAGTGGATGTTATTACCAGAGGAGGTTTGGATCTCTGCAGTTAGTGAATCAGCAGAGCGTTGGTGACTTTTATGCACTATGCGCCTCAGCACTAGGCGACCCTGCTCTTTAACTTGCCACTTTGTGGCTGAGTTGCTGTGGTTCCTAAACGCTTCCACTTTGCAATAATATCACTTACAGTTAATCGTGAAATATCGACAAGGGAAGAAATTTCACAAACTGATTTGTTGCAATAGTGGCATTATATTACAGTATCACATGTAACTTCAGTGAGCTCTTTAGAATGACCCATACTTTCACAAATGTTTATAAAGACAGACTGCATGGCTGGGTGCTTGATTTTATACACCTGTGGCAATGGGACTGAATTAAACACCTGCCTTCAATGGTTAAGAGGTGTGTCCCTAAACTTTTGTCCATATAATGTACACTACCGTTCAAAAGTTTGGGGTCACCCAGACAATTTTGTGTTTTCCATGAAAACTCACACTGACTGCGCTGGCCACTCCATTACAGATAGAATACCAGCTGCTTGCTTCTTCCCTCAATAGTTCTTGCATAATTTTGAGGTGTGCTTTGGGTCATTGTCCTGTTGTAGGATGAAGTTGGCTCCAATCAAGCGCTATCCACAGGGTATGGCATGGCGTTGCAAAATGGAGTGATAGCCTTCCTTATTCAAAATCCCTTTTACCTTGTAAAAATCTCCCACTTTACCAGCACCAAAGCAACCCCAGACCATCACATTACCTCCACCATGCTTGACAGATGGCGTCAGGCACTCTTCCAGCATCTTTTCAGTTGTTCTGCGTCTCACAAATGTTCTTCTGTGTGATCCAAACACCTCAAACTTCGATTCGTCTGTCCATAACACTTTTTTCCAATCTTCCTCTGTCCAATGTCTGTGTGCTTTTGCCCATATTAATCTTTTCCTTTTATTAGCCAATCTCAGATATGGCTTTTTCTTTGCCACTCTGCCCTGAAGGCCAGCATCCCGGAGTTGCCTCTTCACTGTAGACGTTGACACTGGCGTTTTGCGGGTACTATTTAATGAAGCTGCCAGTTGAGGACCTGTGAGGTGTCTATTTCTCAAACTAGAAACTCTAATGTACTTGTCTTGTTGCTCAGTTGTGCAGTGGGGCCTCCCACTTCTCTTTCTACTCTGGTTAGAGCCTGTTTGTGCTGTCCTCTGAAGGGAGTAGTACACACCGTTGTAGGAATTCTTCAGTTTCTTGACAATTTCTCGCATGGAATAGCCTTCATTTCTAAGAACAGGAATAGACTGTCGAGTTTCACATGAAAGCTCTTATTTTCTAGCCATTTTGAGAGTTTAATCGAACCCACAAATGTAATGCTCCAGATTCTCAACTAGCTCAAAGGAAGGTCAGTTTTATAGCTCCTCTAAACAGAAAAACTGTTTACAGTGGTGCTAACATAATTGCACAAGGGTTTTCAAGTGTTTTCTAATCATCAATTAGCCTTCTAACACAGTTAGCAAACACAATGTACCATTAGAACACTGGAGTGATGGTTGCTGGAAATGGGCCTCTATACTCCTATGTAGATATTGCATTAAAAACCAGACGTTTGCAGCTAGAATAGTCATTTAGCACATTAGCAATTTATAGAGTGTATTTCCGATTAATTTAATGTTATCTTCATTGAAAAAAACTGGGCTTTTCTTTCAAAAATAAGGAAATTTCTAAGTGACCCTAAACTTTTGAACGGTAGTGTATGTTTTGAGATCTTATTAAAAAATAAAACTATCAGATAAACTGGAAAGTTGTTAACATTTTTCCTGATCGTGTTTATATGTATTTTGACAAGTGACTATATCTCTCCCTCTTGTTAAGCGGTAACCAGTAGAAATCTGAGTTTAGCTCTAGACATAAATTGGGGAGAATACATAATGCAAATAAAAATAAGAATTTTAAATGTTTCTACTTTTTATGCAGATTTTAACAGCCATTTTCTTGTGCAAAAGATTTGTTTTCCATTAAAGCGAAATGTGATAGGGTATATGGAGTTATATTATCTGGTGCCCTCCAGTTGTGCCCCTCTGCCGTGGATCTGTCGCTTTGGGGTCCACTCTGTGTTGTCCCAGCATGACTGCAGCGCTTCTCAGACTGTGAGTCTGAGACACTCCCACTGTTCTCGGATTGGTCACAGCTGCTTATATGAGCAGTTCTGGCCAATCCGAGAACAAACGAAGTGTCTTAGTCTGTGAAGTGCTGTGGCCATTTTGGGACAACACAGAGGATACCGGGGGTCACTTTAACAGTGTTTGGCTAAGTAGTTGTAATAGTGGTTGCATATCTGAGTCTATGAGCATTGTTTGCTGAATGTTAGTTGAATTTGGACTCTTCACAGCTTCCCTACTTTATTATTGCAGTGGTCCTGCATGTAAGGCTAGGGCTACACGACGACTTTAGCTGCGGCACAAGTCAATTTGCGATTTGCGGCCCGTAGTGCAAGTGCCAGATTTTTACAGTAAACCAAAAGGGTAAGGCCAAAGATAGATATATTTAGATATCATATTGCAAGAGCTGTGATCAGTAAAGGGTAGCAGATGTGTGAATAGGAGCTCAAGCAAATGTAGAATCTGTTGCTGCCGTAGTACTATAATTGGAAATGGACGATAATCATAATATTCATATACATTCACTATATCATAATAGTCTCACCTGATATAATCTTTTATAACACAGGCGATGACATTACAATACACAAAAAGTAAAACATTTCACAATAACAGGGCTTTTATAGGATCCATGCTGGTGGTCTTAGAGCTTCAAAGAAGTCCAAAAGTGATGTCACCTTCCTAAGTAGAAAACAAGTTTGTGTTTCTTACCACAGATGTACTGACTGCCAAGTTCCCTTCTAAATGGAATTTTTACATGGAGTAACATTTAACTTTCTCAGTATTTCATATACCTCCTGCTATACTTATGCTGCTCTTTCACCTCCTAAACTTTCTCTCATTACATTACCCTGTAACAGTGGTTTCTAGGTCACATACATAACATGCTACAATTTGCCAATATTGTCAACTGTTTATGTCTATTTTTCAACAGTAGTTAAATAAAAATGTCCAACTGTTGCATTGCTTGTTGCTAACCGTGCCCTTCTAGAGACAGGAAAGGTCATATTACCCCCTGCAACTGACGCTCATATGGCTTTCCCAGTTATTTGGGATTTTTTTTAAATTACAGAATACAAACAAACAAACAAACAAACAAAAGAAACAAACCTGTAACTGAATGGAAAATCGATTTTTAAAAAGGCATACAGTATCATGTCCAGAAAATTATTATAGTCAGTCAGATTCAAGCCCTCATTTTTATATTATAGCTGTTAGCTGATTGGTTGCTATGATCTCCTTGATTGTGCGGCAAGCAGAGGGGTTTTAACCTCTTCCTGACTTCTACCGCATATATAAGGCAGAGGCTGGGGGGAAAGTATGGAGCCGGCTGACAGGCTGAGCCCGCTCTATGAGTTGAGCGTAACGGCAGTAGTCAATAGCAACTGCTGCATCTGAGAAGTTAAAAACAGGGGGCGGCCCTCTCTGGCGTTCCATTGCCCCCACCACCGTGATGCCATCTTTATGCTACTTTTAAGCCCTGTCAGGAACTTAATATTAAAATAAATAAATATATATAAATTAAATAAATATAAATTTATTTAATATATAAAAAATTCAAAGAACCCCCTTTTCCCCAAAAGCATTGTAAAAAAAATAAAATAACATAACTGTTATCACCACGTCCTAAGTCTGAACTATTACAATATAACAATAGGATGGAGGATTAAAAACACTATTTAACATTACAACTTGATTTAAACAGTAAGACATTTTCTGATTACACATTCCTTTTAACCCTATAAGCCTCCATGGCATACATGTACGTCATGGAGAGCTTTAACTAAAGCATCCATGACGTACATCAGAAGCAGGAGCCTGGCGTTGATTGACATCCGGGCTCATACTGTAACGGCCATGATCAGAGAAACCTCTGATCCCTGCTGTTAACCCATTGAACGCAGCATCGAAAGAGCTTGACAGAGGGAGGGGACTGCATAGCGGACAAAGAATGTACCCCAAAAAAATTATGACGAATTGGCTATTTTTACTCCACCATTTTGATCTTAATAAAAGTTATTAAGTAAACTGAATATACATTAAAATTGTGCAAAAAAACAAAACAAACGAGAAATCGGCTAGCAAAAAACAAGCCATCATACGGCTACGGCGACAGAAACAAATAAAAAAGGCTTTTAAATGCGATGATGGAAAAAAATAGTTCCGTCCGAAAAGCCTGAAATAGGCCGGTATTTAAGTGGTTATGTGACAATGCTGCGGCCTCCATTGGACCCAACAATCACATGACAGATTCTGTGATTTGCCAGATGCCCTCTGCTTGGCAGTCACACTTGGCACCCATATCAGCTGTGATTCTGACTAGAGGGCTATAGTATGCCACTGTATAGGGACTGCAATAGAAAGGGGAACCAATTATAATACTTTATTTTAGTGTGACTACGATATTAAAAGGAAAGAGAAACAAATGAGCAAAACATCAATTTGTTAAGCATTAAAATAGAGGTCACAGGAATTAATTAATTAATTTAATTTAGTTTGGGACAAACTAAGCTATAATGCTTATAAACATGTGAAAATGCAATATTGGTTATACTTACCTGTCCCCGGCGTCTCCCTCTGCCTTCAGTGTCTGATGGCTGTTCCAGACTGGGTCCCAGTGGGCACGCATGCTGACCCTTGTATTTTTAAAGGGCCAGCGTGGCAATTTTTAAATCTATCACCTGACTCTGCTATAAAAGCTCCACCTGCTCTGGTAGTCACTGCCAGAGCAATTCAGTACCTTAGTGTTCCCTGTGTTCCTAAGTTTTCCCTTCTATCTAGTGGTAATGCTGTGTACTGACCTGCCTGTTATTGACCATCCGTGCCTGCCGCCTTCCCTGACCTATTGCTATGGTTATCAGGTTGAACATCTACCGCCTGCCCAGAGCTATTGCTATGTTTTCCACTCTGCTACTACCGATGTCAACTCTCACCAAGGGAGACTACTTTGGGGGTGATGACTTGGGGGTTCCCTGCAGCAAAGTCCACATCCCTGTACACGGGTTAAAGCGCGAAGATCGGGGGTTCTCTTAGACTCTGCTTCTCGGAGTAGCCCCAAGTCAAATCCCTTATCCTTTAGTGGCCCCAAATCAAATGGACCTACAACAGCCTAATCCTTGGGCTGTTGTTAAAATAATTCACCTCAGTCTGCTACTGTACCTTTGTGTTCTGATATGAAAGAAGCAAGGAAGACTCGAGCCCCAAGAAGGTTTCCCAGTAAAATCCAGGGTATTTATTGAAGACAAAATTATACAAAGTACTGACTTATCACTCCCCTTTAAAAACCTGATATTTCTGGTCAGATTATCTAAATTTACCATGTGACCTCAGGATCTGATTAATTAAATAATGAACCAATTAGTAATGAAGGTATCACAGAACCTAGTGTTGAAAATAAAAAAGTAGACAAGTTAACCATGTATTCAATGGCAGTAAGAACTATCATAAATATAGCAATACATCATCAAATAAACCTCATTTCAGACATATATGGAAAATTATACATTCCAGAATGCCGAGATAAAAACTGAAAAAATTTAACATTTTGTGTGGTCCTGAAGCCTAAAAATGGCTTGGTCCGAAATGGATTATTCAGTTTACAAATTGGAACCAAAACGTGCTCATGCAGTGATTTCTCTATGACAAATATGTGTTGATCTCTTTATTCATTCCCATCTAATATAATTTTTCCATTTCATATCTTTGCAATCAATGTCATCTTTCCATATAACTTTTCTAGTAGCAGTGCAAAAACAGACATTCATCTATGCAAAAATAAGTGTTAAATAGAACAAACCAGAAATAAAAACACCAAGTTTCTTTTTTAGCAACATATCAACTCATCATGAATTCATAGAACTGCAGAGATCATTGCTTATGCGGAAACTCGGCAAACTAATATTTACAGAGACGTGAAAATATAGGTGATTTTTCAATAAATAAGTTTCTTCTCTCTTATTAACATAGCCAAAGTCACACACTTGCATTCATTCATCTTCATCCATAGACTGCAGCTATTGCACAATGCAGCAGACAGTCTGCTGACTTGTACCAGTCAGCATGAATTACCCAGACATATGCTGCAAGGTCTTTGCTGACTGACAGCATGGAGAACAACTCTGCTCTTGTTCTGTGTGAACAAACAGTAAATAGCACATTGTAATACAGGGAGGATTGCACAGGAAGGACATTGCAAATTATGTCCCCTTGTCATCATATGCATAACTTTTAAAGGGAGTAATACATTCACGCTCTGAAGTACCTGCAGTGCAGAGATACTTAGCACAAAATATTGGAATACTCTATTAACTGCAATTTCCTAATACATTTTTATTAACCCCTTAAGAACACAATTAAAATTGTGAATGGGGTTCACACAGCACATGGAAAAGAGTGGCACTGTTTTTGGAAAAAGGATTACTTTTTACATTGTTCACTGTTAAATGAAATGACACATGAACTTTATTCTATAGGATGTTATAATTATTATTTCTTGAATATTAGGTGTGCCCTAACGGGCATTAGAAAAATTGGTAGAGACCCTAGCAGCTGGCAGGGATAATATTAATGAACGAACAGATAAATGTGCATAGGCACAAAGAAGTCCCAAATTTCCCAGCTGCTATAGAATTAATTAAAATATAACTTTTAATGTTTAAATTAGAAACAAGTTGGAAACAAGTTGCAGTAAATAGGGTAAATAGTTGTACAATAGTTTGTTCAATTAAAATTTTTCTTCAGAGCTGGTTAGTCTAACGTTGGAGATCTGGTGTATATTAGGATCTCAGTGTGTCAGGCATGGACGGCAGCTGCAGACTGCTCGGGCAGCCTCTATTATGACACAGTGGTAGAGTTTATTTGTTAGATCAGCAATGATTTTAAAAAAGAAACGCTAGCCCCCCCGACATGTTTCACTGCTTCAGCAGCGTCCTCAGGGGATAATTTCAGGGCTATTACTCGCGCGTTTGATTTCCTCTTCCTTATATAGTGAGGAGACACCTCTTTCATGGTGTGTCATCACCCTGAAACAACCAATAAAGATTGTGAACCGGGACGAGCCTTCTCTGTGTTAGACTGGCACAGAGATCGGCCTATCATATGTAGAGGCCGTTGTTCCGGACATGTGGAATACTTAGTGCATGCGCACTACCGTTAAATCAGGTAATAGAATCAGGTAATAGAATTTATGGCTTTTTGGAGATCGTTATTCTCAGCGGACCTGGTGGTGATGCCCGAAACTGAACGATACATTGTATATACAGGTGCATTCTATGTTGCCGGCGAAATCTTAGTTTTTTATCAAACAATGGAGTTGTCTGATGAAATAGGTCATTGGTTCCATAGATATATATATGTCTGTAATACAGACAGGGAGGTCATTGTTGAGATCAGACTCTAAGTAGCGACGCTTGCGTGCCTTAGTTAGATCCGGACATAGAATTATGATGTTAAGGGGAACCACTATTATCACTAAAGATGCCGTAATAGACGAGAGAGAAAAGAGTAAATGTGCTCTGTATTCAGGTGCACTGCATCTTATCGGCTGCGTCTACATTTACTGGCATTTAGTGTAGATCCTAGATTTAGAGGTAGTTGCATCTAGATGTATATATATTTGTTGAGATGACAGTGAGATATGGCCTTTGTTGAGACCACTGCTGTCATCAGAGAATACCGCAGCAGATAAATGCGCTGTATGTACAGTCGCATTACATATTATCATCTAAATTTAGATTTGCCTGCTGTGATGTTGTTACTGTAAGACACATCTATATTTACCCACATATGATTGAATTACTATGTGGCAGGTGTATTTTCTAAAGAGAACCAGAATATGCGCCGTGTGTGCCGGCGTGTGAGGTATTGACTACTACGTCTTAGTTTCTCATCCTAATGTAGTTGCACTGTTTGAGTAACTGTTTAGATGTATATATACATCCACAAACAGTAGTGGTAATTAAAGTGCTGGCATCGGTGTCCGTGGTGATGACATGTATAGAGGGAGAGGAAAAATTGTACAACGGCGATGCGTTGTGAGTCTGTTGTCAAAACTGCTTGTTGAGTATGCTGATAAATATTGATAATTGTATGTTTTTTTAGTTTTTGTTTTTTTGGAAGTCCTGTATAGCATCCTATTAGTTAATAGGTAGTAGTTAGGGTAGATGTGTGTGGAATTGGTACTAGTGACTGTGGTAGTATAAGTAAGTGAATGTATGGGGAAATTGATGGGGGAAAACTATGGAGAAATTTCTGAGTAGGTTATGGATAACCTACAGGAAAGCAGCAAATGTGAAACCCTCATTGAGACCATTGGGACTGAGAGAATTGAGTCTGTGTATCCAGCGTGCCTCTTCTTGTAATAATTTTTTGTCTAAGTTTCCAGACCTTGGACCCAGTTTTACTTGTGCAATACCCCAGAATTTGAGAGTGTTACTATTTCCTTCATGAAAGTATCTAATGTGCCTCGAGAGGGGTGTATCTTCTTGTGTGTTAATTGTACTGATGTGCTTTGAGATCCTTCTTCTTAGTTGTTGGACGGTCTTACCGATGTAGAGTTTTGGACATGGACAAGTGGCGGCATATATAACACCGCTACTCTGGCAGTTGATAAATTGCCTTATAGTATATTGTTTATCGTCCACTGGGTTTTTGAAGGTTTTGTTTTTTAGCATGTAGGGGCAGAAGGAACATTTGCCACAGGGGTATGATCCTGTGGCAGGTGATGGAAGCCATGTTTGACGAGGAGTAGATATTGTTGTATAGTGGCTGTGCGTAAGATATTCTCGGAGGTTCTTGCCACGTCGATACGTTATACTTGGGCTATTAGAGATTACCTCAGATAGGTCGGGATCTGCCTGCAGAATGGGCCAGTGATTTCGCAAAATGTTCGATACAAGAGGTGAGCATGCATCAAAGTTTCCAATGCATCTGATCAAGGAGGGATGTTGGTCTTTGTTTTTGACTAGATGTTTGTTTCCATACAGGAGTTCGTCTCTCGAGACTGCTCTAGCTCTAGCGTATGCCCTATGTAAGGTCTTTTTGGGGTATCCTCGAGCCATAAATTTTTGAAAGAGGGTATCACATTCTTGTTGAAAAGTTAGTTCGTCAGAGCAATTTCGCCTTGCCCTAAGGTATTGTCCTATTGGTATCCCTTTTTTAAGGGCCGGTGGATGAAAGCTCCCCCAGTGAAGGAAGCTATTTGTAGCTGTTTCCTTGCGATAAATGTCAGTATGGACACTCCCACCAGAGTCCAAGGAGATCTGAAGGTCCAAAAAATTAATTTGATTTGTGTGTATTTGGTGAGTGAAATGCATTCCTATAGTGTTGTTATTGATAATGTCCATAAAATTAAGAAAAAGTGTCTTGTCACCATCCCAAAAAACTAGTATATCATCTATATACCTGCCCCAAAATAAAATGTGCCTAGTGTAAGAAAGTAAGTCTTCATTGAAAATTATTGTGTCTTCCCACCACCCCAGAAATAAGTTGGCGTATGTGGGTGCGCAGACTGTGCCCATGGCTGTTCCTTTTAGTTGGTGGTAAAATTTACCATTAAAAAGAAAATAATTGTGCGTGAGAAGAAATTGGAGAAGAGAAATAGTGAAATTATTGTGTGCGTGAAACTGTGTTCCTTTTGTGTTCAGAAAGTGCTGAACTGCTTTTAGACCAAGCTCGTGTGTTATATTAGTGTAGAGTGACTCTACATCTATCGTGGCTATTAGTGTGGTGGTGGAGACATTGATCTCTTGGATTCTGGTGAGAGTGTCTTTGGTGTCTCTAAGGAAGGATGGTAAGGCTCTGACGAAAGGAGATAGAATCTCATCAACGCATATACTAATTCCCTGAGTTAGATTGTCATTACCCGATACGATGGGTCTGCCGGGGATTGGCCTGGTATTTTTATGGATCTTAGGTACTGCGTAAAACGTTGATAATGTTGGTTTAGCATTAAACATAAATTTATATTCGTCCTGCGTAATTAGTTCTTTGGTCTTTGCCTCATTGAGGAGGAGATCCAGTTCCAAGAGAAAGGGTTCAGTGGGATTCCTCTCTAAGATTGTGTAAGTTGCTGTATCGTTTAGTAGTCTGTACACCATGGATGTGTAATCATCTCTATTTAGGATGACAATATTACCGCCTTTATCAGATGATTTTAGTACGATTTCGTTGTTTTTGCATAATGATTCTAAGGCGATCTGTTCCTTTTGGTTTAGATTGTTCTTAATTCCATGGTTGTGTATTTTAAGTTTTTTGAGTTCTGCACTAACCAACCTAACAAAAATATCAATGTGTGCAAACTGCGTGAAGGGGGGAGTCATGTTTGATTTTGGTCTTAATGATGAGAAGGGACCTGTGGCTGTATTAACTCTATATTCATTTTCTTTTTCTAGATCTTCCAGAGCCTGCAAGGTTCTCAACTCAGCATAGTCGAGTTGGTGAGTATTGGTGTTAGCTTTAAAATGTTTGTGTAAAGCTAATTTTCTTGCAAAGAGATGGATATCTTTTGTCCAAGTAAACTCTTCGAATGCAAAGGTGGGGGTGTAGGATAGTCCCTTACTTAGAAGTGTTTTTTGGTGTGGACTCAACTGGACAGATGATAGATTGAAGATTTGTAAGTCATCAGGAGTTTGGTTGCCTTCTTTGGTTATTTTGTTTGGTTCCATGGAGTTTGATTTATTCCTAAAAAAGGAAAAGCATTTGGGGGGCCTGTTAGAAATGAGCCCGTATTCGTTGCTGCGATAGTGCTTCTCCCTATGGCTTCCACATTGGTCGCTGTTGGGAATGGAGTTGTTGGTATATTTGATGTTGATGGCATGTTTGTTGTTTTGGATGTAGATGCAGAACGTGTATAGGAGGACACTGAGAAGGGCATAGAGGTGATCGTTTGTTGTCCGCCGTGGCCAGAGCATGTTGTGTTGCTTTTGTTTGGAATTGTGTATGTTCTCTTGGAAGGATTGTATTTATTAGTTTTAATTTTGCGTTTAGCTCCTAACCTATTATCGGCTGGGGGTTGTTTTGGTTCATCAGGACCAGAGATGTCTGATTCAGAGAAATCTTCAGGTCTATAGGTGCGATTCTGAGGAGGAGGATTGCGAGTGCGATAGGTGTATGCTTGGCCGGTATCGAAATCTCTACGGTCCCTTATGTATTTGCGGTGTTTTCTTTCCTTGATTTCTTTCTGAAGATGTTCTATGTTTTTTTGTAGTCTAGTTTCGCAGTCCGCAAATTCTGGCTCAGTGTTGAATGTTTGTATATCACTGATTTCTTTTTCTAATTGTGCACTGATTTTGCCAAAGTCTCTTTTCTCGAAGTCAAGCAGGTAGTGTAACATGCGTAGGGAACTTTCAGTCAGTAGCTGTTCCCAACCCTGAGTGAAAGTACTGTCGTTGCGGTATGAGTTAGGGGTAATGTTTATGCGTAGCCCTCTGTAAATAATTTTCTGCTGTATGTAAGTCTCTAAACTGGTGATTTCCCAGCATGAGCGGACATATTGTTTGTAAGTTTTTTGTATATCCCTAAATGCTGTTTGTACGTCGCACTTATGCAACGGTATATTATCTGTGGAAAACACCAGTGCTGCCTCAGATGATAGATCGTCTGGATTGAGTTTCTTGGAGAGAAAACTCGCCATGCCCCTATGAGGTTTCTGAAATTTCCCTAGAATTTCCCTGAAGATTGTTTAATTAGAATGGTACAGGTATAGTAGGGTCAAGGAGAAGGGGTAATTAACCCAACATTGATTAGAAAAATTGGTAGAGACCCTAGCAGCTGGCAGGGATAATATTAATGAACGAACAGATAAATGTGCATAGGCACAAAGAAGTCCCAAATTGCCCAGCTGCTATAGAATTAATTAAAATATAACTTTTAATGTTTAAATTAGAAACAAGTTGGAAACAAGTTGCAGTAAATAGGGTAAATAGTTGTACAATAGTTTGTTCAATTAAAATTTTTCTTCAGAGCTGGTTAGTCTAACGTTGGAGATCTGGTGTATATTAGGATCTCAGTGTGTCAGGCATGGACGGCAGCTGCAGACTGCTCGGGCAGCCTCTATTATGACACAGTGGTAGAGTTTATTTGTTAGATCAGCAATGATTTTAAAAAAGAAACGCTAGCCCCCCCGACATGTTTCACTGCTTCAGCAGCGTCCTCAGGGGATAATTTCAGGGCTATTACTCGCGCGTTTGATTTCCTCTTCCTTATATAGTGAGGAGACACCTCTTTCATGGTGTGTCATCACCCTGAAACAACCAATAAAGATTGTGAACCGGGACGAGCCTTCTCTGTGTTAGACTGGCACAGAGATCGGCCTATCATATGTAGAGGCCGTTGTTCCGGACATGTGGAATACTTAGTGCATGCGCACTACCGTTAAATCAGGTAATAGAATCAGGTAATAGAATTTATGGCTTTTTGGAGATCGTTATTCTCAGCGGACCTGGTGGTGATGCCCGAAACTGAACGATACATTGTATATACAGGTGCATTCTATGTTGCCGGCGAAATCTTAGTTTTTTATCAAACAATGGAGTTGTCTGATGAAATAGGTCATTGGTTCCATAGATATATATATGTCTGTAATACAGACAGGGAGGTCATTGTTGAGATCAGACTCTAAGTAGCGACGCTTGCGTGCCTTAGTTAGATCCGGACATAGAATTATGATGTTAAGGGGAACCACTATTATCACTAAAGATGCCGTAATAGACGAGAGAGAAAAGAGTAAATGTGCTCTGTATTCAGGTGCACTGCATCTTATCGGCTGCGTCTACATTTACTGGCATTTAGTGTAGATCCTAGATTTAGAGGTAGTTGCATCTAGATGTATATATATTTGTTGAGATGACAGTGAGATATGGCCTTTGTTGAGACCACTGCTGTCATCAGAGAATACCGCAGCAGATAAATGCGCTGTATGTACAGTCGCATTACATATTATCATCTAAATTTAGATTTGCCTGCTGTGATGTTGTTACTGTAAGACACATCTATATTTACCCACATATGATTGAATTACTATGTGGCAGGTGTATTTTCTAAAGAGAACCAGAATATGCGCCGTGTGTGCCGGCGTGTGAGGTATTGACTACTACGTCTTAGTTTCTCATCCTAATGTAGTTGCACTGTTTGAGTAACTGTTTAGATGTATATATACATCCACAAACAGTAGTGGTAATTAAAGTGCTGGCATCGGTGTCCGTGGTGATGACATGTATAGAGGGAGAGGAAAAATTGTACAACGGCGATGCGTTGTGAGTCTGTTGTCAAAACTGCTTGTTGAGTATGCTGATAAATATTGATAATTGTATGTTTTTTTAGTTTTTGTTTTTTTGGAAGTCCTGTATAGCATCCTATTAGTTAATAGGTAGTAGTTAGGGTAGATGTGTGTGGAATTGGTACTAGTGACTGTGGTAGTATAAGTAAGTGAATGTATGGGGAAATTGATGGGGGAAAACTATGGAGAAATTTCTGAGTAGGTTATGGATAACCTACAGGAAAGCAGCAAATGTGAAACCCTCATTGAGACCATTGGGACTGAGAGAATTGAGTCTGTGTATCCAGCGTGCCTCTTCTTGTAATAATTTTTTGTCTAAGTTTCCAGACCTTGGACCCAGTTTTACTTGTGCAATACCCCAGAATTTGAGAGTGTTACTATTTCCTTCATGAAAGTATCTAATGTGCCTCGAGAGGGGTGTATCTTCTTGTGTGTTAATTGTACTGATGTGCTTTGAGATCCTTCTTCTTAGTTGTTGGACGGTCTTACCGATGTAGAGTTTTGGACATGGACAAGTGGCGGCATATATAACACCGCTACTCTGGCAGTTGATAAATTGCCTTATAGTATATTGTTTATCGTCCACTGGGTTTTTGAAGGTTTTGTTTTTTAGCATGTAGGGGCAGAAGGAACATTTGCCACAGGGGTATGATCCTGTGGCAGGTGATGGAAGCCATGTTTGACGAGGAGTAGATATTGTTGTATAGTGGCTGTGCGTAAGATATTCTCGGAGGTTCTTGCCACGTCGATACGTTATACTTGGGCTATTAGAGATTACCTCAGATAGGTCGGGATCTGCCTGCAGAATGGGCCAGTGATTTCGCAAAATGTTCGATACAAGAGGTGAGCATGCATCAAAGTTTCCAATGCATCTGATCAAGGAGGGATGTTGGTCTTTGTTTTTGACTAGATGTTTGTTTCCATACAGGAGTTCGTCTCTCGAGACTGCTCTAGCTCTAGCGTATGCCCTATGTAAGGTCTTTTTGGGGTATCCTCGAGCCATAAATTTTTGAAAGAGGGTATCACATTCTTGTTGAAAAGTTAGTTCGTCAGAGCAATTTCGCCTTGCCCTAAGGTATTGTCCTATTGGTATCCCTTTTTTAAGGGCCGGTGGATGAAAGCTCCCCCAGTGAAGGAAGCTATTTGTAGCTGTTTCCTTGCGATAAATGTCAGTATGGACACTCCCACCAGAGTCCAAGGAGATCTGAAGGTCCAAAAAATTAATTTGATTTGTGTGTATTTGGTGAGTGAAATGCATTCCTATAGTGTTGTTATTGATAATGTCCATAAAATTAAGAAAAAGTGTCTTGTCACCATCCCAAAAAACTAGTATATCATCTATATACCTGCCCCAAAATAAAATGTGCCTAGTGTAAGAAAGTAAGTCTTCATTGAAAATTATTGTGTCTTCCCACCACCCCAGAAATAAGTTGGCGTATGTGGGTGCGCAGACTGTGCCCATGGCTGTTCCTTTTAGTTGGTGGTAAAATTTACCATTAAAAAGAAAATAATTGTGCGTGAGAAGAAATTGGAGAAGAGAAATAGTGAAATTATTGTGTGCGTGAAACTGTGTTCCTTTTGTGTTCAGAAAGTGCTGAACTGCTTTTAGACCAAGCTCGTGTGTTATATTAGTGTAGAGTGACTCTACATCTATCGTGGCTATTAGTGTGGTGGTGGAGACATTGATCTCTTGGATTCTGGTGAGAGTGTCTTTGGTGTCTCTAAGGAAGGATGGTAAGGCTCTGACGAAAGGAGATAGAATCTCATCAACGCATATACTAATTCCCTGAGTTAGATTGTCATTACCCGATACGATGGGTCTGCCGGGGATTGGCCTGGTATTTTTATGGATCTTAGGTACTGCGTAAAACGTTGATAATGTTGGTTTAGCATTAAACATAAATTTATATTCGTCCTGCGTAATTAGTTCTTTGGTCTTTGCCTCATTGAGGAGGAGATCCAGTTCCAAGAGAAAGGGTTCAGTGGGATTCCTCTCTAAGATTGTGTAAGTTGCTGTATCGTTTAGTAGTCTGTACACCATGGATGTGTAATCATCTCTATTTAGGATGACAATATTACCGCCTTTATCAGATGATTTTAGTACGATTTCGTTGTTTTTGCATAATGATTCTAAGGCGATCTGTTCCTTTTGGTTTAGATTGTTCTTAATTCCATGGTTGTGTATTTTAAGTTTTTTGAGTTCTGCACTAACCAACCTAACAAAAATATCAATGTGTGCAAACTGCGTGAAGGGGGGAGTCATGTTTGATTTTGGTCTTAATGATGAGAAGGGACCTGTGGCTGTATTAACTCTATATTCATTTTCTTTTTCTAGATCTTCCAGAGCCTGCAAGGTTCTCAACTCAGCATAGTCGAGTTGGTGAGTATTGGTGTTAGCTTTAAAATGTTTGTGTAAAGCTAATTTTCTTGCAAAGAGATGGATATCTTTTGTCCAAGTAAACTCTTCGAATGCAAAGGTGGGGGTGTAGGATAGTCCCTTACTTAGAAGTGTTTTTTGGTGTGGACTCAACTGGACAGATGATAGATTGAAGATTTGTAAGTCATCAGGAGTTTGGTTGCCTTCTTTGGTTATTTTGTTTGGTTCCATGGAGTTTGATTTATTCCTAAAAAAGGAAAAGCATTTGGGGGGCCTGTTAGAAATGAGCCCGTATTCGTTGCTGCGATAGTGCTTCTCCCTATGGCTTCCACATTGGTCGCTGTTGGGAATGGAGTTGTTGGTATATTTGATGTTGATGGCATGTTTGTTGTTTTGGATGTAGATGCAGAACGTGTATAGGAGGACACTGAGAAGGGCATAGAGGTGATCGTTTGTTGTCCGCCGTGGCCAGAGCATGTTGTGTTGCTTTTGTTTGGAATTGTGTATGTTCTCTTGGAAGGATTGTATTTATTAGTTTTAATTTTGCGTTTAGCTCCTAACCTATTATCGGCTGGGGGTTGTTTTGGTTCATCAGGACCAGAGATGTCTGATTCAGAGAAATCTTCAGGTCTATAGGTGCGATTCTGAGGAGGAGGATTGCGAGTGCGATAGGTGTATGCTTGGCCGGTATCGAAATCTCTACGGTCCCTTATGTATTTGCGGTGTTTTCTTTCCTTGATTTCTTTCTGAAGATGTTCTATGTTTTTTTGTAGTCTAGTTTCGCAGTCCGCAAATTCTGGCTCAGTGTTGAATGTTTGTATATCACTGATTTCTTTTTCTAATTGTGCACTGATTTTGCCAAAGTCTCTTTTCTCGAAGTCAAGCAGGTAGTGTAACATGCGTAGGGAACTTTCAGTCAGTAGCTGTTCCCAACCCTGAGTGAAAGTACTGTCGTTGCGGTATGAGTTAGGGGTAATGTTTATGCGTAGCCCTCTGTAAATAATTTTCTGCTGTATGTAAGTCTCTAAACTGGTGATTTCCCAGCATGAGCGGACATATTGTTTGTAAGTTTTTTGTATATCCCTAAATGCTGTTTGTACGTCGCACTTATGCAACGGTATATTATCTGTGGAAAACACCAGTGCTGCCTCAGATGATAGATCGTCTGGATTGAGTTTCTTGGAGAGAAAACTCGCCATGCCCCTATGAGGTTTCTGAAATTTCCCTAGAATTTCCCTGAAGATTGTTTAATTAGAATGGTACAGGTATAGTAGGGTCAAGGAGAAGGGGTAATTAACCCAACATTGATTAGAAAAATTGGTAGAGACCCTAGCAGCTGGCAGGGATAATATTAATGAACGAACAGATAAATGTGCATAGGCACAAAGAAGTCCCAAATTGCCCAGCTGCTATAGAATTAATTAAAATATAACTTTTAATGTTTAAATTAGAAACAAGTTGGAAACAAGTTGCAGTAAATAGGGTAAATAGTTGTACAATAGTTTGTTCAATTAAAATTTTTCTTCAGAGCTGGTTAGTCTAACGTTGGAGATCTGGTGTATATTAGGATCTCAGTGTGTCAGGCATGGACGGCAGCTGCAGACTGCTCGGGCAGCCTCTATTATGACACAGTGGTAGAGTTTATTTGTTAGATCAGCAATGATTTTAAAAAAGAAACGCTAGCCCCCCCGACATGTTTCACTGCTTCAGCAGCGTCCTCAGGGGATAATTTCAGGGCTATTACTCGCGCGTTTGATTTCCTCTTCCTTATATAGTGAGGAGACACCTCTTTCATGGTGTGTCATCACCCTGAAACAACCAATAAAGATTGTGAACCGGGACGAGCCTTCTCTGTGTTAGACTGGCACAGAGATCGGCCTATCATATGTAGAGGCCGTTGTTCCGGACATGTGGAATACTTAGTGCATGCGCACTACCGTTAAATCAGGTAATAGAATCAGGTAATAGAATTTATGGCTTTTTGGAGATCGTTATTCTCAGCGGACCTGGTGGTGATGCCCGAAACTGAACGATACATTGTATATACAGGTGCATTCTATGTTGCCGGCGAAATCTTAGTTTTTTATCAAACAATGGAGTTGTCTGATGAAATAGGTCATTGGTTCCATAGATATATATATGTCTGTAATACAGACAGGGAGGTCATTGTTGAGATCAGACTCTAAGTAGCGACGCTTGCGTGCCTTAGTTAGATCCGGACATAGAATTATGATGTTAAGGGGAACCACTATTATCACTAAAGATGCCGTAATAGACGAGAGAGAAAAGAGTAAATGTGCTCTGTATTCAGGTGCACTGCATCTTATCGGCTGCGTCTACATTTACTGGCATTTAGTGTAGATCCTAGATTTAGAGGTAGTTGCATCTAGATGTATATATATTTGTTGAGATGACAGTGAGATATGGCCTTTGTTGAGACCACTGCTGTCATCAGAGAATACCGCAGCAGATAAATGCGCTGTATGTACAGTCGCATTACATATTATCATCTAAATTTAGATTTGCCTGCTGTGATGTTGTTACTGTAAGACACATCTATATTTACCCACATATGATTGAATTACTATGTGGCAGGTGTATTTTCTAAAGAGAACCAGAATATGCGCCGTGTGTGCCGGCGTGTGAGGTATTGACTACTACGTCTTAGTTTCTCATCCTAATGTAGTTGCACTGTTTGAGTAACTGTTTAGATGTATATATACATCCACAAACAGTAGTGGTAATTAAAGTGCTGGCATCGGTGTCCGTGGTGATGACATGTATAGAGGGAGAGGAAAAATGTCTCATTTTAAATTGTACAACGGCGATGCGTTGTGAGTCTGTTGTCAAAACTGCTTGTTGAGTATGCTGATAAATATTGATAATTGTATGTTTTTTTAGTTTTTGTTTTTTTGGAAGTCCTGTATAGCATCCTATTAGTTAATAGGTAGTAGTTAGGGTAGATGTGTGTGGAATTGGTACTAGTGACTGTGGTAGTATAAGTAAGTGAATGTATGGGGAAATTGATGGGGGAAAACTATGGAGAAATTTCTGAGTAGGTTATGGATAACCTACAGGAAAGCAGCAAATGTGAAACCCTCATTGAGACCATTGGGACTGAGAGAATTGAGTCTGTGTATCCAGCGTGCCTCTTCTTGTAATAATTTTTTGTCTAAGTTTCCAGACCTTGGACCCAGTTTTACTTGTGCAATACCCCAGAATTTGAGAGTGTTACTATTTCCTTCATGAAAGTATCTAATGTGCCTCGAGAGGGGTGTATCTTCTTGTGTGTTAATTGTACTGATGTGCTTTGAGATCCTTCTTCTTAGTTGTTGGACGGTCTTACCGATGTAGAGTTTTGGACATGGACAAGTGGCGGCATATATAACACCGCTACTCTGGCAGTTGATAAATTGCCTTATAGTATATTGTTTATCGTCCACTGGGTTTTTGAAGGTTTTGTTTTTTAGCATGTAGGGGCAGAAGGAACATTTGCCACAGGGGTATGATCCTGTGGCAGGTGATGGAAGCCATGTTTGACGAGGAGTAGATATTGTTGTATAGTGGCTGTGCGTAAGATATTCTCGGAGGTTCTTGCCACGTCGATACGTTATACTTGGGCTATTAGAGATTACCTCAGATAGGTCGGGATCTCTAATAGCCCAAGTATAACGTATCGACGTGGCAAAAACCTCCGAGAATATCTTACGCACAGCCACTATACAACAATATCTACTCCTCACAGAACCGATAAAAACAAGGGGACATATATGAAAACACAGAAAAAGGCCATACTTACAAATGGACACAGCCAGGTCAGAAAATGCTGATGAAGGAGTGAGCAGGTGCTTTAAATAATAATAGCCACTCCCACTGGTCTTGAGGGGAGTGGTGTGTGTGGTGCATGGGATGTGTAGTAAGAAATAATAAATGAATAGTGTGTGTGCAAGTGTAATACTATGAGTGAAATATAGGGGGCAGTAATGAGTAAAGTGCCTCAATAGAAATAAAATGGATAATGGGGTGCAAGTGTGTGAAACATGGAGGGATAGTGTGTACGTCATGAGGCACAACGTGTATAGCCAGGTAGAAGCCTATTTGTGACGCCTTGATAGTTCATAGAGCGGGCTACCCTGCTTGCTATGCCAAACAACAACACACCATGCTCTCCCAGCATCAAAGACCCGGCTGTGTCCAAGAGAAGCGAATATATGTAGTAATGAAAAATACCTGGGGTATTAGTAATCATTTTGGCCAAAAGGACGCAAGCTCGCAATCCACGACAAGGATCCCCAGACTTGCGAGTCCCTAACTCCTTAAATGGAACAGAACGTTCCTGATGTACAAACAGAACCGATAAAAACAAGGGGACATATATGAAAACACAGAAAAAGGCCATACTTACAAATGGACACAGCCAGGTCAGAAAATGCTGATGAAGGAGTGAGCAGGTGCTTTAAATAATAATAGCCACTCCCACTGGTCTTGAGGGGAGTGGTGTGTGTGGTGCATGGGATGTGTAGTAAGAAATAATAAATGAATAGTGTGTGTGCAAGTGTAATACTATGAGTGAAATATAGGGGGCAGTAATGAGTAAAGTGCCTCAATAGAAATAAAATGGATAATGGGGTGCAAGTGTGTGAAACATGGAGGGATAGTGTGTACGTCATGAGGCACAACGTGTATAGCCAGGTAGAAGCCTATTTGTGACGCCTTGATAGTTCATAGAGCGGGCTACCCTGCTTGCTATGCCAAACAACAACACACCATGCTCTCCCAGCATCAAAGACCCGGCTGTGTCCAAGAGAAGCGAATATATGTAGTAATGAAAAATACCTGGGGTATTAGTAATCATTTTGGCCAAAAGGACGCAAGCTCGCAATCCACGACAAGGATCCCCAGACTTGCGAGTCCCTAACTCCTTAAATGGAACAGAACGTTCCTGATGTACAAACAGAACCGATAAAAACAAGGGGACATATATGAAAACACAGAAAAAGGCCATACTTACAAATGGACACAGCCAGGTCAGAAAATGCTGATGAAGGAGTGAGCAGGTGCTTTAAATAATAATAGCCACTCCCACTGGTCTTGAGGGGAGTGGTGTGTGTGGTGCATGGGATGTGTAGTAAGAAATAATAAATGAATAGTGTGTGTGCAAGTGTAATACTATGAGTGAAATATAGGGGGCAGTAATGAGTAAAGTGCCTCAATAGAAATAAAATGGATAATGGGGTGCAAGTGTGTGAAACATGGAGGGATAGTGTGTACGTCATGAGGCACAACGTGTATAGCCAGGTAGAAGCCTATTTGTGACGCCTTGATAGTTCATAGAGCGGGCTACCCTGCTTGCTATGCCAAACAACAACACACCATGCTCTCCCAGCATCAAAGACCCGGCTGTGTCCAAGAGAAGCGAATATATGTAGTAATGAAAAATACCTGGGGTATTAGTAATCATTTTGGCCAAAAGGACGCAAGCTCGCAATCCACGACAAGGATCCCCAGACTTGCGAGTCCCTAACTCCTTAAATGGAACAGAACGTTCCTGATGTACAAACAGAACCGATAAAAACAAGGGGACATATATGAAAACACAGAAAAAGGCCATACTTACAAATGGACACAGCCAGGTCAGAAAATGCTGATGAAGGAGTGAGCAGGTGCTTTAAATAATAATAGCCACTCCCACTGGTCTTGAGGGGAGTGGTGTGTGTGGTGCATGGGATGTGTAGTAAGAAATAATAAATGAATAGTGTGTGTGCAAGTGTAATACTATGAGTGAAATATAGGGGGCAGTAATGAGTAAAGTGCCTCAATAGAAATAAAATGGATAATGGGGTGCAAGTGTGTGAAACATGGAGGGATAGTGTGTACGTCATGAGGCACAACGTGTATAGCCAGGTAGAAGCCTATTTGTGACGCCTTGATAGTTCATAGAGCGGGCTACCCTGCTTGCTATGCCAAACAACAACACACCATGCTCTCCCAGCATCAAAGACCCGGCTGTGTCCAATATCTACTCCTCGTCAAACATGGCTTCCATCACCTGCCACAGGATCATACCCCTGTGGCAAATGTTCCTTCTGCCCCTACATGCTAAAAAACAAAACCTTCAAAAACCCAGTGGACGATAAACAATATACTATAAGGCAATTTATCAACTGCCAGAGTAGCGGTGTTATATATGCCGCCACTTGTCCATGTCCAAAACTCTACATCGGTAAGACCGTCCAACAACTAAGAAGAAGGATCTCAAAGCACATCAGTACAATTAACACACAAGAAGATACACCCCTCTCGAGGCACATTAGATACTTTCATGAAGGAAATAGTAACACTCTCAAATTCTGGGGTATTGCACAAGTAAAACTGGGTCCAAGGTCTGGAAACTTAGACAAAAAATTATTACAAGAAGAGGCACGCTGGATACACAGACTCAATTCTCTCAGTCCCAATGGTCTCAATGAGGGTTTCACATTTGCTGCTTTCCTGTAGGTTATCCATAACCTACTCAGAAATTTCTCCATAGTTTTCCCCCATCAATTTCCCCATACATTCACTTACTTATACTACCACAGTCACTAGTACCAATTCCACACACATCTACCCTAACTACTACCTATTAACTAATAGGATGCTATACAGGACTTCCAAAAAAACAAAAACTAAAAAAACATACAATTATCAATATTTATCAGCATACTCAACAAGCAGTTTTGACAACAGACTCACAACGCATCGCCGTTGTACAATTTAAAATGAGACATTTTTCCTCTCCCTCTATACATGTCATCACCACGGACACCGATGCCAGCACTTTAATTACCACTACTGTTTGTGGATGTATATATACATCTAAACAGTTACTCAAACAGTGCAACTACATTAGGATGAGAAACTAAGACGTAGTAGTCAATACCTCACACGCCGGCACACACGGCGCATATTCTGGTTCTCTTTAGAAAATACACCTGCCACATAGTAATTCAATCATATGTGGGTAAATATAGATGTGTCTTACAGTAACAACATCACAGCAGGCAAATCTAAATTTAGATGATAATATGTAATGCGACTGTACATACAGCGCATTTATCTGCTGCGGTATTCTCTGATGACAGCAGTGGTCTCAACAAAGGCCACATCTCACTGTCATCTCAACAAATATATATACATCTAGATGCAACTACCTCTAAATCTAGGATCTACACTAAATGCCAGTAAATGTAGACGCAGCCGATAAGATGCAGTGCACCTGAATACAGAGCACATTTACTCTTTTCTCTCTCGTCTATTACGGCATCTTTAGTGATAATAGTGGTTCCCCTTAACATCATAATTCTATGTCCGGATCTAACTAAGGCACGCAAGCGTCGCTACTTAGAGTCTGATCTCAACAATGACCTCCCTGTCTGTATTACAGACATATATATATCTATGGAACCAATGACCTATTTCATCAGACAACTCCATTGTTTGATAAAAAAACTAAGATTTCGCCGGCAACATAGAATGCACCTGTATATACAATGTATCGTTCAGTTTCGGGCATCACCACCAGGTCCGCTGAGAATAACGATCTCCAAAAAGCCATAAATTCTATTACCTGATTCTATTACCTGATTTAACGGTAGTGCGCATGCACTAAGTATTCCACATGTCCGGAACAACGGCCTCTACATATGATAGGCCGATCTCTGTGCCAGTCTAACACAGAGAAGGCTCGTCCCGGTTCACAATCTTTATTGGTTGTTTCAGGGTGATGACACACCATGAAAGAGGTGTCTCCTCACTATATAAGGAAGAGGAAATCAAACGCGCGAGTAATAGCCCTGAAATTATCCCCTGAGGACGCTGCTGAAGCAGTGAAACATGTCGGGGGGGCTAGCGTTTCTTTTTTAAAATCATTGCTGATCTAACAAATAAACTCTACCACTGTGTCATAATAGAGGCTGCCCGAGCAGTCTGCAGCTGCCGTCCATGCCTGACACACTGAGATCCTAATATACACCAGATCTCCAACGTTAGACTAACCAGCTCTGAAGAAAAATTTTAATTGAACAAACTATTGTACAACTATTTACCCTATTTACTGCAACTTGTTTCCAACTTGTTTCTAATTTAAACATTAAAAGTTATATTTTAATTAATTCTATAGCAGCTGGGAAATTTGGGACTTCTTTGTGCCTATGCACATTTATCTGTTCGTTCATTAATATTATCCCTGCCAGCTGCTAGGGTCTCTACCAATTTTTCTAATCAATGTTGGGTTAATTACCCCTTCTCCTTGACCCTACTATACCTGTACCATTCTAATTAAACAATCTTCAGGGAAATTCTAGGGAAATTTCAGAAACCTCATAGGGGCATGGCGAGTTTTCTCTCCAAGAAACTCAATCCAGACGATCTATCATCTGAGGCAGCACTGGTGTTTTCCACAGATAATATACCGTTGCATAAGTGCGACGTACAAACAGCATTTAGGGATATACAAAAAACTTACAAACAATATGTCCGCTCATGCTGGGAAATCACCAGTTTAGAGACTTACATACAGCAGAAAATTATTTACAGAGGGCTACGCATAAACATTACCCCTAACTCATACCGCAACGACAGTACTTTCACTCAGGGTTGGGAACAGCTACTGACTGAAAGTTCCCTACGCATGTTACACTACCTGCTTGACTTCGAGAAAAGAGACTTTGGCAAAATCAGTGCACAATTAGAAAAAGAAATCAGTGATATACAAACATTCAACACTGAGCCAGAATTTGCGGACTGCGAAACTAGACTACAAAAAAACATAGAACATCTTCAGAAAGAAATCAAGGAAAGAAAACACCGCAAATACATAAGGGACCGTAGAGATTTCGATACCGGCCAAGCATACACCTATCGCACTCGCAATCCTCCTCCTCAGAATCGCACCTATAGACCTGAAGATTTCTCTGAATCAGACATCTCTGGTCCTGATGAACCAAAACAACCCCCAGCCGATAATAGGTTAGGAGCTAAACGAAAAATTAAAACTAATAAATACAATCCTTCCAAGAGAACATACACAATTCCAAACAAAAGCAACACAACATGCTCTGGCCACGGCGGACAACAAACGATCACCTCTATGCCCTTCTCAGTGTCCTCCTATACACGTTCTGCATCTACATCCAAAACAACAAACATGCCATCAACATCAAATATACCAACTACTCCATTCCCAACAGCGACCAATGTGGAAGCCATAGGGAGAAGCACTATCGCAGCAACGAATACGGGCTCATTTCTAACAGGCCCCCCAAATGCGTTTCCTTTTTTAGGAATAAATCAAACTCCATGGAACCAAACAAAATAACCAAAGAAGGCAACCAAACTCCTGATGACTTACAAATCTTCAATCTATCATCTGTCCAGTTGAGTCCACACCAAAAAACACTTCTAAGTAAGGGACTATCCTACACCCCCACCTTTGCATTCGATGAGTTTACTTGGACAAAAGATATCCATCTCTTTGCAAGAAAATTAGCTTTACACAAACATTTTAAAGCTAACACCAATACTCACCAACTCGACTATGCTGAGTTGAGAACCTTGCAGGCTCTGGAAGATCTAGAAAAAGAAAATGAATATAGAGTTAATACAGCCACAGGTCCCTTCTCATCATTAAGACCAAAATCACACATGACTCCCCCCTTCACGCAGTTTGCACACATTGATATTTTTGTTAGGTTGGTTAGTGCAGAACTCAAAAAACTTAAAATACACAACCATGGAATTAAGAACAATCTAAACCAAAAGGAACAGATCGCCTTAGAATCATTATGCAAAAACAACGAAATCGTACTAAAATCATCTGATAAAGGCGGTAATATTGTCATCCTAAATAGAGATGATTACACATCCATGGTGTACAGACTACTAAACGATACAGCAACTTACACAATCTTAGAGAGGAATCCCACTGAACCCTTTCTCTTGGAACTGGATCTCCTCCTCAATGAGGCAAAGACCAAAGAACTAATTACGCAGGACGAATATAAATTTATGTTTAATGCTAAACCAACATTATCAACGTTTTACGCAGTACCTAAGATCCATAAAAATACCAGGCCAATCCCCGGCAGACCCATCGTATCGGGTAATGACAATCTAACTCAGGGAATTAGTATATACTTTGATGAGATTCTATCTCCTTTCGTCAGAGCCTTACCATCCTTCCTTAGAGACACCAAAGACACTCTCACCAGAATCCAAGAGATCAATGTCTCCACCACCACACTAATAGCCACGATAGATGTAGAGTCACTCTACACTAATATAACACACGAGCTTGGTCTAAAAGCAGTTCAGCACTTTCTGAACACAAAAGGAACACAGTTTCACGCACACAATAATTTCACTATTTCTCTTCTCCAATTTCTTCTCACGCACAATTATTTTCTTTTTAATGGTAAATTTTACCACCAACTAAAAGGAACAGCCATGGGCACAGTCTGCGCACCCACATACGCCAACTTATTTCTGGGGTGGTGGGAAGACACAATAATTTTCAATGAAGACTTACTTTCTTACACTAGGCACATTTTATTTTGGGGCAGGTATATAGATGATATACTAGTTTTTTGGGATGGTGACAAGACACTTTTTCTTAATTTTATGGACATTATCAATAACAACACTATAGGAATGCATTTCACTCACCAAATACACACAAATCAAATTAATTTTTTGGACCTTCAGATCTCCTTGGACTCTGGTGGGAGTGTCCATACTGACATTTATCGCAAGGAAACAGCTACAAATAGCTTCCTTCACTGGGGGAGCTTTCATCCACCGGCCCTTAAAAAAGGGATACCAATAGGACAATACCTTAGGGCAAGGCGAAATTGCTCTGACGAACTAACTTTTCAACAAGAATGTGATACCCTCTTTCAAAAATTTATGGCTCGAGGATACCCCAAAAAGACCTTACATAGGGCATACGCTAGAGCTAGAGCAGTCTCGAGAGACGAACTCCTGTATGGAAACAAACATCTAGTCAAAAACAAAGACCAACATCCCTCCTTGATCAGATGCATTGGAAACTTTGATGCATGCTCACCTCTTGTATCGAACATTTTGCGAAATCACTGGCCCATTCTGCAGGCAGATCCCGACCTATCGGAGGTAATCTCTAATAGCCCAAGTATAACGTATCGACGTGGCAAGAACCTCCGAGAATATCTTACGCACAGCCACTATACAACAATATCTACTCCTCGTCAAACATGGCTTCCATCACCTGCCACAGGATCATACCCCTGTGGCAAATGTTCCTTCTGCCCCTACATGCTAAAAAACAAAACCTTCAAAAACCCAGTGGACGATAAACAATATACTATAAGGCAATTTATCAACTGCCAGAGTAGCGGTGTTATATATGCCGCCACTTGTCCATGTCCAAAACTCTACATCGGTAAGACCGTCCAACAACTAAGAAGAAGGATCTCAAAGCACATCAGTACAATTAACACACAAGAAGATACACCCCTCTCGAGGCACATTAGATACTTTCATGAAGGAAATAGTAACACTCTCAAATTCTGGGGTATTGCACAAGTAAAACTGGGTCCAAGGTCTGGAAACTTAGACAAAAAATTATTACAAGAAGAGGCACGCTGGATACACAGACTCAATTCTCTCAGTCCCAATGGTCTCAATGAGGGTTTCACATTTGCTGCTTTCCTGTAGGTTATCCATAACCTACTCAGAAATTTCTCCATAGTTTTCCCCCATCAATTTCCCCATACATTCACTTACTTATACTACCACAGTCACTAGTACCAATTCCACACACATCTACCCTAACTACTACCTATTAACTAATAGGATGCTATACAGGACTTCCAAAAAAACAAAAACTAAAAAAACATACAATTATCAATATTTATCAGCATACTCAACAAGCAGTTTTGACAACAGACTCACAACGCATCGCCGTTGTACAATTTAAAATGAGACATTTTTCCTCTCCCTCTATACATGTCATCACCACGGACACCGATGCCAGCACTTTAATTACCACTACTGTTTGTGGATGTATATATACATCTAAACAGTTACTCAAACAGTGCAACTACATTAGGATGAGAAACTAAGACGTAGTAGTCAATACCTCACACGCCGGCACACACGGCGCATATTCTGGTTCTCTTTAGAAAATACACCTGCCACATAGTAATTCAATCATATGTGGGTAAATATAGATGTGTCTTACAGTAACAACATCACAGCAGGCAAATCTAAATTTAGATGATAATATGTAATGCGACTGTACATACAGCGCATTTATCTGCTGCGGTATTCTCTGATGACAGCAGTGGTCTCAACAAAGGCCATATCTCACTGTCATCTCAACAAATATATATACATCTAGATGCAACTACCTCTAAATCTAGGATCTACACTAAATGCCAGTAAATGTAGACGCAGCCGATAAGATGCAGTGCACCTGAATACAGAGCACATTTACTCTTTTCTCTCTCGTCTATTACGGCATCTTTAGTGATAATAGTGGTTCCCCTTAACATCATAATTCTATGTCCGGATCTAACTAAGGCACGCAAGCGTCGCTACTTAGAGTCTGATCTCAACAATGACCTCCCTGTCTGTATTACAGACATATATATATCTATGGAACCAATGACCTATTTCATCAGACAACTCCATTGTTTGATAAAAAACTAAGATTTCGCCGGCAACATAGAATGCACCTGTATATACAATGTATCGTTCAGTTTCGGGCATCACCACCAGGTCCGCTGAGAATAACGATCTCCAAAAAGCCATAAATTCTATTACCTGATTCTATTACCTGATTTAACGGTAGTGCGCATGCACTAAGTATTCCACATGTCCGGAACAACGGCCTCTACATATGATAGGCCGATCTCTGTGCCAGTCTAACACAGAGAAGGCTCGTCCCGGTTCACAATCTTTATTGGTTGTTTCAGGGTGATGACACACCATGAAAGAGGTGTCTCCTCACTATATAAGGAAGAGGAAATCAAACGCGCGAGTAATAGCCCTGAAATTATCCCCTGAGGACGCTGCTGAAGCAGTGAAACATGTCGGGGGGGCTAGCGTTTCTTTTTTAAAATCATTGCTGATCTAACAAATAAACTCTACCACTGTGTCATAATAGAGGCTGCCCGAGCAGTCTGCAGCTGCCGTCCATGCCTGACACACTGAGATCCTAATATACACCAGATCTCCAACGTTAGACTAACCAGCTCTGAAGAAAAATTTTAATTGAACAAACTATTGTACAACTATTTACCCTATTTACTGCAACTTGTTTCCAACTTGTTTCTAATTTAAACATTAAAAGTTATATTTTAATTAATTCTATAGCAGCTGGGAAATTTGGGACTTCTTTGTGCCTATGCACATTTATCTGTTCATTCCCTAACGGGCATTATCACAGGACAGCCTGGGGCCTTACTTAGGCTGTCAGTAGAAAATCGTGGACCTTTGGGTTGCTGGAATTCACGGAGATGTAACAAAGCGAGCCCTCTCCTTCTGTTTGATCAGTATTGATAATGCTGTCTAATGGTATATTCACACATGGCATATTTATTGCAGGAAATTCTACAACTGAAAATGAGTGCCATATATCCTAATAAGGTTGTTTCTACAGCATGTGCATGGTTTTCTAAAAACCCCATCCAGGTAAATGGGACAGTCGCAAAAATGTTTGCAACAAATCTATTGTTGAATATATCTTAAACAGTCAGCATCACAGTTTTCTCCAATGCCAGGTACTAGAGTAGGTATGTCAATCACAGTAATATGCGAGTTATTGCCTGGGCACAGCTGCGGTAGAAGTATGTGGTTTTCGGAAAGGCATTGATAGAAATAAGTCATCTGCTGTGCATAGTCAGGTGTACGTCACTTCGTCATGCTGCAGAGTTACAGAAGAAGCGATTGGGAAAGATATACGAAAATTAATTGGTAGATATAGAACATTTTTATTCTTTTTAGACATTCAGGGCATAATAGCCATCATTCTTAGGGGTTGGAAACTCTTTTTGAGTAATGAAGACACCATTTTAAGTCAACATTTGCTATCTTAAAGACCTCCAGTGCAAATTCAACAAGTGTCAGCTGGCAGTCTACTCTAACGCATTGCAGATAACTCAGATTCCGACCATTTCGCTACTTAGAAGCCGGAGTCAAATAGTGAGAGAGGTAGTTAAGCCGTTAGAGAATGGGGGTGACCATATATTTCACCCCATCATCCCCCCTGCGCACGATGCCCTCGCTGTTTTCTAATGGACCTCATGGCAGCCTGGGAGACTAATGGGAGACCTATCTTTGAGCTCTTATTAATCCCTGCCTGAGGCAAATGGAAAAAAGGCCAATACACTAAAATACATAAGTAATTAGTTAATTATTAAGTTTTTACAAATTTAAAAAAATAATAAAAGTAAAAAAAATTACTTTTCCCATTTCCCAATAAAGTTATGTAAACTATGAAAAAATAAGCATACAGATGCATCCTTCCATACCTTGTTATCAACATATCCAGAGATGTGTGGCGTGAGATGAACGGCTTTGAAAAAACATGATTTTGCGATACTCTGTCACGAGATGTCTATGCTATATGTGTCTATGAATGGCCACTCAGTGGTTGTGATGTGAATTACAGCCTGTCAAGAGTTTTGCTAACATATTGCGATATTATATTGAAACGGATTCATAAGAATTTGAAGACTTTAACCAAATTCAAACATAGGTAAGGAAAGACAAATCTGTAAATGATGAACCAATCAATAGTCTAATAGATGTATATATATATATACAGTGAAGGAAATAAGTATTTGATCCCTTACTGATTTTGTAAGTTTGCCCACTGTCAAAGACATGAACAGTCTAGAATTTTTAGGCTAGGTTAATTTTACCAGTGAGAGATAGATTATATAAAAAAAAATAAAGAAAATCACATTGTCAAAATTATATATATTTATTTGCATTGTGCACAGAGAAATAAGTATTTGATCCCTTTGGCAAACAAGACTTAATACTTGGTGGCAAAACCCTTGTTGGCAAGCACAGCAGTCAGAAGTTTTTTGCAGTTGATGATGAGGTTTGCACACATGTTAGATGGAATTTTGGCCCACTCCTCTTTACAGATCATCTGTAAATCATTAAGATTTCGAGGCTGTCGCTTGGCAACTCGGATCTTCAGCTCCCTCCATAAATTTTCGATGGGATTAAGGACTGGAGACTGGCTAGGCCACTCCATGACCTTAATGTGCTTCTTTTTGAGCCACTCCTTTGTTGCCTTGGCTGTATGTTTCGGGTCATTGTCGTGCTGGAAGACCCAGCCATGAGCCATTTTTAATGTCCTGGTGGAGGGAAGGAGGTTGTCACTCAGGATTTGATGGTACATGGCTCCATCCATTCTCCCATTGATGCGGTGAAGTAGTCCTGTGCCCTTAGCAGATAAACACCCCCAAAACATAATGTTTCCACCTCCATGCTTGACAGTGGGGATGGTGTTCTTTGGGTCATAAGCAGCATTTCTCTTCCTCCAAACACGGCGAGTTGAGTTAATGCCAAAGAGCTCAATTTTAGTCTCATCTGACCACAGCACCTTCTCCCAATCACTCTCAGAATCATCCAGATGTTCATTTGCAAACTTCAGACAAGCCTGTACATGTGCCTTTTTGAGCAGGGGGACCTTGCGGGCACTGCAGGATTTTAATCCATTACGGCGTAATGTGTTACCAATGATTTTCTTGGTGACTGTGGTCCCAGCTGGCTTGAGATCATTAACAAGTTCCCCCCGTGTAGTTTTCGGCTGAGCTCTCACCTTCCTCAGGATCAAGGATACCCCACGAGGTGAGATTTTGCATGGAGCCCCAGATCGATGTCGATTGACAGTCATTTTGTATGTCTTCCATTTTCTTACTATTGCACCAACAGTTGTCTCCTTCTCACCCAGCGTCTTACTTATGGTTTTGTAGCCCATTCCAGCCTTGTGTAGGTCTATGATCTTGTCCCTGACATCCTTAGAAAGCTCTTTGGTCTTGCCCATGTTGTAGAGGTTAGAGTCAGACTGATTAATTGAGTCTGTGGACAGGAGTCTTTTATACAGGTGACCATTTAAGACAGCTGTCTTTAATGCAGGCACCAAGTTGATTTGGAGCGTGTAACTGGTCTGGAGGAGGCTGAACTCTTAATGGTTGGTAGGGGATCAAATACATATTTCTCTGTGCACAATGCAAATAAATATATATAATTTTGACTATGTGATTTTCTTTTTTTTTTTTATATAATCTATCTCTCACTGGTAAAATTAACCTAGCCTAAAAATTCTAGACTGTTCATGTCTTTGACAGTGGGCAAACTTACAAAATCGGCAAGGGATCAAATAATTATTTCCTTCACTGTGTGTATATATGTATATATATATATATATATATATATATATATATATATATATACCTAATACTTGTAACCTGAGAACGCTCTCAATAACATATAAACAACATCTGTATTTGGTATTACCATGTCCGTAAAAGTCGAAACTATTCTAATATAACTTTATTTATTCGACAAGGTTAAAACAATGCCAGAATTTCTATTTCTTTGTCACCTTGCCTTCCCAAGAAAGTGGAATAAAAAGTGGTCAAAAAGTTGCATGTACCCCAAAATAATATTAATAAAAACTACAACTCGCCCAGCAAATTACAAGCCCTTACACAGCTCAATCAATAGAAAAATAAAAAATGGGTCTCGGAATATGTCGACACAGAACACATTTTTTTTCATAACAAATTTTTTTATTATGTTAAAGTAGTAAAACATAAAAACTATATAAATTGGTATTAACGTATCCGTATTGACTAAAGTTAACATGTCATTATTACCGCAGGGGGAACACCGTAAAATCTAAACTCAAAAAAGAATGGGGGAATTGTTTTTTTTTTATCCATTCTACCCCACAAAATAACGTTTTAAAGTTTATCAGTACATGATTTGGTACATAAATGGTGCAATTAAAAACTACAACACATTCACCAAAAAAAAGCCCTTATACGGCTATGTTGACAGAAAAATAAAAAAGTTAAGGAAAGCGGGGAGGAAAAATTGAAAGGGAAAAAATTCTAAATGGCTGCAGCAGAAACGGGTTAATAGTCCCCTAAATAAACTAAGAGATGTAAAGAACTAGGGAGGCATGTAACAATATGACAGGAATCTGTCTAATCATCATTTAACATTGAAGATTGTGTTTCCCATGTGGTAGCCTTTGTGGAAAAGTCCATGTAATCACATGATACAGGAAGTTTTGGAATCTGTATGAGTGACACAGATCTATTTCCATTGATTCATGGTGAAGAAACTTGTCACTGAAGCCTGATTCCGACTGTTGCGTTGCAATGGCCTAAGTGTGGTGGATGGTATATCTAGTTAAAAAAGCATGGAATTTCTTAATGGAATACATGATTAACTTAAGTATTGAGTGGAGTTTCCCTTTAAGTTAGTAAATTTAACTAGTATTTATCTACACATCATTCGGCAGTATAGTAAATATGTATAAGTATAAATTTCTGTAAATTGCTGAAAGCTGTCAGAATTAATACAATGCTTTATTTGTTACTTAGTGGTAGGATCATATGGAACTGTAGAAGTTAAAGGTTATGTACACCTTTGTAATCGTTTTTTTTATTTTTATAACAATGTGTATCAGTGTGTTTTGTGCAACTTTCTAAATACTTTTTATTTAAAAGAATTTTTACTTTTGGAGATACATCTGCTTTGTATCCTGTATACAGAGCACTTGTATCTAGCGCTGAAACCTTTAGCCATCAGTGTCAGCCAGTCCTGAGTGTCTTTGACACGCAGGATCGAGCTGTTACCGATCACATCTTTGTTCATTACTTAGATGTGATCTATAACAGGTGGTGTAACACCCATGGGCCATCAGGTTTACTCATCCCCTGACGCCTGCAGCCATGGATCAGTGTGCACTGGCCCGCATCTCCTCCTCAGGAGACGCCTGTGCTCACTTCCGCTTCATTCTGCTGTTATTTTATTAGCCCATGATCCCTGACTATAAGTAGGGCTCTGCCCCTTCCTGCCTTGCCTGAACTTTGTTGTCATTACCTATGTTTGTCTCTGCAAATGGTCCCTTAAAGAGGCTCTGTCACCAGATTTTGCAACCCCTATCTGCTATTGCAGCAGATAGGCGCTGCAATGTAGATTACAGTAACGTTTTTGTTTTTTAAAAAACGAGCATTTTTGGCCAAGTTATGACCATTTTTGTATTTATGCAAATGAGGCTTGCAAAAGTACAACTGGGCGTGTTGAAAAGTAAAAGTACAACTGGGCGTGTATTATGTGTGTACATCGGGGCGTTTTTACTTCTTTTACTAGCTGGGCGTTCTGATGAGAAGTATCATCCACTTCTCTTCAGAACGCCCAGCTTCTGGCAGATCACGCTGTGACGTCACTTCCCCAGGTCCTGCATCGTGTCAGACGAGCGAGGACACATCGGCACCAGAGGCTACAGATGATTCTGCAGCAGCATCGGCGTTTGCAGGTAAATCGATGTAGCTACTTACCTGCAAACGCTGATGCTGCTGCAGAATCAACTGTAGCCTCTGGTGCCGACACGATGCAGGACCTGTGAGTGACGACACAGCGTGATCTCTCGAGAACACGCTGTCTGCACTGCCAGAAGCTGGGCGTTCTGAAGAGAAGTGGATGATACTTCTCGTCAGAACGCCCAGCTAGTAAAAGTAGTAAAAACGCCCTGATGTACGCACATAATACACGCCCAGTTGTACTTTTACTTTTCAACATGCCCAGTTGTACTTTTGCAAGCCTCATTTGCATAAATACAAAAATGGCCATAACTTGGCCAAAAATGCTCGTTTTTTAAAAATAAAAACGTTACTGTAATCTACATTGCAGCGCCTATCTGCTGCAATAGCAGATAGGGGTTGCAAAATCTGGTGACAGAGCCTCTTTAAGTGTCTTCCAGTTCCCAGTGTTCCCGTTCCTGCTTACTGTAACCTGTATCCCGTGTTATCCTGGTCCAAGTGCCATATCGTATTGGAGTCGTACGCCTGCTCTGTTACACCACGCCTGGTGCCTGCCTGCTGCTAAAGCCACAGGTACACCTATTAGAACTATCGATTTTGACCTGTGTTCTGTTTGCCATCTGCCATACCGTCAAGTTGGTACGGCCCAGTGGGTCAGCATAGCCAACGTGACAGGTGGATCCTGCGTCAGAGACAGGATCCGATGTCACTGAACCCGTCAGTGCTGCTGACCTCATGGATTCAGGTCTCAGCAAGATACAGCTGCTCTGTATACAGTATACAAATCAGCTGTATCTCAAAAATTAAAACAAATTTTTAATAAAACATATTTAGAAATTTGCACAAAACACACTGATATACATTTTGATTAAAAAAATAAGTGATTTCAAAGGTGTACACAGTCTTTAAGGTTTACGGGGTTAATTACATCAAACCATGTTATCAGCTACTGTTTGTAACATTTGCCATGCTGAGTGAAATATTAATTACCTCAGTGTGATGTTCTCTACATGATATTAATCATATTAGCAAGTATAAAATTGAATATAGGAATCTAGAATTAAGATTCATCATTGCACGGGTAGTTCTCATAACACTAATATATTAACATTATGGTTGATGGCTACGCAGAGGAAGGCTGTTTTGCATACCAATGTTGTTATTAACTTGTTCATTCAGAATGAATCAGGGGTATATTGGGGCCCCTCACAGTATTATATATGGCGAAAATATTTGCACCCTTAAGCTCAGTAACAAAACTGAAAATGAAGCAGCGGATCCATATTTTAACAGCAATATTATGCAGTGTCTTAAAATTTATAACATCTTGTAAGACACTTAAACTTAATCATAATTCTCTCATAACAACTTATAAATCTTGTTCATAATGTATTTTCTTTTAGCTAAAGTCTTTGTTTAATGTAAATGATTGGGTGTCTCAAAGCAGATTTTTAATTCTGTATTAAGCAATTGAGAAGATTAATATCTCAATACTCATATTATCACCAATACTTTTATAATATGAAATACCATTTGATTATTAAATTAAGTCTGCCCTAAAAAGGAGGAACTAAAAAGGGAAGAAACTTGCAAGTAACAGATTTGGATAATTATTATTGGGTAAGAGGTACAGCACCTAATGTATGGAAACCTACTACATGCTTGACAAGGGCAGATCTTTCTGGACAAATGAATGTTGAAATGTTTTTACCGGTCTGGATGTTAGGCTGGATTCACACGAGCATGTTCGGTCTGTAAAGGACGGAACCTATTTCGGCCGCAAGTCCCGGACCGAACACACTGCAGGGAGCCAAGCTCCTAGCATCATAGTGATGTACGATACTAGGAGTCACGCCTTGTTGCGGGACAACTGTCCCGTACTGTAATCATGTTTTCAGTACGGGACAGTAGTTCCTCGGAGAGGCAGGGACTCCCAGCATCATACATAACTATGATGCTAGGAGCCCGGCTCCCTGCAGTGTGTTTGGTACGGGACTTGCGGCCGAAATACGTTCCGTCCTTTACGGACCGTATATGCTCGTGTGAATCCAGCCTAATAGCACACCTATAATATGGACGCATTTTAGCTTCCATTCTCAACACCCGAATCCCCCATGGTTCTAGTGAACCAAATTTGGATCATCATTGTATTACAAGAGATTCAAAAATTGTGCGAATAAATAGGTTCACACACAATCGCTAAGTGAATAGATATATTGTTTTACTTTAAGGCTATGTCAACCTTTGAAGGCAATCTTTCTAAATAAATCAATATTTTATTTTGAACACGTCTTGAATTGGGTTTTATAAAAAAACAAAAATACTCTTTGAGATACAGCTACTATGTATCCTGGATTCATAAAAGCTTTATCTGATAGGTCAAAGCCAAAATCGTCAGGTCAGTGGGATTGACGGCTTCAGTGAGCGCTGGTCCTGCGTGTCTCTGACCTGCTGGATCCAGCTATTATTGATCACATCTAAGTTGATAAAGTAAGCAGACAATACTTATAAGGGCAACTGAGTGTTCGCTTAGGGTTTGTTCACACGCAGTGAGAAAAACGTCTGAAAATACGGAGCTGTTTTCAGGCGAAAACAGCTCCTGATTTTCAGAAGTTTTTTTAACAACTCGCGTTTTTCGCTGCGTTTTTTACGGATGTTTTTGGAGCTGTTTTTCAATGGAGTCAATGAAAAATGCCTCCAAAAACGTCCCAAGAAGTGTCTTGCACTTCTTTTGATGAACCGTCATTTTACGCGCTGTATTTTGACAGCTGTATTTTGACAGCAACGCGTAAAATAAAGGCTCGTGGGAACAGAACATCGTAATTCCCATTGAAAGCAATGGACAGATGTTTGTAGGCGTATTAGGGGCATTTTTCAGACGTAATTCAAGGCGTAAAATGCCCGATTAACGTCTGAAACCACTGCGTGTGCACATACCCTTATCTTTCCTGATGTTTCCTGGGTAAAGCCCAATGTTCGGTGCACGAACCACTGGACACGCCATCTCAAGTGTCAGACGTGTTTTATTTGATGTATCAACACCCAGTGAATAAAAGTAGCGTAATTCACATACCATTTCTGTTGAGGTGTGAAATGGGTTCTGCTTTCTTTGTCAATCTAATGTTTATTATTAATTTGACAGTTTGTAGTCTTCCCATGGCAAATCCACAGATTCCAGAAGTTTCAATACTATACGACTTTCACAAGTATACATTCTTGAACATATAAGTAAGAGTAATTATTATCAACCAGAGTATGCAATTCAAATGCATGCTCTGATCTCTTACTCTTAGGCCTCATGCCCACTTCAGTCACTTTCTTCAGGGTGCTATCCGTTTTTTTGATGGACAGCACACTGACACATTCATTTCTATGGGGCCATGCACACTTCCGTTGTTTTAATGGTTCCGTGCGTCTGTTCCATCAAAAGTGGAGCATGTCCTACTTCACTCCTTTGTTCAGTGTCCGTCTCGCCCATTGAAGCCTATTGGTCCGTCAAAACAATGAACAAACACGGAAGGCATCCGTGTGCCGTCCGTTTTTCACGGATACGTTGCCTAGCAATGGCAGGGCGTGCCAAAGTTCACTGCATTCAACACACAAGATGGATTTTAACGGACCATTTAAAACGAAGACAAATGGAAACACAACGTCCATTTAAAACAGAACCACGAAACAGATGCGGAGTGACAACGGAAACCACACAGATGTCACAACGGACACACGAATCAGTTTTAAACGGACGTGAAAACGGTGAAGGATGTGTGCATGATTAGAGATTAATAGCATTCTCGTGCTTGGTACCTCTCAGTACAACATTGCAAAAACTAAAGCTGAATTTAAAGCTACAGTAGCAAAACTACCTAAAATAAACCCTTACTTACAATCATATAACATTGTGCTAATCTAAGTACAGTTCAGTGGAACCACAGGAGAACCTTATTAGACTAGGGCTACATGGAGACTTTTTGTAGCGCACTTTCAAATTGTAACTGTTGAAATACAGCTGCAGTCTAGAAGATGCGTGCAACTCAATTAACTCTTGTAGACTGCAGTTGTTGCTCGAAAGTTCAAATTTGAAAGTCACGCTACAAAAAGTCGCCATGTAGTCCCAGCCCTTACAGCCATGTGAAAGCGGTCAGGTACAGAACACATTACTAGATTATTTATCTCATAGGGACACATGAAGCTAGTGTAGAGTGTAGAGCACTATACTTAATATAATTTCCTATTTAAGTAGGAATCAATAGTCCAATAGAGAATAATACTACTTTTTAAATTATTACATTTTTGCAAAGCTGGCGCATCAGATGTGAAGTAACTGGGTTGAATAAAATACAAAAATGAAATGAAAGCTAAATATCAAAAAGAAGAAAAACATACACTATATGGACAAAAGTATTGGGACACACCTCTTAATCATTGAATTTAGGTGTTTCATTCAGTCTTATTGCCACAGGTATATAAAATCAAGCACCTAGCCATACAGTCTGCCTTTACAAACATTTGTGAAAGAATGGGTCATATTCAAGAGCTCACTGAAATCCAGCATGGTATTGTAATAGGAAGCCACCGTTGTAACAATTCCGTTTGTAAACATTTTTCCATCCTAGATATTCCACAATCAACTGTGATCCACTGTATGAAGTGACAGTGTTTAGGAACCAGAGCAACTCAGCCATGAAGTTACAAAGCAGAGTCGCCAAGTGCTGAGGCGCAGGTGCATAAAGTAGATACTAATAGCTTTTTAAACTACACGGGTGACCATTCTAAAAAATGGACAAGGAACATACCTTTAAGTAAGTATGACCAAAAAACTGTACAAATACAACAGACTATAAAGAACAAGCTCACCTTCTGAATCAGCAATTCATGGAAAAAGGATACCCAAAAAAACTATGGCCCTATCAAGAAGAATCCTATAAGAAAAAAAGCCATGGGCCTGCGACAGAGAGCAAAAACTTCACAAGCAACTTTATTACAAGATTTGATATTGGGAACCACTAGGAAGACCTATGAAAAACATTGGAAAATTCTCACTTTGGACCCACCCATAAAGAATATTATTCCAAGCAAACCGATGATCAGATTAAGGACAGCTAGAACTATTAAGCGTGTCATTGCCCCTGGCTGTTTATAATACAGAACTATGAAAAAAGAAACAAAAACAAATTTACTGTTTCCTGACCTTCAAGGATCATACAGGTGTGGACACAAACAATGTGATTGCTGTGATATCACCCACCAGAAAATAAGTAATTTACATCAAATATCACAAAGGAATTTTTTTCTGATAAATATTTTCCTGAACTGTATGTAGTTCCACATTTGTGGTAATCCCAGTCAGAAGGGAGAACTAGCCAAACACTGAGAAAAGGAGCAATTGGTCACCGCTTTAACACCAGATCAGACTTTATGAAACATAGCCTATCCAGACACCACATTAAAAACACAGTGGTGCCTTAAAAATATAAAAAAAATCACACCACTAGAAAAAATTTCCACAAAAATCCAAAACAGACAAGTGATGTTAAATAAAAGAGAATCGTTTTGAATTTTTAAGTTAGAAGCCTCTACCCATATGGTTTGAATGAAACTACAGAGACAAACTCATAAACAAGAACACAACAGCTCATTCACAATAACAAGCATTCATGATAACAAAAAAACAAACACCTCGTTCTTTCATTATGTCCAAAACGAAATACTGTTTGAAAAATTAGCTTTGGAACTCACTCTTTTTGCGCTATTTTCAGCTTGTCACAAAAAAAAGTTAAAAGTTGCGAAAAAGACACACTTGAACATTGAGAATGTGTGAATCCTAGTGACATCCCGTTTTTACTGACCATTTTTGAACCTTGGCAGCTTCTGTAGGGAAAGTCCTATGAGAATATCAACAAAATGGTCACCAAGGCAACACATCAGCAAACTTGCTGCTCGGACCTAATCTGACCCTTTTCAGATACTGTGGGTGGGGGGTTTTGACAACCACCCCGACACCCTTCACATATGGCTCCTTAGTAACACATACACAAAACAACTAGATGCCCAAATTCATTGAAAAAAAAAGAACAGATAGATTATTAAAGTAAAGAAAAGAAAACAAAAAAATTATCCACGTTATGGTATGATGTTGAACACCACAGTAAGGCTGGACACACAAAAGCGTGTTCGGTCGGTGATATACGGTCAGTATGTCGGCCGCATTTCCTGGAGCGAACGCACTGCAGGGAGCTGGGCTCCTAGCATCATAGTTATCTATGACGCTAGGTGTTACTGCCTCGCTGCGGGAATACTGTCCTGTACTGTAATCATGTTTTCAGAACGGGACAGTCGATCTTACCTGCAAACACTGATGCTGCTGCAGAATCAACTGTAGCCTCTGGTGCCGATGTGACCGTCACGATGCAAGACCTGTGAGTGACGTCACAGATCTGCACTGTCAGAAGCTGGGCGTTCTGAAGAGAAGAGGATGTTACTTCTCTTCAGAGCGCCCAGCTAGTGAAAGTATTAAAAACGCCCCGATGTACGCACATAATACACACCCACTTGGACTTTTACTTTTAAACACACCCACTTGGACTTTTGCAAGCCTCATTTGCATAACTACAAAAATGGTCATAACTTGGCCAAAAATGCTTGTTTTTTAAAAATAAAAACGTTACTGTAATCTACATTGCAGCGCCTATCTGCTGCAATAGCAGATAGGGGTTGCAAAATCTGGTGACAGAGCCTCTTTAAACAAAAATAAATTTAAATAACTTGACACAGAATTCCACAGCCGTTCTTGTGTCCACATCGATGGACATTTATCATCAACAGAACCCACAGTGCCCATGATTGAAAGTGCTAGCTTTTTTTTGAAAGCGACGTAAACTTACCTGGATTTGATGCCCCTTCACAGTCTGTTGAAAGTTAGATACTTCCACAGTGCCACGACTGGTTCTTCACTTTTGCACTGACAAATGCTTACAGTAGAGTTGTGCTTATTCATAGCACAACTCCACCAGGTTAGTGATTCACTGTTCTCCGTTCTCTGGCTTTCATTGCTGATTGTAACGTGACTATATCCCACCGCTTTTTTGTACACTTCTCTACAAATGAAGATAAGAAATGGTTAGCTGCAGCAGCATTCATTTACTCACAAATTGCTAAAAGTTTTGAATTTGCTAAAAATCAGAAACTTCTGGGAAATTCGTAACAAATTCGATTTGTGTAGAATCGATTTGCTCATCTCTATGATGGACATAATAGAGATAAAACTTTATTAAGTTGTATAATTATCTATCTATCTATCTATCTATCTATCTATCTATCTATCTATCTATCTATCTATCTATCTATCTATCTATCTATCTATCTATCTATCTATCTATCTATCTATCTATCTATCTCTGCCTATGATCTGGCTGGGGATCCCACTCCTAGAGGAGTCCCAATAACACTATCTACAGGTCGGTTGGCACTATCTTCAAGGGGGGTGTGGCCCTATCTACATGGACACTGTGGCACTATATAGGGGCACTATCTACAGGACACACTGTGGTGCTATCTACATGGGCACTGTCTCACTATCTACAAGGGCACTGGCACAAGGGGGAGCTATGGGGGCATTATACTGTATAAGTTCAGCTAGGGGGCATTATACTATATGGGGGCAACTATGGGGGCATTATGCTGTATGGGGGCAGCTTTGGGGGCATTAAGCTGTATGTTGCAGCTATGGGGCATTATATGGTATGGGGCAGCTATGGGGCATTATACTATATAGCGGCACTATACTGTATGAGGGGCATTATACTGTATGGGGCAGCTATGGGTGCATTATGCTGTATGGGGGAATTTGTTTGGGCATTATACTGCATGGGTGCATCTGTATGGGCATTATACTGCATGGTAAAATCTGTGTGAGCATTATACTGTATGGGGGCATCTGTGTGGGCATTATACTGTATGGGGGCATGTGTGGGCATTATACTGTATGGGTGCATCTATGGGGTAGTATACTGTATGGTGGCAGGTATAGGGCATTATACTGTATGGTGGCAGCTATGTGGGCATTATACTGTGTGGCGGCAGGTATTTGGTATTATACTGTGTGGGAGGCACTATGGGAGCATGATATTGTGTGGGCTGAACCGAGTGTGTATGGGATTGTCTGGGATTAGAGGCATGGCTTAAAAGAAAAAAAATCAGTTGTCCCTCTTTTGTGATACTTGAAAGTTGGGAGGTATGGGTGCATTACTTAACATTCATCAACATTAAATTTCATCTGCCATGTTTTTGCCCATGCTGCCAGCTTATCTAGGTCTTTCTGTAATATTTTATAGTCAAGCTGAGTTTTAAATATCCTACAAAGTTTTTTCCTCGTCAGCAAAAACTGCCACCTTACTATCAATCCCATCCACAAGGTCGTTAATAAAGAGTAAATGGTTAAAAAAAATTGGGCCTAACACAGATCCTTGTTGACCCCTTTTTTTACTTCATCCAATTTTAAGTAAGTGCCCTTTATAACGACTCTTTGTTTTCTGTCCCTTAACCAATTCTCTAACCACATGCATACATGTTCCCCCAGTTCCTGCCTCTGCAGCGCCAGACCAAAGCTGTTGTGTGGTCCAGTATCAAATGCTTTTGCAAAATATAGATATATCCAGTGGCGGATTATAATTAGGGCGGTTCGGGCAGTCACCCAGGGCCCAAGGCTCCGGCACATGATCACACGGGCCCCCTCATGCCCGGTGGCTTTGCTAGCACCGGAGGGGGCCCGGTGCTAGCGGCAGCCACATTCAGTGGCGTAACTATAGGGGTCACACCACATCAATGAAAAGTTACTATAGTAACTGGGGCCTATGTAATAAACTACATGGGCCCCTGTTACTGTAGTAACTGACAGTACTTACGCCTCCTCTTCCTGGAGCGCATCGGACGTTCTGACGTCACAGCGCTGTGCGCAGCGCATAACATCCCGACACTTGATGGAGTGAGGACCTGCGGCCAAAGAGGAGGTAAGTTTAATTTTATTGTCTTGCTGAAGCTGATGGGTCGGGGTCAGACACCCGCGACCCCCGCCAATCAGCTGTTTTGAAGGGGTTGCAGCCACTCTTACAAGCGCTACTTCCCCTTCATTCCGGTCACTTTCTCACACTGAATCGCCGACATGGGCGTGTCAGCGATCCACAGTGTGATCAAGTGAGGGAAATGAAGTGGAAGCAGCACTCGTACGAGCTCTGCACCCCCTTCAAAACAGCTGATTGGCGGGGTCCCGGGAGTCTTACCCCGACCCATCATCTATTCATCGCCTATACTGAGGATAGGCCATCAATGTTTAGGGACTGGACAACATTTAAAGCCAACCGGGTGTTAGGCTTAGATACAGGGCCCCAGCTTATACTGCATAGGAATACTGTCTGCTGCACCCTGTATCTAAGCCTACCTTAGGCTTAGATACAGGGTCCAACAAACAGTATCACACATGCACATGGGCCCTGTATCTAGGGCCCTGTATCTAGGGACCCTTTATCTAAGGCCCTCTTCACATCACCGCTGCCCTTCCGTTGAGGAGTTCTGTCTGGTTAACACCTCAACGGAAAGGCAAATGGAAACCTTAGCTTCCGTTTGCATCACCATTGATCTCAATGGTGATGGAAACTTTGCTAATGGTTTCCATTTGTCACCGTTGTGACCGGGTTCCGTTGTTTTGGCAGAATCAATAGCGCAGTGGACAATGCAAAACAATGGAATCCTGCCACAACGGTGAGAAACGGAAATCTTTAGCAATGTTTCCGTCACCATTGAGATCAATGGTGAGGGAAACGGAAGCAGAGGTTTCAGTTTGCCTTTCTGTTGAGGGATTAACCTGACGGAACCCAGCACAGTGTTTGGTGCTATTATATTTAGGGGCACAGTATGTGGCACCATGATAACTTTATTTTCGTTTATAGGTGTGGAAATGTTGGAAAAGTGAGGAGCCGAAGACATCTGAGTGGCAAATGAGTCATGGCCGGGAGAAGTCGTCATGAGCTCTGGAACGGATGGAGAAGAAAAGAGGAAAAAAACTACTACAATCTAAGACGTCGTCACTTGTGAGTCACTAGATTTATAGAGAATCTGTCACCTCTCCTGACATGTTTATTATAGGAAATCCTTGTATTTCACAAAAAGTCTTTCAGCAGTCCAGGACTGATAGACAATTCCCCTTGTCAGGAGGATTTGTCCCAGCACAGTGTGATACTGTGAGTATGTAGGGACACAGCCCTGTGACAAGGGGAATCGTAACACCCATTTGTTAATGCTTTCCCAAAAAGGTAGTGTTAAAAATAGTTACGGCGTGGCAGGGCGGCGGTGCGGAAGGAGGGCCCAAGTTTGGGTAACAGCCCAAGGCCCATGGTCTACTTAATCCGCCACTGGATATATCCCATCAGTCGCATGACCAACATCCAGATTTGCACTAACCTCCTCATAGAAACTGAACATGTTAGTTATGCACGACCTGTTGTTCATGAATCCATGCTGCTTATCAGTTATTAGACTTTTCTCTGCTATATACTTTTGTAGTTCATCTCTTATAATACCCTCAAATATTTTACATACCACAGATGTCAAATTTACTGGATGGTAGTTACTCGGTTCCACCTTCTTAAAGATTGGTACAACATCAGCCGTCCTCCAATCTTATGGCACTGATCTGTTGCAAGAGAGTCTAAGAAGATGAGATACAGTGGTCTGTAAATTACTGAGCTCAATTCCCTTAATACACACTGAATAATGTCGTCTGGACCAGGGTCTTTATCAATATCTAATTTGCTTAGATGCAGCTGTACTGCGTCCTGTGTAAAGTAGGTAATTTTGGGTGGAGAACCTTTATTTCTGTCCCCCTAAATATATGGCAATGGCAGCTTATCAGCGGACACAGATGAAAGTACGTGTTTAATATATCAGCCCTGCCTTCGTCCCCTACAATTCTATTTCCATGGTCATCTTTCAAAGGCCCAAAATGATCACATCTTTTTTTATTTTATTTTTTTACATGAACCTCTTCCCGCTTTGGCCACTTTTGACCTTCCTGACAGAGCCTCATTTTTCAAATCTGAAATGCTTGAATTTATCCCACATAGCTGCCACCATACAGTATAATGCCCTATACCTGCCACCATACAGTATACTACCCCATAGATGCACCCATACAGTATAATGCCCACACATGCCCCCATACAGTATAATGCCCACACAGATGCCCCCATACAGTATAATGCTCACACAGATTTTACCATGCAGTATAATGCCCATACAGATGCACCCATGCAGTATAATGCCCAAACAAATTCCCCCATACAGCATAATGCACCCATAGCTGCCCCATACAGTATAATGCCCCCCATACAGTATAGTGCCGCTATATAGTATAATGCCCCATAGCTGCCCCATACCATATAATGCCCCATAGCTGCAACATACAGCTTAATGCCCCCAAAGCTGCCCCCATACAGCATAATGCCCCCATAGTTGCCCCCATATAGTATAATGCCCCCTAGCTGAACTTATACAGTATAATGCCCGCTTAGCTCCCCCTAGTGCCAGTGCCCTTGTAGATAGTGAGACAGTGCCCATGTAGATAGCACCACAGTGTGTCCTGTAGATAGTGCCCCTATATAGTGCCACAGTGTCCATGTAGATAGGGCCACACCCCCCTTGAAGATAGTGCCAACCGACCTGTAGATAGTGTCATTGGGACTCCTCTAGGAGTGGGATCCCCAGCCAGATCATAGGCAGAGATAGATATATAGATGATAGATAGATAGATAGAAAGATAGATAGATAGATAGATAGATAGATAGATAGATAGATAGATAGATAGATAGATAGATAGATAATTATACAACTTAATAAAGTTTTATCTCTATTATGTCCATCATAGAGATGAGCAAATCGATTCTACACAAATCGAATTTGTTACGAATTTCCCAGAAGTTTCTGATTTTTAGCGAATTCAAAACTTTTAGCAATTTGTGAGTAAATGAATGCTGCTGCAGCTAACCATTTCTTATATTCATTTGTAGAGAAGTGTACAAAAAAGTGGTGGGATATAGTCACGTTACAATCAGTAATGAAAGCCAGAGAACGGAGAACAGTGAATCACTAACCTGGTGGAGTTGTGCTATGAATAAGCACAACTCTACTGTAAGCATTTGTCAGTGCAAAAGTGAAGAACCAGTCGTGGCACTGTGGAAGTATTTCACTTTCAACAGACTGTGAAGGGGCATCAAATGCAGGTAAGTTTACGTCGCTTTCAAAAAAAAGCTAGCACTTTCAATCATGGGCACTGTGGGTTCTGTTGATGATAAATGTCCATCGATGTGGACACAAGAACGGCTGTGGAATTCTGTGTCAAGTTATTTAAATTTATTTTTGTTTAAAACAATAAGATTAGATGACATACTGTAATGCATTTTGATCTCGAACTGAGATCTTCATCAGGCTAACGTATGGGGCAGTATTGCTCACTTATATATATATGTAAAAGTGGTGGGTCATTTAAAAAAAAAACAGGGGTAGAAGGTCACCGAAATGTTTGTATTATACAAAAATAGAAGCCGTAGGTAAAAAAAAACATCCAATAGATACATCAAATAGATACATCAGGATAAAAACATTCTTTTGTATACTGGAAGGTGTAAATACATTCATAAAGGTGGGGTTTGCTACTCTATGGTATGTAAGGAGGATCCGATCGGAAAAAAACGGCTGTAGTGCTTGGTTGAGAGTTTCGTTGATGTGTTAGGCCGGATTCACAGGGGCGTGTTCGGTCTGTGATATATGGTCCGTATGTCGGCCGCATTTCTTGGACCGAAAACACTGTAGGGAGCCGGGCTCCTAGCATCATAGTTATCTATGACGCTAGGTGTCCCTGCCACTACACGGAACTACTGTCCCGTTCTGAAAACATGATTACAGTACGGGACAGTATTCCCGCAGCGAGGCAGTAACACCTAGCGTCATAGATAACTATGATGCTAGGAGCCCGGCTCCCTGCAGTGCGTTCGCTCCAGGAAATGCGGCCGACATACTGACCGTATATCACCGACCGAACACGCTTTTGTGTGTCCAGCCTTACTGTGGTGTTCAACATCATACCATAATGTGGATAATTTTTTTGTTTTGTTTTCTTTACTTTAATAATCTATCTGTTCTTTTTTCTGTTCTCTTCACATCACCGCTGCCCTTCCGTTGAGGAGTTCCGTCTGGTTAACACCTCAACTGAAAGGCAAATGGAAACCTTAGCTTCCGTTTGCATCACCATTGATCTCAATGGTGATGGAAACTTTGCTAATGGTTTCCATTTGTCACCGTTGTGACCGGGTTCCGTTGTTTTGGCAGAATCAATAGCGCAGTGGACAATGCAAAACAATGGAATCATGCCACAACGGTGAGAAACGGAAATCTTTAGCAATGTTTCCGTCACCATTGAGATCAATGGTGAGGGAAACGGAAGCAGAGGTTTCAGTTTGCCTTTCTGTTGAGGGATTAACCTGACGGAACCCAGCACAGTGTTTGGTGCTTTTATATTTAGGGGCACAGTATGTGGCACCATGATAACTTTATTTTCGTTTATAGGTGTGGAAATGTTGGAAAAGTGAGGAGCCGAAGACATCTGAGTGGCAAATGAGTCATGGCCGGGAGAAGTCTTCATGAGCTCTGGACCGGATGGAGAAGAAAAGAGGAAAAAAACTACTACAATCTAAGACGTCGTCACCTGTGAGTCACTAGATTTATAGAGAATCTGTCACTTCTCCTGACATGTTTATTATAGGAAATCCTTGTATTTCACAAAAAGTCTTTCAACAGTCCAGGACTGATAGACAATTCCCCTTGTCAGGAGGATTTGTCCCAGCACAGTGTGATACTGTCAGTATGTAGGGACACAGCCCTGTGACAAGGGGAATCGTAACACCCATTTGTTAATGCTTTCCCAAAAAGGTAGTGTTAAAAATAGTTACGGCGTGGCAGGGCGGGGGTGCGGAAGGAGGGCCCAAGTTTGGGTAACAGCCCAAGGCCCATGGTCTACTTAATCCGCCACTGGATATATCCCATCAGTCGCATGACCAACATCCAGATTTGCACTAACCTCCTCATAGAAACTGAACATGTTAGTTATGCACGACCTGTTGTTTATGAATCCATGCTGCTTATCAGTTATTAGACTTTTCTCTGCTATATACTTTTGTAGTTCATCTCTTATAATACCCTCAAATATTTTACATACCACAGATATCAAATTTACTGGATGGTAGTTACTCGGTTCCACCTTCTTAAAGATTGGTACAACATCAGCCGTCCTCCAATCTTATGGCACTGATCTGTTGCAAGAGAGTCTAAGAAGATGAGATACAGTGGTCTGTAAATTACTGAGCTCAATTCCCTTAATACACACTGAATAATGTCGTCTGGACCAGGGTCTTTATCAATATCTAATTTGCTTAGATGCAGCTGTACTGCGTCCTGTGTAAAGTAGGTAATTTTGGGTGGAGAACCTTTATTTCTGTCCCCCTAAATATATGGCAATGGCAGCTTATCAGCGGACACAGATGAAAGTACGTGTTTAATATATCAGCCCTGCCTTCGTCCCCTACAATTCTATTTCCATGGTCATCTTTCAAAGGCCCAAAATGATCACATCTTTTTTTATTTTATTTTTTAACATGAACCTCTTCCCGCTTTGGCCACTTTTGACCTTCCTGACAGAGCCTCATTTTTCAAATCTGAAATGCTTGAATTTATGTAGTAATAACTTCCAAATGCTTTTACCTATCCAAGCAATTGTGAGATTCTTTTCTCATGACACATTGGACTGGCAAAATTTGCTCGAGACATTCAGTATTTAATTGTGAAAAACATAAATTTTGGGGAAAATTGCAAATATTTGCATTTTTCTAAATTTAGATGTATCTGCTTGTAAGACAGGCAGTTATACCACACAAAATTGTTGCGAATTAACATCCTCCATATGTCTACTTTAGATTGGCATAGTTTTTTGAACATCCGTTTATTTTTCTAGGACGTTACAAGGCTTAGAACTTTAGCAGCAATTTCTCACATTTTCAAGAAAATTTCAAAAGGCTATTTTTACAGGGACCAGTTCAGTTCTGAAGTGGCTTTAAGGGCCTTATGTATTAGAAACCCCAATAAGTCACCCCATTTTAAAAACTTCACCCCTCAAAGTATTCAAAACAGCATTTAGAAAATTTCTTAACCCTTTAGACGTTTCACAGGAATTAAAGAAAAGTAGAGGGGAAATGTACAAATTTCATTTTTTTTTCTGAAATTCATTTTTTAATCCATTTGTTTTGTAACACACAAAGAAACGCAACTCAATATTTATTTTTCAGATTCTGCAGTTTTAGGAAATATCCCATATGTGGCCCTAGTGTGCTAATGGACTGAAGCACAGGCCTTAGAAGCAAAGGAGCACCTAGTGGATTTTGGGCCTTCTGTTTTGAAGGGCTCTTGCGGTGCCAAAACAGTGGAAATCCTCCAAAAGTAACCCCATTTGGGAAACTACACCCATCAAGGAACTTATCTAAGGGTATAGTTAGCATTTTGACCCCACAGGTTTATAGAAGAAATTATTGGAATAGGCCGTGAAAATTCAAATCTAAATTTTTTAAAATAAAATGTAGGTTTAGCAATTTTTTCTAATTTCCACAAGGACTAAAGGAGAAAAAGCACTGCAACATTTGTAAAGCAATTTCTCCCGAGTAGCACAATTCCCAATATGTGGTCATAAACTGTTGTTTGGACACACGGCAGGGCTTAGAACGGAAGGTGCCCCATTTGGCTTTTGGAGCTCAAATTTAGCAGGAATGGTTTGCGGAGGCCATGTCGCATTTGCAAAACCCCTTAGGCACCAAAACAGTGAAAACACCCAAAAAGTTACTTCATTTAGGAAACTACACCCCTTGAGGAATTAATCTAGGGGTGCAGTGAGCATTTTGCTCCGACAGGTGTTTCATAGATTTTATTAGAATTAGGCAGTAAAAATAAAAGTAATAGTTTTTCTTCAATAAGACTTAGCTTTAGTTTAAAAATGTTATTTTTCCCAAAAAATAAAGCAAAAAAAGAACCCCAACATTTGTAAATCAACTTCTCTGGAGTACGGAAATACCCCATATGTGGTCATAAACGGCTGTTTGGGCACACGGCAGGGGTAGTAAGGGAAGGATCTGCATTTGGCTTTTGGAGTGCAGATTTTGCTGGATTGTTCTGGGCGCTGTGTCGCATTTGCAAAGCCCCTGTGGGACCCAAACATTGGAAACCCCCCAGAAGTGACCCCATTTTGGAAACTACACCCCTCAAAGTATTCACCTAGGGGTCTAGTGAGCATGTTAACAACGTAGGTGTTTTGCAGAAATTAGTGTGCACTTGATGCTGCAGAGTGAAAATGGGATTTTTTTCCATACATATGCCAATATGTGGTGCCCAGCTTATGCCACCATAACTAAACAGCTCTCTAATTATTATGCTATGTTTCCCGGTTTTAGAATCACCCTACATGTGGCCCTAATCTTTTTTCTGGACATTCGACCAGGCTCAGGAGTGAAAGAGTACCATGTGAATTTGAGGCCTAATTTGGCGATTTACAAAGTATTGGTTCACAATTGCAGAGGCTCTGACAAGTGACCCCATTTTGGAAACTGCACCCATCAAGGCATTTATTAAGGGGTGTAGTGAGCATTTTCACCCAACAGGTCTTTGCCATAAATTAATGCGCTGCGGATGGTGCAAAGTAAAAATTTCAACTTTTCCCTAGATATGCCATTTCAGTGGCAAATATGTCGTGCCCAGCTTGTGCCACTAGAGACACACACCCCAAAAAATTGTTAGAAGGATTCTTCTGGTTATGGCAATGCTATATATGTAGAAGTAAACTGCTGTTTGTGCACGCTCTAGGGTTCAGAAGGGAGGGAGCACCATTTGACTTTTGGAGCGTTGAGTTTGCTTGGTAGTAGTTTTGTTTGGAGTTTTACTGGTATTTCAGTTTATAATGTGGGGGTACATGTAACCTGGGCAGAGTACATCAGGGGCATAGTCAGGTGGTATCATAATGGGGTAAAAAATTCAGTAAAATAATCCATAGATGTGTGTTACTCTGTGCTCAATCCTTTCTGCATAGGCCAGGGTCGCACTGATAAATGGTGGCCTTTCTTATCCCCCTTTTGGTCCACACTCTGCACCTTTGCAGTTTGGGGAATTTTGCTGGGAAGTGTTGTCCTGGTATAATACGGGCACCCTCGCTTTCAGCAGATATGTTTGGGTCCTCCCTTCCTTGTTCCCTAATTTTAGGGCCTTGATAATTCACCTCTTGAAACAGAAGAAATGTTCCCCTCGGGCCTGCACAACTGCATATTTTTTATTTCCTGACTTATTGGAGTCTTAACTAATTATATTTTTTCATAGACATAGTGGCATGAGGGATGGTTTTTTTGCGGGATGAGCTGTAGTTATTATTGGTGTGATTTTGGGGTACATGCAACTTTTTGATTACTTTTTATCCTATTTTTTGGGAGGCAAGGTGACTAAAAAACAGCAATTCTGTCATAATTTTTGAATTTATTTTTATACAGCATTTAACATGCGTTATTAATTACATGTTAACTTTATTTTGCGGGTCAGTATGATTCCGGCGATACCTAATGTATAGCACTTTTTTATGCTTTACAACTCTTTGCGCAATAAAATTACTTTTCTAAAAATAATGTAAAAAATGTATTTGTTCTGTCGCCATGTTGAGAGAACCATAAAATTTAAATTTTTTCGTCGATGGAGCTTTATTAGGACTTGTTTTTTGCCAGAACGAGCTATAATTTTTATAGGTACCTTTTTTGGACACATGCGACTTTTTGATCACGTTATATTCCAATTTGTATGCGGCAAAGTGACCAAAAAACAGAAATTCTGCCATGGTTTTTTACAAGTTTTTTTACGCTGTTCGCCGCGTGGACTAAATAACATAATATTTTTATAGTTCAGGCCGCTACAGATGCGGTGATACCAAATATGCATGGTTTATTTATTTATTTTCAATAATAAAGGACTTGATAAGTGAAAAAGGGCGATAGTGTTTTATTTTATTACTTGAAACATTTATTATATATTTACAACTTGTTTTTTCACTTTTTTTTCCACTTTTATTTCCACATTCCACTAGAGGACTCGAAGGTCCCACTGGCAGATTGTTTTTCTAATACATTGCACTACCATGTAGTGCAATGTATTAGATCTCTCAGTCATTCACTGACAGCAAGCCGATTAGGCTTCGCCTCCAGGCCGGGCCAAATCAGCTTCCGTAATGGCAGAGCAGAAGGCAATTGTTAGGCCTCCTTTTGCCATAGCAGCAGTCTGCAGCCCTGATTGCATGGCAGGGCTGCCGATCTGCTAGCAACCTCTAAGATGCAGCAATCGCTTTCGATCTCTGCATCTAAGGGGTTTATGGCAGGGATCGGAGCTAGCTCCAGTTCCTGCCATTACAGGTGGATGTCAGCTGTAACATACAGCTGACATCCACCGCTGATGACGCCGGCTCAGCTCCTGAGCAGGAGCCATCTTGCCGGCGGCTACGGAAGCCTTTTAGGCTTCTGTACTAGGCATACGAGGCTAGTGTTAGGCCTCCGGTTGCCTTTGCAGCCCCTGGTAATTTCATCCAATTGGAAGAGGATGGAATTTGCTGACAGGCTGTTGTTCAGTGATGAGGCTACCTTTCACCTCAGTAGAAAGGTCAATCGCCACAATGTTAGAATTTGGGGCTCAGAAAAACCATGTGCCCTTACTGAGCACATGAGGAACTCACCCAAAGTAAATATGTACTGTTTAATGAGCAGGCACAAAGTCTACGGTCCCTTCTTCTATTGCCGAGGATACTATAACTGGCCCCTGCTACCTGGACATGTTAAAGGAATGGCTTGTACCACAGATAGAGGAAGATCTGCCAAATGTAGTCTATCAGCTTGATGGTGCACCTCTTCTTTTCCATTTGGATGTTCTCCGATACCTGAATGAAACTCAAACGGAATGTTGATTCGGCCGCGCTGTAAACAACGATTCACCAATGTTGTGCTGGCCTCCACGATTGCCAGTTCTAACACCCTGCGACCTCTTTCTGTGGGGCTACATCAAGGACTCATTGTGTCTTCCCCCTAGTCACAGGATCTGAACAACCTGAGACAATGCATCACAGAAACAGTGGCGTCCATATTCGGGGATATATTGGCATGCGTCTGGACAGAACTGGACTACCGCCTAGACATCTACCGTGTCACTAATGGAAATCACTTTGAACATTTGTAGTGTATAGATATAACTTGGATAGATAGTTTGTCTTTTCATTTTAATAAATTTGTGTTATATTCTCTCGGTTATGAATACCGAGGCCATAATTTCGCACCATCCTCTTCGATTCACCGTGTATTTCTAAAAAACTTTGGTATTCATTTTAATGCTATTTCCAATTTGTTTTTCTGTGGATAACTTTGCTGACTTGATTTCATTTTTACATTTCCTATTGAGATCTTTGTAAGCCTGGTGCTTATATATATTTTTTTTACTAAATATCCTAGACCATACCTTTTTTTAAATTTCTTTTTTAAGGTGTTTATTATTTAAGTGACTCAATCATCATCAAGATGTATGGCCATATGCACATTTTATTAAACATGAATAATGTGTTTCATATTTAAAATGACATTTCTATGAATTTGTTGGAAGATGATATATGTCTTCTGTTCTAGAATACCACATTGTAATAAACTGCTTTTCTGAGGGTGCCCCGGGGGTAAGTCTAAATCATTGAAATTTAATGTAAAAAGCCCTGTGTCTTTTCAACTTGTAGAGAGCCCTGTGCAGAAGAGTTTGTTACCAGTAAAAGGCAAGGATAGATTAAAAATACAATTGTTAGCTGTATCTTATTTATAGATGCTTTCTGTTCCTGCTCTTAAAATTCTTCCTTCAAAAGTAATTATTTTGTTATTAAGAGTCAGAATTGACACTTTAGTTGTTCTATCAAATGCGGCCACTTTATCATTGCTGCTTGAAAATAGCTGATCCAGTGAATTTTAATACACTTGGCAGACATATTGTGAGTAAACATTCCCTTCTGTTTAATCATCAGAAATGAGACAAGAATAATTAAAAAGGGGGGTGAGTGTTCATGAAGGTGTACATCTTAAAAAGTTAAAATTTACTTTCTTTAGCATTTGAAGGTATAAACCACCACATGATGGTATACACGGCCGACCTTAGGGATGTTTGACCTGTGTGGTCACACAGGGCCCATCATCTGTTATTATTGAAGAGGGCACCACTGATCCCGATGGCCTGCTGCACCTGGAGCTTGCACCCTGATCCAACACATTGTTCCCGAACCTATGGAAAGGCAGCTGCACAAGAATGGGCAGTGTTATTTGTGCTCTGCATGGTATAGCTATTTGTACACAGTCTGACTGTATTATTTAACACCATAATGGGCGTCAATAGATGGTACTGTGCAAGGCACAATCCAACCTAAGGCCAGCCCTGATGGCATATGCTTATGCAATAAACAGCAACAAATAATGACTTGTGTCACATTTTTAATTGCTGGTTAGCGATGAGCGAATTTTCTGAAATTCATTTTGAGTAATCAGCCCTGAAATTAGTTTTGGTACAAATACATTTTCTGTGAATCGCAAGTCCCCAGATAGCCCTGTCAGATTTAAGGAGTCAAACATGGCAATAGGGGTACTTGCGATTACACAAGAATAAAACAAATACATACTCACCAATCGTAGGCTGCAGCGGTCACATGGAACAAAACTTCATCGTGGCGTAGCTCTCCCATGTGACCGCAGCAGCTAATAACAGACTACATCGGTCACATGGTGTCTAAACTACGTCAATAAGTAGCTGTCCCATGTTACCGTTGCAGCCAATCACAGGTACAGTAGTCACATGGGAAAAAACGACATCATGACGTAGCTGTCCCATGTGACCGCTGCAGCCAATCACAGACTGCAGCGGTCACATGTGACAGCTACGTCATGAGGTAGTTTTGTTCTCTGTGATCGCTGCAGCAATCACACGGGACAGCTACGCCATCTCATCTTCCGATAGGGATACGTCACTACATGAGACTTGGGGAGGAGGTGAGTATGGTATTATTTTTTTTAAAATAATTTCCTCTCCCCACTTTTTTTTCTATAATCTGCAAAATTGTTACAATTTCTACGCTGCAAATGCCAAAGGTTTCGGATTTTGGCAAAACCAAAACTTTTGAGAAATTCGAACCAAATTCGAATTGTGCTGAATTAGTTCGCTCATCTCCAATGCTGGTATACTTATTTTATATCTTATTAGCTGATCATTCAATAGTTTCATAAATTTTTACTAACCAGATGAGGTAACCTTTTTTCTTTTATGGGGGCCCCCATAAAAAAACAAAAAAACAAAAACATGCAGCCTTTTTGAATAAGCCAATGTTCAGAGATTGTTCGCAAGACACATTTAAATCTACTTCTGATGCTAAGGTTGTCTGTCCCTCCACCATGATGTTTTAATTTGTTATAATTCGTCACTACTTTTTTAAATATAAAAAATTGAAATGCTACTTAAACATTGATTTATTAACTTTATATCCTGAGTTAGATGTAAGCAATTGTTATCATATGTTGTACTGGAAAACAACCATTTCCTGATCGTCCAGCACAACACAAATGGGTTTTAATCCCCTTGGTACAATTAAGCAGAGACAGGTTAATTAGCAATAAGCATTAAATAATTAAACAATCAAGGACTTCCCCTTTAAGTATGTACCGGTGACCGGGCCGCAGGGTATTTTTTCTTTCTCTCTAGTTTCGGTTCGGAGACAGTTCCCTATCCTAATGAAGGGAAAGTTTTTATCCGGGCTGTGTACAGAGATGGGTCTCTGTCCCTCAGCCTCGAAGGTGTACCAAGATTGTAGACGTTCCTTGGGACACGGTGATGGGGCGTTCGCCTCTGTCGAAAAGGCGACATCAGGAAGAGGCATGATTCCTTCCTACAGCACCCCCATCAACGAGGTCCGGGACAAGTTGCCGGGCCACTTGCCTGCGTTCTTCCGGTGACCGAAAGTGCTGCTCAGCGTTACAGAGGCATGGATGGGGGCGGAAGTGATATCATCCCCTGGCTCCGCCCCCGTATATGAAGCGCGGATGCGGCGGGCTTGAAATGCCGGAGATTTTTTAAAGGATGGCACGCTCTGCCTCTGGTCCAGCCATCTGCTTGCTAAGGTTGGTATGGCTGTCTGATTTATGGGTCGGTATGTTTTCTTTATGCTGTCGTCCCTAGGCACGTATTGTTCTACCATATGTTTTGTCTCTGTTCTTATCTAGATGTCGGCCTCTAGAAGAGAAGTTAGGAAAAGGACACACAAATCAAGACACAGACTTTGCAGGAAATGCCATCAGCCCCTTCCTGATGATGTTGAGTCAGATCTCTATGTATTGTGCTCCACCCCAGTTAATTCCTCTCCCAGGGATGACTCCAGGGGATTTATGCAGTGGTTCAAGCAGCAGTTATCTGTAGCTTTTGAGGAAGCCAAGTCATCACACCATTCTAAAAGAGCCAGGCACTCTTCCTCTCAACCTCCTCAGTACCAAGAGGTTTCCTCCTCAGCAGGTGCTTCAGACTCAGAGGTGGACTCTGATGCTCCAGATTCCGATGACCCAGAAGAATATTATATCTTGAGCAAAGATAAGCTCCATGACCTTCTCAAAGCGGTGAAAGATACGTTGGAGACGGGGAAAGAGGTTGAACACAAACCTAAAAAGGACAGACTTTTTTATTTCCCCATTTCCAAAGGAAAGCATTTTCCCAGTCATCCTGTCCTAATGGAATGAATGAAATGGAATTGGGATAGGCCGGAAAAGAAGGCAGATCTGGGCTCACGGTTCAGAAATCTTTACAGGCTGGATGAATTCTGCTCAAAGGAGTGGGAAAATGTGCCGAAGGTGGATTTACCAGTAGTGAAATTGGCAAAGAAAGCTGTTTTTCCCTCTGATGAATCAACATTACTGAAAGACCCCATGGACCGCAAAGCAGATTCCCCCTTGAAGTAAGTTTATACATCATCAGTGGGCTCGTGCAAAGCCTCCTTGTCTTCAGTGTCGGTGGCTAGAGCACTCCGGGTCTGGTTGAGCCATTTGTGAAGGGATCTAGAGGAAGGAGTCCCAAGGGCAGAAATTCTCCAGTCCCTCCCAGTAATGAAGGCAGCCTCGGAGTTCCTATGTGACTCCCAATTGGGTAACATAAAATATGCATCTAGAGCCCTATCCCTTTCGAATGCAGCCAGAAGAGCTCATTTGCTTAAATTGTGGTCAGGGGATAATCTCTCCAAAAATAATTTTTGTAGTCTCCCTTTCCAGCCAGAATCCTTATTCGGTCCCCAGCTTACGGATATCTTGGAATCCTTAGGGGAAGGCAAAGGGGCCAGGTTTCCTGAGCCTAAAAGGAAGGATACCCGGTGCTATTTCGGGATCAGAAAATAAGATCCCCAAAGTTTAAAAGAAGGTTTCCAGACCGTCAGCGCACGTTTAGAGCAAAGCGGGAAAACCCTTCCTCCTTTTGGAAGAAAAATCACAATCAAAAGCTCAGTGATTTATGACGCCAAGCCAATCCTACAGGTAGGGGCGAGGCTTCAGAGGTTCTCCTCTCGGTGGTCGGTGACATCATCCGACGAGTGGGTGACGACAACCATCAAGAGAGGTTATTCGTTGGAGATCAAAATGTTCCCCCCAGACCACTTTGTTCTCAATGTGCATCACAATCCGATAGTCCATCAGCTTTTACAGGCTTTTCTTCAGAAAGCAGCCTTGGAAGATGTTACAGTCTTAGAGAGGGAGAAAGGAGTCTACTCCAGAGTATTCCCGATGCCCAAATCAGACGGCAGTTGGAGACTGGTTATTGACCTGACTTTCCTCAATCAATATCTGTTGAGGAGAACTTTCAAGATGGAGACCACCAGGACAGTGATGGACTTCTGGAGAGGAACGATGTTCTTGCAACAATCTTACGGACGCATACTTGCATGTCCCTATTCTGTCCGCTCACAAAAAAATCCTTCGACTAGTGGTCAAGACTCAGTGTGGAATAAAGCACTTCCAATTCACCTGCCTACCCTTGGGGATCTCGTCAGCACCCCGGGTGTTCACAAAAAGAACGAGGAGTGTCTCAATGTCGGCCGAATGCAGACTACTTATGAGGTGGGCAGAACAAATTTTTTTTAGGAATTTCAGCGGTTCACATCAAAGGCTTGATGAAGCACACACCAGATTTCCTCAGCCGCAACACCATCCATCTGGGAGAGTTGACAGTTTGACTATCACATAGGGAATGCCGGACTTGGATGTGATGGCATCAGAAGAGAACAACAAGGTCCACAGCTTCTGCTTTCTATACCACACACCCCATGCGGTAGCGTTGGATGGCCAGTCTGTCAGCTGGAGGGGAAAATGTATTTATGTTTTTTCTCCCCTTCCCTTAATACCCAGGGTATTGCTAAAAGTGCGAGACGAAGGAGTGGATGCCATTGCAATCCTGCCATTTTGGCCCCGCAGGGCCTGGTTCTCCCTAGCGTGGTCTCTCTCAAAGGGCAGGTTCCTGGAACTACCGGTATCACCGGACCTCCTGGCCCAGAAAGGGGTGTAACACCCGAACCCTTGCAGTCTACATCTCACGGCTTGGAGACTGACCAGGAGAATCTGACGGAATTCGGGCTCTCCTCCGAGGTCATTAACACCCTATTGTCAGCCAGACGTCCCTCAACTGTCAATGTGTATAAGAGGGTTTGGACCCTTTTTGTCTCTTGGTGCTCTAGAAATTCAGCAAACCCAGCCTCTTTGAACACAATCCTTCAATTTCTTCAGGAGGGCTTCAATAAAGGGTTAAAACGAAATACCCTTTAAAGTGCAGTTTACAGCGAATAATGCCCAACTGCAAAACTGTTTCTCTAACCAACAGTTGGTGAAGACCTTATTCAAGGCTTTAAGAAACCTTAGCCCAGCCTCTCAAGTATCCTCTCCTTCCTGGTATCTTACTGTGGATGTGTGGCTCTAACAAAGCCTCCGTTTGAACCCATGCAAGAGTCGTCCATCAGATTTCTCTCCTTCAAGGCTTTCTTTCTGGCGCAAATCACATAGGCCAGGTGCATAAGTGAGCTCCAGGCCCTCTCCTTCAAAGACCCCTATATGAGAGATCTTGGAGATTGTCTTCTACTACGTACCATGCCTGGGTTCTTGCCTAAAGTTCCTTCTTTCAAAAATATCAATCAAGAAATATTGTTGCCAGTCCTTTCCCCTCATCCCCAAGGTGAAGATCAGGAGAATTGTCTCACACTGGATGTGAGAAGAGCCGTTCTCACTTATGTTCAAAGAACAAAGGCTTTTAGAAAAGCAGAAAATTTGTTTCTCCAGCATGCCAGTCCTAACAAGGGTCAAAGAGCAAGTAAAGCCACCCTAACCAAATGGATTAGGTCAACCATTGAGAAATGCTATCATCTTAGTGAGCTTCAATCTCTTCTACAGATCAGGGCACATTCTACGCGCTCTACAGCTACCTCATGGGCAGAAGTCAGACATATTCCCCTGGACCAAATCTGCAGGGCTGCAACCTGGGCATCCATGTCAACCTTTATCAAGCAATATAGGCTTGACTTACTAGCATCCGAGGGTTCTCTTTTTGGCAAAAGAGTGCTGAAATGGCGTCTGCTATACCTCCCATATAGCTATTGCTTGGCAAGTCCCATTTGTGTTGTGCTGCCAAGGACGATCAGGAAAACGAAAATGTACTCCCCGAAATGTTTATTTCCTGGAGTCCGTAGGCAGCACAAGCTTCACTCCCTGGCAGAACTTATATCTATTGCTTCATCAAAATATGCTGGGGCCCGGTCACCGGTACATACTTATAGGGGAAGTCCTTGATTGTTTCATTATTTAATGCTTATTGCTAATTAACCTGTCTCTGCTTGATTGTACCTAGGGGACTAAAACCCATTTGTGTTGTGCTGCCTACGGACTCCAGGAAATAATAATTTTGGTGAGTAAATTTTCGTTTTATTAAACTACCTACTGATACCATTCCAGCCGGTAATTTATATTTAAAAGCATATTCAGAGGCATACACTTTTTTTTTCTAAAAATCTAATGCAGAAAACTGCAAATTCAAGCCATATCACTGAGAATACAGCTCCTTTAACTGTTTTTCATGCTTAGTGGGAAACAAATAGAATATTTGAAAAATATAACCTTTAATAATTACTCTAAAAATAATATACTCACAAAAACACTTAAAAATAAGTCTCCGAACAGTTGTGAAAACAGCTATGAGGTATAACGCCATATACCAAGAATGCAACTATACGAAGCACCAGTACAATGATAGGACAAGAGAGGGAACAGTGTAAACGTGAGCCAAGGAAGCTACAGATACTACTATACATTCTACTTATACATTAATAGAGACCCTGGTACATCCCTACACAAATGCCTTAAGAAGGGCGTCTCTGCTCTAGATTTTCCTATAACTCCCTGATGCACCCTTCCTTGTATTTATCTGACTAAACCAGCTAATTCTCAAAAGAAACCATTAATCTGATATTGTATTGATTGCAAGAGGATAGACTTAAGAGGATAGAGTACTGTATGTAGATAGTACCATGTATTATAGAAACAAGGATATTACAAATCAATTTAAATATCTTTGTGCCTATATTATTTTTAGAGTACTTATTAAAGGTTATATTTTACAAATTTTTCACATGCTGATCACTAACATGAAATAAGTTAAACAAGCTGCATTCTCATAAAATAAGAAAATAAAAAAGGACACTATACCCAGTCCTTTGCTGCAGATCCCTAACAGGGGCTGTTCATGTCTGCATTGGAGGCTCCATTAAAGTCAATGGGTTTCGTCAGCCGCCGGTGGTGTCTGTGTTGCAACGAAACCGTTGACGGAGCAGAACAATGGTATGGCCTGACACAGGTGTGAACAGGGCTTTATATAACTTTACTTGAATGATATGGCCAGTCAGGTTTTCCATCAGAAATGCCACTAAGAACAGAATTTCACCACTGAATTTCAAAACAGAGACCGTCGTGGAAGGACAGGAACCTATGACGTGGGTATGGCTGAAAATGTTAATGGTTGGTGTATTTTACTCATCTTTTTATTTTCTTATGGGAGGTTTTGAAAGAAGGGGTATGTCTATGTCTATGACTGATATTAACACTGAGCGTTGGGGACTAACCACTTGACAGTCAACTCTTACAGGGCACTGAAACTAACAGGGCCGATTGCAAAGGAACTTAACGCTGCAGCGAATGGTAAGCTATTTAGCTTGTTTTATATATTAAAAGGACATCACCTCTTTAAAGGAGTTTTTCGTGACTGTAATATTGATTGCCTATTCTTAGGATAGGCCATCAATATATAATCGGTGGCAGTCCAACTCCCATGACCCCTGGATCTGCTAAATAAAGGAGCCACGGTGCTCATCATCCTTGTTCACCCAGACACTGCGCCATACATTTGGTTGGGGCTGGTACTGCATCTCAGTGCCATTAATTTGAATAGGACTGAGCTGCTGTGAACTGCATTACCAGGCACAACTCTCTGGTGACCCTATCTCAGTCTACACATAAAAGATGAAACTAAGCAGCAGAAAGCAGGAAATGTCATGTTATTATAGTTACATAGTTACATAGTTAGTACGGGTGAAAAAAGACACATGTCCATCAAGTTCAACCAAGGGACGGGAAAAGGGAAGGAAAAATTTCTACACATAGGAGCTAATATTTTTTTGTTCTAGGAAATTATCTAACCCTTTTTTAAAGCCATCTACTGTCCCTGCTGTGACCAGCTCCTGCGGTAGGCTATTCCATAGATTCACAGTTCTCACGGTAAAGAAGCCTTGTCGCCTCTGCAACTTGAACCTTTTGGGAATCATTGACCACAACTCTCTGGATACGGTCCTTGAGCCAATTCTCAATCCAATTACAAACTATATTTTCTAAACCTATAGTCCTTAATTTACCCATTAGGCGTCTATGGGGGACAGTGTCAAATGCCTTTGCAAAGTCCAAAAACACTAAATCCACAGCAGCCCCTCTGTCTAGACTTCTGCTCACCTCTTCATAAAAACAGATTAGGTTAGTTTGACAACTTCTGTCCTTAGTAAAACCGTGCTGGCTGTCACTTATAATGCTATTTATTGTCACATAATCCTGTATATAGTCCCTCAATAGCCCCTCAAACATTTTCCCCACGATGGATGTTAAGCTTACTGGTCTATAATTACCCGGGGAAGACCTAGAGCCCTTTTTGAAAATAGGCACCACATTTGCGCTGCGCCAGTCCCTTGGCACTATACCAGTCACTAGAGATTCTCTGAATATTATGAAAAGGGGGACAGAAATAATATGTAATAGAAGAAAGAAAAAAAACCATTTATTTTATTAGGATAGTCACATTAAAAACATTAAATACATTAAAAAGACACCAATAATTAAAAAAAATAAGCACTTGATTTTAATACTGCATTAGGTGATTTTCTGATAAAACATTGTCTTTAACACTGGACCTATTCATGTCAAGATTCTGATTATTATCTTTTTATTCTTCCAAGTATTGGACATATGAAACATCTCAAACATTATAAAATAAAATCCTAAATATTATATGGGACAGAGAAAAAAAAAAAAGTCAATGCTATTATATTTACTTCTAGCATTTATTTAATATTGACATTATTAAATAGCACACAAATTCTTATATACTTGATTTTTCAATTCACCAAGAACAGGTTTCACTTTAAGTGCAGAATAGCTGCATGCTAGAATTGTGTTCCTCTGTGATAATGGAGCCAGAGCCTACAACAAATTACATTCCTGTTTCTACACTACACTAATTTTATTGCATATATTGTAATTAAAGTCAGAAGTCTATCTAATAAATAAACATGAGATATGATACACTCAGATGCATCAAAGATCCTGTAGATTCTTGACATTTAAAGCGGTTTTTGAGTTTTATGTAAATGTGTTATGAAACGCTCACTCTCAAATTGCTAATGTGATTTGAGTTTAAATTCCGCCCAGTTTTTAAGATATCTGCTTACTACCAGTGAATGATAATGTTCCTGTTTACAAGAAGATGAATACCCATATAAATCTAATACTTCTCACAGCTGAGCATTTGCAACATTGCATCGATCTAGGAAATCCTCAGTGAGTTATTGTCACGGCTGTGGGGTATGTGGACCCAATTGGCCGCTCCGCCGTGCTGGAGTAGCAGCTGGCCAAACAGTCAATGATAGTCTTTAGGACAAGAGTACCTGGGTAGAAGATTTGGAAGAATCTTGCTGTAGCAGATGACACTTGGTGTAGCAGATGACAATTGGCACAGATGACACTTGGCACAGATGACAAACTCGACTCCGACACTACAATTTGCACTGGAAAAAACACAAGTACGAGATATGGGATACAGGAACACATGACACAGGATACAACTAAGGGACCATTTGCAATAACAAACATGAGCAGACGCAACAACGCTCAAGCAAGGAGGAAGAGGGCAGAGTATTTTTTATAATGCAGGTAGGGATTGGATAGGGAACATTTAATAGGTGCGCACGCTGGCCCTTTAAGGCAGAGAATGAGCGCGTGCGCGCACCCTAAACAGGACAGTGGAGCAGTGCGGACGTGTGTGCTGAGGGTGGAGACGCTGGATGAAACTCATGTGTCTGCGGTTGCAACCGCTGGTGGGTAAATAATGCCGGCGGTCCGTGACCACAGCCATTACAGTTATGCTCTGTTCATACCGGTGTCACAGTCCATTCCATCAGATTTCCATTGCTATTTGATGGCCAGAAGATCGCAGTCTGTATGTATGCATTAACCTGTAATCCCAACTGGTTTTGAGATGGACAATCGTTAAATTGACAGCTATCAACCATAATTCACCCACTAATCTACATCTTTGGCTCTGATGAATATACATGTTATGTCTGTGCATTTAACATTTATATGGATCTGTTGTGTCATACAGCATTATCAGCCATTCTGAAACATTTACACTTGGCTCTAAAAAGAATTTAGTTGTTTGTTTTAAATCTATAAATTGTGCCCTCCTCCCTAGGTGTAAACCTACCGCCCACCACAGCCCTGGTAAAAGTACACAATATTTTAGCTCAGTGTTCAGGTTGTTATAAGATGAGAAACACAAGCAGAAAAAAATGGGACATAGATAACATCAAAACCACAAAAAAGGCCATACTTAATAGGTAGGTGGGTGGGTGAAAACCCGTTCCCAGCAGGACACAGACAGATCAAAAAATGCTGCAGAAGGAGGGTGCATTAAATAGTGATAGCCACTCCCACTAGTCTTGAGGGGAGTGGCGAACTAAGTGCTCACAAGTGTGCGATAAATGAGTGTCAGTGTTAGTGTAGTGCTAGGGTGTGAAATGTATGGTAAAAAAGAAATATGTATGTATGAAAGTGTCAGAACTGTGTGATAATGTAATAAAAATAAATAGTAAATAAATGTGATGAATAGCGGTCAGTGCTGTGAATAGTACATGGGGTGTCAGTACTATGTGTAATACGTGGAGGGATAATGTGCTGGTCGTCAGGCATAGCATATCTTGCCGAATAACAGCCTATTTGTAACGCCGCTACTGTTAGCTAAAGCGGGCTGCTCTGCATGCCAAACCAAACGCCAGAACATCATGCCCTCCCAGCATATAAGACCTGGCTGCTTCCTGAAAAAAAGTAGTATACATAGTAAAAAGTTCTAGTTAGGGACTCGCAAGGCACTGGGGACCCTTGACGTTGGGTTGCGAGCTTTGCATATTTTGGCCAAAATAACAACTAATACCCCATGTTTCATGGATATATTTTTTACTATGTATACTACTTTTTTTCAGGATGCAGCCAGGTCTTATATGCTGGGAGGGCATGATGTGCTGGCGTTTGGTTTGGCATGCAGAGCAGCCCGCTTTAGCTAACAGTAGCGGCGTTACAAATAGGCTGTTATTCGGCAAGATATGCTATGCCTGACGGCCAGCACATTATCCCACCACGTATTACACATAGTACTGACACCCCATGTACTATTCACAGCACTGACCCCTATTCATCACATTTATTTATTATTTATTTTTATTACATTATCACACAGTTCTGACACTTTCATACATACACATTTCTTTTTTACCATACATTTCACACCCTAGCACTACACTAACACTGACACTCATTTATCGCACACTTGTGAGCACTTAGTTCGCCACTCCCCTCGAGACTAGTGGGAGTGGCTATCACTATTTAATGCACCCTCCTTCTGCAGCATTTTTTGATCTGTCTGCGTCCTGCTGGGAACGGGTTTTCACCCACCCACCTACCTAGTAAGTATGGCCTTTTTTGTGGTTTTAATGTTATAAAATGAGAGTTGTGGACTTGTAATCCAGCCGTTGTCTGGAGTTTTTTACTTGATACAATACATAATGCTATATCAAACTCAAACAGTGGACCCGAGCTGTCCAGACCAATGTGTGTGGCCTTTTTTACAGGAGGCACTGTGTATCACTTTCTACAGCGGCACTGTGAGGCACTATCTACAAAAGACACTGTGTGTACCTATCTACAGAGGACACTGAGTGGCACTATCTACAAGAGGCACTGTGCGGCAGTATCTACAGGGGCAATGTGTGCCTCTTTCTACAGGGGGCACTGTGTGGCGCTATCTACAGAGGCAGCTAAGCTTCGGATTTCTGCTGCGGAACCACAAATCGTATTTGCCTGTGGTAAATCCACACCCGTATTAACATGTTGGTAATCAGCTCAGACCTTCACCTGATGGCAGACCCAGATAAATGGACCTCTACTAAAGTAGCTAAGTACCCCTGCTATATCAAATTATTTTGGCTTCTTGACAATTTATTGTGTTTATTTCCCATTCATTATATAGCATCATAAAATTCAGCATTGCTTCACAGATTATCATCGCTCAACAATCTTGAGGCCCCTTTAGCAAAATAAATAGATAAAAGTTTAAATTTAAATATATATATATATATATATATATATATATATATATATATATATATATATATATATATAAAAACCTGAACAATGTGAAGACAAACCTGATGAATAAAAATAATAGTCAATAGATTGACTTCTACTGGACTCAGAATAGTCTCAAAACAATATTTCTATGTAAAGGATAATCAATTTGAAACTGGATTCCAACAAAGCGTCGCTTCCTTACGTGGCAGAACGCTATGCACTTCACTGAGAAGTGAGCAAATCTCCTGAGAAAAAAACCAAGCATTGTTCTTGTGGAACAAAGTTGTAACATGTAGCTTCAGAGCATTGATGCAATATTTACTCTGTGCTCTGTCACATTCACTTGTCAGCAGCTCTTTGGAGAAATTAGGGGATTACATGTAGTCAACTATGGATAGTGTCTCAGTACAATGTTAAATGGCTGAATGGATTTGGAAACAAATCCTACCATATGCTATTTCAGGTGATTCACTTCTGATTTTTACACTGTCTTATAATGTTAGGATTAGAATATTTAAAGCATTGGATTTGGAAATGCATTTCAATATGTAAATGACTTTCATTATTTCAAAGTTTTGTGAGTTTATTTTAAAGTAGATTTTTTTTATTCAGATACTTCATATTTGATATTTTGAAAAAAGTGCCCAGGCCAACAACTGGTGTGTATTTATTGATTAAAGGGGTTGTTTCATCACGACAACTTCATTTTGAATGATTGCCACAAGTTCAGCTTCTCAAGTTTTGTCCAGCCATATATTTCCCCTGCAAAAGAGATGGAACGTGTCTGCGGTATTAGGTCCCCTGTGTATAGTGCCCCCCTGGAGGGTCCCCTGTATATAGTGCCCCCAGAGGGTCCACTGTATATTGCACCCCCAGAGGGTCCCCTGTAAATAGTGCCCCCAGAGGGTCCACTGTATATAGTGCCTCCTGTAGATAGTGCCTTCTAGATAGTGCCCCTTGTAGAAATTGCCCCCAACGCTGCCCACTGAAAAACAAAACCTTACATTCTCACCTGTCCCCATTCCCGCGCCGTCCTCCAGCAATGCAGGACTGGTCATAGTCCAGGCAAAATCCAGCGTAACGGTGCAGTTGGCGTAATGACATCATCGTGCCAACAGCGTCATTGCGAAAACGCAGAATGGCAAGTCAGAGAACACATAGTTCCCCATCTCGCCAGCGCAAGAGTACTCAATTATATCTGAGTCCTAAGGACATGGATAAAATTGGGTGCAGGGTCCAGCTTTTCCCCGGTTCTCCGAATCGGCTGAAATTTTAACAACTGGTTCTGGAGAACCGGGCGGACTGGGTCCACTTTCAGCCTCGGGCCCTGGACTCTTGCCCAGATTGCCTCATTATAATCTGTCCCCAGTGAGTAGCAAACAATACAATACGAATTTTTAATAAAATGTACTTACAAAGTTTATTTACACACACTAATACACATTTCTATTTAAAAAAAAAACAACACTTTCAAACATTTACATAGCCTTTAATGTCCGAGGTAGATATACCCCATGTCTAGGGACCTATAAGGGTATTAGAAGAAGGTTCCAGTGTGGTATCACTCTCATCAGCAGTTCCTTATTGCCGGATCCGCTGTATGCAGGAGGTCTATAATTTAGGGATATTTATAGGGTGAGATACATACTTCTACTCGGATACCCCTATAGGTCTTGGTCCTGATTTATATATATTTCTTCACTTTATGTGGTGCAACCTAGTTCTAAAAATGTCAGTAACTTTGTTTTATTAAAGGTCTAGTTTTACATCGATGGTCCTTCTGTGAATTTATTGTTCAGCCCTAGCCGAATATGTAAATTTACATTTACAATACATATTGAAATACAGTCAAACTTAGGTTCCCAAATAGAAGATACATAGTACAGGGTGGGCAATTTATATGGATACACCTAAATAAAATGGGAATGGTTGGTGATATTAACTTCCTGTTTGTGGCATATTAGTATATGGGAGGGGGGAAACTTTTCAAAATGGGTGTTGACCATGGCGGCCATTTTGAAGTCGGCCATTTTGTATCCAACTTTAGTTTTTTCAATGGGAAGAGGGTCATGTGACACATCAAACTTATGGAGAATTTCACAAGAAAAACAATGGTGTGCTTGGTTTTAACGTTACTTTATTCTTTCATGAGTTATTTACAAGTTTCTGACCACTTATAAAATGTTTTCAAAGTGCTGCCCATTGTGTTGGATTGTCAATCCAACCCTCTTCTCCCACTCTTCACACACTGATAGCAACACCGCAGAAGAAATGCCTCCCGATCTGACCCCCTTAGACTTTTATCTTTGGGGTCATCTGAAGGCAATTGTCTATGCTGTGAAGATACGAGATGTGCAGCAACTGAAACTACGGATACTGGAAGCCTGTGCTAGCATTTCTTCTGCGGTGTTGCTATCAGCGTGTGAAGAGTGGGAGAAGAGGGTTGCATTGACAATCCAAAACAATGGGCAGCACTTTGAACACATTTTATAAGTGGCCAGAAACTTGTAAATAACTCATGAAAGAATAAAGTAACGTTAAAACCAAGCACACCATTGTTTTTCTTGTGAAATTCTCGATAAGTTTGATGTGTCACATGACCCTCTTCCCATTGAAAAAACTAAAGTTGGATACAAAATGGCCGACTTCAAAATGGCCGCCATGGTCAACACCCAGCTTGAAAAGTTTCCCCCCTCCCATATACTAATGTGCCACAAACAGGAAGTTAATATCACCAACCATTCCCATTTTATTTAGGTGTATCCATATAAATGGCCTACCCTGTATAATGAAGAAAAGACACATGTCCATTTAAGTTTATTCAGGAGAAGTATATGTACAATGATTGTACTAGTGGAGATGTCTATCAGACACTTGTAGTGATTTTTTAAACCATGTATCTTTGATCCAGGTTTTAAAGCAAGCCATGGACATAAGATTTTTTTTTTGGATCCTGCCAATTTTAAAAATCTCTTGAAAACAAGTTGGCAGATCGTTTCAAGGTATATCTGCTGTTTCTAGTTGCTAAATAATAATTATCATTATTTAAACATGAAAAATGTTTTTCCTTTTGTACTAATAGTTGTCTAATCTGAAAAGTCTTTATGCTGGCTATTTATTGTTACCATTTGTTACATTATAAACGAACGTAATGATAATTGGGAAGTGTGAATGAAGGAGAAGATCAACAATAAAATCATAGATTATAGTTGACCTTGATCGATCGCTCCGTTTTGCTGTCTAGCGTATACCTCTCATGAAAGTCGTCACTAGGCAATGATGACACTCCTTGCCGGCAGTGAAATTCGTACCGATGAAAATAATCATCAGATCCTTGGCATTGACTATTCAAAGCACTAATAGTTTGGAATTTTTTTGAAAAGTCTATAGCCCACATTTCTCAATGTATTTGAACATTTGTTTGGGGTGCTTTTTGTTTCAAAATAGTGCCTAATCTGTGGTGAGGCATCAAGAATATAGTGCCATTTGCATCAAACACATCAGTTTATAAAAGTAGAGTGAAAATGCAAATAAGAAAAAAAAACGCATCTCTACTCCACACAGACCCTGGGGTAGATAAAGTGCCCTCATTTAGCCGCTATGGATGTTAATAGCAGTAATGTATGTGACGACAAATTTATGAAAATAGGCACATGCGAAAATGCAACATATATGTCAATAAAGTAGCATGGCATAAATGTAATATTGGCTAAAATGAGGCCACTTTTATTATGCGTGCGCCATTGTGTGTGAAGGGGCCTTTGGTAAATAATTTCACCGTATATGGTCAGCTTGCATGCCTTTTTATTTAAAATATGGAATAGTGCTGTGATATGAACATGGGAATATATACTGTACATTTGTAGCCCTGTGTATTTGTTAGTGTTAATTAATCTAGTCAATTTCTATAGTTTATTTTATTTGAAGAAAAATTTGAAATAATATTTATATGGCTGTATGAAGGTTTTTTTAAAATGTATTTTTATTGAGTTGTTTTTCAAGCACACAGAGAACACCAATGTTTATATAAGTGTAAGAGTAGCACAACTAAGTAAAGTATTCTCCAACTATATGTCAGAGACCTGGCTACTACAGGGTACATATTGGACAAGGTGAACCTTGGTAGCGGTCACAATATCAGACCAAAATAATTATTAACTTTATGTAACTATAAGGCCAAGCAACAACAAACAACATATAAAACATGCCAACCACAGCTGTTTTCCAGACACTAATATAGCCATAAAAGGTCAGAATCACAGAATCCCCCATGTAAGGAGAATTACATATTGGACTCCATTAATTTTTAGATGATTTCTCTAGATTGGGTATAGTCTTCTTTGCAAGGAGAGGACAACTGAGGACCTGCTTTGTGCCCTTGTTACTAGATAAACCAATGGCTTCTGCCAGTTTGGCTCTCAGGACTGGTTGATGGTGAGGCCACTTCATATAAATAATGGACATCATAGACTCCATAGATTGCAATGTGCATAGGAGCGAGACCCTCACAATGAGCTTGTGGCAGAGAAACCTGCAAAATAACTCTTTTAAAATACATATTTGTATATCTACTTTTTCTGGGGATGAATAAACAGCATTTAAGGAGAAGAAGCCCATGTACTGTACCATAAACAAAAAATAAAGTCTAAATGTGAATGCCTTGCATCTGTAACATATCTAGAGGGAAATTTAGACAAATGTCTACAACCAAGAAAATTTCAGAAATAGAAGTGTTTATTTAAAATTTCAATGCACTACAAGCAGTGTTCTTGTCATTTCCCCTTCTTCATTGCTAACATGACCATGCATGCACAATTCAATTTTTCCAGCCTTTGAACACCAAAATACTATTTGTTTTCTTCCTCCCATCATACATCAGCAAGCTATAGGAAATTATATGTGCATGATAAGAAAATGAAATTTGTATTAAACATGCATTGGAATAGAAATTATAGTTTTTATTCATGCTAAATGTAAAATAGTAAAGCAATTTTAACTGCAACTTCTCTAGATAAAAGAAGAATATAGTATTTATAGTTTGTGCTTTGCTGTAAGGATTAAAATCATACACTTTCATGCTTTATTATCATCTGAGTAAGTAAAAAGCAATTTCCCAAAATGCCAGTGAACTGTATACTGCATGATTGCGCTATAAAGCTGCTCAAAGTTACTTAAAGAAAATATTAAAAACGCAGATAAAACATTTAACACAAATTAAAGAAGATTTTGCTGGCTGCATGTAGACAAAACTTTAATGGAATGATGCACACAATCGGTGGACTAGACCTGGTTTAGATTATCATAATATTAAATAAATCTGTCTGCAGGGACAGTACAAACAGTTCTTAACACTTCAATTATATATGCACACACTACTGCTCATTAATTTCAATACACCCCTAGATTAGTCGATTTCTCTGTAAAGGATGAACATGATATGTGTGTTTTGCACAGAAATGAGTCCATCTATTGTTTTAGATAAGAGTTATTAATCAAAAAGCAATATGCCATAGTCGCTTTGAGAAATGCAGGGCATAGTCTGTGGGAAATTGCTCACCTAAAAACGGTTTCCCTTGGTGTAGTGCAGTGTATTCTCAAGAAATATGCTGAAAACAAGAGTGTATGTGATCGACCACGACCTAAACAACCTCGATAGACTACAAGACCTCCTGTCTGACAAATTCATCTTGTGTATTCTAAATGGGACAGATTCAAAAAAGCTCATCAGATGCATGCTGCTCTGAGGGATACGAAGAACAAAAGCATGTCAATAGCGACATGCCTCCTGTTTGCATTCAGCCCACATTCAAGCATTGAGGAGGTTCCATTATGGTCTGGGGAGGTTTCGAAGGTGGTGCGGTTGGTAACTTACTATAGATTGAAGGAATAATGGACTCCAAATGATACCACAACATCCTGGGGCGCCATGCCATCCCTTCCGGCATCCATCTGATTGGTAGTGGTTTCACACTACAGCAAGATAATGACCCAAAACATACCTCCTGTCTTTGCAAAAAGTATGTACAGACAAAAGAATGATAACAGGTGCTAAAGAACATGGTTTGTCTACCCCCAAAACCTCCATTTCAATCCAATTGAACTCCTTTGGGAACATCTGGACAGGTGTGTTCGAGATGTGCAAGTTATGAGTCAAAATCTTTTTGGAAGTCTCTACAAAATCAGTGGGCTGCAACCCGACCTGAAGCTTTAGACAGGCTGACCAACAGAATGCCTGCGTTTGCGCTGCTTTGATCACTGTTAAGAGTGGATACTTTGATGAGAGAAAAATTTAAGGAAGTCAGGGCTCAATTAATTTGTTACCAATGTTCATCAGTACAATATATGCTTATTTGCCTAAATACAGTAAATGCATATCTATCACAAACTAGCTTTTGTTTTTTTTCCCCCAAAAAATCGCCTCAATCATAGACGCATGAAAAAGTGTGCCAAAGCAAATGTTTTAGATCTATGCGCCAACCTAAACTTCTGCTCCAAAACTATCACAACTGATAAATAGCCACAGGTAAATCCTGAGATCTTAGTCTCATTGCTCAGAGTAAGGCCCCATGCACACGACCGTAGTTTTCATCTGTAATAACGGATCTGTAATTACGGATGACATCGTGGACCTATTAATTTCTATCGGTCACGGACACCTTTCCATATATATACGGATGTGTGTCCGTGCCATAGAAATGATCTGCAAATTATCGAAAATGTCCTATTCTTGTCCGGAATTATGTCATGGACTCCCCATAGGAGTATATTGGTGCTTCCGTAATTGCAAATGGCTACGCATATGCATCCGTAGCTGTCCGTAATTGCGAAAACAGTTGCTATGCGACGCCAGGGGATTACCTAAGCTTCCTCCCTGTTTTTTTGTGGATCCATAAATACGGATGAACTACGGATGCACTACGGACCGTATTTGCAGACAGTGTGCCCTATATGCAGATGAGTTGCAGATGAGTTGCGGATGACTACATGGCCGTATTTGTGGACAGTAAAAACCATTACGGTCAGGTGCATGAGGCCTTAGTGACACTAATGAAAGGTATTGGCACTAATCACACCTCTAAATTGTTTCTTATAATAGTGCTCACAGACTATCCACACAATAGGAACTAGGTAATTTTTTTTCCACTTGTGAGTGTCTACACACTAAGGCCATATGGCACCTCCACAGTAAAAACCTTGATACTTTTGTGAATATGTTTGCATATAAGGCTGTATTGCAAGGGGGAGAGGTTCTGAAGCTCAAAAAGGGCCACAGCTTTTTACAGGGAATGGAGTGATCCGTCCGAATCCAACACATCAGTAGGTGCACGTGTACTACGTCTAACAGATACGGGTAAAGAATGATATCCTGGGTCCAGTGGAGGGACAAAATCCCTTATTTGTGATAGAGGTGAAGGGTAGAATGAGCATAGTGTTCTGATATGAGGATCTCTCTAAATATTAATTGGAGCTTTTAGAAGTGTACACAGACCTGTCGTATCTGAACTGGCTATGGGATCTTCAAAAACAAATTAGCAAAGAGGTCTTTGTGCTTTACCTTCTTCAATGGAAACCCAGTGTTTGTGCTGTAGTCATCTAACCTAGTCAATAATTCTGCTTAAATGCACTGTTTTATAATAATTGGTTAGTTGGGGGAAAAGCGATCCCCCCTTTATCTGTGGGAAACTGAAAAATTGTATATGATATTCTTGGTTTTGTGTGTCCCCAGATATAATATGAGCAGATCTTGCGATAAAGATTGAAAAATCTATTAGGAAGAGGTTTAGGTAGAGTTTGTAGTAAGTAGGCCAGTAGGGGGGAAATTAGGGAGTTTATATTGTTTTTCCTTCCAAACCATGAAAGGAAAGTTGGAGACCAGAATTTCAATATCAAGGGTATTGATGTTAGTAGAGCTTTGTAATTAAGTGCATATAACCGATTCGGGTCAGGAGTGATATTGATCCCTAAGAATTTAATAGACTCTTTTGGCCAAGAGAAAAGGAGCTTCTGCTTTAGGGGTGCTAATTGAGTTGAAGACATGGAGATATTTAGTGCTTGTGATTTTGAGACATTAATTTTGAAGTTAGACACCAGTCCAAAGCCATCCAACACATTTTGAATCATGGGAAAAGCATTAGTGGGATTAGAGACCATGAGCAGAAGGTCATCCGCATAAGTAGCTAATTTATATTCCCGTCTTCCGCAAGTCAGACCAAGAATAGAAGTATTTTGGTGAAATGTTTGGAGAAGTGTTTCCATCACTAAAATTATTGACAAGGGGGATAGGGGGCATCCTTGCCGTGTACCATTGTTGAACTCTACTGCCTTTGAGAGAGTGTTATTAACTTTAATGCAAGCACTAGGAGAGGCGTACATAATAAAAATCCTGGTAACAATTTCGAGAGGGAATCCAAATGTTTCAAGTGTACATCTCATAAAGGGCCAAGCTACTCTGTCGAACACCTTTTTTGCATCAGTACTAAGCAAGATAAGCGGTGTATTGAACTTTTAGGCATAAGTTATAGAGTTTAGCACTTTATAAATGTTATCCTTGCCTTCCCTACCTGGCACAAAACCAGTTTGATCTGGCTGTATGAGGTGTATAAGTTAATGCAGGTGGGTTTCTGGCTGACAATATCTTGGCATTTATTTTTAGGTCAACATTAAGTAAGGATATAGGGTGGTAGTTGGAGCAGTCGAATGGGTTTTTGCCCATTTTAGGAATCAGCGTGATATGTGCAGTTAATGTTTGTGGTAAGAAAGATGATCCTTTGAGAGCCGAGTTAAACGACTTCAGAAGAAATGGTTAAATGGACTTCACCAACATACAAATTATATTTAAGGGGTAGACCATCCGGTCCTAGAGCTTTCCCACCCGAACCAGACCTTATAGAAGTGCTGAGCTTTTCCATTGTAATGGAACTGTACATTTGTATAGCATGAGACTCGGACACAGTGGAGGGATCGATATCTTCCAAGAAAACATCAGATGCACTTTCCCTCCATTTCGAGAGGTCCTCTGAATCTTGTGGGTTGATGTTGTATAGTCTGGTATAATACTCGCGGAAAGTTTCCGCAATTTGTTCCCTATCCCAGACGCTCGCACCACTTTCTGTCTTAATCGTCACAACTCTGTTCTTGAGCTGCCATTGCTTAATTTTAGGTAGCATAAATTTTGTTGGTTTGTCACCATGGGCAAAGAATTTTTGTGTAGATGAAATATAAGGTTTAGCTAAGTATGCATTAACCGCTTCCCGTCGTAAACAACTTTCAGATTTTAATTTTAGTTTTTTCCTCCCCACCTTCCAAAAGCCATAACTTATTTATTTTTCCGTCCATATAGTCTTATGAGGGCTTGATTTTTGCGGGACGAGTTGTAGTTTTTTCGCAGCACTATTTATTGTGTCATATAATGTACAAGGAAACGAGAAAAAATTATTGGTAGAAATTAAGAAAACAGCGATCCCAACATTGTTTTTTGTGCTTCGTTTTTACGGAATTCACTGTGCAATTAAAACAACATGTTAATGTAAAGGATCTGCCAGGCACAGCTTCTGTGTATACTCCCATAGGTAATCAGTCTGCACCTGCTTCTATGTCTGTGAGACTGACTCCATCTTCCACCACTCAGGATGGCAGGCTTAGGAGTGGGAGAGCCTATCACAGCCTGGCCAGACGGAGCTAGCTCCCGCCCTCTGTCTATTTATACCTGCCTTTCCTGTTCCTTCTTGCTTGTGATTCTTCTCGTGTGGTTTCCTGGCCCTGCTGCAGCTTCTGAACTATTTGACCCTGCTTCATACTGACCCTGGCTTACTGACTACTCTCCTGCTCTGCGTTTGGTACCTCGTACACTCCTGGTTTGACTCGGCTTGTTCACTACTCTCCTGCTCAGCGTTTGGTACCTCGTACACTCCTGGTTTGACTTGGCTCGTTCACCACTCTTGTTGCTCACGGTTTTGCCGTGGGCAACTGCCCCATTTCCCTTAGCTTAGTGTACCCTTGTCTGTTTGTCTGTCATGCACTTACTGAGCGTAGGGACCGTCGCCCAGTTGTACTCCATCGCCTAGGGCGGGTCGTTGCACGTAGGCAGGGACTGAGTGGCGGGTAGATTAGGGCTCACTTGTCTGTTTCCCTACCCCCACCATTACAGTTAAAGAGGCTCTGTCACCAGATTTTCAAACCCCTATCTCCTATTGCAGCAGATCGGCGCTGCAATGTAGATAACAGTAACAGGTTTTTTTTTTCAAAAACGAGCATTTTTGGCCAAGTTATGACCATTTTTATATTTATGCAAATGAGCCTTTCTTATGTACAACTGGGCGTGTTTAAAGTTATGTCCAACTGGGCGTGTATTGTTTGTGTACATCTGGGCGTTTTTACTTGTTTTACTAGCTGAGCGTTGTGAATAGAAGTGTATGATGCTGACGAATCAGCATCATCCACTTATCTTCGTTACCATCCAGCTTCTGGCAGTGCACAGACACACAGCGTGTCCTCTCGAGATCATGCTGTGACGTCACTCACTTCCTCCCACAGGAACTTCATCGCGTCGGATGAGCGAGGACACGCTGTGTGTCTGTGAACGGCCAGAAGCTGGGTGGTAACGAAGAGAAGTGGATGATGCTGATTCGTCAACCATCATAGACTTCTATTCACAACGCCCAGCTAGTAAAACAAGTAAAAACGCCCAGATGTACACACACAATACACGCCCAGTTGGACATAACTTTAAACACGCCCAGTTGTACATAAGAAAGGCTCATTTGCATAAATATAAAAATGGTCATAACTTGGCCAAAAATGCTCGTTTTTGAAAAAAAACAAAGCGTTACTGTTATCTACATTGCAGCGCCGATCTGCTGCAATAGGAGATAGGGGTTTGAAAATCTGGTGACAGAGCCTCTTTAACTTTATTCTGCGGTGAATACAATTACAGTGATACCAAATATATATAGTTTATTCTATATTTTACTACTTTTACATGTAAAAAACTAAGTGTAAAAAATGTAATTTATTATGTGTCGCCAACTTCTAAGAGCCATAACTTATATATAAGGGCTTATATTTTGTGGGACAAGCTGTAGTTTTTAATGATACCATTTGGGGTACATGCGATGTTTTGATAACTTTTTATTTAATTTTTTGTTGGAGATGAGGTGACCGAAAAATAGCGATTCTGGCGTTTACAATTTTTATATTTTTTTACGGCGTACACCGTGCGGGTTAAATAATTGTATATTGTAATAGTTCAGACTTTTACGGATGCGGCAATACCAATTATGTTTATTTATTTATTTTCTTACTATGCTCTAGAGGGAAAATGGGAAAAGGTTTTTTTTTTTAACTTTTAATTGTTATTTTTTTTTACACAAAAAGAAAACTTTATTTGACAAATTGTAACTTTTTTTTTTAGTCCCCCTAGGGGACTTCAACCAGCGATCGTTAGATCGCTTGCACGATATACTGCAATACTAATGTATTGCAGTATTTTGTGATTCTGACAGGCTTCTATTAAGCCCTGCCGGAGGCAGGTCCACAAAGATGGCGGACCTGGGAGCCTTCATTAGCCATAGTAACCATCGCCCCCCTGCGATTGCGTTGCAGGGGGTGCGGTGAGCTGTTAGAGGTGGTCGTCCCCCTTTTTCTAACGATTTAAATGCTGCGGTCGGTACTGACCACAGCATTTAACAAGTTAAACGAGGGGGATCGCGCTCTAGCACGATTCTGCTTGTTATTCTGAAGTGTTGGCTGCAACATAAGGCCGACACCGTCATCATATGGAGCGGATTCACTCCGTGAGCTCGTCCAATACTTAGCCTACCCGACTTTGGCGTATGGATGCGTGCAAATGTCGGGAAGGTGTTAAATGCCCCGATCGCTATTGACCGCGGCATTTAACTAGTTAAACGAGCGGGATCGAACTCGAGCGGGATCCCGCTCGTTACTGTGACGTTTCGGCTGTAACAAACAGCCGACACCCGCATCGTATGGAGCGGGTTCACTCCGTGAGCCCGTTCCATACTTCCCCTACCCGGCTATGACGTAGCCATATGTCAAATGTCGGGAACGGGTTAAGTAAGTGTTTGCGTAAATTTCTCATGTTGGTAAGTTCAGCTAAATGAGAGTCACTGAGTGATTGTAGTGTCTCTAAATGCCTGATTTTGTTAGTTAAGTCTGTAGATGCTTTTGCCCTCATCTTGTTATGGTGTGCGGCTATAGTTTTGAGCTCCCCTCTAATGACTGCTTTATGGGATTCCCATAAAATGTGAGGGGAGATATCAGGCGTATCATTCATCGAAGAGAACTCTGTCTCGCCAATTGTAGTGTTTAGGTGTACGGTCAGAAGAGTCAGAAGTAAGGAAAACTGGGGAATGGTCAGAGTGTACCATAGAATCTATTGTAGATTCTGTGCAATGTTTTAGGAATTGCGAAGACAAAAAAAATGTACTCTAACCTGTGGTAGGAATTATGTGGTGCCAAAAAATGTGTGTAATCTTTTGTGCCAGGGTTGAGGAAGCGCAACATGTCAGATAGAAAGGCTTTGTGAAATAACTTCTTAATGGTAGCTAGAGCTTTGTAGGATAATGTTGAAGTGCCTGTGAAAGAATCCAAAGTAGGGTCAAGAGAAACATTAAAATCTGACGTCACAATAGCAATACCCTCAGAAAATTCTACAAACTTAGAAAGTGCCTGGCTTATTCAGGGAATTTGAGAAGTGTTAGGTGCCTAAAATTTACCAATTGTGTAAGTTTGGTTATCTATCTTCCCTTTCACAAACACATATCCCTTTCTGAGTCGGACATGTCATCAATCAGTGAAATATGAAGATTTCTATGGAAACCTATGCTCAACCCCATACTAGCATCAGTGGGGGATGAACTATTAAACCAGATTGGGAAAGTAGAGTTTGAAAGGTTTGGGATATGTTGGTGTTTGAAATGGGTCTCCTGCAAACAACAGATCTGTTTTCTCTTTCTGGAAGCGATGTAAAATTTGTCCTCTTTTCGAAGGTGAGTTCAGACCTCTAGCATTGTATGCAACTATACGTAGTGGAGCCACAAGCAAGGATTACATTTTGAGCATAGACGATGTGTCTCAATACTCTGTGCAAAACTAGTAAATACATTGGCACATCCTTTTCTGCGAGGGTCTGCAGCTACTTGAATTGGGTTGGGAAAATAACTGGGGAAAACAACGATGGATTGAGGGGGATCTGTGAGGTGTGTTTTCTAACTTGTCCTAAAGGAAACAACAGATTCCTGGAGTAATATCAATACGAGATGAGTTCTCGTAAAAACCTGAATGGTTATAAGTGTGAACAAAATAAAGTCAGCAGGTGAAGTCACCATCACTATAGTAAAGCATAATATCTAATACAGATATGAATCATAAGTTATAAATATTCAAACTAGGAATGATTTTTGGACAACATATGAAAACGTGTTATTCTACAACATTAAACAAAAGGCTGGACAAGTACTACTCGTATCTAACGGGCAATCTTTTAGCTAGCAAATTTATAGTGTAATAAAGTCAGCGTATTGGTTTATAGCCTGTATCAAGACCTTAAACTTTAAGCCGGTCTGGTACAACCTGTGACAGACGAGCAGACTTTTAACCAGCTCCTAGATGACGTGGTACAGCCCGGATGTTGGTTCATAGTCGCCAGTAGTAAGGACATTACTGCTCACATAGACGACTAAGAAGCCCTGTATGGTCACAGGAATGAACAAATAAATAGTAGAAAAACAGTATGATAACTATAGATCAGACCAATGAGCTCATAGAGAGCATGAAATCAGGGAGTCCCTGGAGCGAAGTCAGAAGAAGAGTGTATGTATGTTCTGTGGGAACTCATACCTCACATCTTTAGTCTCCTGTCATCAGTCTTTGAGGCGTGAGCCTGCCTGTTTTCTTCTTGCTCTTGGCTAATTTGCCAGAACTGGCAAGCTCCCACGGTGCCAGGAGAGCGATTTCCGGCAGCGATGAACTGTCAGAGACAGCAAACCAACTGGCAATCTGCAGTGACTGATGTCCAGTGAGTTGTAAAGTTCCGAGAGATCATGATGGGATCTTACCACAAACTTACGGCTAGCTGCAGAGATCAAAAGTCCAAACGGAAAGAGCCAGGGAAAGGCAATGTGTTTATTCCTTGGGAATTCGGTCAGAGGTTTAAGTATTCTCCTTTTCTGTAGAGTAGATGGGTCTAGGTCTTGAAGAAAGGAAATAGAGGCTCCCTCGTACGTAACAGCATCTGCCTCTCTCGCTTTCTTCATAACTAGTTCCTTTTATAGGAAGTTCAGAAATCTGCAAATAATATCGGGGCGGGGGTTCAGTAGGTTTCGGAGCAGGACGCAGGGCTCTGTGAGCTCTCTCAATGATCAGTGTGTCTGTATATGATGGACCCAGTAAATTGAGGCATAATTCTTTGACGACTTTGGTTGTGGCGTCTGAAGCTAGATATTCTGCTACCCCACATATGTGGATATTGTTTCATCTTCCATGATTATCGTGGTCTTTAATATAATCGAGTAATATGTCGGTGACAAAGAGAGAAAATTTCTGAAGCAGCTTTGGTGTATTGGACAATTTTATATTGCGTTGATTCTAGGGCATCCACCCTGCTGCCTATTTGACGAACATCCATCTTGATATCTGCAAGTTCATCAAGAGCTGGGTGACAGGGCTTGTGAAATAAAAGAACTTCAGATGGGGAGATCATTGCTGGTTCCTGACTCTTCATTTTCATCACATGTATCTGTTTGCATGGCAACTCGGTGGTGTGCGATACCTTTTTGTGAAGGGAGAGGCATGACCGATTCAATCTGTGATTGTTTAGTCAAGTATTTATTCAAGTCACCTTGTGAAAAAGCAATGTTTTGCGTTCCACTGTTTCCAGTGCCAGTGCCCCGTTGTTTTTCTATTTTCACCAAATGGAAGTTGTGGCAAATCCTGCTTCTTGATGGCACTTTCCACAGCTGACAATACATCCTAAAAAGTATTAGCATAGAACTTTCTGAATTGTGAGACAGTAGCACTTATCATACACAGAACAAGCGTGAGTGTGTTTGCAGAGTTTGTTACTCACTATTGTCAGGACCCCACTGGAAGTTGTTCAGGCTGCGTCCTTTTCTGTGGAGGAGGAGCAGGATGGGTTTAGCTGATGAGGTGTCAGATACACAGCAGGTAGTCAGCTTGGATCAATATAGAGGCAGTATAGCTGTGGTGTAGGCCGCAAGTTTCAGCTGCTCGGCATGCACACAATGGCGGCCGCGCCTCTGTGTTTTGATTCCCTAGAGGGATCCTGCCCGGTCCCTAGTGCCCTTTATGGTGCCGGGTAGTAGTGTCCAGCCTCTGTACCCTTCCGCAGTGTGAGAAACGTCATTGCTCAGCACCAGAAACTATTAACTTTGGACATTGGTGGGGCTGATTGATTCATATTTTTTATTGAAGTATTTTCCCTGACTCTTAATTTTAAACATGTTTTGCTTTTATGATAAATTGGGTTGCTTTTCTCCAAACTCTTGAATAGTAAAACCTTAGTAGCATTTTGACAATTCTTTCAACCAGAGTTGACAGGGTGATTTAAAACTGGGCTGATGAGAGCTGTAAGATTTTTTTTTTTTTACATAGCATCAGCACGACATATCTTATATGGTATTAAAAGTAATATCTGATTTATTTTCTGTCTCTATCATATTCTTGACATGTAGTCTAGCCTTTTTACCCAAAACCTAAAACTCGATGGAATCAACAGATTGAAACATTGCTCACTAGTGTCTTCATCAAAGTGAATGACCTAACTTTGTTAAATTATCCATTGGGTCACAATAACTCAGTTTTATCAGTGTAGATTTTTGATTTTGGAACAGCATTGAAAGGACAATCTGTTCAGGTTGAATTTTAGAAACCAGGTAAATTATGCACCACACGCTGGGATACTGTTTAAAATCCTATCCTGATATATATTTTTTTAATTCCCTGCAGACCAGCCAAATGCCTCATAATATTTCTTGCTTTTCTCTGCCAATTTTTCTTTCCTTGTGGGGTATCTAATTGGATTTCACTGTAGCAGGGAAGTCACTTAAGTCGCATTCTGTATTTTAGTCCTTGACCTAGCAATTTGATATGATAGAGTATATATACTGCACAGTACAAAAATGCTGCTGTACCACAAAAAAATAAAAAAATATATATATTAATTATAATAAAAAACGAAAAAAAGAAATAAAATAAATAGTAATATTACTACTACTACTGCTGCCGCTACTACTATAACTAATAATAATAATAAAAATTTATTAAATAATTACAATATATTCTAAGAATAAATTAATATAAATGAATAATAATAATAATAATAATAATAATAAAATAATATGTAAATAATGGTAAGAAACTACAAATAACATAGTAAGTATTATAACAGAAACAAATCTATTATTAATATAAATGAAAAATAAAAAAAACTAGTCATAATTTAGGGTCAAACACACACACACACACACACACACACACACACACACACACACACACACACACACACACACACACACACACACACACACACACACACACACACACACACACAAGAAAATTGGATTAGACATGCAAGTATACCAATATATTTTTGTTCAGAGACAATACATAATTTTAACCCTTTGCCACCGCAGGCAATTTTTTTTTTTTGTATTTTTCCTCCATGCATTCCAAAAGCCATAACTTTTTTTTATTTATTAATATAGCTGTATGAGGTATTTTATTTATTAATATAGCTGTTCTTTGCAGGATCAGTTGTACATATTGTATGTATGGTATTGTAAGTATTTATTTTACCATATAATGTACTGGCTTACTGAAAAAATATTCTTTGTGGAGTGCAATTAGGAAAAAACTGTGATTCCTCCATAATTTTTTTGGTTTTGGTTTTTATTTTTATGGCATTAACCGTGCGTTAAAAACAACAAGTTAATTTTAATCCGGGGGGTCAATACAACTATGGTGATGCTAAATTTATGTATTTTTTTATGATTTATTATTTTTCAAAGAAAAAATGTATTGTTGATAAAAAACATGTCGCCATATTCTGAAACCCATACCTTTTTAATTTTTCCATCGATTAAGCCGTTAAAGTATGGAGCGGGCTCACGGGCTAAGTTTGCTCCCTACTTAGCAGGTGACAACTCTGTAATACAGCCGACACTTCAGGGGAATCAAAGATCACTTTAACTCCTTAAATGCTGCGGTCAATCATGACCGTGGCATTTAGATCGTTAGAATCAGGGGGAACGTCCCCCTCTGAAGTGCCATCGGCTGCCTTGCCATGCGATCGCAGGGTGCCGATGGTCGTCATTGCAGCCTGGGGGCCTAATGAAGTCCCCCAGGTCTGCCATCTTTGTACTCTCTTGAAGCCCTGCCTCTGCAAGGGCTTCAAAGGAGACTGTCAGTATAGCAATATACTGCAATACATTAGTATTGCAGTATATCATGCAACCGATCCAATGATCACTGGTTCAAGTCGCCTGGTGGGACTAACTAAAAAACTGTTAAAGTATAAATAATTTTTAAAATATTTTTTTTAATGTTCCAAAAAAAGTATTAAAAGTAAAAAAAAAAAACCTTTTCCAATTTATCCCTAAAACAATGTTAAAAAATTAAATTAATTTTAACATAACTAGTGTCGCTGAGTCTCTAAATGTCTGAACTATTACAATATAGCATTATTTAACCCGCTTGGTGAATGCCCTAAAAAAATATATAAAACACCCAAATTGCTAGTTTTTGGTCACCTGTGCTCTTAAAAAAAATTGAATAAAAAATGATGAAAAAGTCGCATGTACCCCAAATAAAAACTATAGCTCACCCCGCAAAAAATAAGCCCTCACATCGCTCAATCAATGGAAAAATAAAAAAGTTATGACTCTCAGAATATGGCGACACAAAAGAATTTTTTTTTTAACACATAGTTGTTTTTTTTTATAAAAGTGGTAAAACATAAAAAAAATATACATTTTGGATCGCCTTAATCATATCAACCAATAGAATAAGAGGAACATGTAGATTTTACCAACTTATGGACGCTGTAAAAACAAACCCCACAAAAAAAATTTGTAATCACTGTTTTTTGCCCATTTCACCCCAAAAATATTTTATTTTCAGTGTTCCAGTACATTATGCAGTACAATAAATGCCATGAAAACTACAACTTGTACCTCTAAACACAAGCCCTCATAAGGCTATGAAAAAAATAAAAAAGTTATGACTTTTGGAAAGCTGGGAGGAAAAAATGAAAATGAAAAAATGAAGATTGTCTTTGTCCTTAAGGGGTTAAATATTTTTTTATATAAAAAAACAAACTTTATTTGACTTTTTTATTAGTCTCCCTAGGGGACTTGAAGAAGAGATTGTTGGATCGCGTGCACAATATAATGCAATACTTTTGTATTACAGTGTATTGTACTTTTTACCGTCTCCTATTAAAGGAGTTTTCCAGTCCCATAAAATTGTATGAAATCAATACATGATGCATGTCTAGTTTAGAAAAAAATGTCACCCCCCGTATGAGATCAAACAGTGATCTGGTTTAGGCCTCGGTAGTCAATGCAAGGACGTAATGATCCATCTTTCTTTTTAACAAAGAAGAACCCCGATCCGGCCGGGGATGAGGATTTACAAATGAAACCCCTCTCCAAGTTCTCCTTAATGTAGGCCGACATGGACTGGGTCTCTGGCAGGGAGAGAGGGTACACTCTACCACGAGGAGGAGACGATTCAGGAACCAGGTCGATCGGACAATCATATGCCCGGTGCGGCGGCAAGGTCTCAGCCTGGTTTTTATTGAAGACATTGCAGAACATGGAGAAACAAGAAGGCAACCCTGTCAAAGACTGAAGAGGAGCAGGCTGTGGTGACTGGATATGGCCCAGACAGCGGTCAAAACACTTCGAGCCCCACTGGAGGACCTCTCCAGAGTTCCAATCCAGGACGGGGGCGTGCAGACGAAGCCAAGGCAAACCCAGCAGTACGGGGTTGACGGCCTTGGACAGGACAAACAGGGAGATGAGTTCAGCATGAAGGGCTCCCACTTGGAGTCTCAATGGCTTGATGACGGACACAACCGGGTCCGGAAATAGCAGTCCATCCAGCGAGGCAACGATCAGCGGCCTTTCAAGCGGGATAGTAGGCAACTGTAGGAGATCCAAAAGGTCCTGGCAGACAAAGTTGGGTACAGAGCCGGAGTCCAGATATGCGTAGACCTGATGGGACCTCTCGCCAGCAATGATGGTTACGGGAATAAATAGTTTGGAAGAGAGTTCTTGATTCAATGTGTTGACGCCCAGGGTTGTCTCTCCAACCAAATCTAGGCGCTGGGGTTTTTTGGCCTGTGAGGACACAGACGCACGACATGGCCAGCAAGGCCGCAATATAAGCAAAGTCCAGAGGTGCGCCTGCGCTGTTTCTCCTGGACCGATAATTTTAGTCGGTCTACTTGCACTGGGACCTCGGGCAAAGCAATAGAAGCAGGCAAGAGGGGTTGCTGAAAGTTGGGCGCCAGTCTAGGGCGCCAACGCTCCTGACGAACCTCGTGAGATCTTTCCCTCAGCCTTATGTCTACCCGAGTGGCAAGCAGAATCAAGTCGTCCAAGGCAGAAGGCAGGTCTCGAGCAGCCAGTTCATCCTTGATCTCGGACGACAGGCCATGCCAATAGGATGCCACGAAGGCCTCATTGTTAACGGATAGCTCTCCTGCCAGAGTCCGGAAATGGATCGTATACTCACCCACGGAGGTGTCCTCTTGGCGAAGGTTGAAGATGGCAGTGGCTGCCGATGAGACTCGCCCAGGCTCCTCAAAAACAGTTCCGAATATTTGCACAAACTCCTGTTAATCTCGGGTCTCGGGTCCCTGGCATTCTCAGACAGGATTAGCCCATGCCAGGGCCTTGCCAGTCAGGAGGGATATGATGAATGCGATCTTGGCTCCATCCGACGGAAATGCTCGAGAGTGCAGGGTAAAATGAATGTGGCATTGGTTCAGAAACCCCCGACAAGCACTGGCATCTCCATCAAACCGCAATGGCAGCGAGAACCGAGGATCCGGACAGGAACTGCCAGGAGGAGTAACAGGGGGATCATCTTGAAGGACTTGCATAGAGGCAGGAAGAGAAGCAACTAGCGTCCCTACCTGCTGCGCCATAGACTCCACTGCCACGAGGAGCTGATCCTGCCTAGCTCGGAGATCCAGCAGATCCTCCTGCATGGCTTGGGAGGGTGCAAAGCCCTTGAATTGACCAGCGGAGTCCATGGCCAGAGCGTACTGTTACGATGCGGGGTGTGGACCCACTGGGCCGTTCCGCGTAGCGGGATGGCAACTGGCCAAACAGGTTAGTACACAGTTCAATTAGTTCAGCGAGGGTACCTGAGGCAATCGTAGGCAGTATCGAGGCTGGCACGTCCAGGACCAGGCGGCGGGAAGTCGTCAGGTGAGGCGTAGCAGATCAAGCGTAGACTGTAGCACAGCACGGCAATAGCACAGCACTAGAACTAGGTAGCACGGAAACAGGATACGGGATACAGGAGCAAGGTACACTGGGAAACTGGAAGACACTAGGAGACCATAAGCACGACAAACGATGGGTAACAAACAACGCTCTGGCAAAGAGCAAGAGGACACAGCCCTTTTTAAAGCCCAGGGCATCCTGAGCTAGATTGAAGACTTCCTGATAAAATGCGCGCACTGGCCCTTTAAGACCATTCACGCACTGGCGCACTCGCCCGCCGGAGACACTCGAAGTCCGGAAGTGAGTGCCGGCGCCTCACAGGAGGACGACGCTGCAGCGAGGTAAGATGTCCATGGCCACAGCCGTCGAGGTTAACAACCGAACGACGGACCGTGGCCATAGACGTTACAACCAGCACAAATACAGCTCAATTTAGTGCAACCCCTGCCGTATAGGTTTGTACGGCGTGAAACTACAGTTCCCACATGGGCCGAACAATGGAAAGGATATGCTGGGAGTTGAAGTTTCATTAAAAAAAATCATACCACCAATCATCTCGCTGCATACAATGACTAAAGTTGTAATGGCCGGTGTAAGGAGACAGACAGGTGAGCCCTAATCTACCCGTCACTCAGTCCCTGCCTACTTGCACGGCCCGTCCTAGGCGACTGCGTACAACTGTGCAACGGTCCCTAGGCTCAATAAGTGCACGACAGACAAACAGACGAGGGTACACAGAAGCTAATGGAAATGGGGCAGTTGGCCACGGCAACACCGTGAGCAACAAGAGTAGTGAACGAGCCGAGTCAAACCAGGAGTGTACAAGGTACCAAACGCAGAGCAGGAGAGTAGTCAGTAAAGCCAGGGTCAAATTGAAGCAGAGGTCAATAGTACAAGCAGGAACAGCAGAGCCAGGAAACAGGACAGAATCACAGGCAAAGGAAAAGCAGGAAATGAAGGTGTATATATAGACCGAGGGTGGGAGCTAGCTCCGTCTGGCCAGGCTGTGATAGGGTCTCCCACTCCTCAGCCTTCCAGCCTGATTGGTAGTAGATCGAGTCACTCTATCAGACCTAGGAGCAGATGCAGACTGATTAATCACGGGCGTCGACACAGAAGCTGTGTCTGGTAAATCCTTTACAAAAGTACTGATTAGAGGCAGAACAAACATTTACGTTAAGTGATTGACAGGTGACGTTTTCTCAGATTCTAGTTGTTCTTTTTCTCTTTTCTTCTCCTTCCAGTCCAGACCTCTATGATAACTTCCCCCGGCCACAGTCCATTTCTGCAGTTTGCCGCTCAGATGTCTTCAGCTTCTCACTTTTCAAACATTTCTGCACATATAAACGAAGATCAAATTCTCATAGTGCCTGCAGCAGGGAGGTTGAGGAAGTTGTACATGGCAGATCAGAGTGTGGAGAGGGAGGAGAGCATCCAAGTCTTCAGGGAGGACAGATCACACAAGCTGTACTGTATCAGAGTGTAGATAAAGAGGACAGCAGTCTGTAGGAGAACGCAGAAGAGATCACACAGGCAGTGTAGCACCCACAACTCTGCAGGGAGATGAAGGGGGGGAATGACACACTTCTCAACATCAGTGTTTGTCAGAACAGGGAAGAACAAACAGTACAGGAATTAAGCTGTGCCAGTACATGGGAGCTATTGAAGGCAGCAGCATCCTGGATTTACAAACTCACATCTAGCATGTATTACAAGAAGGGACAGGTCCACATGAGAAACACCAGAAACTTGAAGCAGGTTGTAAATTGCATACAAGGGCATCTGAGAATAATTGAAGGAATGAAGCTAGCAGTCTCAACTTAGTGCAATTTTTTAATCTTTGGGTAATCACTGACATATATACATTAGAACCACCTGCCTAATATTGAGTATATCTATCTCATGCCACTAAAACAGTTCTAGCCTGTTGAGGCATGAACTCCACAGGACTTCTGAAGGTATCCTGTGGCAGGGGCATAGCTAGTGGGGCTAACGGCGTACATGTCCCGTGCGCAGAAAGTAGAGAGGGTGCAGCAGGGGCACCTTCCACATTTTTTATTTTTTTTTATAAAAGATCGGCTGGTAAGTATATAGTTTGTTTTGGTGTCTGAATATTTTTATCTTCTCTTATCTGGGGTCTGAATTAAGTTAGGGGGTCTGAAATCCCACATAGGCTTGATTGGATTGAGATCTGGGGAATTTGGAGGATAAGTCAAAACCTTGAAATCTCTGTCATGTTGCTCTAACCATTTCAGAACAATTTTTTGTTCATTATCCTGCTGAAATAGGCCACTGCTATTAGGGAATATCATTGCCAGGAAGGGATATACTTGGTCTGCAACAATGTTTAAGCAGGTGGTACGTGTTAAAGTAACATCCATGGGAAGAAGGCAAGGATTCAAGGTATCCCAGTAGAACATTGCCCAAGGCACAAACACTGTCTCCGTCAGCTTGCCTTCTTTCCATAGTGCATCTTGGTACCATCTCATTCCCAGGTAAGCCACACACACGCACCCAGCCGTTCACAGGATATAAAACAAAAACGTAATAAATCTGACCAGACCAAGATTTTTTCCATTCCACCATGGTCCAGTTCTAATGATCATATGCCCTTTGTAGGCATTTTTGACAGTAGACAAGGGGTCAGCATGGGCACTCTGACCGATCTGCGGCTATACAGCCCTAAACCCAGCAAGCTGTGATACACTGTGCGGTCTCATCTTGCTATTATAGCCAAAATAAAAAATTTCAGCAGTTTCTGCCACAGTAGCTTTTCTGTTGGATCTGAGCAGACAGGCTAGTCTTCTTTCCCCACGCACTTAGCCGTTGGTGTACATTACTCTGTCGCTGGTTCACGGATCTCCCTTCTTGAACAACTTTTGGTAGCTACTAACCACTGCATATCAGAAACACCCCACTAGACCTGCTATTTTGGAGATTCTTTTACCCAGCAATCTAGTCATCACAATTTGGTCCTTGTCAAAGTGGCTTAAATCCTTATCAAAGTCATTTAGATCCTTATACTTGACCATTTTTCCTGCTTCAAACACAGCAATTTCAAGAACTGACTATTCACTGGCTTTCTAACATAACCCACCCATTAACAGGCATCGTTGTATCAAGACAATCAGTGTTATTCACTTCATTTGGCAGTGGTTTTAATGATATAGCTGATTGGTCTAAATATAATCTCTCTATCTTCCTAAGCATTTCATTAGATTACATTTATTTACATGTTTTTAATCCAATGATATAAATGAAGACATAATAGATTTATGAAACTATCTAAAAGAAAAACTAGTATGCAAAGCAGAGAAAAATGTATAGCCTGATGATGACGCATGTCCTGCGTTGAAGCGTAGCCTACCATAATTTTTATTTATAATGAAATTTCATTATAATTACATTGGACTACATACTGGTTTAGCAGATAGATAGATAGATAGATAGATAGATAGATAGATAGATAGATAGATAGATAGATAGATAGATAGATAGATATTTTTCTCTGCTTTGCATACCCGTTTTACCTTGTGGCAATACAGACCTTATGTTGCCAGTGTAAATTGGACTCTGGCTGCAGCTTCTATACGTGGATTTTGTCTATATTCTTCCACCAGAGTTATTGCTCTTCTCCTTTTTTTTATCATTATTATCTATCCTAATCTGCACCATGTGGCGCCGTGTTTTGTGTTTTTCTCTATTTTAGTTTTTTTAAAAGAAAAACTGTCTTTATTACCCATAGCAACCAATAACAGTGCTATTATAAAATGAAAACTGCAATCTGATTGGTTTCTATTTGGCAATAAAGACAGTTTTGCTTTTAGACGGTTTTCAGAAATTTTAAAATAATTTTTTTCTCATGAAGCTAAGTGCGTATTATGTCTGCATATTATTATTAATGTGGATATGTAGTTATTAATTCATACATTAATACAATAAATGGAGACATTTTCTAGTTAAAGCTCTTCTCCCTGATGAATAAATGTAATCTGTATACAAAGATGTAACAGCCAAGATAGAGAAGGACGCAGCTTTACTATTGATGAGAACTTCCCCCTTCTCATTACAATGCTGAGAGCTGACATAGTCGGTCATTTGAAAAATGGAATAACTGTATCTCTGATGCTGATTGTTACGCAGCGCATCCTTAACAGCAACAAAATTTTTTTACAAATGTACAATCACAGTAGTATAAATAATAAGGAAAATCTTCAGAAGTATAATTTACTAAAAATTACCAGCAATGATGACAGCATGAAGTGGTCATCATTCGGAGGAGCCATACTGCAGAAGACATTTAGCTAAGAGTTGTTTGATTATAATATTGGAAACTTAATGATATAAGTGATCATAATGATCACTTAAAGAATGATCACCTACTTATGATTCATCGACTGATCGTTGCCCTGTTCACACAGGGCAATGACCAGGAGCGAGCATTCATATGAGCGTTTGTTTGCCCAATCTTTGGCCCGTGTAATAGCGTCTTTAGTATGTTAGTTAAGCAATTTTTGTACACATGGCCCGAGGGCCAGAGCAAGTGCCTGTTTTCCAACTCACTGAATAGATTAAAATATAACAAATTTTATTAGATCAAGTTAAAACTCAAATGAATTCCCTACACCATAAGGGTAATTGTTAAAATTTGCAGTCCCTATCAGTCCTAGTACGATTACTATTGTTACTAGATTGAAGTAATTTTCACTCCACATCTTAGAAGTACTGTGACATGTATTCAATCACTATTAAAGTTGCATGTTTGCAGTACACGCTATCATTTATAAATTGGTTATTTTATTCATAAAGTGGACAGGTTAGGACCAAAATAAGCAACAACAGCACAATCCCATCGACATGTTTCGCCACATTCGGTGTCTTCAGGCAGGGGCGTAGCTAGGGGGGGCAGGCGGGGCATGTGCCCCGGGCGCAACCTGGAGGATACGGATAGGGGGGCGCCGAAGAGCAGCTGATCGCTGCTAACAGGCGCCCCGTATATGGGACACCTGCAGCAGCTTAGGAAGAGCCAGGACATTACGCCGTTCTGACTGGGGTCTGTGACGGCCAAGGAGTGGACCAGTCCAGTCACCTGACCTCATGTCAGTGACATGAGGTCAGATGACTCAGGTCAGGGGCATGTCCACTCCCGTGCTGCAGCCTCCCTGCCTGTGCTCTGTGCTCTGCCGAGAAGCAGAGAGGAAGCTCCGCCCACAGCCCGTCCTGACCTGTCAGCAAGGAGACATGGTGAGTGTCTGTGTGTATATGTGTTTGTGTTTGTGTGTGTGTGTGTGTGTGTGTGTGTGTGTCTCTGCATGTGCTTGTCTCTTACATCTACTACATTATCTGTACTCAGAGAGTTATCTCTGTGTTATCTGTGGTGTTACATAGGACTGCAGGGAACATCTACTACATTATCTGTACTGTGTGCTAAATTACAATCTCAGCTCTGCTACACAGTACAGATAATGTAGTAGATGTTACCTGCAGTCCTATGTAACACCACAGATAACACAGTGATATCTCTCTGAGTACAGATAATGTAGTAGATGTTATCTGCAGTCCTATGTAACACCACAGATAACACAGTGATATCTCTCTGAGTACAGATAATGTATTAGTGTTACCTGCAGTCCTATGTAACACCACAGATAACACAGTGATATCTCTCTGAGTACAGATAATGTAGTAGATGTTATCTGCAGTCCTATGTAACACCACAGATAACACAGTGATATCTCTCTGAGTACAGATAATGTATTAGTGTTACCTGCAGTCCTATGTAATACCACAGATAACACAGTGATAACTCTCTAAATACAGATAGTAGTGTTACCTGCAGTCCTATGTAACACCACAGATAACACAGTGATAACTCTGATTACAGATAATGTAGTAGCTGTTGCCTGCAGTCCTATGTAACACCACAGATAACACATTGTGCTAAATTAAAATCTCAGCTCTGCTACAATGTGTTATCTGTGGTGTTACATAGGACTGCAGGCAACAGCTACTACATTATCTGTACTCAGAGAGTTATCACTGTGTTATCTGTGATGTTACATAGGACTGCAGGTAACACTACTATCTGTATTTAGAGAGTTATCACTGTGTTATCTGTGTTGTTACATAGGACTGCAGGTAACATCTACTACATTATCTGTGCTGTTTACATATGTGCCTGTGTGCGTATATATGGGTCTGTTTGTGAATGTGTCTTTGTGCTTGTATATTTGTGCCTTTTATGTATTTGTATATGTTCCGGTCTGTGTATTTATCTGCCGGTGTGTGTGTGTATATGTGTCTGTACGTCTATATATTTACCTGTATGTATATATTCCAGAATGTGTGTATGTATAATTGCCTGTATGTCTAAATATCTGTCTTTATGTATGTACAGTATATATGTTCCAGCGTGTCTATATATGTGGTTAATTTTTGGTTTGTGTAGGGGGCGGCAATAGAGAGTCCCGCACAGGGCGCCATCCAACCTAAGGCCGGCCCTGGCTGTCACCAACCCTAGTCAGAAGAAACTCCGCCGCTGCCTGCGCCGAATGACCTCCTCGGCTCCTCCGGTAAGTCACACCAGGCAGAGCGGAGAGTGGTAACGGTAGGCTACTGCTCACCGGTCTGTTCACAGTGTGGCGCTATTTAAAAGGGGTGGGAGTGTGGCGCTATTTAAAAGGGGTGGGAGTGTGGCGCTATTTAAAAGAGGGGGGGAGTGTGGCGCTATTTACAAAGGGGCAGCGGGCTGTGTGTGGCACTATCTACAAGGGGGGCTGTGTGTGGCACTATTTACAAGGGGGGCTGTGTGTGGCACTATTTACAAGGGGGGCTGTGTGTGGCACTATCTACTGGGGGCTGTGTGTGGCACTATCTACAAGAGAGGGGCTGTGTGTGGCACTATCTACAGGGGGCTGTGTGTGGCCTCTTTAATTATTTTTTTTAAAATTTATTGTTATGTTAATTACATTATAGAACTATATCGCTTGTAAAATGTAGAAATGCTTTTATACTCAATTTACATTAAAAAAATTGTGAACAAAAAATTACATCTCATTGATTGGTAGGGAAAGAAAACATGGCGAGGGGGAACGAGATGTCGGGAAATAAGTTGGGGGGGGGGGGCGCCAATCTGAATCTTTGCCCCGGGTGCAGGAGAACCTAGCTACGCCTCTGCTTCAGGGGTTTCTGGACTAATGGCCATTAGAATGATGATTTAAAAGCTGCATTTTGTGTTTACTTGTGTCGTCTTTGTTATATGTTAAAATTAGTTGGATGATCTGAAACATTTAAATGCGACCACTTAGCATTAATAGAAGAAATTGGGTGAGGGGCAATTGTTTTTTTTTCACAGCACTGTATAACGAATTATACATGCAATACGCTTGTTGCAGTACAAAGCACAGTTTCAGAAATTGAGGTCTATTTTATAAAAACGAACAAAAAGAAACAATCAGGACAAGCACATATTACCTTGCACTGCAATCTGTTAGCATTTACAAACTCTCATGTTTGCCAAATATGTGAAAATCAACCAAGAAAAAGATTTTAGAATTTTGAAAGTTTGGAATGTCAAGATTTTTTCATAAAATTGATTTCATATGGTTAGAAAAATGAAAATCTTCAATTCAAAGCAAAATGCTTCTTGGTGTTTTAAAATAATGACATTCTAAAATCTAAATTGAATATACGGTATGTCAAATTATACAGATATTGCAGAGCTGAGTTATCATGGCAATACCACAATGTGCTATCTGCAAAGAAATGTTTTAATGTTTTTATTTTTAATAAAAATGTATATTTAAAGGGGTTTTCCTATCATAACCATCCCTTTAATAAATGTAGACCCACAAGGCAGATGGGCAGGGGTTTCCCGTTTAAAGGCAATGTATCATGTATTTAATTTTAGTTTTTATTAATAAGATTTAAGTCTGCAGAAGAGAAATAATGTGTTTGTACTTTTTTTTAAATGTTGATATTTATTTTTTTCACTCTTTCCTGGAGGCTGCCTGTAGTGTCTTGTATAGACAGTGCATTGGTTTGTGTGCTTTATGGCAGCTGCAATGAATGGGAGTTAATTGACAGAGAAATGTCACATATTATTACAGTCTCCAGGAAGTGGTGGAGTAAAGCCGAGATGAATACAGAACCTTATCTTTTGGTATAGTGTTACTAGCCTGACATATCTAGGTCTCCAGTAGTACTATAGAGCTGTGAATAAATCATCTACCCTCTGCTGACTCTGTCCCAGTCTACCCGGCAAAGCTGACAAGTACATAAAGCAGGACATATCAGCTTATTGTGATTACTCTAGTGGCCAGTATGAAGAATGGAATATTTAAAGATTTTTATTTATGAGGATAGTAACATTAAAAAAAAAAATACTACAGAATTTTTTTTACTTTAGTATAAAACAGTTTGGTGTCAATTTATTGATGACATTGTCCTGATTTGGACAGGTAATATGCCACCTTTGATGAAGTAATCTACACAGAAAACTAAATTAGCTTGTAAATACAATGCTTTATTTGTTTGTTTTATTTATTTTCTTTTGCTCATGGGTTACATCATATAGTATAGTTTAGAGTGGCATCCACAAATTTAAAGGCGTCAGAGCTGAAAATTCCCCACTTTTAACTCATATGACTAATTGATACTATTTTATTGTCAAAGCAATGATACAGAATTTTATTCCATGTCAGTGCATCTGTAGGCATGCAACGGAACTCACCAGGAAAGATCTAAGACATCGCTAGAAGATGGAACCAAGGTCAATATCAGAGAGTCCAATAAAGAAGGTATTAGGTGTAGATCCAAAGGAGCAAAGTTCAGGATGTAGCAAAAGTTTGAAACCAGAAATAGACAATTACAATACAAAAAGATAACGCTGCAGTCAGGAATACGAAACTGAGGTTCAGACTAAGTTTGTAGTGACATTATTTGCCATGTCGGCTACCAAAGCAACTGTATGCAACCGAGCTTGGAGAACAGACAAGCTTGGAGTGCTGCTGGTGCGGAGACGAGATGAGAACCAGGCCAGTTTTATTTTTGGAAAATACATTGTTTTAGTTCTTACACTGAGGTCTGCCAGTAAATCAATCAATGAGCTTTTAAATTAGATTTTTGTAATTTTATTTCTCTGAAACATTTCCTTGAACAGATGATGCATATATAGCAAAATAACAGTCATAAAATGCATGCGGTGTTAATTATAGTGATATAAAAATACCCAGCTCTTATAGTATAAGAAGATAGCACAACTGTTTATTAAATTCAGCAGAGCAGTTAAACTCTGTGGTTGTCCAGAAGAACTCAGTGTTTATAAGTGCTCAATCACTGTTGTGCTGACAGGTGAAATTCAAGGACGAATGTTCCTCCACGTAATACAAGAATGAAGTTTTATTTTATATGTACAAAAATTTGATTAAAAAAACAACAAATGGATTCTGTTTTTTGGTAATTGGATAAACTTTCATTTTTCTCTAAGGTACAATTACACCAGACTGACTATGTAATATTCAATTGAGAATTCAGGAACTGCCAACAGCAAAAGGTGTGTGGGGGGGGGGGGGGGTTGCCCTTTGGGAGTTGCTGCAATAGTCAAAGATTAGAGGAGTTTTCCAGTTTTATGTAAATATAACTCATTTATTGTAAACTGAAAAGTAATGCAACTTTCTAATATACCTTGTTTATAAGATCCACACAGTTTTCTAAATGTATTCGTGTTTTCAGTGAATGGAAACAATCTTGTATACATTCAGAAGAAAACCTGTGCAATAGGCAAATAAAACATAAAATAGATTAAAAAGTTCTGACACTTTTTATACTAGAGTAATTGCATGTACTGCGCGTAAAACAGCGCCTATGTCAATTTATAGAATTCTTGGATGAATGTTGATCCAGTTGGATTGCCACTTGGAATCAGGAGGGAATTTATTCTTTTTTAGGGCAGATTGGTTAATGCCTTACTGGTCATTTTTAGATTTACTTACTTTTTATTTTATTTTATTTTTTTGAAACCTTCCTCTGTTAAAAAAAAAGTTCTATAGTTTCTTCCATCCCTCGGTTATACTTAATGAACACATTTTTTTTAACCATCTAACTATGTAACAGAAATTTCCTTAAAGTATTGGACCTGCACTTAAACCTTAACCTTAACTTAAACCTGAGCTTCATGACTACATCTAGAGTTGACTTTAGTCCAAATGATTTTTCATTGTATGCCGATTAATTCTAGTCTGTCTTTTCACACTTTGACAGACAACACCATGTGGTGTGGTGACATCATAAATCATAGCTGCTTTAATGTGGTGGAAGAAAACAATTAGCCACTAAGGCATATAATTCCTATTACACACCTACTCCAGTACACACCCTAAATTTAAAGAATGTACTATTCCACCCACTGGACATAAGGAAATCTAACCTTCTTTGCCTTTCCGAGGGGATGCATGAGAATATAATCTATGCCTCATCCCACCGCAGGCCAGATACTACTGACCACCAGGGATTTGCTGAAAGTCCTCTTATGAAGATGTCAAATGATCCTACTGATGATGTTATCAAGACAGACAGAGCTGGATCAACAAACATATGATTAATTTATCTTATACTGTATTTTCCTCCCATACTGTTACATAGCCATGACCATGGGTCGGAGTTCCATGTACAGATTTTGTTCTGAGGCCACGGAGAAATGCTTCTGGAGCAGGCTGATGACAATTACTGGACCACTAAGTGTATCATTATTTGTAGACATGATGTGTCTATTACTATCTCCCAGCATTTCAGTGTAGTCCCAAATCTTTTGTCATAACTAACTGCATAGTTCAAGCTAATGCCAATTTGGAAACTTTTCCTAAAAATAATTCAGTTTTAATTAAAGAGTCAAATAGCTCTAAACAGGTTGCCTTTAATAAGGCTTTCATTTATTCCAAAAGGCTCCTGCTGGTTTAACTGATTCAAAATGGAAGCAGTGACCATTTCACGTTGGTAATGACTTCCCGCTTTATATAGACCCTTAATTGAAATGTAATGCTGGCAAAATATAACAAAGATTGTCTCTATAGACCTTACTGGATCTCTTTTTAAACAATTAATTCCACCCTGGGTATGCAATTATGGAAATAATTATACTCTATGAATAAAAATTTACATAATATAGACAACCCAGTACAGAGTTATCTTAGAATAAACAAATATTAGAGCACTTATCAGGCTGCAATATAATAAAAATACCTTTATATATTGTACAACCTTGATTTAACCTTGAACTACAGTATTTTTATTTCAAGGCCACAGTGGACATTTTCTCTTTTATATAGCATATTTTTTTCTATGGGGCAGATTTCTGTTAAAAAGCTATGTCTTAAAGACAACAAATAGGTATTTTATAATGGCGTGATTAATAAAAAAAACAATGCCATAGGATTCTGCAGTGTTTAATACGGATATATTTTGTCACCCTTGGGACCAAGGTAATAGCAGCATCTTACAAAAGAAACAAAAGCTGTCATCAGCAGTATGCCTTCCAGTTACTTGTTATATTATTTAGGCTGCATTATTTGAAAAATTCTATATAGTACTGTATGACTTTAAAGGATTACTATAGTGCACATAGCTAAGAAAACTATTTTTTATTCTACCAAAAACATAATGGAGATACTACTAAGACTGCGAGAAAGAAAGATGTAAACAAATTCCACCATAAAGGCATCATGAACAATATCGTATTAGGGCTCCGTACAACCCCTGAGCTTTACAGAGCCATAATACAGCACCCATAAAAGTCTATGGGGCCCTGCTGTAAGACTGTATGCTTCTGATTTTATGCGTAGGGAGCTTTTTTACTGTTTTATTTTGGTGGCATCGATTAACTTTATTGTAACATCATAAAAATATTTGGTGAGTTAGTGCATTTGTTGTGCAGACCTATGCTAGAAAAAACTGAATATCAGGGGCAAAGCAGATGGCAGCTTCATGATGATCTATATAAAACTATAAATTACTAATGAGATAATACATTAGATTGGGTGTCATTTGTTTTAGTTACCTTACAAACTCCGTTGTGTGATGTTGTGACATGGGCTGTGTAAAAGAGTGCCGATCAACGATCGGCGCTCATTTGCTCCTTTCCCAATGAGCTTTGTGTGGGGGCAAGCGGTTGTTACTACAGCCGATGAACGAGCATTTGCTCGTTCATCGGCTGATAGTTGCCCTGTTTACACAGGGCGATGATTGGCAAAGAGTGTTCTGTAAACGCTCCTTTGCCCGATAGTTGGCCTGTGTAAAAGGGCCTTAAGTGCAGAGCGGATAAGACATAATGAAGTTAGTAAAGAGAAGAGACAAATATAAAGGAGATAGGTCCTATAGCAGATATCAAAATAAGTAAAACTTGAGAAAGTTTACACCACCCATTGGGAATGCAATTGGGGCACTGCCTGCTTCTATTCAACCTACACCTGTTAATAAAAAAAATATATATCAGATGTAGCGTAATTCTAATGTTAGAATTGAATGCTTGTCAGTGTATAAATTATTTATCATAAAGTATTTTTACAAACACAATTTTACTGCACTAAAAAATGGAGATGATCTGATTGGTTGCTTTGGATAAGAGCTTGTTAAGTAGGCCAGTTCAGGTTTTAAAAACCTGTTAAAAGTGTTTTCTCATGAAGACCACCCTTTTCCCACATGCCCTATTGGGACATATGGACATCATAGAGGAGGGTCCCTTGCTCAAAACACTCCTTTGTAAGGCTTCATGCCCACTTCTGTCTTTTCCTTCAGGGAGCTAGCCGTTTTTCTAACGGCTAGCACCCTGACCCATTCATTTCAATGGGGCCATGCACACTTCAGTTTTTTTGATGGTCCCGTTGCTCCATTAGTAGAGCATGTCCTACTTGGGTCCGAGATTCCGTGACCGTGAGGCCCATGCAAGTCAATGGGGCCGTCAAAAAAAACTGATGGCACACGGAAGGCATCCGTGTGCCGTCCGTGTGTGACGGAGCCGTTGCCTAGCAATGGCCGGTGGGCAGAAGTACATTAGAGATATTACACTAATCAACAGCCTCTTCTCTCTATCCAGCACTGATAGAGAGAATGGGCTGCTGATAAAAACAAAATAAAAAGCAGTTTATACGTACCCCGGTCGTTGTCTTGGTGACGAGTCCCTCTTCTTCCTCCAGTCCAACCTTCCTGTATGACGCGGCAGTCCATGTGGCCGCTGCAGCCTGTGATTGGCTGCAGAGGCGGTCACATGGGATGAAGCGTCATCCCAGGAGGCCGGCCTTCTGAAGTAATCCAGTCCGGCCTTCTGTTACGGCTTTTATCCCATGTAACCGTCACTACAGCCTGTGATTGGATGCAGTGGTGACATGGGATGAAACGTCATCCCAGGAGGCCGGACAGGAGGATAAAGCAGGGAGTTCTGGGTAAGTATGAACTGATTTAATATTTAAAAAAATATTTTTTATTTAATTAGAATTGTACTTTTCGAGCGCCGATCATGGTCATTCTTCAGCGCTAGTCACTGTCCAGGGTGCTGAAAGAGTTTCCGCCGATCAGTGCAGCCTATTAACTCTTTCAGCACCCTGTACAGTGACTAGCGCTGAACAACCATGCTCTTTCAGCACCCTGGACAGTACCATGCTCGGCGCTCGGAAATGGAAACACGGAGTGCACACGGGAGTGCACACGAAAACCACACGGATAACAAAACGGGCACACGGATCCGTCAAAAACGGTGAAGGAAGTATGCATGAGGCCTAAGGCAGAATGAAGGGCCGCTAACAAAGAGTTGCTCCCACTCTGGCTGACCTTAGACCGTCTGTGTATTACATGGTTGTCAATTCATTTGAGATGTTTGGCCAGCTGCAACCTCCCCTAGTGGTAACAGGTGATCAGAAACGTAGGCGGTTCTGAAACATCATGAGAATGTTATATAAAGTAGATGAGACTACTACTAAGTAGGTGGGAAAGACAAAACATCTACACAAAATGGTTTTTATCTCAACTTCTTTGTCCCCGCGTGAGCACTAAGGAATGTTTTTGAAACAAAACCTAATATAATACTACAAAATATGCATAGAAGTGTAATGAATAGCATTTAGCCAACCACATGTATTATCAACTATTTTAACACTTGGGTAGGAGTGAGAAAATTTTGGTAGTTAGTAATTAACAAAGACAGATCCATTAAAATATAAGGTGTTCAATTAAGATTAAACACCTTTTTCCACATATAAAATTTATTACAATAAAACAATCTCAAACTATTTCATATATGAAATTTAGACAGCCACTGACTTTAAAAAGTAAAACTTAGCCATTTTTAACAAATAATAATTTTACATTTCCCCTTTTTGACCAACTAGCAACCAAAATTAAGTGATTAAATCTAATGACGCCGCCTAGTTTGGGCTTAAAGGCTCAGAGACCATTTTTCAAATGTGTCAGATTATGTGGAAATAAATCTAGAATGCTTATACCTATCCAATCGACTCTGAGATTGTTTTCTCGAGACACATTGGACTTTTACGTTATGGTAAAATTTGGTCGATATATTGTGAAAAATAGCAAAATTTTGAGAAAGTTTGGAAAAATGTTAATTTTTCTGAATTTAAATGTATCTGCTTGTAAAACAGATAGTAATACCGCACAAAATGGTTACTAGTTAACATTTCCCATATGTCTACCTTATGTTTGCATCATTTTTTGAACATTCTTTTATTTTTCTAGGACGTTACAAGGTTTAGAACTTTAGCAGTAATTTCTCATATTTTGAATAAAATTTCAAAAGCCTTTTTTTTAGGTACCAGTTCAGTTCTGATGTGGCTTTAAGCGCCTTATATGTTAGAAACCCCCATACAACACCCCATTTTAAAAACTAGACCCCTCAAAGTATTCAAAACAGCATTCAAAAAGTTTCTTAACCCCTTAATGACCGGGCCATTTTGCACGTTAATGACCAAGATTATTTTTTGTTTTTTCATGGTCGCATTCCAAGAGTCGTAACTTTTTTTTTATTCCGTCGACATAGCCGTATAAGGGCTTGTTTTTTGCGGGACAAGTTGTATTTTGTAATTGTACCATTTTTAGATGCTTACAATATATTGATTAACTTTTATTAACTTTATTTTAGGAGAGAATTGAAAATAAGCAGCTATTCCAGCATTAATTTTCACGTTATAAATTTACGCCGTTTACTATGCAGCGTAAATAACATGTTAACTTTATTCTATGGGTCGGCGCGATTACAGGGATACCAAATATGTAAAGGTTTTATATGTTTTCCTACGTTTGCACAATAAAAACCCTTTTAGAAAAAAATTACTTGTTTTTCCATCGCCGCGTTCCAAGAGCCGTCATTTTTTTATTTTTCCGTCTATGTGGCCGTACGTGGGCTTGATTTTTGCAGGCCAATGTGTAGTTTTAATTAGTACTATTTTGGGGTACATAGGACTTATAGATTAACTTTTATTTTATTTTTTATGGGGGGAATGGGAGAAAAGAGAGAATTTTGCCGTAGTTTTTTGCGTTTTTTTGGACGCCGTTCATCCGGCGGTTTAATTAATGTGTTAATTTTATTGGTCAAGTTGTTACGATCGCGGGGATACCATATATTTGATTTTTACTGTAATTATTTTATTTATTTTTTTCACAAACTTTATTTAACTGATTGACATTTTTGTTTTTAAGTCCCAACAGGGAACTTCACTATGTGATGTGCCGATCGCATATATAATGCTTTGGTATACTTAGTATACCAAAGCATTATTGCCTGTCAGTGTAAAACTGACAGGCAACCTATTAGGTCATTCCTCCAGCATGCCTAACAGGTAGTAGCGGAAGACAGACCTGGGGGTCTTTGTTAGACCCCTGGCTGTCATGGAAACCCGACGGCGACCCGCGATTTGTTGGCGGGGGCGCCGATCGGGTGACAGAGGGAGCTCCCTCCCTCTGTCAAACACATTAGATGCCGCTGTCACTATTGACAGTGGAATTAAATGGGTTAAACTGCCGGAATCGGAGCGCGCTTCGATTCCGGCAGTTGCAGCAGGAGCCAGGCTGTGTATGACAGCCGGGCTCCTGCCGCTGATCGCGTGAGTACAGTGGCAGTACCCGCGCCATCACAGGACGGATATATCCGTCCTCCTGCGCGAACTAGCAGCTGCTGAGGACGGATATATCCGTCCTTCGGCGTTAAGGAGTTAATCCTTTAGTCATTTCACAGTAATTTAAAGCAAAGTAGAGGTGACATTTACAAATTTCTTTTTTTTTTTCTCAGAAAATCCTATTTATTCAATTTTTTTCTGTAACACAGAAGGTTTTACCTGAGAAACGCAACGCAATATTTATTGCCCAGATTCTGCAGTTTTTAGTAATATCCCACATGTGGCCCTAGTGCACTAATGTACTGAAGCACAGGCCTCAGAAGCAAAGGAGCACCTATGGGATTTTGGGGCCTTCTTTTTATTAGAATATATTTTAGGCACCGTCAGGTTTTAAGAGGTTTTGTGGTGCCAAAACAGTGGAAATCCCCAAAAAGTGACCCTATTTGGCAAACTACACCCCTCAAGGGATTTATCAAGGTATATAGTGAGCATTTAGACCCAATGGGTTTTTTGCTGCATTTTGTGGAATTAGGCTGTGCAATTGAAAATCACATATTTTTCCAATAAAACTTACCAATTTTAAATTTTTACAAGGAATAAAGGAGAAAAATCACCCCAACATTTGAAAAGCAATTTCTCCCGATTACCCCATATGTGGTCATACACTGCTGGTTGGACAAACGGCAGGGCTCCATGTAGATTTTGCTGGATTGGTTTCTGGGCACCATGTCGCATTTGAAGAGTTTCTGAGGTACCAGTACAGGGAAACCCCTTAAACTGACCCCATTTTGGAAACTAGACACCTTGAGAAATTTATTGTCGTTTTCATGGGGTGCATTTGATCAATTTGTATTCTATTTTTTTAACAGGCGTGGTGACTAAAAAATTATACTATTTTTTTTTATTCCTTTTTTTTTATAGCGTTCACCCTGCTCTATAAATGACAAATTCACTTTATTCTGCGGGGCAATACGATTACGGCGATACCATTTGTTTATAGTTTTTTTTTAATGTCTTATGGCGTTTGCACAATAAAATACTTTTTATAAATTGCATTTACTTTTTGTGTTGATCTCTTTTTATACCATTTTTTGGGAGGTGAAATGAATTATGATCCTGGTATGGATTATTATTTTCTTTTAAGGTGTTCACCGCGTGGGATAAATAATGAAATAGTTTTGTAGTTCAGGCCGTAACGGACCCGGCAATACCAATTATGTACAGTTTACATGCATAGTGCGGTGTATTAGAGCTGTCTTTCACTCACTGACAGCAAGCATAGTGGGTCCTGACTTTGTCAGAACCAACTAGGCTTCCGTAGATGGCATAGCCGGAGGCCCTTGTTAGGCTTTCGGTTGCCATGCAACCATCGGCGCCAGCGATAATGTTGCGGGATGTCAATGGTGCTTTAACCCCTAAGAAGCCGAGATCGCTATTGAACGCAGCTTCTAAGGAGTTGATCGGCCGGGACAACCGCGATCGGTCCCTGCACACTGAGCTGTGATAACCTGCTATCACAGATCATGAACGCGCACGGCGAGAACGCTGCTGCTTTTCATGCAGGACATACTATTATGTCATGGAGAGCGAACGATGCGCCTATTATCACATAATAGTATGTCCAGGAGCGGGAAAGGGTTAATGGTATAATTATGGACTTGTTGCAGCATAGACAAAGTTATAACCTAAAAATATGGGCAGATTTCATTTGGTTTCACTATACTATAAATGAATGATACGATGATTAAGATAGACACGCATGTTGACATTCACACATTTTAGATGTCTAAACTAATTTTTTTTTATTTTCTTTTTTTTAAATTACTTTTGCCTTTTCATATTCTGATCATTATACCTTTTTTTATTTTTACCCCGACATGGCTGTATAAGGTCTTGTTTTTTGCAGAAAAAGTTGTACGTTTTGGGGTGCACACATTTTAACATTTCATTTTTTTTTATTAATAATATGGGAAAAAGTAGACAAAAAAAACAATTCCGCCTTTTATTTAAGACGACCGTTTACCAGTCATCTTAAATAGTGTTATAAATTGTCCAGGTCATTACGGTTATGGGGATTCCAAACACATACTACATCTATGTTTTTTGGTACCTTCTAATTAATATTTATTACCTGTATGTATTTTTATTTATTTCAAGTGTTTTAATAGTGTTTTTCTTTTTTTTTTTTTAAACTTTAACAGCTGGTTTATTTATTTTATTTTTTACATTTTATTTTTTTATCCCATATGGTAAACTTTTATTTGTCTTTTTTTTAAACTTTTCTAATATGCTAGCATAGACATATATCCAAGCATATGACACTGTGTATTCTAAAAATACAGACTGTTCCTAAGACATCCATAAGTATGCCCTATCCAAATACATCCATAGGGTCATTCAAGGGCATCGCGTCTTTGATCTACCTTTTCTATGAATGGAAGGAATTAAATGACTATGTAATACATCCATGTAAACGTCTAAATAAAACATTTACGTAATACATAGATTAACTGGGTCCACCAGAGCGAGAGTGGCAGCTCTCAACCTGGACTCATAAAGGAGGATCCCAAATGGTAGACCCCCTGTATGATGTCCTTTTGCCCTAATAGGGCAAATGGAAAGGATTCTCTAAGTTTTCCCCTAATTAGAAAATTGCAGAAGTTTTCATTATACGATTATATTTTCTTTGCATAAAACCCTTTAATAATCACAGAAGTTTTTTACTGTCTTTCCTTTTTTTAATGTTTTTACCAGCAATATCGCTCTTGCGACATATGAGCAGTGTCATCCACAAATTCACATAAACGACATATAAATAGTTGTGTAAGGGAAATTTTAATTAAACAATCCGTATAATTTGTATGCATAACAGCCAACACAGATTGTGATATAACTATAAATAACAGATATAAAAAGGCAAAAAATAAATAAATTTTGTTTTCACTTATCCAAGCCACCCCTTACAGCATAAATCATTTAAACTTTATGCATAAAAGTTATAATAAACACCTATTGCTTTATGTGCATGAGTAACATTCATAATGTAATATTATGGACTGGTTATGCTGATCTTGAATCTTTATTAGAACACAAGGGCAATTATGTCTGAATTTCTGTGTTGATAACTATATTTGACGAATATTTGATATTTACACCATCTGTCGACATTGATGAATTCTTGTACTTTGTTGTGTCTCTTTAGTTTCTGTATTTAAGATTCAGAATTTACGAAATATTGAAAAAGCTAAAAAGGTTTCAAGCCCTCCAGAAGTCTTAGGATTGCATGGCAATGAAATCACTCTGTTGAAGGAATTGAAAGTCAACAGAAAAACTGCCTTCTTCAATTATTTGAAAAATATAAGACTTGTCTTTTCCTTATAGGCGATGGAGGCTAAATTACTTGTTCTCTTGCATAACAAATTGTTTTCTCATAACACTGTGCTTGTAACTCAGAATCTTTGCAAATGAATAAAACATAAAACAGATACCCATATATAAGGCATAAATATAAGTTTGACCCCAGGCAATATTGTGATCTAGCTATTAAAGGGTCAAGAAAATATATTTGTAATGTTTTGAACCAGTCAAGTACATTATTTTATGTTGCTGAATTATTGGGTTATTAATATCTGGGATAATATTGTATGACAATCTAATAATACATTAATGTTAAAACAATGATTATAATTATATAGGGATTCTAAATTGAACAGACAGATATGTAAGGATATGTTTAAAGACCTTGAAATGGAAAAAAATGTGATACTCACAGAAAGCACCCAATGTTAATACTGCACAAGACAAATAATGACACCAATGACATCCAATGATGCTCAGACGGAATTGACTGCAACACTCAAAATTCCTTAATATTTGAAATTGGCAATTCTAAACTAGACAACCCCTTTAAAGAGGCTCTGTCACCAGATTATAAGTGCCCTATCTCCTACATAATCTGATTGGCGCTGTAATGTAGATAACAGCAGTGGTTTTTATTTTGAAAAACGATCATTTTTGAGAAAGTTATGAGCAATTTTATATTTATGCTAATTGGTTTCTTATTAGACAACTGGGCGTGTTTTTACTTTTTACCAACTGGGCGTTGTGAAGAGAAGTGTATGACGCTGACCAATCAGTGACCAATCAGCGTCATACACTTCTCATTGTCCCAGCCCAGCTTCTTTCACTGCACAATCACACTGGAACAATCACGCTGTGCAGTGAAAGAAGCTGGGCTGGAACAATGAGAAGTGTATGACGCTGATTGGTCACTGATTGGTCAGCGTCATACACTTCTCTTCACAACGCCCAGTTGGTAAAAAGTAAAAATACGCCCAGTTGGTCATTAAGAAATGAATTAACATAAATCTAAAATTTCTCATAACTTGCTAAAAAATTATCGTTTTTCAAAATAAAAACAACTGTCACCTATATTACAGCGCCGATCAGATTATGTAGGAGATAGGGCATTTATAATCTGGTGACAGAACCTCTTTAAGGTCTGGGTTCTTTGTCTGGTCCTGCTTGTCTCAACTGGTCTTCCTTATATTAAAGCATATGCCAAGATCTGAGATGTTGGCCGGTGATTAAGTTTTAAGCGCATAGTATTCTTAGATTCCTTTTTTGTCCAGTGCACAGTAATCCATGTATTTTGTTTGACTGATGTTGTTTTAATCTGGAGAACTGACCCTTACAACTACCCACACTGCTTTCTAACCAAGTCTCAATTTTTACATATGGTTTACTACTTCAACCATTACATCTGATCACTTCCGCATCTGTATTGAAGCTCCCTAAATAATGAAAACATACATTTTGGAATAATAATTAACATGCTAAAAAAATACAGAAAAGTACATTTCCATCAAACATATGTTTTGATGTAGCAGCCTAAGGCCCTGTTCACACTGAGTTTTATGCTGCAGTTTTACAGCGGAAACATCAGCAAAAACCGCGGCAAGAAACGGCCGAAATTGACTCCGATTGATTGGGAGGTGGAGCTGTTTGTTTCCCGTGAGCAAAAAAAAAAAAACACTCGCGGGGAAAAAGAAGCAAAATTCCCTATCTTGAGGCGTTTTCCGCCTCAAAAACCCCATTGAAGTCAATGGCAGACGGAAATAAACGTGTTTTTTTGATGCGTTTTTCTGTTGAAGAAATAGGTAAAGAAAACCGCCTTAAAAAAACATGTCAAAAAATGTGTGTGGTGCAAAACCACTTAAAAAGAAAACCGGAGCTGATTTTTCCAGGCAGAATTTTCTGCCTGCAAAAAACTCTGTGTGAACAAACACTAAGGGTATGTTCACACGCTTAACAAAAAACAGCTGACTATACGGAGTTGTTTTCAAGGGAAAACAGTTCCTGATTTTCAGCCGTTTTTTAAGCAACTTGCATTTTTTGCAGCATTTTTTATGGCCATTTTTGGAGCTGTTTTTCTATTGAGTCATTGTAAAACGGCTCCAAAAACGTCTCAAGAAGTGACATGCACTTCTTTTTACGAGACTTTTTTTCGTGGCCGTTTTTAAAGCGGCTGCGTAAAAACCGCCCCGTGGGAATGGAAGGCAGTTTTCCCATTGAAATCAATGGACAGATGTCTGGAGGCGTTAAGCTCCCGTGTTTTTAGATGTTTTTTGGGCTGTTTACGACCCGAATAATGGCTGAAAATAAGTCGTGTGAACGTACCCTTACACTAAAAGTGATGCGCTCTATACAGTTACATACAGAGTCTACAGTTTCCCAGAGATAATGTTCCTAATATGCTTTTTTTTCTTTATAACAACGATCACATTTTTCTTACTCAGTCAGACAATCTGACATAGAGAAAATTGTGTTATAACAGATATTCCACTTCCTTCTCAAGCTTCCCTTGATAAATTACATGTAAGTGATTTTTCATTATCACATTTTACTAACCATATACTTTTGCATGTAGCAGTTATACTGTGTTCTTTGTGTTTTGCCATTGCAATATTTGTGTATGTAAATTCTGCTGATTTATTTTCTACATTTATTTATATATGTATTCTTTCTTGTCAAAGTACTTTTAACTGAAAAATAGGAATTAAATTCAATGCAAAGCACAGTTCGGATCCTTAGTAGCCGATACATCAAAGGAATCATGACAAACTGTAAGCATCCTGGTTCTGAGCTATAGAAAATTCAACCAAGTAACCTTAAAGAGGCTCTGTCACCACATTATAGGTGCCCTATAGTCTACATAATGTGATCGGCGCTGTAATGAAGATAACAGCAGTGTTTTTTTATTTAGAAACACTATCAATTTTGACCAAGTTATGACCTATTTTAGATTCATGCTAATGACTTTCTTAATAGACAACAGGGCGCGTTTTTACCTTTTGACCAAGTGGGCATTGTAAAGAGAGGTGTATGACGCAGACCAATCAGCGTCATACACTTCTCTCCATCCATGTACTCCGCACAGCGTGATCTTGCGAGATCATGATGTGCTGTCACATACACCCACATTAACTTTACTGAAGTGTCTTGAGAGTGAATAGACATCACCTCCAGCCAGGACGCGATGTCTATTAACACTCCTGACACTTCGGTAATGTTTGTGTTTGACTTACTCACACAGCACATCGAGATCACGCTGTGCTGTCATCCACAGTCATTAAGTTCCACACAAACATTACCGAAGTGTCGGGATTGTGAATAGTTGATTGGAAAAAAAAAAGATAGAAAAAAGGACCACACTGGCGCTGCTGTTAATGTAGATTGAAATGAACAATGTTCAAGGTTTAATGTAAAAAGAAATAGATGGACAAGCTACGCGTTTCAACGCGTCTTCATCAGGCTAATAAAAACAAGCTAATGACAGGGGTATATATACACAGCATGATACAACTAAATTTTTTCTAAAACGAGGAAAACAACCGCCACAATGGCGGGTCAAAGATCAAAGGTTAAGTGACACACAACCACTGCCAATAGACAATGGGATTACACTGGGGGCAACAAAAAAAGGGGGGGGGATAAGTGAAGAAATTGTTCTAAATAAATGACATAAATAATGAAACTAAATATAATTTAAAGCATCAATTTAAAACAAGATTATTAATAGATTTTTTTTGTAACAATTGAACAGTGATCACAATTCTTATAAGCATTAAATACAGTAGTGTTAAATACAGTAGTGTAAATGCATGAAAAGTATATATAGGCTGATGTGATATAATCATTCAAAAATTTACCACATAGGTGGGGGTCGAAAAGACGCTGTACATAGTGATCTGCGGACAGCACTCAAAAGTGGAGTCCCTGGTGTCATGGAAACTGCAGAGTTATGGTGGCCGAGAGGGGCCAAAAAGGACTCGTTGGATGCGGGAGGACCCGCAAACGAAGATGAAAAGACTGATCATGTGTAACAACATGGTGTATATACCAGTGTAATCAGTTGTGTCACTTAACCTTTGATCTTTGACGCGCCATTTTGGCGGTTGTTTTCCTCGTTTTAGAAAAAATTTAGTTGTATCATGCTGTGTATATATACCCCTGTCATTAGCTTAATTTTTTATTAACCTGATGAAGACGCCGGTCCGGCGTTGAAACGCGTAGCTTGTCTATCTATTTATTTTTACATTAAACCTTGAACATTGTTAATTTAAATCTACATTAACAGCAGCGCCAGTGTGGTCCTTTTTTTCTACCTTTGTTTTTTCTTTTTCAATCAACTATCTACCGGCAACATCACTTGGTTGTCGCGCACCGGAGTTAGGCAGCAGCTGTTTGTGCTACAGTGCACCATTTATCACAAGTGTTGTACCTGCCAGCATTCAACACTTACAAGGTGAGTAAAAACCTAAAAATAGAGTCAAAACCATGCTTATACTGATACAATATATAATTTTATTGGTACAAAATATAAAAAACACACACATTAAAATCAAACATGATTACCACAGTGTGAAGCAGATGAGGCCAGACAGTTGTCAATAGTAGGATAATAAATAAACATATATGTGTTTTGGAAGTATCATGGGTAAGGCCACATTCACACGAACGTGTTTTTGCGGCCGCAATTCCCCCGAAAATCCACGGGAGAATTGCGGCCCCATTCATTTCTATGGGGCCATGCACACGACCGTAGTTTTTGCAGTCTTTGCACGGCCCGGGAACCCGCACCGCAGAAAGAACGGGCATGTCCTATTACGGCCGTCTTCTGCGGTCTGGGCTCATTGAAAACAATGACGGCGGCCATGTGCATGCCCTACGATTTGCGGGCGGCCCGCGGCTGACAGTCCGCAGCCGGCCGACCCGAAAATCACGGCCGTGCACACGGCTACAGTCGTGTGCATGAGGCCTTAGGCTTGGAGTAACTACAACCATGAAAGCACATTCAGTGCTCTACATAGTGTATGAGATATATAAACCCAGGAGACATGTAATCTGTTCTAGATAATATGCAGAGTCCCAGGTCTGAGTAATCATTTGAAGGCAAAGATGCAATCAGCACCAGACTAAAACAAATGGTTGCATAAAAAGTATATGTGGATATATAGTATAAGCAACTTACCCATAGATTTGTGCTGTCTGGCGTCACACCCGACATACGTTTCGGCTGAGAGCACTAACTGTGTTTATCTTGCTCTCTCTGTGTACCATGTTAATCTGCACTATGTGGCGCCATGTCTCTTTTTCTCAGTTTTAGTTGGGATTGTGAATAGACATCGCCTCCTGGCTAGAAGCGATGTCTATTCACTCTCAAGACACTTCAGTAAAGTTAATGTGGGTGTATGTGACAGCACAGCGTGATCTCGCAAGGATGGAGAGAAGTGTATGACGCTGATTGGTCACTGATTGGTCAGCATCATACACTTCTCTTTACAACGCCCACTTGGTTAAAAGGTAAAAACACGCCCAGTTGTCTATTAACCCCTACCCGCACGAGGACGTACAGTTACTGAGTTTTTCCCGGTGCACACTGTCGGCGACAGTGTGCACTGGGAACCGGGAGGTCAGCTGTCGCCGACAGCTGACACTCCACTCTTGCCGACCAGCGGTCCTTTGCCTCTGATTTCGACGAATTAACCCCTTAAATTCGGCGATCGGTTGCAATCGCCGAATTATGGGGATTTCTAACATATCGGCAGACCCCGGTCCGACATCGCGGGGTTTGCCGATAGTTAGTATGGCAAACGGAAGCCAAACAATGGCTTCTGTGTCTGCCATGGACGGAAGCCCATCAGGACCAACCTTTGGCTGGTCCTGATAGGCTTCCTGTCAGAGTGACAGGAAGTCACTGTTTCGTTCCCGATGCACACTGTCGGCGACAGGGTGTGCATCGGGAACTTGGAGATCAGCTGTCCCCGACAGCTGACACTCCAGTGCTGCCGATCAGCGGCTCATCGCCGCTGATTTCGGCAATTAACCCGTTACATGCGGGGCTCGATTGCGATCTCCGCATGTAGCGGGTTTGTAGCGCATCAGCAGCCCCCATGCAATCGTGGGGGCTTCTGATGCTTGTGATGCCACCCGGGGGCCAGACAACGGCCCCCGGGTCTGCCATGTATGTCAGCCTATGAGGATCAGTCTCTGCTGATCCTCGTAGACTAACTGTCAGAGTGACTGTGACGTCACACCGACAGTTGGAGTACATTACACTACCTAGGTAGTGTAATGTATTGTAGCAGCGATCAGAGCTGCAGGTCAAAAAAATAAAGTGTAAAAAGTAAAAGAAAAGTTAATAAACAAAAAAATAAAGTGTAAAAAGTAAAAAAAGTTAATAAAAATGTTTTATAAAAGTGTAAAAATACGTTTTTGTTTTCCTATAATAAGTCATTTATTATAGGTAAAAAATGAAACCGTTAAAAAAAAATGTACACATATTTGGTATCACCGTGTTCGTAACGACCCAAACTATGAAACTATAATGTTAATTTTTCCACACGGTGAACGCCGCAAACAAAATAAATGGAAAACTATGGTTTTTGGTCAACACCCCTCCCAAGATATAGAATAAAAAGTGATCAAAAAGTCGCATTTACCCCAAAATAGTACCAATAAAAACTACAACCCGTACCGCAAAAAACAAGACCTCCCACAGCTTTCTCGACGAAAAAATAAAAAAGCTACGGCTCAGAATAGCGTGTCTCAGAAAATATATTATTTTATAGAAACGTAATTTTATTGTGCAAACACAGCAAAACGTAAAAAATAACTATACACATATGGTATCGGCGTAATCGTACCGACCCGCAGAATAAAGTAAAACATCATTTATTGCGCACGGTGAACGCTGTAAGAAATAAAGAATTTAAAGCGCCAAAATCGTTGTTTTTTGGTCACCTTAGCTCTAAAAAAAGATCCTGTGGGGTCAAAATGCTCACTATACCCCTAGAAAAATTCAATGAGGGGTGTAGTTTCCAAAATAGGGTCACTTTTGGGGGGTTTCCACTGTTTTGATCCCTCCGGGGCGTTGCAAACCCGACACGGCACTGAAAACCAATCCAGCAAAATCTGCGCTCCGAAATCCAAAAGGCGCTCCTTCCCTCCTGAGCCTTGCTGTGGGTCCAAACATCAGTTTACGACCACATATGGGGTATTGCCGTAATCGGGAGAAATTGCTTTACAAATGTTGGGGTGCTTTTTCTCCTTTATTCCTTGTAAAAATTAAAAAATTCTATGTTTCCACAGAAAAATAGGTGATTTTCATCTTCACAGACTAATTCCACTAAATTCTGCAAAAAACCTGTGAGGTCAAAATGCTAACTATACCCCTAGAAAAATGCCTTGAGGGGTGTAGTTTCCAAAATGGGGTCACTTTTGGGGGGTTTCGACTGTTTTGGTACCACAAGACCTCCTCAAACCTGACATGGTGCCTAAAATATATTCCTAAAAAAAGGAGGCCCCAAAATCCACTGGGTGCTCCTTTGCTTCGGAGACCTGTGCTTCAGTCCATTAGGACACTAGGGCCACATGTTGGATATTTCAAAAATCTGCAGAATCTGGGCAATAAATATTGAGTTGCGTTTCTCTGGTAAAACCTTCTGTGTTACAGATTTTTTTTTATTACAAATGAATTTCGGCAAAAAAAATGAAATTTGTAAATTTCACCTCTACTTTGCCTTAATTCCTGTGAAACGCCTAAAGGGTTCAAATACTTTCTGAATGTGGTTTTGAATACCTTGAGGGGTGCAGTTTTCAAAATGGGGTGATTTATGGGGACTTTCTAATATAGAAGGCCCTCAAAACCACTTCAGAACTGAACTGGTCCCTGAAAAAATGGCCTATTGAAATTCTATTGAAAATATGAGAAATTGCTGCTAAAGTTCTAAGCCTTGTAACGTCCTAGAAAAATAAAAGTACGTTAAAAAAAATGATGCAAACATAAAGTAGACATATGGGGGATGTTAACTATTAACTATATTAAATTTATCGACCAAATTTTTTCACTAACATAAAGTACAATATGTGACGAGAAAACAATCTCAGAATCGCTTGGATAGGTAAAAGCGTTCCGGAGTTATTACCACATAAAGTGACACATGTCAGATTTGAAAAAATCATCTGTGTCCACAAGGCCAAAACAGGCTGTGTCCTAAAGGGGTTAAGAAAGACATTAGCATAAATCTAAAATAGGTCATAACTTGATCAAAATTGATTGTTTTTCTAAATAAAAAACTGCTGTTATCTACATTACAGCGCTGATCACATTATGTAGGAGATTGGGCACTTATAATATGGTGACAGAGCCTCTTTAAGGACCCACTTTTACCATAACTTTGGTTTGAGTCATAGTACTCCGCTAGCCACAGTGTTTGTTGATTATCTGCTCATTAATTTTTTTGGTAACATTGTTGAAACCGAAGCAGAAAAACATAGTGAATTCAGTAGTTGCCAGTAACTACAAAAGTCTCGTAGTAGTGTAGCCGGGTCAAGATGAATCAGTCAAGTGCAGTGCCACAGCATGCCGCAAAAAACTAGCAGGAGTTGGAATAGATAAGAACGGTAGCCAAAAATACAGTAAACAATGCGGATTTTCCACGATTGATTTAATTGCGGAAAAACTGCAGAGTATTACATTAGCATCATAGTGGATGAGATTTGAACAAATCTCATCCACGTTCTGTTGGAAAAATCTACCAAAAAAAAGTGCATAAATTGACCTGCGCTGCGTTTTTTTGATCCACATCATGTAAATTTATGCTTTTCTGTTGCAGGTTTGCGGAAAAGCTGCAATTTCACAACAAAGAACACAACTCAGAAAAAAAAAGTTTTATACTTACCACTCTGGTGTTGTCATATTGATGCTTTCTTCTATTTTCTGTCCAGACTGGACTCCTGGGATGATGTTTCATCCCATGTGACTGCTGCAGCGGTAAAATGGGCGGGTAACATGGGCTGCAGCATCATCCCAGGAGGCCGGACTGCACAGACAACAGAGGGACACATCTCCATGACAACAGAGAATGGGGTAAGTATACATTTTTTTTTCAACCACTGTTTTTTGCAGCGAACATTCCACCTGAAAAATTGCACCAGAATTTGGTGCGTTTTCTTCGGGCGGAATTCCCTGCGGGTTCCAGGACGGATACGCTGTGTACTTTACGCAGCGTATCCGCCCTGTGTGAACATGGCCTAAAAGGGTGCATAAACTATAAACAAAGTCATACTAGCTATGGACAAAAAACAGAGAGGGTCAGTAATCCAAACAAGTACAGGTTTGCCCTAACCAAATGGTCTCAAGCAACCTGGATCAAGCACAAAAATAACAATGAGCATGGACAAACAGTATATCGGCAAGGTACAGGGTATTAACCACTAATAAGTGGCAATAGCAGCAGACCAGATTAGGTTTTAAATAGCCATGTTCTCTGATTGGTCAGGCAGCAGTGCATAGTGTGCAAGCGCCACCCAGCAACTTGACGCGCCCTACTGAAGAACACAGAGGGACAGGGTCAGCCTGGGCCAGCAGACATCACAGGAGCATGAACAGATAAGATCTTTACACAAGCAAAAAAAAAGCAATATTGGGAATATAGAAGGATACATAAAAAAAAACTGTCTGGTCAACTACATATTTTACTACGTTTCGAGATTTTAAAGCAGGTTTGGTTTTATTAATGCTAAGATTTTGTTTTAACCCCTTGCCGCTGCATGCATTATTTGGTTTTTCATTTTCATTTTTTTGCTCCCCACCTTCAAAAAGCCATAACTTTTTTATTTTTCCATTGATATAGCCATATGAGAGCTTGTTTTTTTGGTGGGACGAGTTGTATTTTTTCATGGCACCATTTATTGTACCATATAATGTACTGTAATTTCATACACCAGTAACCAGTATTAAACTGAAGTACATCAGTGTGAAATGCTCCAAATTTTTTAAGAGGCACACGTTTATTAACCGGTTAAGGACTAGGCTGTTTTACAGCTAAATGACCAGAGCAAATTTCACAATTTTGCTATGCGCTTATTTAGATGACTATAACTCAGCAGGTGAATAAAGTTCATCTTTGAATTTTACACTCTTTTTAAAGGACAGATAGGGCTTTGTTTTAGTGGCATTTGTCAGTATATATCATTTTTATTTTTTTCTCTAAAGTGGGCAAAATTGGAAAAAAATGCAAGAATTTAGCAATTGCGCCAGTTTATGCTAGCATTTTTCACACACGGTATGGACCACGGACAAAATTAATCTCCTTTCACATTCTTCCACTTCTCCCGTGCATGGGGATACCAAATATGTGTGCCTTATTCACTGTGCGGGCATGTGCCAGGGCTTGGCATAAAAGGAGGCTTTTCGGCCTTTTCGGTCCAGGAATTTTGCATTTGATTTTATAGCCGCATACTGTTTTCTGGGGGGTGTAATGCTGCTGAAACATTAGAATCACCCCATAAATGACTTCATTCGCACAAGTAGACCCCACAAGGTTTCCTTCAAGGGGTTTATCATATTTTTAGCAAGTCCAGTTTTCTTCTGAAAGTTTCTTGAATAAGATGGAACAAAAAAAAATCAGCTATTTTTTAGCAAATGCGTCAGTTTAGGCTAGTATTTTTCACATACGGCATAGACCACGGACAAAATTCATCTCCTTTCACATTCTTCCACTTCTCCCGTGCATGGGGATACCAAATATGTGTGCCTTATTCACTGTGCGGGCATGTGCCAGGGCTTGGCATAAAAGGAGGCTTTTCGGCCTTTTCGGTCCAGGAATTTTGCATTTGATTTTATAGCCGCATACTGTTTTCTGGGGGGCGTAATGCTGCTGAAACATTAGAATTACCCCATAAATTACTTCATTCACACAAGTAGACCCCACAAGGTTTCCTTCAAGGGGTTTATCATATTTTTAGCAAGTCCAGTTTTCTTCTGAAAGTTTCTTGAATAAGATGGAACAAAAAAAAAATCAGTTATTTTTTAGCAAATGCGTCAGTTTAGGCTAGTATTTTTCACATACGGCATAGACCACGGACAAAATTCATCTCCTTTCACATTCTTTCACTTCTCCCGTGCATGGGGATACCAAATATGTGTGCCTTATTCACTGTGCGGGCATGTGCCAGGGCTTGGCATAAAAGGAGGCTTTTTGGCCTTTTCGGTCCAGGAATTTTGAATTTGATTTTATAGCCGCATACTGTTTTCTGGGGGGCGTAATGCTGCTGAAACATTAGAATTACCCCATAAATTACTTCATTCACACAAGTAGACCCCACAAGGTTTCCTTCAAAGGGTTTATCATATTTTTAGCAAGTCCAGTTTTCTTCTGAAAGTTTCTTGAATAAGATGGAACAAAAAAAAATCAGCTATTTTTTAGCAAATGCGTCAGTTTAGGCTAGTATTTTTCACACACGGTATAGACCACGGACAAAATTCATCTCCTTTCACATTCTTCCACTTCTCCCGTCCATGGGGATACCAAATATGTGTGCCTTATTCACTGTGCGGGCATGTGCCAGGGCTTGGCATAAAAGGAGGCTTTTCGGTCCAGGAATTTAGCATTTGATTTTATAGCAGCATACTGTTTTCTGGGGGGCCTAATGCTGCTGAAACATTAGAATCACCCCATAAATGACTTCATTCACACAAGTAGACCCCACAAGGTTTCCTTCAAGGGGTTTATCATATTTTTAGACAGTCCAGTTTTCTTCTGAAAGTTTCTTGAATAAGATGGAACAAAATAAAATTACCTTTTTTTTTAACAAATGCGTCAGTTTATGCTAGCTTTTTCACACACAAAATGGACCACGGACAAAATTCATCGCATTTCACATTCTTCCACTTCTCCTGTGCATGGGGATACCAAATATGTGTGCTTTATTCACGGGCATGTGCCAGGGCTTGGCATAAAAGGAGGCTTTTTGGCCTTTTCGGTCCAGGAATTCTGCATTTGATTTTATAGCCGCATACTGTTTTCTGGGGGGCCTAATGCTGCTGAAAGATTAGAATCACCCCATAAATTACTTCATTCACGCAAGTAGACCCCACAAGGTTTTCTTCAAGGGGTTTATCATATTTTTAGACAGTCCAGTTTTCTTCTGAAAGTTTCTTGAATAAGATGGATCAAAATAAAATTAGCAATTTTTTAGCAAATGCGTCAGTTTATACCAGCATTTTTCACACACGGCATAGACCACGGCCAAAATTCATCTCCTTTCACATTCTTCCACTTCTCCTGTGCATGGGGATACCAAATATGTGTGTCTTATTTATCACATAGAGAAGTAGGAGGGCGGACGATAGAAGAAGCTTATTTCACAAATCGCTTTTTTTCAAAGCTGGTTTTACAAAACTCAACAGAGTTTCTATAACACTTTCAAAATATCTGCTCTTGAAGCAGAGATCCCAAAATATTCATCTAGGGGTATAATGGGAATTTATTTTTTGGGGTTTTCTAAAATAAGAAATTGCAGGTTTATGCAAATGGAGCTCTCCAGCAGATGAACTTTAGAGAATATGCAAACATGACATCCACCCCCCACCCATTCCCTCCCTCACCCTTGGAGTAAAATCAGGGGAAAAATAAAAACGTAATGTAGGGCAAATATATTTTCAACGAATTAACTAAAATCTAATAATGCAGAACAGTGTTGTATTTTTTAAAACATGGCTCAATGCACAGGCCTGGTTGTGAGGGACATGAAGGACAGAAATATCGGGAATCTTTGCGGTGCCCGTCTTTTCTGCAGACGCGGCACTTTTTCTGGGGGTTGCTTCTGGTTGGTGTTGGGGGAATCCGACTGATGAAGTGTCTTTCAGTCAGTCGCGTGACATCCTCAGACTGGGGGCATTCTCGGGTGTCCTGAACATCAAAAATGAGGCCTTCAATAATTTTTTCCTGGAAATCCAGGTATGTGTCTCTGCCTCTGTTTTTTTTGTAGAGCACAAATGAGTTGTGGATGGCCACCTGTAACAAATAAATGGCCACTTTTTTGTACCAGGTTTTAGTTTTGCGTTTTACTAAATAAGGCTGTAAAACCTGGTCGCTTAAATCCACCCCCCCCCATGTACTTGTTATATTCGGACACGCTCACTGGTTTGTGCTTGTCCGATGTTGCCCCCCTTTCCCTCACTGCCACTGTTCCTGCGGTATGAATCGTGCTTAGCACATACACATCTTTGCGATCCCTGAACTTGACCGCCAGCAATTCTTCAGATGCATAAGCACAGGAGTCCCCCTTTACCATGCGCTTCCCCACTAATTGCTGTGGAAAACCAATTCTGTTTTTGCGCATGGTACCACATGCCCCAGTCCTTGCAGCATGCAAATGCCTAAACAGGGGCACACTCGAATAAAAATTATCACAGTACAGGTGGTACCCCTTGTGAAGCAGAGGCTGCATTATCTCCCACACGATCTTACTGCTGGTGGAAAGATCAGGGGGGCATCCAGGAACATTTATTGTGCGGTCCCGCCCTTCATAAATTCTGAAGGCGGTGGTATATACTGACCCGCTTTCACACAATTTGTAGAGCTTAACGCCATATCTTGCCCTTTTGGAAGGTAGATATTGGCGAAAGCTAAGTCTGCCATGAAAGTTGAGGAGGGATTCGTCCACACTTACATTCTGCTCAGGGGTGTAGAGTTGCAGAAATAAATTATTCAGGGAATTTATTAGCGGTCTTATTTTGAACAACCGATCCCGGTTTGCATCGGTACTTGGAGGGGCCTGTGCGTTGTCATTGAAGTGGAGGAACCTCATTATTGTCTCATAACGAGACCTGGGCATTACTGCAGAATATACTGGGGTGGCTTGGGCGGGTCTTGTTGACCAGTAAGACCTAATGGAGGGCTTTTTGACAATACCCATATTTAGGGTGAGCCCCAAATTTTTTTTTAATTCCAGCAAATTGGTGGGCGTCCAATCTCTGGCATGGGTGGATGAAGGTTTCTGCCTTATATATTGAGTGGCATATAAAAAATTTTCGTGGACAATCTGATTTAGGATGTCGTCCGTTATAAATAAATGGAAGTAATCCATTTGGACAAAATTTGTATTGTCCACGGTTATGCCAGGAGTGGCAGTAAATCCGTGGATTCTAGGCCCAAAAGATGGGGCAGGTGCCCATACAAGAGCCTGGACTGAAGGGACCAGGCTGTCCCGTGCTACAGCGCTACTTGGCCCTGTGCTTTCAAGTTCTGCAGTTTCAACTGCATCAGGGACAACGTCCCCTGAAGATGAACCTGAAGTGACGCTGTCATCGTCACTACCTAAAACAGGTTCCATCTCGGACGCCATCTCTGATGCGGTCTCCGACTCAGACCACAGCATGGCGTATGCCTCCTCGGCGCTAAACAACTTCCTCGCCATAACGTAACTAACACTAACACTAACTAAACAAATAGGTTTTTTTTTGTTTGTTTTTTTTATATAAAACACACAAACTAACTGCTATATATATCTACACTACCGCTAACAAAAAAATAAACCGCTATTGCTATATATATTATATATATGTGGATATATATATAATTATATACTCCCTACCTGCCTATTCTAATAGAATAAAAGATAGAAAGGTAGATAGAAAAAAAGATAGATGGATAGATAGATTGTATAGATAGATAGAAATCTATCTATACAGAGAATGTTTTAGAGTGTAACTGTATTTTTTTTGTAACTGTAACTGTAATCTTCTGGCAGCAATTCTCCCGAGTCTCTTCTTCTCCTCAAACTGAAACAATGTTTGAAGAGAAGAAAAGAGGCAGGAGATTTACTGCCAGAAAAGTCTAAATAAAACAAATGTGGTCGCTGTGATAGGTTTTCACAGCGACCACATGTTCAGGGACCATCAGATTGGTCCCTGATACTCTGCCCAGTGCCCAGAGCTGTTGGTAACAGCGTGGGCACAGGGCTGTGTGCACGCGATCGCGTGCACACTGTTTTCTATGCAGAAATGCATGTGATCGCTGTGATTGGTTGTCACAGCGATCACATGTTCAGGGGCCAAAAGATTGACCCCTGACATTCTGCCCAGTGCCCATGGCTGTTAGCAACAGCCAGGGCACAGAGCTGTGTGCACGCGATCGCGCGTGCACAGTCTCTGAAGTGCCGCCGTAAATAGTCTATACGGCGGACTTTAGAGACCCTGACCGCTGGCCGTATATTTACGGCCAGCGGTCGGGAACCTGTTAATGCATTTGGGGCATCTCAGGCAGTGCTAAAGATAGAAAATGAAATCTATGGTTGCATAAGCAGGCACAGATTTGCTCTACAATTTGCGCTATTTTCTGTTTTGAAAATGTTTAAATCCGTTGGAAACATGCTAGTCCTGCCTTCTCCTGGTGAACCTGTTCACTTGTAAGCCACTTTTAAAAAGTGGTGAGAGTAGAGAAAAATCGTAAATTATTCCACAAATATGACGTGCACCATAATTAGCGACATTTTTATGCCACAAAACTGGCGCAAATGCCTTAACAAATTCCAACCAATATGCTTAACATAAAAATATGCAATTTCCTGACGATACATTCCTTTTAAATCATATGCCCCAAAAATCTTTTCACCAGAAATCTTGATAACATAATGGTTCCATCACTATTCAAAGCCACTCAACTTGTTTATGTTGATATATTATTTTTTCTTTTCATTATTTTTATGCAAAACAAGTTAAATGTATCTAAGGGTATGTTCACACGGCGGGGGTCCGTAACGGCTGAAATTACGGGGATGTTTCAGCCTGAAAACATCCCCGTAATTTCAGCCGTATCGGCATGTGCGGGCGCTTGAACGCCGCGTTAATTACGGCCGTAATTAGCGCTGTTATTCATTGGAGTCAATGAATAGCGGCTCCAATTACGGCCAAAGAAGTGACAGGTCACTTCTTTGACGCGGGCGTCTATTTGCGCGCCGTCATTTGACAGCGGCGCGTAAATATACGCCTCGTGTGAACAGACAAACGTCTGCCCATTGCTTTCAATGGGCAGATGTTTGTCAGCGCTATTGAGGCGCTATTTTCAGACGTAATTCGGGGCAAAAACGCCCGAATTACGTCCGTATATAGGCCGTGTGAACATACCCTTAAAGTCAACTGTTCACAGCTAAAACATGATAGACTATAAAGACCAATTTAAACTTTAAAAATCTAAATTAAAAAACACATTCATTTTCATATGTTTGCATTCCTTAAAAGCTATGTCTACAAAAAAAAAGAAAAAGAAAATTCAGATGTAATAAAAAGGTAAATCGGTTTCAGGGAAAAAAAATATTATGGACACAGGGTCATGTCTTGTTACATATTGTAATGTGTCCTGCACCTGTGTGTCTATCACATGACAAGGACAGATTATTACCCACTAGAAGTAAACTATTGAATGAAAGTTAGCAGAGATCTTGAAAATTGTACAAAATTAATAACATTTATTTGCTCAAACCGGTATACCCTTTTAAGGAAAAGCTCCAGTTTACCCCACGTAATTCTACCAGTTAACAGTTACATATACATGTACAACCCCCTGTTTTTAAGATAAAATTCACAGAAATATTAATTAGTACTCTCTTGTGGTCAATGCAGAGGGAATAAATTAGAGGGATTGTAAGGCAGAGACACACTGATAGGAAACGTTCGTCCCTTTAAGATTACCATGACTACTAGTCTAGCTTCTGGGTGGTTCTGGTTTTAGTTGTTCAGCCTATCCCTTTTTTCTGTCTTTCTTTCTATCAGGTGTAAGGGTGGAGTACTTAAACCTGGGCTGCCTCTGTGTTCTTTGCTTGTGATTTTCCTTGCTGCATGTGTTGGATCAATCCTCTGACTATACCCTGTACCTTTGACTGTTTGGACTTTTTGGAACTGGACGTTGGCTTGTCTCAGGATTACCCTTTGCTTAACCGCTTCCCGACCGCCCACTGTATATTCACGTCGGCACTTGCTGGGCTCTGTGCAGTGCCGGCGTGAATTCACGGTGGGTGTTAAAAGCACAATCCGGGTGCCTCAGAGTAGCGCTGACACCCGGATCGCGCTGTTATCACCTGCCTCTGGTCCCGGAGATATGATCGGGACCTGATTAGTTCAGGTCCCGGTCATGTGATCGCAGGGAAAGTGTGTTGTAGCAACGAACTGGAAAGTTTGTTGCTATAACAAACTGGAAAGTTTGTTGCTACAACAAACTTTCCCGGGGACCGATTGCGGGTGCTGCAGTCGGTTATAAGGCAGAACCGGGGGCCATACAACGGCCCCCGGGTCTGCCGTGCAAGGCAGCCTATGAGAACTAGCCGGAGGCAGGTCCTCATAAGCTTCCTGTCAGTGTGACTCTCAGCGTCACACTGACAGTTTATAATACGTTACACTACCTAGGTAGTGTAATGTATTATAGCAGCGATCAGTGCTGCCAGTCTTCAAGTAAAAAGTAAAAAATAGTGTCATAAAAATGTTTTATAAAAGTGTAAAAACAAGTTATAAAAGTTACAAAAACAAAACATGCTTTTTTTCCTATAATAAGTCTTTTATTATTATAGGAAAAAAATGAAAATGTAAAAAAAAAGTACACATATTTGGTATCACCGCGTTCGTAACGACCCAAACTATAAAACTATAATATTATTTTTCCCGCACGGTGAACACCGCAAAAACAATAATTAAAAAACAATGTCAGAATCACTATTTTTTGGTCATCAACCCTCCCAAAATATAGAATAAAAAGTGATCAAAAAGTCGCATGTACCCCAAAATAATACCAATAAAACCTACAACCCGTCCCGCAAAAAACAAGCCCTTACACCGCTTTTTTGACGGAAAAATAAAAAATTATGGTGACACAAAAAAGAAATAATTTGATAGAAAAGTGATTTTATTGTGCAATCGCCACAAAACATAAAAAAAACTATATACATATGGTATCGCCGTAATCGTACCGACTCGCAGAATAAAGTAAAATGTCAATTATACCGCACGGTGAACACTGTAAAAAGAAAATACAAAAAACATTGTCAGAATTTATGTTTCTTTGTCACTTTGCTTGCCCAAAAAATCTAATAAAAAGTGATAAAAAAAATCACATGTACCCTAAAATGGTACCAATGAAATCTACAGATTGTCCCGCAACAAATAAGCCCTCACACGGCTCCGGTGGAGAAAAAATAAAACCGTTCTGGCTCTCAGAATATGGCGATGCAAAATGTGCAGAGTGTTCCAAAAGCGGATAAGATCGGGCGCCATTTATCAGTGCGACACCGGCCACATATCTGCAGATTATTATTTATTATACCCTCTTATTATGTCCTGATGTTCTCCGCACAGGTTACACATACCCCCACCTTATAAATTGAAATACCAGCAAAACCCCAAACTGAACAGTTACCAAGCAAAATCTGCGCTCCAAAAGCCAAATGGTGTTCCCTCCCTTCTGAGCCCCACAGCGTACCCAAGCACCAGCTTACGTCCACATATATGATATTTTATATCCGGGAGAACCCGCTCAACATTGTATGAGGTATTTGTCTTCAGTGGCACAAACTGGGCACAACGTATTGTGCATTAAAATGGCATATCAGTGGAAAATTTTAATTTTCAATTTGCACCATCCGCTGCGCATTAACGCCTTCGCGCACCACGACTTAATAGCATGTCGTGGTGCAAGGGGTTATATATGGAGCGGGCTCACGCGCTGCGCCCGCTCCATATTATGCAGGTGTCAGCTGTGTATTACAGCTTACACCCGGGACTAACGGACAGGAACAGCGATCGCGCTGTTACAGGAGCCTGTAAAATGACATTATACTGCAATACTTTAATATTGCAGTGTATTGTACCAGCGACCTAATGATCGCTCGTTCCAGTCCCCTAAATGGACTTTTGGGAGGTTTCCACTGTTTTGGTACCTCAGGGGCTTTGCATATGCGACATGACACCCGAAAACCATTCCAGCTAAATTTGAGCTCCAAAAGCCAAATATTGTTCCTTCCCTTCTGAGTCCTGCCGTGGATCCAAACAGCAGTTTATTGCCACTTATGGTGTATTGCTGAAATCAGGACAAATTGCTTTACAAATTTTGGGGTGATTTTGCTACTTTATTCATTGTAAAAATTAAACATTTCTATGTTTTTTCTGAAAAAAGTAGATTTTCATTTTCACGGCCTAATTCCACTAAATTCAGCCAAAAAACTGTGGGGTCAAAATGCTAACTATACCCCTAGAAAAATTCCGAGAGGGGTGTAGTCTTCAAAATGGGGTCAGTTTTGGGGGGATTCCACTGTTTTTCTCCCTCCAGGGCGTTGCAAACGCGACATGGCACTGAAAAACAATCCAGCAAAATCTGCGCTTCAAAATCCAAATGGCGCTGCTTCCCTTCTGAGCTCTGCCGTGGGTCCAAACAGCAGTTTATTACCACATATGGGGTATTGGCGTAATCAGGAGAAGTAGCTTTACAAGTTTTGGGGTGCTTTTTAATTTTTATTCCTTGCAAATATTATTTTTTTTAATATTTTTTCTGAAAAAAAGTAGATTTTCACTTTCACAGACATACTCCAATAAATATAGCAAAAGACCTGTGGGGTCAAGATGCTAACTATACCCCTAGATAAATTCCTTGAGGGGTGTAGTTTACAAAACCGTCTCACTTTTGTGGGATTTCCACTGTTTTGGCCCCACAAGACCTCTTCAAACCTGACATGGTGCCTAAAATATATTCTAAAAAAAGGAGGCCCCAAAATGCACTAGGTGTTCCTTTGCTTCTGAGGCCGGTGTTTCAGTAAATTAGCACACTAGGGCCACATGTGGGATATTTCTAAAAACGGCAGAATCTGGGCAATAAATATTGAGTTGCATTTCTCGGGTAAAATCTTACGTGCTACAGAAAAAACAAATGAATTTCAGCAAAAAAAATAAAATTTGTACATTTCCCCTCTACTTTGCTTTAATTCCTGTGAAGCGCCTAAAGGGTTAAGAAACTTTCTGAATGCGGTTTTGAATACTTTGAGGGGTGCAGTTTTTAATATGGGGTGATTTATGTGGTCTATTTAGTACATAAGGCCCTCAAAGCCACTTCAGAACTGAACTGGCCCCTGTAAAAATAGCCTTTTCAAATTTTCTTGAAAATGTGAGAAATTGCTGCTAAAGTTCTAAGCCTTGTAACGTCCTAGAAAAATAAAATAATATTCAAAAAACAATGCAAATATAAAGTAGACATATGGAATATGTAAAATAGTAACTATTTTGTGTGGTATTACTATCTGTTTTACAAGCAGATACATTTAAAATGAGAAAAATCATAATTTTTGCAAATTTTCTCTGAATTTTGGTGTTTTTCACAAATAAGCAATGAATTTATTGACCAAATTTTTCCACTAACATAAAGTACAATATATCACGAGAAAACAATCTCAGAATCGCTTGGATAGGCAAAAGCATTCCAGAGTTATTAACACATAAATTGACACATGTCAGATTTGAGAAAATGGGTCTGGTCATGAAGGTCAAAATGAGCTCGGTCTTGAAAGGGTTAATGATTTGGACATTCTGCTCTCAGCTGGGTTTGACCTCTGCAATCCCTGATATCCACTAGCTTTGTGATTTGGACTTTCTGTTTACCCTCTGGTTGTCTTGTTACCTGTTCTGGTAATGCCTGAATTGCACCTCTTATCCAACACTGAACTCTGCTAAAACAACCTGAGTTCTTTGCATCAAAAACCATCCTGTCTTGCAGTGGGCTCTGGTGAAAACCATAGAGTAGCCTTAGACACTGTTGATCAGAGTTGTAACGGATTTGGGGTGGCAGATTTATTTGCACGCTCAGTCACGACAGTCTCCAGAAACCTTTGGGGAATCGCTCACATAGCAATTCCATAAAACTTCCATCCTGGGAATTGCTCAACCAGTGATTCCATTACACACAGTACTGTCTTGGCCTAAATAATTTTCTAGGAAGAAGAATGTACTCCTCCTACTCACAGGGGACAAGTAGTTAAGATCCGTTGTGCTGTCGGGCATCTTCCAAATGCCTCCAGCTTTTTTTTTTTTTAAATCTTAAAATACTACAAGTTGAGGTATATTATAAGTTAAGAATAGATTTTTTTTTACAGAATTGCTTTCTTATGACAATCACTAAGATTCCTCCATATTCATTGTACCAATGGAACCTAAAGCATGTCTTCAGTGTGGGAAATAAAGTTCTCAATGGGATCCACTTATATTATTACAAACAATTTCAAATGCAACGTTTTAGTGTTACAGATGTTACTTTTTAAAATGGAATTATTCAATAGCATTTTAATATACAGTAACAAAAAACAAGCTCAGTACATATATATAGTACCAGAACCAAGCTCAGTACATATATACAGCACCAGAACACAGCTCATTACATATAAACAACACCAGCACAAATACAGCTCAATTTAGTGAAACCCTGCCGTATAGGTTTGCACTAAATTGTTTCCAGCTCCCAGCGAGGCCCAAACAATGGTAAGGATATGCTGGAAGTTGCTGTTTAAAAAAAAAAAATCATATCATATTATATTCACACCACCCATCATCTCGCTGCAGATTATACAGTGACTACAGTACTGATTAGAGGCAGAATAAAAATTTACATTAAGTGACTCACCGGTGACGTCTCAGATTCTAGTTATTTTTCTCCATCTGGTCCAGACCTCTATGATGACTTCTCCCAGTCACAGCCCATTTCTGCACTTTGCCGCTCAAATGTCTTCAGCTTCTCACTTTTCCAACATTTCTACACTTATAAACAAAAACAAAAGTTCTCATTATACCACACACTACGCCCCTAAATATAATAGCGCCATACACTGCACCTCTAATTATAATAGCACCATACACTGTGTCACACACACACACACAAACACACACACACACACACACACACACACACACCGTGCACCCTGTGGATAGTGCTTGCCATAGAGCCCCCTGTAGATAGTGCCCCACATAGAGCCCCCTTTATATAGTGCACCCATATAGCCCACCACTGTATATAGTGTTCCACATATAGCTCCCCCTTATAGTGCTCCACAGATAACCCACCCCTTTATATAGCCCACCTGTAGATATAGCCCACCCCTGTATATATTGCTCCACATATATCCCACCCCTGTATATAGTGCTCTACAGATAGCCCACCCAAGTATATAGCCCCCCCTGTAGATATAGCCCACCCCTGTATATAGTGCTCCACATGTAGCCCACCCCTGTAAATAGTGCTCCACATGTAGCCCACCCCAGTATAGAGCCCCCCCGTAGATAAAGTCCCCAGTAGATAAAGCCCCCTGTAGATAAAGCCACGCCCGTAGATAAAGCCCGCTGTAGATAAAGTCCCCCTTGTAGATAAGGCCCCCCTGTAGATAAAGCCACCCCCGTAGATAAAGCCCCCTGTAGATAAAATAAAACCCCCCCTCATAGATAATGCCACACACTTTTTTATTAGGATAAAAAAACAAACTAGTATCCTTAATACTGTTCCAGCGCCGTCCGACGGCAATGGAGACCTGCTCTGTTCTCCGCAGGTCTCCAGGGGTTGAACGATGCAAGCTGCGCGATGATGTGATCGCACCACTTGCGTCTACGAAAGGCGCTGATTGGCAGGGCAGAATGACTTTCCCTGTCAATCAGCGGGACACCGCCTGGAATCCGGGACTGTCCGGCTGAATCCGGGACGGTTGAGAAGTATGAGATAGATAATAGATAGATATGAGATTATATAGATGGATAGTCAGACAGACAGACAGACAGACAGACAGACAGACAGACAAACAGACAGACAGACAGACAGACAGACAGACAGAGAGATGATAGATAGATAGATAGATAGATAGATAGATAGATAGATAGATAGATAGACAGATAGATATGTTTAATGGAGAAATGTGTTTATTTATTACCACTATTGCTATTCTCCCTCTCCTGCCAGGAGAGGGACAAGTTACAGCAGTCCCGTGAGGAGGCGCCACATGGGGCAGCAGCCGCAAAAAGAACGTGCCTGGAGACACAAGAGTTTCTAAAATCATAAACTAATGTCATTTATTTTATGATTTTAGAAACGCTAGTGTTCCCAGGCACTAAATTGTGTATTCACCACTGTCCTGTGTTTTCTTGTCCTCTGCAGTGCTCTGCTCCGGTGTGTCTGCTCCCTCTCTCCAGGCAGACTGCTGCATCATGGACGGTGCGGTGCTGGCGCCCCTCTCTAAGTTGCGCCCGGGGCACATGCCCCGCCTGCACCCCCCTAGCTACGCCCCTGCATTCTGGAATATATACATACAGGTAAATATATAGACAGAAACATATACAAATACGTAAAAGACACATATATACAAGCACAAAGACACATTCACAAACAGACCCATATATACCCAGTACAGATAATGTAGTAGATTTTACATGCAGTCCTCTGTAACACCACAGGTAACACAGTGATAACTCTCTGAGTACAGATATTGTTGTAGATTTCACGTGCAGCCCCATGTAACACCACAGATAACACACAGTAATAACTGAGTTCAGATAATGTACTAGACGTTACCTGCAGTCATATGTAACACCACAGATAATACAGTGATAACTCTCTGAGTATAGATAATGTAGCAGCGTTACCAGCAGTTCTATGTTACACCACAGATAACACAGTGATAACTCTATGAGTACAGATAATGTAGTAGATGTTACCTGCAGTCCTATGTAACACTCCAGATAACACAGTGATAACTCTCTGAGTACAGATAATGTAGATGATAACTATACCCACAGACACACACACACACACACACACACACACACACTCACACACACACACACACACACACGCATATATATATATATATATATATATATATATAAGGGCAGCAGAGTACATAAGGGCAACAGGGTATATAGGGGCAGCAGGGTATATAGGGGCAGCAGGGTATATAGGGGCAACAGGGTATATAAGGGGAAGCAGGGTATATAAGGAGCAGCAGGGTATATAAGGGGCAGCAGGGTATATAAGGGGCCGCACGGTATATAGGGTTCAGCAGGATATATAAGGGGCAGCAGGGTATATAGGGGCAGCAGGGTATTTAGGTGCAGCAAGGTGTATATAAGGGGCAGCAGGGTACTTAAGGGCAGCAGGGTATATAAGGGGCAGCAGGGTATATAAGAGGCAGCAGGATATATAAGGGACAGCAGGGTATATAAGGGGCAGCAGGGTATATAGGAGGCAGCACAGATATCTTTGTTTTATCTGCTGTACTTTAATATTGAACCCACACTTTTACAAAGAGACATAAATGCATGCAGAGACAGAGACACACACACACACACACACACACACACACACACACACACACACACACACACTGTAACATATACACGTACAAACAGAGACACATACTCTATACACACAGAGACACATACTTTATACACACAGAGACACATACTGTATACACACACATATACACACAGAGACACACATAGATACTCACAGTCTCTCTCCTTGCTGACAGGAGCACAGGTTTCTCGCAGGACGGGCTGTGGGCGTAGCTTCCTCCTCTTCTCTTGTTCCTCGGCTCTTATTTACTCTGTGTGTGTGTGTGTATAACTAAGAGAAGAGCACAGAGTAGACGCAGAGCCCAGTGGTGCCCTCTACATGCTGGGAGGGTGCAGCGCCCTGTGCGCTCGCACGGCTCGTGCACCCCTAAGGCCGGCCCTGATTGCAGCTTCACTAAGGACTTGTGTGAACCCTTAGGACACCTCCAGACGTGTTGGATTTGTTGTGGCTTTGTGGTGCAGATTATGCATGGAAAATTCGCAGAAATTTACAGTACAATATAGGTGGAAAAGTTTTTTTAAAAACATCATTCATATAAAGGAGAAAAATTCTGCAGTGAAAGCAGGGCATTCTGTGGATTTTCAAATCCGCAGCATGCTCAGTCTGTTACAAAGAAGCAGCAGATTTTCACTGCAGATTTCAGCCTTTGCAATGCTTAGGGTATGTGCACACGCTAGCTTGCTTTTACGTCTGAAAAGACAGACTGTTTTCAGGAGAAAACAGCTGCGTAGTTTCAGACGTAAATGGTGCTCCTCGTATTATGCGAGGCGTCTTTAACGCCTGTAATCTTGAGCTGCTCTTCATTGACTTCAATGAAGAACGGCTCAAATTACGTTGCAAAGAAGTGTCCTGCACTTCTTTGCCGAGGCAGTCAATTTGCTCGTCGTCGTTTGACAGCTGTCAAACGACGACGCGTAGATTACAGGTCGTCTGCACAGTACGTCGGCAAACCCATTCAAATGAATGGGCAGATGTTTGCCGGCGTATTGGAGCCCTGTTTTCAGACGTAAAACGAGGCATAATACGCCTCGTTTACGTCTGAAAATAGGTCGTGTGAACCCAGCCTTAGGCTAAAACCAGCAAGAGTTCTGCTAATACAGTAAATCAATAGCAAAATCTGCACTTAAAACATGCAGATTTTGTTGCAGATGTGATGCAAATTCGCAGCAAAATCCGAGGAGGAAATAAATCTGAACGTGCCTTAAACAAACTACATGGTATTTTAATCCTCCACCTCCACATTTTCTTGTTTTCCTTTCATGTTGCAGTAAACAAATTAATTGTATAAAAATATCCAAACTATGCCAAAATGGAAAAAGTTCATGTTCTAATGAGCATGAGAAACGGACAATGACTATGATTATAATGTAAAATATAAACCATATTATGCAAGTGTATTCTGGGTTTTTTCTCTTTACGCTGGCATGCTTTGTATTTATTACATTTTGGTCGTTCTTCTGCTTTTGAAGTGCAACATTTTAGGAACAAGTTGTACTGTGTTAATATCTTTACTTGTTAGAAGATATATATATATATATTTCTGTATATTAACAAACAAATGTTCGATTATAATAGGATTTTTAATGAGGGTGTTAATGGAATATTGAACATAAAACTATGTATAGGACATTAAGGCCTTATTTACACGAGCGTTGCGCACCTCGGACGTGAAAAACGATAGTTTTTCACGGCCGAGGTGCATCCGTGCATGGCGCTGCGGGATGAGATGACTCGCATCCCCCATAGATGAGAGTCTATGGAGGCAGTGGCGTAACTACCGCCGTAGCAGCAGTACCGGCTGCTACGGGGACCGCGACATGAGGGGGCCCGTGTCGCCCGCCGGCACGGGCCCCCACCATGGCCGCAGGCTCCGCTAGCAGCCGCTATGGCTGCTACAGCGGGACGCCACTGATCACTATGGCAGAGCAGGGAGGTATCTCCCCGCTCTGCCATTAAACAAAAGACATGTATCCCCTATCCACAGGACAGGGGATACATGTGTGATCGCTGGCAGCGATAAGGAGAACGGGGGACTGAAAGTCCCCTGAAGTTCTCCATCACAAACCTCGGACTTCCGGGGTCTGTGTCGGCAGCTCCGTAGAAATGAATGGAGCGCCGGTCGCGCTTATGCGCATGCGTAACCAGCGCTCCTTTCATTTTTATTGAGCTGCCGACACAGACGCCGGAAGTCCAAGGTTAGTCATGGAGAACTTCAGGGGACTTTCAGTCCCCCGTTCTCCCTATCAATGCCAGTGATCGCACATGTATCCCCTATCCTGTGGATAGGGGATGCATGTTATTTGTAGGACACAACAACACTGTAGGTCGCATTTTTTTTGGGGAGGGGGACGGGGCGCTGTATGGCGTTCCCTGCAGGGGGGGCGCTGTATGGTGTTCCCTGCAGGGGGGGGCGCTGTATGGCGTTATCTACAGGGGGGACTGTATGGCGTTATCTACAGGGGGGACTGTATGGCGTTATCTACAGGGGGGACTGTATGGCGTTCCCTGCAGGGGGGGCTGTATGGCGTTCTCTACAGGGGGGGCTGTATGGCGTTCTCTACAGTGGGGACTGTATGGCGTTAGCGCCATACAGCCCCCTCTGTAGAGAACGCCACACAGTCCCCCGTGTAGATAACGCCACACAGCCCCCCTGTAGATAACGCCACACAGACCCCTCTGTAAATAACGCCACACAGACCCCCCTGTAGATAACGCCACACAGACCCCCTGTAGATAACGCCACACAGCCCTCCCTGTAGATAACGCCACACAGTCCCCCCTGTAGATAACGCCACACAGTCCCCCTGTAGATAACGCCACACAGTCCCCCCTGTAGATAACGCCACACAGACCCCCTGTAGATAACGCCATACAGTCCCCCTGAAGATAACGCCACACAGTCCCCCCTGTAGATAACGCCACACAGTCCCCCCTGTAGATAACGCCACACAGTCCCCCCTGTAGATAACGCCACACAGTCCCCCCTGTAGATAACGCCACACAGACCCCCCTGTAGATAACGCCACACAGTCCCCCTGTAGATAACGCCACACAGTTCCCCCTGTAGATAACGCCACACAGTTCCCCCTGTAGATAACGCCATACAGTCCCCCCTGTAGATAATGCCATACAGTCCCCACTGTAGATAACGCCACACAGCCCCCCCTGTAGATAACGCCATACAGTCCCCCCTGTAGATAACGCCATACAGTCCCCCTCTGTAGATATCTACAAAGGGGGCTGTATGGCGTTAGCTACAGGGGGGGCTGTATGGCGTTATCTACAGGGGGGACTGTGTGGCGTTATCTACAGGGGGGACTGTGTGGCGTTATCTACAGGGGGGCTGTATGGTGTTATCTATAGGGGGGGGCTGTAAAAAAGGCACTATCTACAAGGGGGGGGGTTGTGTGACTCCCAGGGGAGGGGGGGCCCCAGTCAAAAGTTTGCTATGGGGCCCAGTCTTTCCTAGTTACGCCCCTGTATGGAGGGATGCGTGATGCGTGAAAAGATAGGACATGTCCTATTTTCCACGGACCCTTCACACGGTCCGTTGAAGCAACAGATGTGACGGCCACATTCATTTACATAGGTCCGTGTGAATTAGGCCTAAGGCCTGTTGCATGGTAAATTGCAGGAAAGAGCCTGACAATGCTAGACCTTCATGATGAGGAATAATATTGTATGTGACATATGTAAGAGTAGATTGGTCAATAATAGCATTCTAAGGGCTTGTACACACGTAATGGAATTGCTGCAGAAAATTTCTGCAGCATTTCCGTTAAAATTAGCAGACATTCCGATGCGGAAAAATCGCACCAGCGATTTTTACTGCAGAAAATGGTGCTGATTGTGCCGAATTCAGTCGACTTTCCGCAGCAGGAATTGACATGCTGCAGTACGAAAAATATGCACCGCAGGTGAATTTGTGCTGGAAATTTTTTTCACAGCATGTGGTTGCATCTGCTACTGTATTCTGCTGCGTATTTTCCACCGCAAAAATACGCAGCAATTACTTTACGTGTGGACAAGCCCTAAACATCACGGTATTGTGTGGGATTGAACATATTTTTTGTATTGCTTCATTAATCACAGGATTGCTGTGTAGACCATTATCTTCCAAATATACATGTCAAAGTCTTAACACAAAAATAGTATAAAAACAAGTTAAATATAATATTAATAATAGTGGGCAGAGACATATAAATCATTCCTGCCTGCCTTTGTGAACAGCTATTCATTTAGAACTGTTAATATTGTGGTTCTAGAATTCAAAAAAAACTTTTCAGGATATGTCTCGGGTGTTTGTACTAAAATTACTACATTTGTTTATGAAAATAATCACTTAATTTACCTTTATTTTATTCAGTCTATTACTAGATGCTTAAAGCAGCGGCTGACGTCCTGCTTTACCTGCTAACCCTCACTGCCATTGTACTATAAGGGTATGTTCACACGGCCTATTTACGGACGTAAATCGGGCGTTTTTGCCCCGAATTACGCCCGAAAATAGCGCCTCAATAGCGCTGACAAACATCTGCCCATTGAAAGCAATGGGCAGACGTTTGTCTGTTCACACGAGGCGTATATTTACGCGTCGCTGTCAAAAGACGGCGCATAAATAGACGCCTGCGTCAAAGAAGTGACCTGTCACTTCTTTGGCCGTAATTAGAGCCGTTATTCATTGACTTCAATGAATAGCAGCGCTAATTACGCCCGTAATTGACGCGGCGTTCAAGCGCCTGCACATGCCGGTACGGCTGAAATTACGGGGATGTTTTCAGGCTGAAACATCCCCGTAATTTCAGCCGTTACGGACGCCCTCGTGTGAACATACCCTAACAATGCACATGTGACTTCTTACAAGGCCAACCCATGCCTAGTAAATTTTAGGTCGGCTTAAGGTTGAGCACTTATTCTTGTTTAAACCTGCCCAGAGAACTTTATCTTTGCCTGAGCAACCAGGTTCTTTGATTTCTGTGATATTTGTGAAGGTGTTTTTGTTGTTTATTCGATTCTGACTCACACCCTAACTATGCTATTTGATCACTGCCTACCCTAAATGTGACTGTTTCCATTATTATGTATATTCCACTAGCCCTTACCTCTGTTTTGTATAATGCATCTTCTGCCTATTACTTATGGTAAAACGCTTTGGAGTTTCGAGCCACGTGCAGTCAGCTGTTGCTTTTGGAGAATACTCTGGGGACATACCCTGAAAAATCTCCTGAGGTAAAAGTTAATATCCCCATTGAGAGGCTTTAAGGTAAAGAACGTACAATCCTTTAGACTCTGCCCACAAATTTTGCCCCAAGCCAAATCCATTAGCAATGCGGCGGGTCCATTATCTGTACGCTGACCTGTAAGTGACACAGTCCCAGGCTGCTGGCTCTATTGATTTCTAGTGAAACCTAATTAGGAGTAGAAACTAACTACTTTCTCCTTCAAATACGTCACTATGAACTACTGTTCCCAGCATTCCTTCCTGACATCCCTATAGACAAATGCACCTTTGGTCACTGATACCACAACATGTTTTGCACTCTATAATCATAGGTTTAATGACAAATGTTTTTGCTCAGTGACTGTGATGGGAAAGGAGGGCTATGTCCCCGTAATTAATAAGTTGGAAGACCTAAAAATTAGTGACCTGGTGACATATAAATTAGCTCAATGAGAGCAGATATGGTTGTCCCAGAAATTGCAAGTATGTTAAGTTTAGATAACAAATAGGCAAGTTTCTTGTTTGGCTAGAAATCTGCAATTCATTAGAAATATACTCTAGCCAACTAGCTAAACAGCTCAAAAGAAAGCAGATACTACTTTAGCACAGGACATCCCTTAGCCAGAGCTTACTGTACATAAAGTCTTTACACCAGCATAAAAATCTTGTATTGTCTGCTATAAAAGAGCATTAAAATAATAATTGAAAAAAAAATAGAAATATAGAATTGACAAAAAGTTCTTGAATTTTCCTTTTTATATTTTTACATATTATGTTCAGCAAATTATCAGCTGCATATTATTCTGGCACCATTAGGCTTTATTCAGACGAATGGGAATTACGTCCGTGCAACGCGTGTGATTTTCACGCGCGTCGCACGAACCTATATTAGTCTATGGGGCCGTGCGGACATGTGCGTGATTTTTACTCAGCGTGAGTCCGCTGAAAAAAAGTCACGACATGTCCGTTCTTTGGGCATTTTGCGTGAATCATGCACCCATTGAAGTCAATGGGTGCGTGAAAACCACGCATGCCGCACGGAAGCACTTCCGTGTGACGCGCGTGATTCGCGCAACAGCTGTCAAAAGGATGAATGAAAACAGAAAAGCACCACATGCTTTTCTGTTTACAAACATCCAAATGGAGTGTCATAATGATGGCTGCTGCGCGAAAAGCACGCAGCCACGCATCATATGCTACTGCCACACGGAGCTGTTAAGGGGCTTTTGCGCAGGCAAAACGCCGCATTTTTGCGTGCGCAAAAACGCCACGCTCGTGTGAATCCAGCCTTAGAGTCACTATTTTAGCTTCCTCATGAGCCATCTTTTATAGGCTTCTGCGTGTCACATCTGCATAGATGAGCATTGACCTCATTTTCACGTTGTTGCATAACTTGGCAAATTTAAGGACTCCTGGAAAGCAGGGTGCTCCCAGTAGGAACTATAATGACTACAATGTAAACCTCTGCAAAACAATGTGTGTATGTTCAGGAGCAAATCCGTGGCAAAATCTGCATGTGTTAGGCTGTGTTCACACAGAGTTTTTTGCAGGAGGAAAATTCCTCCTGCAAAAACTGCTCCAGACGTCTGTTGCACAGTGGTTTGACAAAAACTCGTCCAAACACTCGTCGAGGCGTTTTTTTCCCATTTCTGACTGATTGAAATGGGGTTTTGGGGGCGGAAACCGCCTCAAGATAGGTAATGTCGCTTCTTTTTACCGCGACGCGGTTTTTTCCGCTCGCGGTAAAAAAACTCGTCCACCTCCCATTGAAATCAATGGGAGGCATTTTCGGGCGGTTTTTGACGAGTTTTGCGGAGCGGTTTCCGCGCCAAAAATCTCGTAAAAAAACTCTGTGTGAACAGGGCCTTAGATGTGGATTTTGCAGCGGATTTTACCATTTGCATTGCAGAAACCTTATTGTGAACCCCCATTCATGTCTATCTATCTACAGTGTTGCAGATTTTCCACACCTGAAGTAATAGCCTTAAACATACTATGTATTACAACATTTCATTAAAAAAAAAAAATCTGTTACATTTTGGATATTTTAGGCTTTCAGAAGTTCACTGGGTTTGGGTGAAGAGTATTTTTGTACTCCGGCATTCCCCAATGCTCTCTTATGGTAGAATTAATGTGGGCAATGCCCCAGTCTATACTTAATCTCATAGGTCTTTCAGCATTAAACAACACGATCCGTGGTACATTTTTAAGGATGGCCTCCATTATCTTTCCAAACTTGCACTATGCAGACCCTGAGTACCTGACATGAGTACTCATTACATCATTACAAGCATTGAATGTCCGGCTAATGTACCTTGTCTGTGCTGCAAGAAATCAATGCTCAAACAGACATATCTAATTACATACCCTTTGTAGTGGAGCTGATCTGCTCTATTTCATGTGTTTTTCTTTCAGATTTGTGGCAACAGTTCAAATGCCATCATTTTAGAGCTTCATCCAGTGACTGTCATCAGCTACAGCTCATAAAAATGTCAAAATGTCCTTATTTTATTTGGAGAAAAGTTTAAAAAAAATTATGGTTAAATGTTGATTTTACTACTAAAAATGATGACCCATTAACCCAAAGTATTTCCAGCAAGCAAGCTCTCAAAAAGTGCAAAACGTAAAATATCATCATTAAGTCATACAGTAAAAGATATGGGGTGTCCAATTTGATATCTGTTTTAGAAACTCATATTTGCCAGTATTAGTTGTAATAGTTGAGATCACCTAAAAGGATTGTCCCCAAAGAGGACCTGACCAGCTTGGGACCTTCTCTTGGAACCCCTGTCAAGCAGTATTACTTGTTCCAATTGACATTGATGCCTTATGAGAGTTGCAATTCCAGCAGCTCTCCGCTCTGACTAATTGAAGAGGGTCCCGACTCCTTAAACATGACTATTATTATTTTTTTTTTACAGTTTAAATGTACATATGAGGTTCATGTGAAGACCCTGGATAATCAAATGCTGTGAATGATGAAAAATAAAAGAAATGACCAGAGCTGACCACACAAATTTTCAGGACCTGCTGTCACTGACTGTATAGAGAATACAGGGCAGCTGTATCTCAAAAAGTAAGACAATTTTTTTAATAAAAAACTATTTATAAATTTACGCCAAACACACTGACTGAGCTTTTTATAAAAAATATTAAAAATAAAAGTGTCTTTCAAAGGCGTACATAGCCTTTAAGGCATAATGGTTCAAGTCCCCTATCTGAGAACAACACAGTATTGAAGGGAGATGCTGAGCTTGGACATATTTAGTTATGATTTGATTTAGTATTTCCTAGTAAAAAGCTTTTTAAATGCTGCCAGGAAACGAAAAAAAAAAAAGCCTTGAGTCATTTTTCCCCACCCACACACAGTGATTGACAGCTCTCTCTCTATATAAACTCATACAGGAAAAGCTGTCAATCACAGTGCGTGGGCGGGGGAAGCAGGACTCACAGGCTTTACCTATGATCCCTGGCAGCATTTAAAAGGCTTTTTAAACTAAATTCAATTTATAGAAATGTATATAAGCCTGAGCTTAGTATTTTCCCCCTGTATCCTATGCTGTCCTCTGATAGGGTAACATAGGGGACCGCTTTCAAGGCTCCTGGCCCATCATATACAAAGCACTTAACACTTAACAAATTTTTTGCTCTGGATCAATGTCTTGACCTCTGCTTTTTTGCTGTTTTACTCTACAGTCAACGTTGTGCAGAGCGTGGGATGTTTTAATGAAAAAAGAGTTTGCCTTGCGATATGTTTTGCATGACAGAGAAATTAAGTAGGAGCATATGTTAAAAAACTCAGTTGCTCATATGTTTATAGTTATAGTATATGGCAGTGTTAAAGTGGTACTGTGAGGTCTACTATGCTACCCTATCTGAGGGCAACATAAAATAGAGGGGACTGTGTCCGAAATAGATTATTTTATAATATTTGATGCAGTATTTTCAAGTAAAAACATGTTTAAATGCTGCCAGGACTCATAGAGAAAGCCTGTGGGTCCTGCTTCCCCCGCCCACACACTGCTGATATAACTCATACAAGAAAAGCTGTCAATCATTCTGTGTGGGTGGGGGGAAGCAGGGCTCGTAGGTTTTCTTTGAGTCCTGACAGTATTTAAACAAATTTTTTCATTAAAATACTGAATCAAATCATAGAAAACTAAAAATCCCCAAACATGGCAACTCCTCCTTTATCCTGTTATGATTCACATAGGGTAGCATAGGAAATCTAAATGATATAGAGCAATTTAATGACATGGTTAGAGCTAGCTTCCAGGGGCAATAATTTTAAGAAAATTATTGATATCAAAAAATTATTTTATAATAAATTAAATACATTTTGATCCATGTAGCTTTGAAGAAAGTGCCACCTTCGAATATCTTCTAATCTGAAAGAAACCTTCTTTTGGATTGGAAGATTTTCTGTCCCCCCTCAACTCTGTGTTAGGATAGGGAATTGACAACACGTCTAATTGCAGAAAGACTGTGGTGTCCCTCTTTTTATATCTTACCCCCATGCACAACCTACATCTACATGTGGTACAGACCAAGCACCCACTCATTTTTCTATACACATTAGCCAGGAATAATACAATTAGGTATAAAGGAGCGTAGTCTTTTCTGAATTAATAAAAATATATTTTTCAGAGAGAACACATACATTAATTTTGAATGTGATGAAATATACAGATTTGCTGTGAGTGAATTTGCCTAACAGAACCTGTAGAATGGCTTTGCGTTAAAGAGACTCTGTCACCACATTATAAGTGCCCTATCTCCTACATAAGGAGATCGGCGCTGTAATGTAGGTGACAGTAATGCTTTTTATTTAAAAAAACGATCTATTTTCACAACATTAGGAGTGATTTTGGTTTATGCTAATGAATTTCTTAATGCCCAAGTGGACGTATTTTTACTTTCGACCAAGTGGGCGTTGTACAGAGGAGTGTATGACGCTGACCAATCGGCATCATGCACTCCTCTCCATTCATTACGCAGCAGAATCGCGTTCTTACTAGAACATGATCTGCAGCCACATACACAGCAATTCTGCTTGATTAACATTAATCCAGTGTCCTGATAATGAATACACATGACCATCCAGCCTGGACGTCATGTGTATTCACAATCCTGACACTTCTGAATCTTTTCTGTGAGATTTACAGCAAGGGAAACGAAATCTCGTTTACCTCCGTAATCTAGCGAGATTTCGTATCCGTTGCTGGAATCTCACAGAAAAGATTCAGAAGTGTCAGGATTGTGAATACACATGATGTCCAGGCTCGATGGTCATGTGTATTCATTATCAGGACACTGCAGTAACGTTAATCAAGCAGAATCGCTGTGTATGTGGCTGCAGATCATGTTCTAATAAGAACGCGATTCTGCTGTCTAAATGAATGGAGAGGAGTGCATGATGTCGATTGGTCAGCGTCATACACTCCTCTGTACAACGCCCACTTGGTCGAAAGTAAAAATACGCCCACTTGGGCATTAAGCAACTCATTAGCATAAACCAAAATCGCTCCTAACGTTGTGAAAATAGATAGTTTTTTTTAATAAAAAGCATTACTGTCACCTACATTATAGCGCCCATCTCTTTATGTAGGAGATAGGGCACTTATAATGTGGTGACAGAGCCTCTTTAAGGACTTTTAAAAATTGTAATGTATTTAACCCCTTCCCAACATTTGCCGTATGGATACGTCATCAGGGCCGCCATCAGGGGGGTATTAGGGGTACTACTGTAGGAGGCCCGGCCAAACTTAATTGAAAGGGGGGCCCGGCAACTGCCGCGACTTGCCTTTTGTAGAAAAAAACAGGCCCCTGCAATGGGGCCTGTTCTTTTCACCAAAACAATGTCGTGAGCTGCGGGCCCCCCTCTCGTAAAACACCGACGTGAGCTGCGGGCCCCCCTCTCGTAGAACACCGCCCGCTTGCGCGCGCACGCTGGACCGCAAACGCGCGCGCTCGACCGCACAAGCGCGCGCGCATGAAGGTCCGCAGGCGCGCGCCCGCGCGCGAACGACCGGGCGTGCCGGCGCGCAACCTGCTCGTGCCCGCACCACAAGAACATCCCCGAACATCCCCGGCGCACAGACTACTTACCTGCTGGCCCGCCTCCGCCTCCTCCTTCTCCGCCTCCTCCTTCTCCGCCTCCTCCTTCTCCACCTCCGCCTCCCTCAAGAGCGTAGCTACGTAAGGAGAGGGGGAGGAGTCCAGTTGTTGCGCGGTGGCAGGAGTTCAGCCACGCCTCATACGCTGCTGCCACACGGAGCGGTTATGGACCTTTTGCATGCACAAAACGCCACGTTTTTTGCGCGCGCAAAAAGCACACGCTCGTGTGAATCCGGCCTTAGGGTAGGAACACACTAGGCATGAACGCTGCGGATTTTATGCAACACATTTTATTGTGGAAAATTCGCAGTGTATTACAGTCGCAGCAGAGTGGATGAGGTTTGAAGAAATCTCATCCACACGCTGCAAAAAAAAGTGACCTGCAGTGTGGCTTTTTAAGCCGCATGTCCATTTATTCTGTGGAATCGCCGCTCCTCTGTTGCGGAAATGCTGCGGTTCTGCCGCAAAAATCACAAATGAGAAAAAAAAGGTACTTTTTTAAATTAATAAAAAAGTTTAGACTTGCCCCGGCCGAAGTCATGGTGACGCGATCCTCTATTCTTAGCGCAGCCCGGCCTCCTGTCATGACGTTTCATCCCATGTGACTGCTGCAGTGGTCACATGGTCTACAGCGTCATCCCAGGAGGCGGGGCTACGTTCAGAAGAGAGAGATGCGTCACCTAAACTACGGCCGGGGCAAGTCTAAACTTTTTTTTCCCTACAGGATTCCCGCAGCGGACATGCCTCACGAAACCTGCGCCACTATTTGGTGCGGTTTTGCTGTCGGAATTCCCTGCGGCTACCGGGGCGGATAAGCTGTGTAGTTTTACTCAGCATATCCGCCTAGTGTGTCCCTTATGATGTCGCTCCTGGAGCTGCTGCCGGTCTCTAAATAGGCAATTGGTCCAGTAGAATTTAGAATTTTTTTTTTTTGTGAACCAGCTTAAAAAAATACAAAACTTTTGTGTTAGGGCCTGTTCACATCACCGTTCGCTTCCGCTCCGGGGTTCCGCCTGAGGTTTCTGTCGTCTGAGTAAAACTGCACAGCTTATCCGCCCCGGTAGCCGCAGGGAATTCCGTCATTCCGTTATTATGACACTCTGTTTGTTTGTGGTGCTTTTCTGTTTTCATTCATAGTTTATACTGCTGCGGAAGTGCTGGGCGGGATTTTCACGCACCCATTGACTTCAATGGGTGCGTGATGCTCGAACAATGCACAAATATCGGACATGTCGTGAGTTTTACGCAGCGGACACACGCTGCGTGAAACTCACGGACAGTGTGCACGGCCCCATAGAGTAACATAGGTCCGTGCGAGGCATGTGAAAATCACGCGCATTGTACGGATGTATTACACGTTCGTCTGAATAAGCCCTAACAATAAGGCCCAGTTCACAGAGTTTTTGGGCCTTGATATTGACTCGGACACTGCGTCAGAATCAGCACCAAACAACTTCCAAAACCGCCTCCCATTGATTTAATCTGAAATCAATGGGAGCCAGTCGAGGAAAAAAGGAAAAGCAGCACATCCTTTCTTGCCGCTGTTCTGCCTCTGACCTCCCATCGAAATCAATGGGAGGCAGAAAATGCATTTTTCCCTGCGTTTTTTGTTTGCTGTCCTCAATCGCCGCGGGCAAAAAACGCAGCAAGATAGTGTGGGCAGGTCAAAATCTGCCTCAAAATTAGGTGCGCGGTTCCAGGTGGTCGCGGGTGCGCATGCGCGGGAGTTTGCGGGTGCGCGCGATCGGTCGCACGGGCGGCGGTGTTTGACGGCCCCCATGACGACCCCCATGCTACCCAGGGCCGCCATCAGGGGGGGTATTATGGGTACTGATGTGAGAGGCCCGGCCAAACCTAATTGAAAGGGGGGCCCGCAGCTCACGACATTCTTTTGGTGAAAAAAACGGGCCCTATTGCAGAGGCCTGTTTTTTTTCTACCAAAGGCAAGTCGCGGCAAGTTTGCCGGGCCCCCCTTTCAATTAGGTTTGGCCGGGCCTCTCACATCAGTACCCCTAATACCCCCCCTGATGGCGGCCCTGGGTACCATGATATAGTGCTGGACGGAGTACCGTTAACAGGCGGTGCCACGGTAGGGGGACCCAGAAAATTTAGCTGTAGGGGGCCCTGAAATTCCTGATGGCGGCCCTGTACGTCATGGAAAGCTAGTGCTTCCCGCATTTTGCCGTATCCATACAACAAATGGTGGACATCGGCTCAGAAGCTGAGCCAGTGCCATCATCGCCGGATGTCAGAGGCGTATTACAGCTGACATCCGGCTGTAATGGCGGGGATGGAAATTAGCTTTGATCCCCGTAAATTAACCCCTTAAATGCAGCGGTCAAAAGCGATCGCTGCATTTAAGTTGTTTGCAGCTCATCGGCACCTCAGCAATCAATTTGCAGGTGTTCCAATGGCTGCAAAGGCAACCGGAGGCCTAATACTGGCCCCCCGGTCCGCCTAGCATGGAAGCCATTCAGGCCCCGCCGGTAGGCGGAGCCTGAAAGGCTTCCGTAGCTGCCGGCAAGATGGCTCCGGCTCAGGAGATGAGCCAGCGTCAACAGCGGTGAATGTCAGCTGTGTGTTACAGCTGACATCCACCTGTAACGGCAGGAACCAGAGCTAGCTCTGATTCCTGCCATTAACCCCTTAGATGCAGCGATCGAAAGCGACCAACTGCTGCTATGGCAACAGGAAGCCTAACAATGGCCCCCTGCTCTGCCATTATGGAAACCGATTAGGCCCCGCCGGGAGGCAAAGCCTAATCGGCTTGCTGTCAGTGAATGACTGACAGATCTAATACATTGCACTACACAGGTAGTGCAATGTATTTGGGGAAAAAAATCAGACAGTTGGACCTTCAAGTCCCCTAGTGTAAAAAAAGTATAAAAATTGTAAAAAAAAAAGTTTTAAAACCGATAATAAAAGTTTCATGTAATAAAATAAAACACAATCACCCTTTTCACTCAAGTCCTTTAGTATTGAAAAAAATAAATAAACCATACATATTTGGTATCGCCACGAACGTAATGGCCTGAGCTATAAAAATATTATGTTATTTATTCCACGCGGTGAACAGCGTAAAAAAAACCCATAAAAAACAATACCAGAATTTCAGTTTTTTGGTCACTTTGCCCTACAAATATTAGAATAAAAAGTGATCAAAAAGTTGCATGTATCCAAAAATGGTACCTATAAAAACTATAGCTCGTCCCGCAAAAAACAGGCCCTCACAACATGTCGACAGAAAAAATACATTCTTTTTACAAAAGTAATTTTATTGTGCAAAAAGTTGTAAAACATAAAAAAGTGCTATAAATTAGGTATCACCGGAATCAGACTGACCCGCAGAATAAAGTTAACATGTAATTTGTGATGCCTGGTGAACAAAAAGTCGCATGTACCCCAAATTGGTACCAATAAAAACTATAGCTCGTCCAGCAAAAAAACAGCCCTCATGCCACTACGCCTATGAAAAAAAATAAATTGTTAAGGCTTCCATATGTCAGGAGTTAAAAAATATGCAGTTGTGCAGGCCCGAGGGAAACATTTCTTCTGTTTCAAGAGGTGAAATATCAAGGCCCTAAAATTAGGGAACCAGGAAGGGGAGGGCCCAAACATATCTGCTGGAAGCGAGGGTGCCCTTATTATACCAGGACAACACTGCCCAGCAAAATTCCCCACACTGCAAAGGTGTGGAGTGTGGAACAAAAGGAGGATAAGGAAGGCCATTTATCAGTGCGACACCGGCCTGTGCAGAAAGGATTCACAGCGTAATACACATCTATGGATTTGTTTACAGTTTTTTTTAACCCAATTATTATACCACCTGGCTATGCCCCTGATGTACTCTGCCCAGCTTACATGTAACCCCACAGTATAAACGGAAACAAATGAATGGGCAGATGTTTGCCGACGCTATCGAGCCGCATTTTCGGACGTAAATCGAGGCGGAAAACGCCCGAATTACTTCCGTAAATAAGCCGTGTGAACATACCCATACTGTGTAAATCATCAAATTAGGCCTCAATTTTACATGGTACTCTTTCACTCCTGAGCCCTGTCAAATGTACAGGCAAAAGATTAGGCTCACATGTAGGGTGTTTCTAAAACCGGGAAACACAGCATAATAATTAGAGAGCTGTCATGTTATGGTGGCACAAGCTGGGCACCACATATTGGCATATCTATGGAAAAATCCCATTTTCACTCTGCAACATCAAGTGCACACTAATTTCTGCAAAACACCTGCGGGGTTAACATGCTCACTAGACCCCTAGGTGAATACCTTGAGGGGTGTAGTTTCCAAAATATGGTCACTTCTAGGGGGGTTCCACTGTTTTGGTCCCACAGGGGCTTTGCAAATGCGACATAGCGACCAGAAACCAATCCAGCAAAATCTGCACTCCAAAAGCCATTTGGCGCTCCTTCTCTTCTGAGCCCCACTGTGTGCCCAAACAGCAGTTTATGACCACATATGGGATATTGCCCTACTCTGGAAAAATTGCTTTACAAATGTTGAGGTTCTTTTTTTACTTTATTTGTTGAGAAAATGTAAAATTTTGAGCTAAAGCTACGTCTTATTGAAGAAAAGGTATTGTTTATTATTTGAATTCTATAAAAAACTTGTGGGATGAAAATGCTCACTACACCCTAGATAAATTCCTCAAGGGGTGTACTTTCCTAAATGGAGTCACTTTTTGGGCGTTTTCATTGTATTATTCCCTCAGGGGCTTTGCAAATGTGACATGGCCTCCGCAAACTATTCCTGCTACATGTCATCTCCAAAAGCCAAATATCACTCTTTCCCTTCTAAGCCATGCCCTGTGTCCAAACAGCCGTTTATGACCACATGTGGGGTATTGTTTTACTCGGGAGAAATTGCTTTACAAATTTTGTGGTGGTTTTTCTCCTTTTGTTCTTGTGAAAATGAGAAAAAATTAGCTAAACCTACATTTAGTTTGAAAAAATTTAAGGTTTTCATTTTCACAGCCTACTTCCAATAATTTCTGCAATAAACCTGTGGAGTCAAAATGCCCACTATACCCCTAGATATTTTCCTTGAGATGTGTAGTTTTCCAAATGGGGTACATTTTGGGGGATTTCCACTGTTTTGGCACCGCAAGAGCCCTTCAAACCTGACATGGTGCCTAAAATATATTCTAATAAAAAACAGGCCACAAAATCCTCTAGGTGCTCCATTGCTTCTGAGGCCTGGGCTTCAGTACATTACCAAACTAGGGCCTCATGTGCGGTATTTACTAAATCTGCAGAACCTGGACAATAAATATTGACTTGCATTTCTCTGGTAAAACTTTCTGTGTTACAAAAAAATGGATTCAAATTACATTTCTGCAAAAAAGAATGAAATTTGTATATTTCACCTCAACTTTGCTTTAATTCCTGTGAAACGTCTAAAAGGCTAAGAAACTTTCTCAATGCTGTTTTGAATACTTTGAGGGGTGAAGTTGTTAAAATTGGGGGACATTTTTGCGGTTTCTAATAAATAAGGCCCTAAAAGCCACTTTACAACTGAACTGGCCCCTGTAAAAAATAGCTTTTTGAAATTTTCATGAAAATGGGAGAAATTGCTGCTAAAGTTCTAAGCCTTGTAACGTCCTAGAAAAATAAAAGGATGTTCAATAAACATTGCCAATCTAAAGTAGACATATGGAGGGGGGGTGTTAATTAGCAACAATTTTGTGTGGTATAACTGCGTAACTTACAAGCAGATGCATTTATATTTAGAAAAATGCTAATTTTTGCAATTTGTCGCTAAATTTTGCTGTTTCTCACAATTAAATACTGAATGTATCGAGCAAATTTTGCCAGTAAGATAAAGTCCAATGTGTCACGAGAAAACAGTCTCAGAATTGCTTGGATAGGTAAAAGCATTCCAAGGTTATTACCACATAAAGTGACACATGTCAGATTTGAAAAATGAGGCTCCGTCAGGAAGGTCAAAAGTGGCCAAAGAGGGAAGGGGTTAAAGAGGCTCTGTCACTAGTTTAGTAATGCCCAATCGCCTAGCTAATCTAATAGGCGCTGTCACACTGATAATGCTAGTGAAAATTGTGTCCCCAAAAATATGAGCATTTTTCTAAATATGTTAATGAGCCTTTATTAGACAAGTGGGAGGTAACACCGGCGATTCTCCTGAGGTGGAGCCTCCTCACAGCCTCTGACGCTGTCCAATCAGCATGAAGCTGCTTCACACAGTGTGAGAGCCTAAAGCTGGAGGGAAGGGGGATCACTTTAAACAGACATATTTTTATGTCTATGAACCACTTAGAACATATGGCATATGGCATATGAAAGTGGATATTCTAATCTTTCATATGACACCATGATTGCATTGACACAACGGGAGATATCGCCAGTTGAATACACAGGAATGGAAGCTGTATACTATATGATTAGGCTGTGTTGCTGGGCAGAGAAGAGGGAGAAGCTGTATAATGATTGGACTGCGTCATACAGAAAACATTACACCGCCCAGAGTGAATAGAAAGAGTCACCTCCTATTTGGCTATTGGAGCCAAATCACACTGTAGTTATCAGCAGCAAAGCACCTATTAGATTAGTTAGGAGATAGGGAATTAATAAACTGGTAACAGAGCCTCTTTAAACACATTTTTTAGCAAACTTAGTAGAAAAGTACATGATGTAGTCGCAGTAACTTATGTATGATATTGTGTGGTAGTAAATACCTTCTGTAGCAGCGACACCACAGGATTCTGCCAATATCTCTTAACCCGTAACAGAAAACATTATTGATGTTGCACCGAAGCTCCTGTATATTACAGTCCATTAATGTCTTCCTATAGAGTTTTCATTGTTTATCTAACATTTAAAAGGAATCTGTTTTTTTCTTTAGTGGTGGGGGTGGGGGGATCAATATTTTGTCAGTGCTTGAATAGTAAAATTCGGCCCAGTAATTTTATTTGCACAGCATGAAACCCATATAGATGAAAGTTCATAAGCACTTTTACCAGTGCAAATCCCTTTTTAGTTTGCATTCGTGATAAAGGGCTGTGACAGTGATCAATGCCAGGTGAGACCAGACACTCAGGAGTGAGGACTGTATTCCCCAACATCCATACGCAGTGGTGGAAAATACTACCCTCACTGCCATGCTTCCCAGACTAATCTACTGCCCATCCAGTACGCCAGTCTTTATACATTTCTTTAAAAAAAGCTTCACTTTTCTATAGGACAACACAATTTTTTAAAATCTATACTTGAAAATAAAGTTACAGACATGAAAAGGGTCTTAGACAAATAAATTGTCATAACAACAAAAAATACATGTTTATATGTCATTGATGGTGTAGTGGCTCTATAAAATCTCACTTGCAATGCAAATTGGGTATTAATAAAAAGTGTATAATTCAACCAGTGATTTACACTGGCCCTTTTATTCAATATATACATTCAAAGATTATTTGTCACCAAAATGCTCTTATCCACTTGCCGACCCATGACGAAAATGTATGTCACAATCGGGTGCTAGATCCCACACCGGGACGTATATATTTTGTCATTGAGATCAGGGGCGTAACTAGGAAAGACTGGGCCCCATAGCAAACTTTTGACTGGGCCCCCCCCCCTCTGCTGGGTATCACACAACCCCCCCCCTTGTAGATAGTGCCTCCCTATAGATTCAACCACACAGCGCCCCCCTATAGATAGCACCATACACTGCCCCCTGTAGATAACGCCATACAGCCCCCTCTGTAGATAACGCCATACAGCCCGCTCTGTAGATAACGCCATACAGCCCCCTCTGTAGATAACGCCATACAGACCCCCCCTGTAGATAACGCCATACAGACCCCCTCTGTAGATAACGCCATACAGCCCCCTCTGTAGATTACGCCATACAGACCCCCCCAAAAAAAGAAACGGCCTATAGTTTGTCCTACAAAAGACATGCATCCCCTATCCACAGGACATCCACAGGATAGGGGATACATGTGTGATCGCTGGCAGCGATAAGGAGAACGGGGGACCGAAAGTCCCCCGAAGTTCTCCATGACTAACCTCGGACTTCCGGCGTCTGCGCAGTTCAATAAAAATGAAAGGAGCGCTGGTCACGCATGCGCACAAGCACGACCGGTGCGCAAGTCATTTCCATGGAGCTGCAGACAGACTACGGAAGTCCGAGGTTTGTCATGGAGAACTTAGGGGGGACTTTCGGTCCCCCGTTCTCCTCATCGCTGGGCGTCCCAGCGATCCCACATGTATCCCCTATCCTGTGGTTAGGGGATGCATGTCTTTTGTAGGAACAACCCCTTCAGTGGCGTCGCGCTGTAGCAGCCATAGCGGCTGCTAGCGGAGCCTGCGGCCATGGGAGGGGCCGTGCCGGCGGGTGGCACGGGCCCCCTCATGCTGCAGGCCCCGTAGAAGTCGCTACGGCTGCTATAGCGGTAGTTACGCCACTGCGCATAGGTTTGTACGGCGTAAAACTACAGCTCCCAGCATGGCCGAAACAATGATAAGGATATGCTGGGAGATGCGGTTTCACAAAAAAAAATCATACCACCATCATCTCGCTGCAGATCATACAGTGACTACAATACTGATTAGAGGCAGAATAAACATTTACATTAAGTGACTCACCGGTGACGTCTCAGATTCTAGTTCTTTTCTTCTCCCTCCGGTTCAGACATCTATGATGGATTTCTCCCGGGCATGACCCATTTCTGCAGTTTTCTGTTTAGATGTCTTCAGCTTCTCACTTTTAAAACATTTCTGCACCTGTAAACAAAGTTAAAATTCTCAACACATCTAAATATAACTGTCACACACACACACACACACACACACACACACACACACACACACACACACACACACACACACACACACACACCGTGCCCCCTGTAGATAGTGCCCCCTGTAGATAGTGACCTACATAGAAGCCCCTGTAGATAGTGCCCACATATGGACTACAGAGCTGCAAGGCAATAGTGCTAACCACTGAGCCACCGTGCTGCCCTACATATAGCTTCCCCTATAGTTAGTGCTCCACGTATAGCCCACCTCTGTAGATATTGTCCCACATATAGACACCCCTGTAGACTGTGCACTACATATAGCCACCCTGTTGCTAGTGCCCCACAGGTAACCCAACCCTGTATATAGTGTCCCACACATAGCCCACCCCTATAGAAAGTACCCTAAAAAAATAGCTCCCCTATAGATAGTGCTCTACATATAGCCCACCCCTGTATAGTGTCTCACATATACTGCCCCACATATAGACCCCCTGTAGATAGTGGCCCACATCCCCACATACAGACCCCCCCTGTATATAGTGGCCCACATATAGACCCCCCTGTATATAGTGGCCCACACCCCCACATATAGACCCCCCTGTAGCTACTGCCCCACATATAGACCCCCCTGTAGCTACTGCCCCACATATAGACCACCCTATATATAATAGCCCACATAAAGACGACCCCCCCCCCTGTAGATAGACCCCCCCCCCACTATAGATAATGCCATTCACATTTTTATGAGGAAAAAAATATATAAAGTTGACATATTCACATTCTCCGGTTCCCACGCTGTTCACTGGCGATGCAGACATGCTCTCTTCTGAGCATGTCTGTAGGAGCTGAATGAGCGTCCTTCAATGACGCTGATTGGCGGGGCAGAATGACTTGCCCCGCCAATCAGCACCTTCCAAGCATGGAAGCGGCGCGATGATGTCATCGCGCCGCTAGCCAATCAGTGTCATTGTAAGGCACTGGATGGTCAGGCACGGAACATGCCCGGCCATTCAGTGCTAATACATGTATTTGGCTGCCGCTAGCACCGGGGCCCCCTCCGGTGCTAGCGACACCTACAGGCATGAGAGTGCCTGTGTAAGGCTCGGTGGCGCGGGCCCCACAGTAGCGGTGCTACCCCTGTAGCAGCCATAACGGCTGCTAGCGGCGCCACCGGGCATTTGGGAGGGCGTGCTGGCTGGCGGCACGGGCCCCCTCAAGCCCCGGGCCCCGTAGCAGCCGCTACTGCTGCTACCGCGGTAGTTACGCCACTGATTGAGATCTTGTTTGGTGCTGTCAGTGAACCCGCCAGATTAGTGACAGGAGTAGGGTTGTACTACACAGCCCTGCTACTGCTGTAACTGCCAGGAGTGCAAGTAACTCCAATCTTAACAGTTTAAACCTTTAGAGTCAATAGCGACTGCGGCATCTTTGTTGTTAGACATAGATGCCGCAGTCTGTCAGGCCATCGGCACCCCGCGACAGATGGCTTGCCATGGCAGTTAGAAGCCTAACAAGACATGGTAGTCTGCCATGACTGTATGTTTTTTAGTACCTTTAGATTGCTTGTCAGCTTATTACCGTCAGGCAATAATGTTTTGTTATACTGAGTGTGACACCCATGGCCACGGACTGTCGGGATTACTCACCCCCAGGACGGCCGCTTCCATGGATCACTGAGTGCTGGCCCGCATCTCCTCCTCAGGAGACGCCAGCACTCACTTCCAATTTGCTCTGCTGTGTACCCTGAAAGGTAAGTCAAATTAGCCCATGATCACCCTGGACTATAAGAATGGCCCTGCCTCTTCCTTCATTGCCTGAGTGTTGTTGTGTTTACCCGTGTTAGTCTTTGCAAATGGTCCTTCAGTGTTTTCCAGTTCCCAGTGTTCCCATAACTGCTGCCTGTCTCCTGTATCCCGTGCTACCTTGTTCCTGTGCCATGGAGAGTTGGAGTCGTGTTTTGCCGTATACTACACCTGCCGTGTTACACCGCACCTCTGTGTCTGCCTGCTGCCAAGGTCCCATCTGAGCCTAACAATCGCTACTGTCTGAATTTCCACAGGTACCCTTATTCGAACTATAGACATTGACTTGGTATCCTGTTGGCCAGCTGCTATCCCGCTACGGCGGTACGGACCATTGGGTCCACATACCCATCGAGTATATTAAAGCATTGTAAAGCGATCAAAGGATCACATGTGGCATCCCCTAGAGGGAATTTAAAAAAATCAAATAAAGCTTAACCCCTTCCTGACATTTGACTTATCCATACGCCAAAGTTAGGTAGGTGAAGTATGGAGCCTGCTCAAGGAGTGAACCTGCTCCATACGATGCGGGTGTTGGCTGTTTGTTACAGCCGACACTTCAGAACAACAAGCCAGATCACGCTCGAGCGCGATCCCGCTCGTTTAACTCGTTAAATGCTGCGGTCAATAGAGACCACAGCATTTAAATTGTTAGAAAGAGGGGGGCGACCCCCACAGCTCATCGTGCCCCCCGCAATGCAATCGCGGGGAGGCAATGGTTGCTATGGCTGCCTGGGGGGCGAATGAAGGCCCACAGGTCCGCCATCTTTGTGCACCTATTAAGCCCTGCCTCCGGTGCCTGTCAGTATATCGTGCAAGCGATCTAACGATCGGACTAAAAAAAAAGTAAAAATGAGTTAAATAAAGTTGTTTTTTTTGTGTAAAAAATAATATTAAAAGTTCAAAAAACCCCCCTTTTCCCATTATCCCCCTAGAGCATAGTGAAAAAATAAATAAACATAATTGGTATCGCCGCGTCTGTAAAAGTCTGAACTATTACAATATATCATTATTTAACCCGCACGGTGAACGACCGTAAAAAAAAAAAATTCTAAACGCCAGAATCTCTATTTTTTGGTCACCTAATCTCCCACAAAAAATGAAATAAAAAGTGATCACACCATCGCATGTACACCAAAATGGTATTATTAAAAACTACAGCTTATCCCGCAAAAAATAAGCCCTAAAAATAAAAAAGTTATGGCTCTCGGAATTTGGCGACACAAAATACATTTTCTTTTTTACACTTAGGTTTATACTTGTAAAAGTAGTAAAATATAGAAAAAACTATATATATTTGGTATCGCCGAAATTGTATTGACCCACAGAATAACGTTAACATGTTGTTTTAATTGCACAGTGAATTCCATAAAAACGGCGCGCAAAAAACCATGGAGGAATCGCTGTTTTTTTCATTTTCTACCCCACAAATAATTTTTTTACCACTTCCTAGTACATTATATGGCAAAATAAATGGTGCTACGGAAAACTACAACTCGTCCCGCAAAAATCAAGCCCTCATAGTACTATATAGACGGAAAAATAAAGACGTTATGGGTTTTAGAATGTGGGGAGGAAAAAACAAAAATGAAAATCTGAAAAAGGGCTGCGGCGGGAAGGGGTTAATGAAGCTTAAAAACAATTTGTTCATATTAAAAATAAAACCATTTTTTTCCATGCAAAACATTTTTATTTAGAAAAAGTGTTAAAATAATGCACATATATGGTATCACCACAATCGTCTCGACCCTTATAATTAGTTAAACAAATTATTAAAACCATACAGTGAGCGTTACAAATAAAACAAAAAAAAATGCAAAACACAAGAGCGTGATTGCTTTTTTTCCATTCCTCCCCCCTAAAATGTTAATAAAAGTTATTCAATAATTTACAGCTACCCCAAGATGTATGGCTCTTGGAATGCAGTGGCGTACAAACAATATTTTTTCAAGAAATTATTGAGAAAAAGTTGTAAAACATAAAAACATACTTGGTATCGCCATAATCTTACAGACCCATGGAATAAAGATAACATGTTATTTATGCCGCATGCTGAATGGTGTGAATTTAAAGCGTAACTAAACGTTCAACAAACTTATGACGTCATACTGACATGTCTGAAGTTTTGATTGGTGGGGGTTCAAGCACTGAGACCCCCACCAATCGCTAAAACGAAGCTGCAGAAGTGCTCGTGTCAGCGCTTAGCCGCCTAGTTTCTGTTCGGCTTTTTCCGGAAAGCCGATTGGGCCCGTACTCTGATACATTGTTTTATGAAAAAGGCCGGACAGAAACAAAGCGGCTGCGCGCTCACACGAGTGCTTCTGCAGTTATGTTTTAGCGATTGGTGGGGGTCTCAGTACTCGGACCCCCTCCAATCAAAACTTCTGACATGTCACTGTGACATGTCAGAAGTTTGTCGAACATTCAGTTAAACTTTAAAACAAAAAAACAATGGTGGATTTGCTGCACCGAAATGGTGTCGTTGAAAATTACAACTCATCCCACAAAAACAAGACCTCATACAACAATGTAGATGGAAAAAAAAATTATAGTACTTGGAAAGCGAGGATGAAAAAAACATAAAAATATTGTTTTGGTCCTTAGAGCCCAAATAGTCTGGGTTCTTAATAATTTCATTTGTGTATTTTAATCACAATGCTCATGGATATTTATTAGGGGTTCCGGACAATTTTAAAGTACATAATTTAGCAGCATCCTGTACAAGCTTACAACTAATTGGCCTGTCGTAACGTCATATTCACTTCTGTGTAAGGGTATGTTTAAATGGCGGAAATGTCAGAAGCAGAACGCCTCCAAACATCTGCCCATTGATTTCAATGGGAAAACAGTGTTCCGTTCCGACGGGGCGTTTTTTACGCGGCCGATTTTGAAAATGGCCGTGTATAAAAACGGCTGCGCAAAAAAGTGCATGTCACTTCTTCAGTCATTTTTGGAGCCATTTTTCATAGACTCTATAGTAAAACAGCTCCAAAAACGGAAGTAAAAAACGCAGCGAAAATTGCGAGTGGCTTAAAAAACGTCTGAAAATCATGAGCTATTTTCCCTTGAATACAGCTCCGTATTTTCAGAAGTTTTTGAGCTTGTGTGTGCACATACCCTAACAGTCACACTCATTAGACATTTACTCCTAAGTAAAATTTCCCGATAGGTTGCCCTTAAACAGCAACTGCAGCTTACTGCAGAGAAGCAAATTTTACTCCTTTTTCTGTATAAGTTTGTTTATCTCTATACTTTTTTGAGAAATACCCCCCAAAAAATTGAATGGACACTTTAGTATTAATGGGACTAGTCACAGTTGAATACACAGTTGTGTAAAACAGTAAAAGCTGCAAGCTGTGTAGCTGGTGAAATGCCATATGGCATAAAGATGCTGGAAATCCTAACACATAACATAATAATACCAGAATACAAAAATAAACATATAATAAGTTACATAAACATCTACAATTAATTTTCATACCAGAGTTGTTTCCACAATATGAATGTACTGTGGTAAACAAACATACAACTATTCCTTGTAGTATACATTATATATAAAACATAGTATTATATTGTCTTGTAGAGAACCTACATTCATTGTTTTCTATAAAGGGATAAAAATTTCATCCAAAGTGTTATTTTTAGATGGGTTTAGAGTAGAGATGAGCGAATTGATTCTACACAAATAGAATTTGTTACAAATTTCACAAAAGTTTCGGATTTTTGCAAATCTGTAAACTTTTGGGATTTATCTGGCACAAATTGCTTAAAATGGCAGCCACCATTTTACAGATCAGAAGACGACAGGAAGAAAGAGACAAAGTATCCCATGACCTCTGGCAGTGACCTGACGGGTCTCCCCATAATGCCTAGCGACAGCCCTCCCTCAATCATGAGGGGTATCGGGTGTGAGTAACTGATGACTTACATCCTGGGTAACAGTCATTTGAATCATAGCCACTATAAGCAGCCAAACCAGAAAATGCTGCTGCTTTGTGGGGATACAGATAGGAGAGGGGATGTCAGACAGAGAGTAAGAGATAGTAAAACACAGAATATAGATAGATAGTGGATTAGTGCCAGTGAGTGTGTTTTATAGAGAGGAGTAGAGAATAGATAGTTAGACTAACAATAATTTGATAAAAAGTTAGATTTTAGAGCGGAATAGGAATCTGTCAGTGTTCATGTATTAGTTAGGCAAGCACAGACAGCCATTGCTGTGAGTGAGTGCTGGTGAAGCTATACAATTCTTACATTAATTTGTGAATCACCAATCTTCATCACATCATTCAAAAATCTTCAATAATATTAATCCTGGTGCTGATAGCGTGGGCTGCCTTCTGAAACAGAAGTCACAGACTGCTTGTTAAAAAGCCATTGCTTCTTCCAATACCACCATGTTTGTATAAACACTGGCAGATATTGGCCACCAAAAAGGAATAATTTTTGGAGTGTTTTTTAATTTTTAAAAGCTTAAAAAATCTGAAAGTGCAGTGTGTTTTTAAACAGGCTTTTTGTTACCACCGGCTACTATATGTTTACCCTTAACCATGTATGTTGCTGTCACTTTAACATTACTAATGCTGTCTTGGTATTATAGAGAAAGGGGTTGGATACAGTCCTAGAAGACTTCAGAGAGTCATACACGACTTTACAGGCCAATTGGGGCACTTAAGATTTGTGACAAATTTATTCGGACCGAATTTAATCTGATGGCCGGTATAACAGAATCAGACTCAAAATGGATTTACGGAAATTCACTCGTCCTTGGTTCAGAGTGACCACTAATAAATATTCTCCATATCTCCAGTTGGTATGTGTCTGCAGAACAGACTCTCTGAATCTTTCTGCAGGTCAATATGTTTGGTAAGAATGACGGGGTATGTAGAGTCCAGGAGAGGTTACCCAAACTAGTTAGCGGAAGCAGGGATAATGATTTACCTTATCTACATTTGCCTGAAATTGCAGGCAAATGAAATAGGACCAATACCTTCCCTTCTATACCCCCCACAGGCTTGGATTATATGTAAACAGTTGGAGCAGTTGGAGCAGATGGGAAATTGAGTGTCTGGATACATCTGGCTACATTAGATCAAAGCTGGGATATATTGGGAACCACTCACGTCTAATAGACTGTTAAAATATTATGACTACGTAGCAGAGGAAATCTGCAGCGAATAGATGACAATTCTGCGGGAAGGTCTGTGTGTGTTAAATACAGATTTTGGTGCAGATTGTGCTGTGGATCACTTAAGATTTTACCCTATACATTAAAAGGGTGAAATTTGCTTTGAAAATCTGCAAGATTTCCGCAGATAAATAAACATGCTGCTGATTTAAAAATCTGCAGCATGCTCATATTTCTGTGCAAAATGTTTCCACTACATGTGATTCGAGTTTTGAAAGCCCCATCCACATGTATTGTACTGTACCTTGCCACAGATTTGTGGTACGGAATCCATACCGCAAATCCACAGCAATTCTGCCAAATCTAAACATGGTCTTAGATTGTCAATAGAAACTACAGAACTTTAATTGGTAAATGGACAGTCTTCTTTTCTTCTAGTTTCTATCGTAAGCCATGATCCATAAGTGTATATACACCTTATATTTTGCTGCAGAATGATTTTTTTCATTGCCAAAACGACACCCCCTCCTCTGACATCCATTCCTGCTCTGCAGCTATTTGCTGAAACTGCACCACACAGACTTCCTTCTCTGCCCATCCCCTAGAAATACTGAGTGCCCTCTTCTCTATTATAGCTACTTGCTTTCTTCTTCATTAGGACCAGACATTAAAGAGAATTATCTGCAAGGGAGAAGAGAGCTTTCCGTATTACCAGTATTATGTACTGATAAACAGCAAGTCTGGGAGGTCAACAGCCAATAGCTGCATAGCTGGAAGTGATGTCAGAGAAAGGAGCGTTGTTTCAGCGAATTCTCCTGTACATCCTAGCAACATGCAACTGTTTTGTCATTTCCTGTGGTGTTTCCTATAGTGTACTCAACGTCTTGGAATAATGCATTTACGGGAGTGAAATAAGCGAGAGTGAAATAATTTGTAGAATTTGCTATGGGTTATTAGTATTACAAATGCTTTAATATTTTCTACAGGCCCTTACAGACCAGGTAACAATGCATAGTAAGATGAACTTACTAAATCTATTTTTATGGTGTATAAATGTCTCTCTAGCTGATAAAAATACATATATCTATGACTTCGAAATTATAATCATTTAAACTTTTCTGAGCTGGCAAAGAATACAATGTATTGAAATATTTATATTCATTCTAATTTCCATTCCCGCGGTATGTTTAAGGAAAAGAACTGAGTAATGATTTGGATATTACTGGCTGATGATCCATTCACCAGCAGTCATTCCAGATTCACATATGGTCTCTTGGCTGTATGCACCTTAATCCGTCTGTTACAGTATGATTGCACCTGACTGCACTGTAGCCGGAAACATTAATTTAAATTCATGCACTATGTAACACATCTTTTAAAATAGAATTTCTACTTTTCTATATTATTTTGAAGGTGTTTTATAAAACGTTACAACTTTTTCCTTATATATCTATGTGAATTACATTTTATAGAAATGTTCTCTCTTTCTACATTTTCATTCATTAATGATGCATTGTACAGACCATCAATAGGTGTTTTCACCCACTTAAGCCAAGCAAATGTTTAACACTCTGTGGCACTTATCAACATCATTGGCGCACAGCGTTCTTTCAATAATAAAACATCAATGTCATGTTGGGTACGTGGACCCACTGGGCCGTACCAACTTAACGGTATTGCAGTTTGCCAACAGGACACAGGTCAGAGTCTATAGTTCATATAGGTGTACCTGTGGTAGCTCAGACAGTAGCAAGACAGGCTCGGATGGGACTAGGCAGCAGGCAGGCACCAGGCGTGGGGTAGCAGGACTGGCATAGTTATCAGCGCAGCATGACTCCAACTCAATGCGGCACTTGACCAGGATAGCACGGGATACAGGTTACTACAGGTAGCAGGAACGGGAAACACTGGGAACTTGAAAACACCTAGGAGACCATTTTCAAAGACAGACTAGGGTAACGACAACAAAGCTCAGGCAGGGGCAGAGCCCTTCTTGTAGTCCAGCATGCTCTGGGAGCAATCAGCTCAATCTCACACCTGTGTGCGCTCTGGCTCCTTAAGGCTGGACTGAGCTCGCGAGCGCACCTTGGTGGTCACTGTGGAACAGGACAGTCGCATGTGCAGACATCTCTGGAGAGAAGGGCATCGACCGGATGGAAGAAGTTCATGGTCAGCGACCACGGACGTTACAATCAACATGGGAAGTAACGGCAGATGAAAATATAAAAAAGAAAAAGTAGCAATGTTTTGGATTTATATATAGTGCATCGTTCTGGTGAATATATATATAAAGGTTTGAGGCAGTTGTGGAAAAATGCTGCAAAGAAAAAATACTTTCAAAAATAGAAGTGTCAAATAGTTTTTTTTATCAATTAACAAAATACAAAGTAAATGAACAGAAGAGAAATCTAAATCAAACCAATATTTCCTATGACCACCATTGCCTTCAAAAAAGCATCTATTCTTCTAGGTACACTTGAAAAAAGTAATGGATTTTGTAGGATTATAATCAGGTGTATGATTAACCGATCATACCAAACAGGTGATATGATCATCATTTGAAACTCATGTTGAAACACAGTCAATAACTGTAACAGAAACAGCTGTGTTGGAGGCTCAAAACTGGGTGAGGAACAGCCAACTCTGCTACAAATGAGAGGCTGTGTAAGACAATTTCATGTCACAGATCCACCATGGCAAGACTGAGCACAATACTACATCAGCAAGGTCTCTCTCAGTGGACTGGGGTTTCAAGATGTGCTGTTCAAGCTCTTTTGAAGAAGCACAAAGAAACGGGCAACAATGAGGACTGTACACACAGTGGTCGGCCAAGGAATCTTAGTGGAGCAGATCAAAGATACATCATGCTTACTTCCCTTCAAAATTGGTAGATGTCCTGGAGTGCCATCAGCTCAAAACTTGCAGGAACAAGTGGAACCCAGGTATACCCATCTACTGTTTGGAGACATCTGTCCAGAAGTGGTCTTTCCTGGAAGAATTGCGGCCAAAAAGTCAACTTCGATGTTGAAACAAAGCCAACTGACTCAACTTTTCACGAAAACATAGGAACTGGGATGCAGAAAAATTGCAGCAGGTGCTCTGGACTGATGAGTCAAAAATTAAAATATTTGGCTGTAACAGAAGGCAGTTTGTTCGCCGAAGGACTTGAGACCGGTACAAAAATGAGTATCTGCAGGCAACAATGAAACATGATAAATGTTACTGGCAATTTGGGGCTACATTTCAGCAATTGGAGTTGGGGACTTGGTCAGGATTAATGGTGTCCTCAATGCTGAGAAACACAGGCAGATACTTATCCATCATTCAATACCATCAGGGAGGCTTCTGATTGTCTCCAAATTTATTCTGCAGCAGGACAATGACCCTAAACATACAGTAAATGTCCTTAAGAAATATCTTTAGCCTAAAGAAGAGCAAGACGCCCTGGCAGTGATGATATGGTCCCCACAGAGCCCTGATATCAACATCATCGAGTCTGTCCACATCCACATCCACAGAAGATCTGTGCTTTGATCTCCAAGATGCTTGAAACAACCTCCCTGCCGAGTTCCTTCAAAAATTGTATGCAAGTGTACCTAGAAGAATTGATGCTGTTTTGAAGGCAAAGGGTGGTACTGTATATTTTTTTTGGGGGGGGGGGGGGTGATCATCTATTTTTACGTACTGTAGTAGCTGCTGGTTCTTGAAGAGTCTCTTACACTTCATGAAGCTTATAAGGTGGCACATCAAGTCCCTATGGGTCATTATCATAAAGTTGTAGGCACTCTATGTGCCAACTTATGGTGCCTCCGTACATCACCATGTTCAAGGCTTCTGGGTGAATACCTCCGTAATACAGCATATATAAAATTGCTGGCAGAGTAAGGTATGGTATGGGTCCATACCTGTCTTTGAGTGCAGTATAACAGATCTGTACAAAGTAGATCCGTAATAATTCCATGAAAATTAGCATGTAGGCAAATTATAGCATATCGAATTTTTAGATGTAATGTTCCATTTCCACCTTTACGTTTATTTTACAAATTAATATTCATCGAGTTATGTATTGCAGATTTAATATTTACAGATGCGTAAAACGTTTTTTAACATAAGAATCTATGGGTGAAGGAAGGTAGACCTATGGCCAACGGATGACATCCGTCAGAGGCATCCGTCACAGTCATCTAGTAAGAAACGTATACATTTTTTTTACATGGGTGTCCATGGGCGATGGATCACTGACACATGGTATCCATTGGAGGTATATTTTTTTTTACATGTTTGTTTAACATCTCACCCCACACATCTCGTGACATGTCAGGTTTAGAGATAAGTTAAGGGAGGACACATCTGTACTCTTTGATTGTTTTGTATTTCCCTTGTTCCCCATCATCTTGCTTTGCTTACCTTTAATTCACTTGTTAGGCAGTTGAGTGAAAATACATACACTACCGTTCAAAAGTTTGGGGTCACCCAGACAATTTTGTGTTTTCCATGAAAACTCACACTTATATTTATCAAATGAGTTGCAAAATGACTATAAAATGTAGTCAAGACATTGACAAGGTTAGAAATAATGATTTTTATTTGAAATAATAATTTTCTCCTTCAAACTTTGCTTTCGTCAAAGAATCCTCCATTTGCAGCAATTACCGCATTGCAGACCTTTGGCATTCTAGCTGTTAATTTGCTGAGGTAATCGGGAGAAATTTCACCCCATGCTTCCAGAAGCCCCTCCCACAAGTTGGATTGGCTTGATGGGCACTTCTATACTGTCAAGCTGCTCCCACAACAGCTCTATGGGGTTGAGATCTGGTGACTGCGCTGGCCACTCCATTACAGATAGAATACCAGCTGCCTGCTTGTTGCCTAAATAGTTCTTGCATAATTTGGAGGTGTGCTTTGGGTCATTGTCCTGTTGTAGGATAAAATTGCCTCCAATCAAGCGCTGTCCACAGGGTATGGCATGGCATTACAAAATGGAGTGATAGCCTTCCTTATTCAAAATCCCTTTTACCTTGTACAAATCTCCCACTTTACCAGCACCAAAGCAACCCCAGACCATCACATTACCTCCACCATGCTTGACAGATGGTGTCAGGTACTCTTCCAGCATCTTTTCAGTTGTTCTGCGTCTCACAAATGTTCTTCTGTGTGATCCAAACACTTCAACTTCGATTCGTCTGTCCATAACACTTTTTTCCAATCTTCTTCTGTCCAAAGTCTGTGTGCTTTTGCCCATATTAATCTTTTCCTTTTATTAGCCAGTCTCAGATATGGCTTTTTCTTTGCCACTCTGCCCTGAAGGCCAGCATCCCGGAGTCGCCTCTTCACTGTAGACGTTGACACTGGCGTTTTGCGGGTACTATTTAATGAAGCTGCCAGTTGAGGACCTGTGAGGCGTCTATTTCTCAAACTAGACACTCTAATGTACTTGTCTTGTTGCTCAGGTGTGCAGCAGGGCCTCCCACTTCTCTTTCTACTCTGGTTAGAGCCTGTTTGTGCTGTCCTCTGAAGGGAGTAGTACACACCGTTGTAGGAAATCTTCAGTTTCTTGGCAATTTCTCGCATGGAAAAGCCTTCATTTCTAAGAACAAGAATAGACTGTTGAGTTTCACATGAAAGCTCTCTTTTTCAAGCCATTTGGAGAGTTTAATCGAACCCACAAATGTAATGCTCCAGATTCTCAACTAGCTCAAAGGAAGGTCAGTTTTATAGCTCCTCTAAACAGCAAAACGGTTTTCAGCGGTGCTAACATAATTGCACAAGGGTTTTCAAGTGTTTTCTAATTATCCATTAGCCTTCTAACACAGTTAGCAAACACAATGTACCATTAGAACACTGGAGTGATGGTTGCTGGAAATGGGCCTCTATACACCTATGTAGATATTGCATTAAAAACCAGACGTTTGCAGCTAGAATAGTCATTTAGCACATTAACAATGTATAGAGTGTATTTCCGATTAATTTAATGTTATCTTCATTGAAAAAAACTGTGCTTTTCTTGCAAAAATAAGGAATTTTCTAAGTGACCCTAAACTTTTGAACGGTAGTGTATTTTGATGCTGACAGTATCTTCTCCAATCCTAATGCGCTGACTATGTAGACAATTACACTAATCCAAGGAATTCACCTCTTTTTTTTTCCGTATGTATTATTCAAAAATTTGTAGCTAAAATCACAAATTAATCCAGCACAGTGCATGTATAATATGCTTAAGTCAAGAAAATATGAGCACACATTTTGCATAACATGCAGAAATAAATGATATGATACCTTTGTATTTAATCATTCATTATTTATTATATTTCCACAATTTATAAATTTTTATTAGTTTATATGCATCTGACTGCTATATTGTTAGTAATGAAGACATATGCTAAGCGAAGGATGGACTTTTTCCTAAAGAAAAGCAAATATGATGTAGTGCAAAATAAATTGGCTGTTATTCATAAGCACAACAAGCTGCCTGTGTAAATGTTTTTTTGAACCATATCAAGCGAAGATTTTGAAAGGAGTTCTTTAGGTGACTTTGCTTCATTGAGCCGCATCTGATTGAATGAATGAATGGATGACAATGGCAGCCCTCTGTGGTAAGTAAACCTCTGCCATGACAGGTGGTCTAGTCCAGAGGAATGATTAATGCATCAGAGATTTATTAAAGGCGATTTTATATCACACAATGAAACTGTCACTAACGTCCAAGTATTCTCCCTGGCTCATAAAGACTATACCCACAGTAAGACCATCACACCAAAAAAATATGTGGTACAGCTTGGTTAAAAAAAAATAATAGGGTTTCTGGCTTCTGAAAATAAAGCCTATTCATTTTATAATGAAAAGTTATACAATGTTCTAATATACTTTGAGTATCAATGATGTGTTTCTAGATCTCTGCTAGTTAGTGAATGGAAACTTGTTTACTTCCAAGGACTAAAAGTCAGTCATGTGATGATTTCACAGGTGCCCAATCCGTTACTGTTGCAAAATAGTTATCAGAGCTATCGCTTGCATCAAACTGTGCCTCATGTGTGGGTATCACATGACTAGCACCAGAGGCGTAACTAGGGGTTTAGCACATGGGGCAAAACATATCTGAGTGGGCCCCGACCCTGTGGGCCCTCCCAACGCATGTAACACGGAGGATCGAGCTGTTACCAATCACATCTATGGCTGTATTCACATCTGCGTTGCGGTTATGATCATGGGTTCCGTGAGACATTTCTGTCAGGGTAACCCAAGAACAAAAACCGAACGAAAACCAGACGGAAATCATAGCTTTCCCTTTGCATTACCATTGATTTCAATGGTAATGCTTCTGTTGCTAATGGTTTCCGTTTGTCTCCATTCCGTATGGTTTCCATTTTTTTATTGGAATCAATAGTGTACTCGATTGAAATCAATGGTAATGCAAATGGAAAGCTAGGGTTTCCATTCATGGGTTTCCCTGACGGAAATGTCTGATGGAACCCATGAATGGAACCCCGACGCAGATGTGAACGAAGCCTGAGTTCATAACTTAGATGTGATCGATAACAGGTGGATCTTAGGTGTCAGAGACATGCAGGACCCGTTGTGACTGAACCCGTCCCATCAGCCTTGACGTATTCAGGTCTCAGTGCTAGATACAGCTGCTCTATATACAGGATACAAAACAGCTGTATCTCAAAAAGTTAAAATAAGTTTTAATAAAAACGACTTCGAAATTTGCATTAAACACACCGATAGACATTTATATATATATACAGTATAAAGGTGTACATAGACTTTAATATTTTCTCTGACATCTGACAGAGGAGTTTGCATTAGAAAGTGTTGCAGACCTCTATGAAATTGAATGAACGTGTATATAACCCCCATCATCCCTGTATATACCAAAAATCATCCCTGTTATTGTATACACTAGCCATCATCCCTGTATAAACCAGCCATCATTACTGTAGATAACCCCCATCATCCATGTATATAATCCCCATCATTCCTGTATATACTAGATGTCATCACTGTATATAACTTCCATCATCCCTGTATTTACTAGCCTGGCTGGCATATACAGGGATGATGGGGGTTACATACAGGAATGATGGCTGGTATATACAGGGATGATGGTTGATATATACAGGGATGATGGGGGTTATATACAGGGATGATGGGTAGTCCAGCCATCATCCCTGTATTAACCCCCATCATCCCTGTATATATCAGCCATTATCCTTGTATATAAACCGTATCATAACTGGATACATCGGGGAGGGGTGCTTAATCACCCTCTCCTCACACGCAGGCTTCTTCCGCTCATCTGCACCTGGTGGGCAGCGACAGCAGCATGCTCTCGCCTAGCGCGCAGTCTTAATGAGAGTGCGGGAGTGACATGAGCAGCGGGAGTGGAGGGCCCCACCATCTCAGTGAGCCAGGGGCAGCCGCCGCCCCTCCTGCCCCCCGCTAGCTACGCTATTGACTAGGACACATTCTTATGCTCTGCAAGCATGACTGTTACCATTCAATTACTACAAGCAGAGATCTCGAAAATTGTGGGGAAATGTTATACCAAGTATATTAGAAAATGCAATAATTGTACGATGAAATTTTTTTTATTCGCTTAACATGTCCAAAGTAAACACACATTAACAATGAAATAGATGACATTTTCATCAGTCCCGATTGGTACAATTACTATTGTTATATCGTGGTATAGAATGACTTGAAACGAACTTTAACTTGCTGCAATTCCCTATATTTTGAAAGCTAAATAATCCAGCCATGGATAGATAATGTTACCCTCATTTTGTAAGTTCTACACCGAGCAACTTGGCCTTTAGTATAATAGTAGCGCTTGGGGGGTGCAGGTGGGTATCCTCGTGACGTCCCTACTAATCGAGGTTAAGCACCCCCATATGATGTCGTAGTGGGGCTGCGCTGAGTAGACATCTGATATGAGACACTGAGAGCGGGGGGACCAGGATTCTACAGAATACTTTCCACTGCAAGGTGTGCAATAGGTTTAGCATGGCTAACACTTCCTCAAGCCCTGTTGTGGTAATACCTAGGCTTTTGCCAACTTCTCCCCCAAAAGAATCTAGGGCGACTCCAGGAGGAAACATGTCACAAGGACAGGGCTAAATAGGGGTAAATCAGGTAACGGTTCCAGTACAGTGCCACCTTTTCTGAGGCAGTGGAAGAGCGTATAATAGGGAAAGTTTTTTTTTTTTCCCACACGTGGGTTGGTTTTGATACCCATTCATAGAGCTTGTTTAATATATAATGGTGGAAATTTGATACCATATATTGATGATTTTTTAGATTTCCATTTAAATGTTATATTTTAGCACTCTGAACTTTCAAGGGATGATACCACGACCCTATCCAAAGTCTTGTGGAAGGGGGGTGCTATAGGTTAAATTGTGCCATCCAGTTGTTATTTCTTTGGATATGGTAAGGATAAGATCAAAATATCACTGAGATGCAGCACTATTAAGACATAACTTTAAATAATAATCTGATAAAAAAAAAAAGAAAGATAGCAAGGCAGGTTAATCACACAAAGTAAATGAAAAATCTTAGATCCACGAAGGTACCACAATAATCATACATGGGTAATGAGTGGAGCACATAGGAATTCTGCTAGGTATGGATCAAATAAGGTGAGGCAGGGAATGATCACATCCCTAACCTGGCCCTATATAATCTAATTAACAGGGCATATGCCTCGAAACGGCCGACCCCATCCACTAGCCCTAGTACACCTATAGGATTCCCTAACAAAACATCCCAACACATTTCCCCACAATATTTGGCTTCATTAGGGGACAGAGGGAAGACCTTCCAAATGTACAGCTCCTTGCCAGATTATTTAAAGATGGACAATGAGAACCTTGCTTTCTATAAATTTGAATGAGTACTCCTTTCTATGTCACAACTCTGGATGACTAAATGGTTAACCCTGAAACCAGCTCATAGGTGTTAAATAACACCATTTTTTTTATGTCTTAGGTCAGTAAATTTATTAAACATTATAGGAGACTGTAACTGGTCCTCTCACAATATACTGCCACTTCAGATGGCTCCTCATTCATCTTTATACCTTATCCCTTTCTACACCCGGCATTAGGTCTTGGCCCCTATGGGGACATCCACTGTTGAGGAATCATAATTTCCTCCTCTCTTGGTTTATATCTAATTTATGATATGTCATCTAGTTATGCATCTGGTCCACTCTAATGCTGACCTTACTTTCATTTACTATGCCTATCGAATCGCCAATAGTGCTTGTCAACCCTGTGACGCAACACTGGGCAGCTGACAGCCCATATACCCTCACCTCAGTCTTTACCTATGTTATGCGACCTCTGTCTAGAGAATCCCTGTGAATGAGGTCTTCACCTATGCTTGATGCGTCATCTGATAGATGATACCTGTCCTTTCCTCTTAGTCCACCTACTAATTAGTGGGTATTATACGGCAACTGAGCAGCACTTCTCTTTGGTGGATGACCCCACTTAAACTATTAACTGGGAGAGCGTGTTTCACGCAATAACACCGGAGTGAGTGGTTCCATTGAGGACAGCGCTATCCATACCTTTCTAGCTTTGCATCCTGGGTGGTAAATATTCTATGCATTTGTCATTTTACCACCGTATTTGCATCGTTTTGAAAACTTTTTTGCTTGATCCCTCTTTTGTCCTTTGATGAACCCAAATGTTGTTGGAAAATGCGTTGGAATGTTTTGTTAGGAAATCCTGAGGGAATACTAGGGTTAGGTGGATGTGGTGGCCCCTTTTTGAGGTGAGTTCTCCGTTCATTAGACTATATAGGGCTAGGTTAGGGACTTGATAATTTTCCTGCCTCCAATTATTACCTACCAGTATCCGTATCCATATTGACTCTAGTCATTACCCCTGTAAGTTTATTGTGGTACCTTCTTAATAAATTCCCCCCTTTGTGATATTGTGATGATTTCTTAATATTGTTTTTATTTATTTCTATAGTATGCTCTGTACTATACTAATGCCTACATTATGCTCTGTACTATACTAATGCCGTCGTAGCGGCCGGTGTTTTTTTTATGAGATGTGCTCTATTGGGATAATGTCACAGTATCGATTGTCTTTATTCCTAGGCTGTGCACTATTGTAATGGTGTCACAATAGTGTTTGTTTTCTTAGACTTTCTTTTAACTGTGATGATATCACAATAATGTTTGCTTGTATCAGGGATGGCCTTGCTATATATAAGGGATGGCGCTGTGTAGCAATACTTTTGGTGCCCCCTCCCACCATTTTAAAATGTTGTCAGCAATTACAATTGATCTCTGAATGTCAAAGAAAGGGTGATATGAGTGACATGACTAGATCGTACTTCTCAAGGTGATTTTATGCAGAATTACAAATTCACCAACAACAATGGCACAATTAATATGCTTATTCAAACTATAGCCCGATAAGGTATGTTTTTAGTTAAAATAAAACATTTTTACAATTTAGTGATCAACTTATTCTCAGAATACTCAAATTGCCGTACTATACATTATTAAAAGGGATTTTTCCCACAAAAAAAATGTGTTACCTATACACCCACTCATATATATATATGCTTGAGAAAGGCCCCATGGAGTAGGGCTGAAACGTCGCATGTGGTGAATAAATCCACTTTTTTCACTATCAAGGTAGGTGTGCTGTCTCGTATTTTGAAAGGATTTACTATATATATATATATATATATATATATATATATATATATACATACACACACACACAACTTCCATTTGATTAAGAAAAATATTACCATGTAATTACAGCATGCCATGGTCTCTGCAGTTCAGTAGTTGTTCCTACCTATCAACAGTATATAGAAGTGCACTCAAGACCCAACCACACAAGAGGTCTGCTCTTCAAACTCATTGAAGGACAGGAATAATGTCAAGTGCAGTGCCTACCCTTCTATTGTACCCTTCCTCAACAGTAGATACACACCTATAGTACATGTTCAGGTGCCAGGTACCTTCACTATTCTCACTACAGTATCTCTGCTCAACTGGACCAGGAGAGAGAGAGCTGTGCAGAGACGTGTGGGGAGCTCTAGAGGTTGTGGCACACTCTTGAGAAGGCAAGCTGAATACGCTATGTGCAACGGAACAGTTCACACATCCCAAGGCCGGCCCTGGCCCATATTCCTAGGTTATGTTCTAATTGATGATGTCGCTAAAGTTTTTACTTTTATTCCTAGACAGTGATAATGTCACAGTAGTGTTTTCCTGTATTCCAAGCCTGTGTACTTTTGTGATGGTATCACAATGGTATTTGTCTTTATTTCTAGGTTGTTTTCTATATTCATGATGACAAAACAGTCTGAGTCTTAATTCCTTATAAACTCCAAAATCGTCGCCATACAGATATAATGGTAAGGCATCTTATAAAGCCAGTGAAGTCATCTTGGAAAACAGGAAAGGAAGTTTTGATTTGCATAATAATATAATGAAACATATTCAAAATCTTTATTGAAAAATTCTTAGCAAATAGTTACAACTAAAATAGTGGCAGAGAATACAACATACAGAATAAAAGGGAGTGAATAGGGCTTATCTGATTTAGCCCATACTGTAGCAATGAGATGATACACAAAATATATTTATTGGTAATAGGCAATCTAACAGACATAATTGGCACATATTTAATCCAGGTTTTACAAATAATACAGTAAATAAGTCGCATAAAAAACACTTTGCCCATTAGTAAAGCACAAATGTTAGGGGAATCAGAAAAAGATGTCACTACCCAGCAATAGCATGCATTTTGTCTAAGCCCCTTTGTCTCAAGGTAGGAAAGGTGTGCCACAATTGTCCTTTCACAGTCGTAGGAGTCAAATAATAATAAATGTGTGTAATCGATAGTCTGGTGCATGACTCTGTACTAGTCGCGAATACAGCTCCTTTGTAATTCATCTGGCATGCATCACACGTGACTTGAAGTGATGCTCAACTCAAAACAAGATCACAAGGTGACGTAGGCCAATGGATACAATTATCCCAAAGACAGGTATGCAGGTATGAATTAACATAAATACTATAAATAAATGGGATGAATGGCAAGAATACTACAAAACAGGAATACTGACAGGTGTGAATCCGTGAAAAAAATAGACATCAATATGAAAAAATTCATAAGGTAACTGTTTTCTTTTTATCAGGCAGAGTGTACATGGGTTGGACTGGACTACAGGGGAGAATACGGTTTAATATAAAATGTGGCCATGTTTTAAGCATCTTATTTTACTTTTGTTTGTGAAAAGAACATCTTGACCTACTAAACAAAATTGTGCAAAACTTTTATTAATAGATAATAACAATAATAGAAACAATAATAATATTAAGTACAAAGAATTGGGTGTCAAAGTACAATAGTGTGAGACATGATGTGTGATGGATAATCAATAAAAGAGATAAAATAAAAAGTGAAAACAACTAAAAGTGACAACATAATAAAATGAACTGCAAAGTAAAAAAAAATTTAAAAACCAACAACACTGCTTAGTGAAAAAGAGAGTAGGCATTATGATGTTTAATAACTTAACTTAGGACCCTAGAGAGATAAAAGCACACATTAAACGAATGCAATTAAAATCACAGAAATACCATAAATTGCACTCAGATTCCTCAAAGAAAAAAAGCACGCTCATTATTTCCATAACTAACACAGTCACGACATGGAAAGCAGCACTTTTGTGTACATTATGTCTCAAAGGGACGTAAAAATGCATAAAAAATCTAATTAATAAAAGTTTTGCACAATTTTGTTTAGTAGGTCAAGATGTTCTTTTCACAAACAAAAGTAAAATAAGATGCTTAAAACATGGCCACATTTTATATTAAACCGTATTCTCCCCTGTAGTCCAGTCCAACCCATGTACACTCTGGGTTGGACTGGACTACAGGGGAGAATACGGTTTAATATAAAATGTGGCCATGTTTTAATCATCTTATTTTACTTTTGTTTGTGAAAAGAACATCTTGACCTACTAAACAAAATTGTGCAAAACTTTTATTAATAGATAATAACAATAATAGAAACAATAATAATATTAAGTACAAAGAATTGGGTGTCAAAGTACAATAGTGTGAGACATGATGTGTGATGGATAATCAATAAAAGAGATAAAATAAAAAGTGAAAACAACTAAAAGTGACAACATAATAAAATGAACTGCAAAGTAAAAAAAAATTGAAAAACCAACAACACTGCTTAGTGAAAAAGAGAGTAGGCATTATGATGTTTAATAACTTAACTTAGGACCCTAGAGAGATAAAAGCACACATTAAACGAATGCAATTAAAATCACAGAAATACCATAAATTGCACTCAGATTCCTCAAAGAAAAAAAGCACGCTCATTATTTCCATAACTAACACAGTCACGACATGGAAAGCAGCACTTTTGTGTACATTATGTCTCAAAGGGACCTAAAAATGCATAATAAACATTGTGGCTTTCTACTACTACTTTTTAGAGAAAGTGTGGTCATCAGCAGATGATCAGGTAGCATTAATGATAGAGTAGGAACAGTGACAAGATCTCCTCATCAAGAATAAAATTTAGTAATGAGACGTATCTTCTCATCAATCTTGTTACTTTTAGGTTTAGGAACAAGAGAGGTACATGCTTGGCCCGTTGTTATTACTCTTCAATGATTTGGTTGCTATAGCCACAGACTCGGAACCGTTCTCTTAATTGATTTTATCGCTTCTCAAATGAGGCTTCGGTACAAAAAATTCTGCTCATACACAAAAATTGACATGTTGGTATGAACCTGATTGTTTGGATGGGATGGACTAGGATGCATGTAATAATGAGTTAACTAAGGTGTTTTTTTTGTTTTTTTTAGCGATCCTATCAGTCATTTGTGCAGATGAAATTCAAGAAATATATTTTAATATATTAATTGTTCATAACCCCCCCCCCCATGAGAAAATTATGTCATCAAGATGCCTAAGTAGTTTTGTCATATCAAGAACATATGATGGTAAACACGCAAATATTTTTTTTTATATAAAGTACAGATGATGTTAAGCACTCAATTAAAGATTTTAGGTAAAATATCTGCATACTTACAAATAGTGTCACATAATTTATCCCTGAGTCATTTGGTCTTCTTAGGGGCTAAGTAAGACATTTGTCAATCTTTGGTAAGAGATAAAGGGTAGGTATTATTGGTTTACCACAAAATCATATTTATTTTTTGAACGTCACCGTCTGCAAAGTGTTAAGTTCGATCCTAAGCTTGTTTTTCTATCATGACGTCACAATAGTGTTTGAGTTCATTCCTAGGCTGTGTTATATTTTGATGATGTCACGATACAGTACGATACAATATTTTTTTTACATTTTTAGGTTGCATTTGGTTGTGAAGATTTTACAATAGTGTTTGTTTTTACACTCCTCAACATTTAAATTGCAACACCAAGAAGGAAAAGCTTTGGAATTGTGGAAATTACAGCTTTGATAGACATGTTATTGATATGCAAATGATAAGAAATGGAAACAAAATATTCCAAACATCTTGATTTAATGAGTATCGTGTATGAGTGCCACGCACAGAAATACACTTACATGTCTTGGCATACTATCAATGAGGTGTTAATTCTTGTCTGAGTATGTAATGGAGAAAAAAGAAGAACACAGGGCGCCACATCGTGCAATATATCCAACAGGTTTATACGTGAGCTTTTAAAGATTATAATCACTCACTCACCTTGTCTGGTTGTACATGCTAGGTACAACACTAGTGTGTCTGTTCGGACAGTAAGTTGTCAGCTGCTGCTATCCCCTACCAGTGGGTGATGGATCACCTCCGCTTAAAATCAAGAATTTGCTTCCTTGTTGGAGTATATTCTGAATTCTTGTCTGAGGAATGTTATGCCATATTGGATGCACTTGGGCATGCAAATCATCAAGATTGGCTGCTGGCAGCTCCCTTTGCAATTGCCGACTAATGACATCCCAGATGACCAATGGGAGACAAGTTCAAAGATGCTGCAGGCCATGATAGCACGTTTATGCCACTGAGGATGCTCACAGTAGCATGAGCAACATGCCGCATGACATTGTCTTGTTGAAAAATGGCTTCTGGCACACTTTGAAAAAAAATGCCATACCACTGGTTCTACGACCAAATCAATGTGACACCGAGCTGTTAGTGTACCTTAAATGAAGGCTTGAGGGGTCCAGCTATTGTACATTATACCAACCCCCACCATAATCTGAGGAGTAGGACCGGTGTGACGTTCCCTTGCGAAGGCCTCTTCATGGATTTACCCACGTGGTCTCCAGACCAATGTCCGGTCTTCATTCCGTCCGAGACAAAAGGTCACTCATTGCTGAAGAGGATAGAACTTCATTCCAGCCTCTATTGCCATCCTGCTGTGCATGATGATAGCCTTTGAGAGCGGTGGCGTGTGGTCAATGAAACACCTGTAGCTGGATGTCTGGCTCATAGCCCAATGTCGTACAAACACTTTCTGATGGTTTGTGTTGGCACTAGTTGATGACTTAGACTTGGGATGTGATGTCCAATTCCACTTGCAGTAGAGAATGGATCATTCTTCTAATCAGACGATCCGTCCGTGCAGATGTTCGCCTCTGCGCACCTCTTGCTTTCATTCCCATTTGTTGTTCTCCCAACATCTGGGAAAAGCAATGTTGAACAGTACTGACTTCTCAGCCTAGGCGTGTAGCAATCTGCCAGAGTGATAACCCAAGGTCTCTTAGTTCAAGGTTTCTGTCCCTCTCAGTTTGCGACAAGTCTAAAAAACTGGCACATTGACGAACAGGAGGCATCGCACAATTACACCACACCACTTGATCTGATTTTTGAGGTTATATGTGGCTAAAAAACATTGCTTTCAATATGGCTTTTATGCCCCCCCCCCCCATGTGCCACAGATTGGAGATAGGTGCCTAAAAATTTTAGTAAGACCTGCAACTGCCTTGATTTGCATAACCTTACGGCTTACCCTAATTTGTGTTGTAATATCAATGTTGAGGAGTGTATTTTCTGGCTTCGTTTAATTGTGGTGATGTCACAGAACTGTTTATCTTTATTCCTAGGCTTTATTGTATATTGATAATTTCACAGTAGTTTTTTTCTCTTTGTTTTTTTTTGGTCCTAGGCTATGATCTGTAAAGATGTCATAACAGTGACTTACTTTATTGCTAGGTTGCATTAAATTGTGGTGATGTTACAATAGCCGTTGCCTTTATTCATAAGCTGTGTTTTATTTTGATGCTGTCACTATAGACTTGAGTGGACCCAAGCATGCAGTTGTCATCATGGGATTCGTAACAATCACTTCCTCACAGCAAGGGAAGCAAGGGATATAAAAACAAATATGGCGCGTAAGTTTAAGCTAATAAATTGCTGAATGGCAGCAATGTAAATAAAATATACTTGAATTATGTCCAGGGTTTAACTAACAATCAAGTTGACCTCTTAAGGACACGGACAATTTTTGCCTTGAGGACCGAACTATTTTTTTATATTTCCCTCTTTGCATTCCGGCGCTCATAACTTCTTAATTTTTTGTCCGACGTAACTGTATGAGACTTTGTTTTTTGTGGGGTGAGTTGTATTGCAGTTTTCTTCTTTTTTTTTACACCATACACCGATCATCATGAATAACATTATACATTTATTGTACAGATTGTTACGGACGTGGCGATACGAAATATGCATATATTAATTTATGTTTTGGGACTTATATTTTCAACATTTTATTTATTGTAAAAAAATTGTATTTCTGTGTATATTTTTTTACAATACTCTTTTTTTTAAATTTAACATTACTTTTTTATTTACTTAACTTAATCAATGTAATTTTTTACCCTCATAACTAAGATTCTTTACGCTTATTATTAGTTTTGTTCCTTTTCTTTGTACCTTTTTAAACGGTCCATGGCATTCTTTTATGAACCGATTCCCAGAGTTTAACAGAATAGTCTAGATGAAACTGCCCAAATGCTTTGTAAAGCTATTATGAAGTTCATGTCACTGTCATTTGAATATATGCCTCATGATATTATTCTACTGGCCTTAAAAAAGCTGATTGACATTGCATGCTGTTATTTAGTCTATGATCTAAAAGTACATCCAGATCCTTCTCTACTAGTGACTCTCCAAATTTTACTCCCCCTAAGACATATGGTACAATATTAGTGCCCAAAATGCATAATTTTACACCAATCCACATTAACACCCATTTGCTAAGTGGATGCCTGAACACTCAGCATATCCAATCCAGCTTGTAATATACAATTATTGTCCATAGACTGCATTATATTACATAGCTTGGTGTCATCTGCAAAAAAAAAGAAATAGTGCTACCAATCCCATTCTCTATATAACTTATAATTAAGTTGAATAATAGCAGCCTTAGTACTGAACCTTGGTGTACACCACTTATACAGTGAAGGAAATAAGTATTTGATCCCTTGCTGATTTTGTAAGTTTGCCCACTGTCATAGACATGCACAGTCTAGAATTTGTAGGCTAGGTTAATTTTACCAGTGAGAGATAGATTATATATAAAAAAAAAAAAAAAGAAAATCACAAAGTCAAAATTATATATATTTATTTGCATTGTGCACAGAGAAATAAGTATTTGATCCCTTTGGCAAACAAGACAATACTTGGTGGCAGAACTCATGTTGGCAAGCACAGCAGTCAGACGTTTTTTGTAGTTGATGATGAGATTTGCACACATGTTAGATGGAATTTTGGCCCACTCCTCTTTGCAGATCATCTGTAAATCATTAAGATTTCGAGGCTGTCGCTTGGCAACTCGGATCTTCAGCTCCCTTCATAAGTTTTCGATGGGATTAAGGTCTGGAGACTGGCTAGGCCACTCCATGACCTTAATGTGCTTCTTTTTTAGCCACTCCTTTGTTGTCTTGGCTGTATGTTTCGGGTCATTGTCGTGCTGGAAGACCCAGCAACGAGCCACTTTTAATGTCCTGGTGGAGGGAAGGAGGTTGTCACTCAGGATTTGACGGTACATGGCTCCATCCATTCTCCCATTGATGCGGTGAAGTAGTCCTGTGCCCTTAGCAGAGAAACACCCCCAAAACATAATGTTTCCACCTCCATGCTTGACAGTGGGGACGGTGTTCTTTGGGTCATAGGCAGCATTTCTCTTCCTCCAAACACGGCGAGTTGAGTTAATGCCAAAGAGCTCAATTTTAGTCTCATCTGACCACAGCACCTTCACCCAATCACTCTCAGAATCATCCAGATGTTCATTTGCAAACTTCAGACGGGCCTGTACATGTGCCTTCTTGAGCAGGGAGACCTTGCGGGCACTGCAGGATTTGAATCCATTACGGCGTAATGTGTTACCAATGGTTTTCTTGGTGACTGTGGTCCCAGCTGCCTTGAGATCATTAACAAGTTCCCCCCGTGTAGTTTTCGGCTGAACTCTCACCTTCCTCAGGATCAAGGATACCCCACGAGGTGAGATTTTGCATGGAGCCCCAGATCGATGTCGATTGACAGTCATTTTGTATGTCTTCCATTTTCTTACTACTGCACCAACAGTTGTCTCCTTCTCACCCAGCGTCTTACTTATGGTTTTGTAGCCCATTCCAGCCTTGTGCAGTTCTATGATCTTGTCCCTGACATCCTTAGAAAGCTCTTTGGTCTTGCCCATGTTGTAGAGGTTAGAGTCAGACTGATTAATTGAGTCTGTGGACAGGAGTCTTTTATACAGGTGACCATTTAAGACAGCTGTCTTTAATGCAGGCACCAAGTTGATTTGGAGCGTGTAACTGGTCTGGAGGAGGCTGAACTCTTAATGGTTGGTAGGGGATCAAATACTTATTTCTCTGTGCACAATGCAAATAAATATATATAATTTTGACTATGTGATTTTCTGTTTTTTTTTAAAATATAATCTATCTCTCACTGGTAAAATTAACCTAGCCTAAAAATTCTAGACTGTTCATGACTTTGACAGTGTGCAAACTTACAAAATCAGCAAGGGATGAAATACTTATTTCCTTCACTGTAGCTGGGGATCATTAATAGTATGAATAGTTTACCACAACTCTCTAGATATCCAATTACAAATGATACCTTGTTAACCTTTGGATCTTATTTTACCTAATCTGCATCTATGAGTAACAGTGTTAAACACAGTTGCAAAGTCTGAAAATACTATATCCATGGTCGCCCCTCTGTCCAGGATGCTACTTATCTTCTCATAAATCCCAAATCTGCTTAGTTTACTGGCTATCACTTATAATATTATTGTCTGTCATATACTCCTGCATTTAGTCCCTTAAGAAACCCTCAAAAATGTTAAAGTAGATGTTACTCTTACTGTTCTATAATTACAGTAATGATCTGATTCTTGCTATACACAATGAAAGAACCAGAAAAGAAACAGGTGCCCCCACATTCACTGATTATTGAACACCTAGTAGCTGGTTAGCGGCCAGCTGACTAGTGTCGTGCACATGCCGGGAGACTGTAGAAGCACACAATAGGTGCTAACCAGCTACTAGGTGTTCAATAATCAATGAATGTGAGCCCTGATGATGCACTCTAAAAACAAGGGGTGCAGAAATGCGTAGGGACACAGCTTTAGTGGCAATAGTGACCAGAGCTTTATCTAATAAGAAGGGAGAGTAGCATGTTGGTGTTGCATTTATACACATAATCGTGACACCCTATATATGCCCCGCTCCCCCAATGTCTGGTCGTATTGCCTACGTCTATTTAGTATTGTAACTATCTAGCCTTTTTTAGAGTTGTGAATTAGCATACTGTATTTCGGCCACGATTGACAAATCCCAGACTGGATCCATCTATGTTCCATCTTTACGGTGCTCAGCTGGGGAGATAGTGATGGAGACTGATGGAATTCTAGACATATTTATATATTTTCTTTCCATAATAATTTGTTTCCGTCCAACTCTACCGAGCAAATTCTGCTTTATTTAGAAGCCATTTCACTGTTACAATTATCAACAGCAGATAAAGGTTTTCTTGATACAATTAGAAGACACCACAGCCTTCTTGTTAGTTCCAAGTCCCCTGGTATGGATGGTCTACCTGCAGAAATTTTTAAAAGATGTTGTCCTCTTACGTGAAATTTTAAACGCATTTCAGGATGTCCACGAAAAGAAGTGTCTTTCAGACACTATGCGGGAAACGGTTATAGTGGTCTTGCTAAAGTCGGGCAAGAACCCACTGCTCACGGACTTGTATAGACCCGCCTCTCTGCTTCACTGGTGAAGGCTTGGGCTGTCCATCTCTCTAGGGTTTTACAACAGCTACCACCGAGATCAAAGTGGATTTATGCCGGCAAAATCCACTGCAGTTTTTTTACGCAGATTACACTTACATTTCCAACTGCTGATTGACAATGCTTGACAAAGAGTAATTTGCTTACTATATGAAGTAAAAGTTCTTGTGGGCAGCTTTGTCCAAAAAGGGCTTTGGGAATATGTTCATAATTGCAGTTAAATTGCTTTATGAGGTGCCAAAAGCTAGGGTGTGGGTTCATAGCACGCTGACTAAGCATGGTGAAGGGGCAATACTAGGGTTAAGTTGGAAACCTTACAGAGGAGTAAAGAGGAGGCTGGATTGGCAGTTCCTGCCCCAGCGACCTATTACTTAGCAGCTCAGCTGCAACATCTCAAAGGGTGGGGGATAACAAATCATGATTCCAACAAGGGCATGTTAAAATATTTTTTTAGATACAGAACATCTGTTTGGGGCTTCAGAAGCTCATAAGTTTAAAACACTGACTAAAAAAGGGCCCACACTATACATGATTCGCAAAGTTTGGTAGAAAGTCCTAAATGTGTTAAGCATTTCGGGTTGCACCCAGACCACTTCAGTCTCGGACGCATTCGTTTCGGCAGGTGGAAATTTAAGGATACTAGATGCATTCCACATATTCTGGCTAATAGAGAACTTAAAGGGAACCTGTCACTAGATTTTGGGGCACTAAACCACCAGCATGTCCATATACTGCTGGGAAATAGCCTCCTAAACATGCCCCTCTCAAAACGGTCTATTTTATCATATTGTCCAAAAAGTATTTATAATACAGCGTGCGCTGAATGTAAATTACCAGACAAGGGTCCTAGCATGAGTCCAAGTGTTCTGATCTTGGCTTTATCTGAGCACTGAGCATGTGCAGGATGCTGTTGGACTCATCTCAAGGTTCTTCTATGGTAATTTACATACAGCGCATTTTGTATTATAACTTATCTTTATATGCGAAAATGGACAGTTTTGAGAAGGGCATGTTTAGGATTCTATACCCTAGCAGTATATCGCTATTGTAGTGGTTAAGTGCCGTAAAATCTAGTGACAGGTTCCCTTTAAACAATTTTCTGATCTGCAGTCAGAATTTTAATTGCCAAATCAATTTTATAAGTGTCTTCAATTGTGACATGCAAATGATAAAGAACTCACTAATAGGACGGGTGGAAAAAATTTGAGGCTCTCTGATAATCCTGGCTTGACGAATGCAGGTTAGCCTCACCCAATTTGATCAGAGACAGGGTTTTTTCCCTTTATTGCGGTGAAAATGATACAGTAGTGGTGCATCCTCTAAGTTCATTATTTTCATGCCCTACAGACTCTGTTCCCGATAAACTATTTGTTTTGTAACAACTTGCATTACATTTTTCTATACGTGATAATGATTCCAGTTGATATAATGTGATGTTAGATAGAGATGATGTGTAGTACTCCTTATCTTCCTATGATGTATTGAACAATGACGTGAACAATTAGTGTACCCTGTTTTGTATGTTTGGGGGTGTGTGCCTTTATTCTTTGTAATGTAAAAAGCTTAAAGTTAAAAAAAAATACATGATTAAAAAAATAAATAAACACAGTGCCTTTAATTCTGGTTGGCTAGCACATGCCTTTCATTAATTTGGCCAGCCCTACATGTGAGATAGGCAGAAAAAGATGGTGCTGGAACATGGCAAGGTAAGTACATGACTATTACCAGGGAAAAACCTAGAGTTATTTTGAAAAAAGGCACTGCATTTTCTCTGTGCCAGTTCATTGGCACTATGCATGTCATTAGAGAATTTCTTAATATTAGCAAAAGATACCAATATCACTGACCTGAGCTCTTTGAGGTTCACAATATACTTTATTTAACTCAGCGTGGACCGTATATGCATTCAGCCAATTAAGTGTATTAATTGATGCGTGAGTAGTGCTGGCATAGCCTACATCAGCTCCTCTTTCGTCTTTAATAGATGCTAAGCTAAAGAACCCAGCGTGGGCTGTATATATGCATTCAGCGAATTAAGTGTATTAATTGATGCATTATTAGGGCTGGCATAGCCTACATCAGTGCCTCTTTCGTTTTAAATAGATACTTAGCTAAAGAACCCAATTTTTAACTCTGCCTTGTCTTGATCCCCAACATTAAATGGGCTTGGTCTGACTCACCCATACAATATCATAAGCAAAGTCAAGAAATGGTAACAGCACTTAGCCCATACAGGAAATAGTGAAAAAAACCAGGTGTATTTATTCTAACATGTAGGCATGTTGGAATAAATACACCTTTTTTTTCACTATCATCTGTATGGACTGAATGCTGTTACCATTTCTTGACTTTGCCAGTGATTATCTTCATCTTATCTCACAATCTTATTTTTGCTTTGTTTGGCTTGTCTACTGCATTGACTTCTTTTGAGCTCCTGTTTATCTGATACAGAGCTTCAAATCCCCAGCCTATGCTCCTAAACTCACCCTATTGGTGACTGTACACAGACAGAATTATATAATTTAACTCTATGTCTATACAGGTGATTTGGAATTCTGTTTTAGAAAAACAGAGCTCAAAACTATGAAGAAATATAAAAAAAAAAAATTAACAGCACAAAATTTTGGACCTATTTAAAACAAAATGGTATTTAAAAGTAGTCATTAATTTATAGACAGTTTGTGTGGTTTGGGGTGAAGTTTAGGGGAGACGTATACCTTTTTGTTTTATCACTTTCTTCTTTATGGGATCCATCATGCATCAGTTTGTCCCTGATCATTCAGAATCCGTTTGCATTAGTTGTAAAATGAAAACAAAAGAATGAAAATTTGCAAATATAAAAAAAGTATAAGGCCAATCTAGTGTTCTTCATATGCATCAACCCATGATTTTCTGCAGTGGGAATTTTCAATGTTTTACATAATTTAAGAAAGCTTTGGCCAACTCTCGTTGAAGAAAAATAATGTGGTCTATCTTTGTTTGGACATTGAGGGGGGGTGGCCCTTCCCTACACGGGGTGCATCAGGTGTTGGGTATTGGGGTGGTCTCTACATTCAAGGATAGGTAGCAATAAAGGTGAAGTGCCTAAGGTAACTATAGGCCTAAGGTAACTATATAACAGCAGTTCCTTCTGTTACAAAGGCTTCTTTGCGATCTCATTTTGTAGAAATATAAATAATTAATATTCTGTTCTAAGAAATGAAATAAGTCTAATTATGTTATAAGTAGATTCTCTTGACAAGTGATAACGCTCATTTACTAGTCTGATTATTTCCTGATAATCATGCTGTTCACTGTATAATCTGACAGTTCTGTGAATAATCACACTTCTGTGACATCACTCTCCTACATGAGCATAAACAGCTTCAGATACAGTATGCAGCTTGCATAATTCATATAATAACTTCCACGTATTGTGCATGTGTATATCCATTTTACCATAATAATAAATACACATATTACTATAGGAAGTGTAACCTTGATCTGAAAATGTAATATTAAGCCAGCCATCTACTAATATAGTCACACTGCACATGTAATTAATGTGACAAAAGAAGGAGAAATCTATCAACAACATTATCTCAACATAATCTCTATTATTAAAATGAATTTGAAATAAAATATTTATTTCACTATTTATTTCCCATTATTTATGTAGAACCAATGTATTGTCATAGAAGGCATTCACATTAAAAATATGCCTAAACAAAAAAAATACAAGAGTATTCCAATAGTATATAAAAAATATATAAACTTTACTGTGCCATGTTGGGAAAAACCCCCTCAATAACATACAATTATTAAAAACATAGAAGTAATGAAGGTAGCGAAACGCGCGTCGAAGTGTCTCCTCGAATTGGGAACAGTGTCATCTGCCATCATGTCTATCACAGGTAATGGACTTAGATATTAAATATAAACTGTTCTGATCTTGTTACCATTTATTGTATAGCACACCGGTGGGTTACCTAGGGGGATCAGATCCTAGATTCCTGATCTCTGGTTGAACTACTTTTCATTATTGTTATGTGCCTTTTACAATAATTATATAGGGTCATGGTGGATTTTCTCATCCGAGGCTTCTTTTAATTCTATGTTTTTATTAACTGTATGTTATTGAGGTTTTTTTTCCCAATATGGGACAATAAAGATTTTATATATTTTTTATATACTATTGGAATACTCTTGTATTTTTTGGGTTTAGGCATATTTTTGGTTTTCTTGATGATATAATTATGTCTTGATCGTTCATTGTATGCTTAGGATACATAATGGTCGAAAAGGCGTTCACATTAGTCTATCTCACATATACACAAGCACTAGGGGCAATTATACCCTCGCCGATGATGCAGTGGTGTAAATTGGTTGAATATTTCTTTGGCATAAAAAACCAGCTAATTTAGATATATATTGAATGGTCTAATAACAATTAAGGTCCATGTTTATGGAAAGCTGTGTTCACAGGGCATACGATAGGTTGCCGAATAGCAGCCGTATGGTGCCTCCAGAGCAATTGTTTCTAGGGGAAAATGTCTCCATAATATGGCATGCAGTGCTACAGCTTTGCCCCCTAGAAGGCTATGGGCACCACGTTGCAAATCTGTACAAATCCGTATAATAAATCTGTAATACAGGTATTATCATGGGTCAATGAAAAAAGATAAAATGATTATTTTATTTTTTGAATCCAGATAATACCGCCAAAGTTAAATTTATACATAAATTTAACTTTGCCGGTATTATCTGGATTCAAAAAATAAAATAATCATTTATTCTTATTGAACCCAAGAGTGCTTAGCTATATTTCTGGATCTTTTTCTTTTTTTCTTTTTTCATTAATCTATATCAGGAATGGCACCGTGCTATATTATATTGCAATTTTGGGTTCGTTAGGTATGGTTTGCAATAACCACATCTTCTTTTTTTCATTATCATGGGTCAAGTGACATAAGTTTCCAATAGCAAAACAATAGAGAACATTTTACATTTCAGTCCTCTCCAGACATAAAATACAAAATAAGAACACAGAACTAACAGTCATTGTGGATAACATTATATCTATAATATATGATGTGTCAAAGAATATGACAACTTTATAGCAAAAAATAGTGGCTAGTAAGTGCAAAGCAGTATTGATAGTATACCAGGTCCCAAAATATCTGTGGTAAAGACAAAGACAAAAAACAGATAAAAATGGAAATCTTTTTATCTAGTTTTTGGATCTATCTTCATCTAATTTTCTTTGCTGCCATGGAATTATCATCATATTCTTTTGACACCTATAGTGTATCTGCTATATAGAATTATACATTGTGAAGTGTTTGTGTATTTTTTTAGTTATATGTTTCATTTTGGAGCTTTTTGTTATTTAACATTTCTAAGGTATGTCTGAAAGTACTAAAAGGTCATAGGTGCCACTACTTGTCATTACTGAATACTTCATTTTCTGCATTTTGCAAGCGATCATAGCAAAATAAATTAAACTTTCAGGTTAAATTCTCATGCACTGCCATGCTGTGCATATTGTCAACCTTTGCCATTCATGCTTGCAGCCCAGATTTCGTTTTTCAAAACTGGGATTAGATCCAAAATGTCGGACAGGTATGAAGGGAAACTTATAGACCCAATGTGCATCCTAGTGATGGCAAAAAGAAAACATAGGCAGCATCTGTAGAGTAACCATAGTGAGGGAGATTTAACCACAAGCGGTGAAAAGGAAAAGTGGCGCAAAAGGCCATGGCAACCACTAATGTTGCCCTTTTCATTTTCCAAAATATATTTGAAAATGAGAGCTGGATTATGATTGGTTGCTATAGACAAAATCTTTACGTTCACTTATACCAGTCTTTATAAATCTCTCTCACTATATTAGAATGTGACCCTGGTTTTCACATTGAAATGCATAAGGAGCTATACACGTCTGCATAGTTGCTTCAGTTCATAGCGGTAGCCATGACCCTGTGCTGAATCCGTTGTACAACAGATCCAAATAGCACCCGATAGATCCCATTGACTTAAAATGGAGTCTGTGAAGGATTTCTATGGCAAGAATAGGGCTAAATAATGTGATATTCTTGCCATGAAAGCGACGGAACTGCCAACGGAGGCTCCAAACGCAGATGTGAACATAGCCTTTATATGTTATCAGATTAATCATCTATACATTTAATAACTATACTATTGACACTGTCCATTTCTTTTCACATGCGCAACTGCCACTCTATTCAAAATCCTCCTCACTGCGATTGTGCAGTGAGGAGGAATGTGGGTCATTACCCCCGATCTAGATATCTGTGAAGAACCCAAAGATGGGGCCCCCAGTGGTCATACATTCATTACCTATCCTGTGAATAGGTGATAAATGATAATACCTTTCTTATAAATGATAATTATTATCATCATCATTATCAACTGGAACAAGAAGTAACCAAAACATTTGCTAATTATTTATCAGGAAGTACCATATTATCAGTCACCTGTCAAACAAGACTAGGATAAGGAACAATTATTAAAAGTTTAATATAAACCTACCTTCAGGGAAAAAAAGCTACAATGGGATTATGTCTGAAAGGATCTTGATATGTCAATCTTTCCTGTCACTTCATAGAACTGTAGCAAAACTTTTTGTTTGCCTACTATTAATATATGTAAAATATAAATGTGTAGCTAAAAAAATAGCAATCTTCTATGTATCGTATTAAAAACCATTTTAGGGTCTCATAAGTTCAGATATTAACCCCAGCAGTTGACACCTTATATATTTTATAAAGTTATTTTTTCCTCAAAATGTATTTTGTAGTATATAGAAATTTAATTTGTAGGAGTCACAGGTAAAGAGTAGTCTACTTGACATGACCGTTTAAACCGAAACTACAGACAAATTTTCATAATTAGTAAAATGGGGCTACTAGAGTCATATAATATACAGTACCAGGTCAGTTAATTCCCTCTGGTTCCTCAAACGCAAGATTCCAAGATGGTCTGTACACTATAAGTCCTTAACACGACAGGAAGTAACAAGGTGGCTGCATGTTACTGGGCTGTACAAGAGAAGTTGCCAAAATGAAGCCACCTTTATTTTATATCACTCAGCGCTCTGCTGCTATTGTTTGAAGCTTCACTTCACAGACTTTCTGCTCTTCCTGCCCCCTGCATGCACTCTGCACATAATACTGTACTGAGAACTCACTGTTCCATTTTAGCTGTTTCCTCCTGCATTTAGACCAGGAAACAGAAGGAATTATCTGAGAGGGAGCTAAGAGCTCTCAGTATTGCCAGTATAATGTGCAGAGTGCATGTTGAGGGCATGCAGAGCAGGAAGTCTGTAAGGTGAAGCTTCAGCCAATATCTGTAGAGCACTGAGTGATATTATCTGTGGTGCTCTTGATGTACAGTGCAGCTTGGAAACTTGGATTTGAGGCGCCAGAGTTAAAGAGTTAAAGAATCTGGTATGGTATATGAGCCTAGAAGATCCATTTTACTATAATATAAATTTGTTTGGAATTTTACTTTAAGCAATCACAATAAAGTTCCTTACTTAATGTGATTGGCTACAAAGTCAAGTGAAGCCAGAAGACTTCTCTGCCTTGTAATCCTACATAGGCTGCAACACACTAATCTCCAATGTAAGCCAAATAAAAAAAAATTAAAAGTATCCAGCAGTACTCCAAATAAATCTGTCCACCCCACTTTAATTCTTTATTAGGGTAGTAAATGGCGACAAATTATCTTAAAGGGTATATATAGTGAAACCTCTTTGAGACGACCACCCAAAGTTACATTGAAAAATTGATTTCTAGGGGGGTGGTCTTCTCAAAGATGCATAATGCATAATATATGGTGCAATTAAAAGTCTGTTACAGGAAATCTAGTCCAGATAAGGAAGTGGTCTTCCCAAAGAGGCGGTCTTTTGGAGATGTTTTACTGTACTAAAAACACAATAATTATATTTGTGATATAATCATGTATAGAATAGGTGCCAGTGCTTCAGCAAAGAAATGCCTAATTTGCAATACAAATTGTAACTTTATATGGCTTCTAAATAAAAAAAAATAATGAAATAGTCCTAAAGGCAGATCTAGAGAGCTAAGAGCAAAATAAGCAGTTATAGATGCTCCAGGACCACTTCATTATATTGATTGGAGGGAGCCCAAAAAAATTCCACTGATAAATACTTCTGACATGTCTCTATAACATATAGTAAAAAAGATATCCACAGCACTCACTTTAAACAGGAACTTCCCACTTCAAAGAAAACTGAATGCAAATTCCATATCCGAAAATCCCATCCAGATATTCCTTAATTGGCAAAAGACTTGAGGACAGCATCCATCATGGCAAAAATTGTTGGTGTTTATTCACACATCCCAATAATACAGAGATATTAAACTCATATTGCACGTGTGCAATATCTCCATATAATGTATCTTTTTGGGTTTGCTAGCTTAGAAGTCTGTCTATAGTCCAACTGTTCCATATATTCAAAAGTATACATATTAATCAGTTGGGACTGATAGCAGGGATTGATCTACTTCCCTAAACCAAGCATAGTGGAATATCACACTAAGATTGCAAAGTACTACAAATTACAATACCTAATTAGCTCCCGAAATATCTAACATAGTATATGTGATGAATTCTCTCATCAAAGGGACACAACCGATGGGTGTTTACTAAGGAAGCTATGCTCCCATACGTATTGCACCACAACCCACAAAGCCATAGATTCCCATCACTTCGTGGAGTGTGCACTAACCCTTCATCAAGACTGACCCATATACTCTGGATTGAGGGGGAAGGGCTGACGAGGGGGAAGGGCTTAACTGGACACAGATTCGTTCCAGCTGAGCAGCTGACGAGGGGGAAGGGGTTAACTGGACACAGATTCGTTCCAGCTGAGCAGCTGACGAGGGGGAAGGGGTTAACTGGACACAGATTCGTTCCAGCTGAGCAGCTGACGAGGGGGAAGGGGTTAACTGGACACAGGTGGTATAAATTAGTCAGCAGACCTCATTTTGAGCTTGCTCTTTCTGAGCTTGGTGGTTTAAGTGGCTTGTGAACTAAGTGGAGTTCTAAAACCGGAGTTGAAAAGAGGAGTTGAAGCCCCAGTAAGTACTCTTCTACTTCTTTTTCTTTGACAATTGTTCGCTGTTTTGGTGTAACTTGGATAATGGATAGCAAGATTGGAGGTTTTCTTCAGTGCACAATTTGTCATATGTATACACGACTGGAGCCGGAGTTCCAGGGTGAATATCTCTGTGGCAGATGTGAGCATGTTGTTCACCTGGAAGCTCGCATTAGAGATCTGGAGGAGCAAAATGCAACACTGAGGACGATAGACAATCTTGAGCGAAGCATGCTGCTCACGGAGCATGCAGTTAGTGGGTTAGAACTGGAGGGTGAAGACATGGGTGAGCAGGATCAGGTAAGTAGCTGGGTTAATGTAGTTAGGGGCAGTAGAAAGGGGTCAAAGACAAGGAAGGCCGATCCGGTTTCTGGCATTCCAAGCAAAATTGCCAGGTTGGGTGATGATGCGAGGGTGTCAGTCTCAGAAATGGCAGCCCTAGTGGATACTGATCTCCCTAACAGCCGGGAGAACAGCCCAGCTAGTAGTCGGCGGGATGGTAATGCAGGTAAGCCAAGACAATTGATAGTTGTAGGGGATTCTATAATCAGGAAGACGGATAGAATAATTTGTCGCCAAGACCGCCTCAACCGAATGGTTTGCTGTCTCCCTGGTGCCAGGGTTCGGCATGTGGTGGAACGGGTGGACAAATTGCTGGGAGGGGCTGGTGATGATCCAGCTGTTGTGGTCCATGTCGGTACCAATGACAGAATAAATGGTAGGTGGAGGAGCCTTAAGAATAATTTTAAGGAACTAGGCTACAAGCTGAAGGGAAGGACCTCCAAGGTTGTATTCTCAGGAATACTGCCTGTGCCATGCGCATCACAGGAAAGACAGCGGGAGCTCAGGGAGTTAAATGCATGGCTTAAGTCTTGGTGTAGAGGAGAAGGATTTGGGTTCCTAGAGCACTGGGCTAACTTTTCATTGGGGTACAAACTGTATTCTGCAGATGATTTGCACCTAAATGGAAGGGGGTCCGCTGTGCTGGGGGAGAGAATTCTAGCTGGGGTGGTGGAGTATTTAAACTAGGGCTGAGGAGGGAGGTCAATGTAGAAAAAAAAGGGGTAGCCAGGTTAGAGAGGGGTCAGACTATATTGGTGGGGGGAGAGACAGACGGTGGGGAGAGGACTATGCAACAAGATAAGGAGATCCTTTCGTTACAAAACAGCAGTGAAAATAAAAAGGCCCAAATGTCAAATAATCACATTTCTGATAGTGAAATTGAAACATTTAAAGGCAAGTTAAAGTGTATGTTCACAAATGCCAGAAGTCTAGCAAGCAAAATGGGGGAGCTGGAGGCCTTAATACTGGAAGAAGATATAGATATAGTTGGTGTTGCTGAAACATGGCTGGACTCTTCACATGACTGGGCTGTAAATCTACAGGGTTTTACACTGTTTCGGAAAGACAGGGCAAATAGGAAAGGTGGTGGTGTATGTCTGTATGTGAGAAGCGATATGAAGGTGAGTGTAAATGAGACATTAGAGGGTGAATACTGTGAGGAGGTTGAAACCTTGTGGGTGGAATTACAAAGGGAAGTAAACACTGAAAAAATTACTTTTGGTGTAATCTATAGACCCCCCAATATAACTGAGGAGATGGAAGGTCAAATATATAAACAGATGGAGCGGGCTGCACAGGCGGGTACTGTTGTGATAATGGGAGATTTTAATTTCCGGGATATTAATTGGTGTCATGGTTCGGCTTCAACTGCAAAGGGGAGACATTTCCTCAACCTGTTACAGGAAAATTTTATGGGCCAGTTTGTGGAAGACCCGACTAGAGGTGAAGCTCTGTTGGATCTGGTCATTTCTAATAATGCAGAGCTTGTTGGGAATGTCAATGTTCGTGAAAACCTCGGTAACAGTGATCATAATATAGTTACATTTTACCTATACTGTAAAAAACAAACGCAGGCTGGGAGGGCAAATACATTTAATTTTAAGAAAGCCAATTTCCCCAGGATGAGGGCTGCAATTCAGGATATAGACTGGGAAGAACTAATGTCAAATAATGGGACAAATGATAAATGGGAGATTTTCAAATCTACCTTGGGTAATTATAGTGCAAAATGTATTCCTACAGGTAACAAGTATAAACGACTAAAATTAAACCCCACATGGCTTACACCTTCTGTGAAAGGGGCAATACATGACAAAAAAAGGGCATTTAAAAAATACAAATCTGAGGGTACAGCTGTAGCCTTTGTAAAATATAAAGAGCTTAATAAAATCTGTAAAAATGTAATAAAATCAGCAAAAATACAAAATGAAAGGCAGGTGGCCAAGGATAGTAAAACAAATCCTAAAAAATTCTTCAAGCATATAAATGCAAAAGAGCCAAGGTCTGAACATGTAGGACCCCTAGATAATGGTAATGGGGAGTTGGTCACAGGGGATCAAGAGAAGGCAGAGTTACTAAATGGGTTCTTCCGCTCTGTATATACAACAGAAGAAGGAGCAGCTGATGTAGCCGGTGCCAGTGCTGTTAATATATCAGTTGATATACTGAATTGGATGAATGTAGATATGGTCCAAGCTAAATTAAATAAAATAAATGTACACAAGGCCCCGGGACCAGATGGGTTACACCCTAGAGTTCTTAAAGAGCTTAGTTCAGTTATTTCTGTCCCCCTCTTCATAATATTTAGAGAGTCTCTCATGAGTGGTATAGTGCCAAGGGACTGGCGCAGGGCAAATGTGGTGCCTATTTTCAAAAAGGGCACTAGGTCTTCGCCGGGTAATTATAGACCAGTAAGCTTAACATCAATTGTGGGGAAAATGTTTGAGGGGCTATTGAGGGACTATATACAGAATTATGTGACAATAAATAGCATTATAAGTGACAGCCAGCATGGTTTTACAAAGGACAGAAGCTGTCAAACCAACCTGATTTGTTTTTATGAAGAGGTAAGCAGAAGTCTAGACAGAGGGGCCGCTGTGGATATAGTGTTTTTGGACTTTGCAAAGGCATTTGACACTGTCCCTCATAGACATCTAATGGGTAAATTAAGGACTATAGGTTTAGAAAGTATAGTTTGTAATTGGATTGAGAATTGGCTCAAGGACCGTATCCAGAGAGTTGTGGTCAATGATTCCTACTCTGAATGGTCCCCAGTTATAAGTGGTGTACCCCAGGGTTCAGTGCTGGGACCACTATTATTCAACTTATTTATTAATGATATAGAGGATGGGATTAATAGCACTATTTCTATTTTTGCAGATGACACCAAGCTATGTAATATAGTTCAGACTATGGAAGATGTTTGTGAATTGCAGGCAGATTTAAACAAACTAAGTGTTTGGGCGTCCACTTGGCAAATGAAGTTTAATGTAGATAAATGTAAAGTTATGCATCTGGGTACCAACAACCTGCATGCATCATATGTCCTAGGGGGAGCTACACTGGGGGAGTCAATTGTTGAGAAGGATCTGGGTGTACTTGTAAATCATAAACTAAATTTCAGCATGCAGTGTCAATCAGCTGCTTCAAAGGCCAGCAAAATATTGTCGTGTATCAAAAGAGGCATGGACTCGCGGGACAGGGAGGTAATACTACCACTTTACAAAGCATTAGTGAGGCCTCATCTAGAATATGCAGTCCAGTTCTGGGCTCCAGTTCATAGAAAGGATGCCCTGGAGTTGGAAAAAATACAAAGAAGAGCAACGAAGCTAATAAGGGGCATGGAGAATCTAAGTTATGAGGAAAGATTAAAAGAACTAAACCTATTTAGCCTTGAGAAAAGACGACTAAGGGGGGACATGATTAACTTATATAAATATATGAATGGCGCATACAAAAAATATGGTGAAATCCTGTTCAATGTAAAACCCCCTCAAAAAACAAGGGGGCACTCCCTCCGTCTGGAGAAAAAAAGGTTCAACCTGCAGAGGCGACAAGCCTTCTTTACTGTGAGAACTGTGAATCTATGGAATAGCCTACCGCAGGAGCTGGTCACAGCAGGGACAGTAGATGGCTTTAAAAAAGGCTTAGATAATTTCCTAGAACAAAAAAATATTAACTGCTATGTGTAGAAAAATTTTTTTACTTCCCCTTTCCCATCCCTTGGTTGAACTTGATGGACATGTGTATTTTTTCAACCGTACAAACTATGTAACTGTAACAATAGTTACAACCACTCCTACTCATATTCAATCTGTCTATTGAGACATAATAGATCAATGTCTAAATGAAGCTATCTATGTCAGAAACAGACTAGCGGATCTTATTAAAGATATATTTATTGTCACTGCACTTAGAACATCTATACAATCAATACGGATCTTGTCCGATATACGGATTCACCATCATATCACGCCCCTTGATCAATAAGCTATTAATTAGAGGGACCCTCATTAATAAGACAAAATCAAAACAAACCCACGACATTATTATTCAGAGATAGGAAAAAATCGATCACGCCTTTCCATCGAAGACTGAGAAGAAGCGTCGTCCTAACATCCCACAATCATGCATATTGTGTTTAAAAAAAGAAGAAAAAGAGAGAATATTAAAAAATTCAAAAATATAAATATTTTACAATATATATTCCACCAGTTAAAATCACAATAGAAGAGGATGCAGTTAAACTGCCCAAAATAAAGGCATTCAAGGTATATTCCAAATTTAAACCCTTAGGTTCCAAAGTATACAATAAGAAGATCCATTTACGTTCCTTCTTTCTAAGGAGGCTATGTCGATCACCCCCCTGCGCAATACTGGTACATGATCTATTACCCTGAACCATAGCTGATTGACCAAGTGTTTCAACTCAAGAAAATGCTTAGCTACGGTTAAATCCATTAATTTCTTGTGTATTGTGCTCTTATGTTTGTTAATGTGGTCCCTTATTTCAGTGGTCATCTCTCCCACGTAAACAAGTCTACATGGGCACATGATCATGTAAACCACGAAACTTGTAGAACATGTAAGTCCAAATGGTATACGAAATTGTTTACCTGTATAAGGATAAGAAAAGCTAGAGCCCTTTAACAGGTTCCCACAACATGAACAGCCCAAAGAGGGAAAATTACTCTTCTTAGGGGTATTGAGGTATGTCTGCATTGGTCCTTTAGTGCCCCCTATATCCAATTTTACCAGGGAGTCACATAGATTTCTGTTACGTCGATATGACATAATTGGCGGTTGAGCAAAAGAGGGTATATTAGGACAGCCCCTGTTGATCACTGACGAATTCTTCCTTAGGGCCTGAGAAAAACGTCCACTCATAGGTCCATAAGTGGATACAAATGGTATTCTTTCTGAATCACTCTTTTTTCCTTTTCTAACAAGGAGTGTATCACGACTAGAATTCCTTATCTTGTGTCTATGCAGAGGCATAGCTAGGTACTCCTGCACACGGGGCAAAGATTCAGATTGGCGCCCCCCCCAACTTCTTTCCCGACATCTCCATCCCCCTCGCCATGTTTGCTTCCTCTAGCAATCAATGAGGTTACATTTAATTTTTCACAATTTTTTTTAATGTAACTCGAGCTTAAAACTATTTGCACATTTTACAAGCGATATAGTTCTATAAGGGAGTTACCATAACAATAAATTAGAAGAAAATGAATTAAAGAGGCCACACACATCCCTCTGTAGATAATGCCACACACAGCTGCCTGTAGATAGTGCCATACACAGAGCCCTTGTAGATAGCGCCACACACAGCCCCCTGTAGATAGCGCCACACACAGCCCCCTCTTGTATATAACGCCGCACAGCCACCTGTAGATAGTGCCACGCACAGCTACCTCTAGATAGTGCCACACAGAGCCGTCTTCTAGTATATAATGCCACACAGCCACCTGTAGATAGCTCCACACACAGCCCCCCTGGTAGTTAATGCCACACAGCCCCCCCTGTTGTAGATGTGCCACACAGCCCCACTGTCGTAGATAGCGCCACACAGCCCCCTGTTGTATACAGCGCCACACAGCCTCTCCTTGTAAATAGCGCCACACTGAACCCCTTGTAAATAGCGCCACACTGACCTCCCTTGTAAAATAGCGCAACACTGCCCCCCCTTGTAAACAGCGCCACACAGCCCCCTTGTAAATAGTGCCAAACACAGACCCCCTTGTAGATAGCGCTGCACACAGCCCCCTTATAAACAGCATGTTAAAGGGGGCAAATGACTATCTGTATTATCTCCCTTTTCTCCGTTCCTAGTCCGTTACCTCTGTTTCCTATATAGTCCGCTTACTTTGTATTGTTCACAATGTGCACACACTCCAGTCCTTCACACACCACAGGAGTAACATACAACCCTCGCAGATACTTAAATATATAAAAATACTTTACTCATAACATAGACGTGACAAACCAATATACACTACATCAAGATACAATACATTACATAGACAACACAACCACACACAACTGCCTCTGTTCCTACCTTCCCTGGACACTTTGCACATGTGACTAGTAATGTGTATGTATATATAATATAAATCCAGGTCCCAACCTTATACGGTCTCCTGGTACTACAACTATAACCAAAGCCACATACAGCGCCTGACCATTAGTACATGTACATATAGAGACTCATGCATAAACAGCATATATATATCTACTCATCTATAATCCACATAAGATTCCTAGAATATCTCTATGTACACATATAAAGTCTGCTGTAATATAATTATACTTATATACATACACAGAAAGCACACATATAATAGAACTTAGCTTGCTCCTGATGTTAAGTGCTGAGCGTCCAGGGCTGGCAGGAAAGAGAGGCAGCACCAAGAACTTCCCATGACCTATATGTTCCTATCCCTGGGTTGAACCCACCCATTCCATTGACTCCGCCTTATGACCACCCATACACCTTCCAATGTGCATCTGTACAGTATAGGTAAATCTATTCCCAGTATACTCAGCTGTCTCTACATCCAGTTTACAATGGCTCCTTCCTGTACTGAGGTCCATTGTAATGCTAATAAGGCAGTAGATAAGAATCTATGACCAAATGGCTTCTGAGCATACTGACACCTCAAAGGGTGAACACCACTGAATAATATCAGTATATACTATATCTATTTACCAGGTATATTTTATGTGGTCATAAGACAGAGTGTCTGGATGGGAACAATATTCTCCTGTAACACAGCACCAACACAGCCCTCCTTGTAGATAGTGCCACACACAGCCCGCTGCCCCCCTTGTAGTTAGCAGCACACTCCCCCCTTGTAAATAGTGCCACACTCCCCCCTTGTATATACTGCCACACACAACCCGCCACCCCCTTGTAAATAGCGCCACACTCCCCACCCCTTGTAAATAGCGCCACACTGTAAACAGAGCGGAGAGCGGTAGCCTACCTCTACTACTCTCCGCTCTGCCTGACGTGACTTACCGGAGGAGCTAAGGAGGTCATGCGGCGCAGGCAGCGGCGGAGTTCCTTCTGACTAGGGTCGGTGACAGCCCCGGAGTGGACCAGTGAGGTCAGGTGAGAAGTCAGGTGACTGGACTGGTCCACTCCCGGGCCGTCACAGGCACAAGTCAGAACGCTGCCGCATGAACACCTGGCTCTTCCTAACGCTGATCGCTGCTGCCTGTGTCCGACATACAAGGCGCCTATCATCAGCATACCGCATTTGAGGGGTAAAATACCTTCATAATACAGTGTTGTACAGGGTTTCTAAACCGCAGCAAATGGTGGGCCTATGGTTTTATAGTAGGGACATGTGAGCGGCCTCAATTTTATTCTGTTTGCAGCAAATTCTGAATACATCTTTGGATGTGAATTAAGAAAAAAAGCATAATGTAACAACAAATCATTGCAGGATTAGTAAAGCTTAGTGTTTGAAAGGTGTATTAATATTTTATGTAGATTTAAAAGGGAAAAGTGTTTAAAACATTTGTTGAAAAGTAGATATTTTTACATTTAAGAAACATTTTAAAATTATCTTGCATCAGAAATACATTTACAAAACTTGCTAATTCCATCAGTGTCAATGATTTACTAAATCCCTATATGTGCCATGCTTGTTTTCTACACATGCAGAGAGTCTTTAATTGATTAATGGAAGCATAGGCTGTCATATTCCTGACTGCCTAATTTCCCTTTTCCATTAATGAAGGAATAAGGAGTCTTCACATTCAGCGTTTTAAGGAAAAACGTCAACTTCATCATGGCGTTTATCCTGGCGTTTTGTGGCAAAAAGCGCTGCAACCACAGATTAGTTGGAGGTCAATGTGGAAATATAGAACGCACTACAAAACATTGCGTTTTTCTTAGGCGGAATTTTTCTCTTTTGCCTTTCCTTTTTTGACTCGTTTGACAACATGTCTGATTTTGGAGGTTTTTTTCCCCCATAAACCTCCATAGGTTTTTTTTGCCTATTCCAAAAAACACAAGTGTAAATTATGTGTTGGAAAGATCACATGATCATGATTTATCAATGTGAAAAGCACTACATAAAAAAATGCAGGTAGTAAAACACATTATTAGCAAAGAACACACCATAAAAAAATGACATAAAAAACCTCATGTACCATTTTCTTAAAAAACAATTTTTTTTAGATATGTTTTTTGGGCCAATTACCAGAGCTGAGCTTAAAGAAGCACTACACTTTATTTATTTTTTTATTGCACCCTCCATTTGTACATTGGTTTTTCAGTTGGGTGCTGTGTGCAAAAATACTTACCAATCCCCGCATCTTGTCTTTTTCGGGTCCAGCACCACTCACGTGATCTTCCCTTTGACTTGTCTGGAGTCACTGTGCTTTTGAATAAACCGGAACTCAGGCTCTCAATGCGTTCCTATGGGAGCTGGAACAAGGCTTCATCAGAATGCATTGAGAGACTTACTTACGGTTTTCTGAACAGCAGCGAATCCAGACCAGGTCAGAATGAAGATCACCACAGGATGCGGGGATCGGTAAGTATTTCTGCACAAAGCACCCCACTGCAACACCAATGTACAAATGGGGGGTGCAATAAAAAAAAAAGTGGAGTGCTTGTTTAAGGGCTCAAGAATATGGCTGTGTTGTGTATTTATGCTGCATGGATTCATAATATGTCACCCATAGCCTGGTACAAACCATAATATACCTCTTTGTGCCTCCGATTTCATACAGCACCGCATAAAGGTTTTTTTTCTCTAAAATTTATTTGGACTCGACAAGAAAATAAATGGTGGCATGCTTCATCGCATTCCATACTACAAAGGTATTTATTTATAGAAGTATTGCTTCTAGGGGAGAATAAGGTGCCTTATGGAGCACACAGAATGCCTACGGATCCGTCATAACACCTGTTTTAGATGTGTTGGTATTTTAATCAGCCACAGTCATCATCCCCGCTTCAATCCATCCTTAGGGTAGCAACATTAATACAATGAGCATATCACAATGGTTTAAATAACAGGAATCATATAATTATTATCTATTCCAGTGAAAGCAGCTGTCATTGAAAAAGAAATGCATCATTTGTAAATCACATTTGGAATAAACTCTTAGGGAGTCTTGGCAACGGAAATGTACAATTTAAACAGACAGAGAATGCAAATAGAAAATGATAGTATCGTTAACTGAGAGATTGGTGACTGGTGTTTTAGACTGTCATACAGAGCTTCAGAGCTCATAAGTATGTAATCTAGCACTAAAAATTGACACTTGATGCTTGCTACTTGTCAGGCAGCTGTATCTCGCCATCACTGTTATATGGTGCTTATTCAGATAGAGATCTGACTTGTGGAAAGGAAAAACTGTAAAAAACTATGTTAAAACAACATTGACACTTCAGTCATAGCTGAAACATCTGGTGCAAAAACTTTACTTGAGGTTAGTTTTATAAATGCAGCAAATCACTTTATTGAGTAAATGCTTCCATCAATTATTATTATTATTATTATTATTATTATCCCCTTAGTGACCAGCCTATTTTAGGCCCTAATGACCAAGCTATTTTTTTAGTTTTTCCAAAGTCGCGTTCAAAGTGCTCTAACTTTTTTATTCTTCCGTCGACATGGCTGTATGAGGACTAGTTTTTTTGCGGGATTAGTTGTACTTTTTAATGGCACCATTTTGGGGTAGATAGAATTTTTTGATTAACTTCTAATAACTTTTTTTTGGGGGAATAGAAAAAAACCCTGAAATTCCGCCTAGGTTCTTTGCGTTTTAAATTGACGCCGTTCACTGTGCGGTGTAAATAACACATGGCCTTTAGTCTATGGATCGGTACGATTACGACGATACCACATATGTAGAGGTTTTTTATGTTTTACCACTTTTGCACAATAAAAACACTTTTGAACTAAATTTATTTATTTTTGCATCGTCGCTTTCCAAGAGCCGTATTTTTTTTTTACGTCAATGCAGTGATATGAGGGCTTATTTTTTGCAGGACAAGATGTAGTTGTGATTGATACTGTTTTGGGGTACGTGGGATTTATTTATTAATTTTATTATGACTTTTTTGGGGGGCAGTTTTTATTAATAATCTTTATTTCACATTTATTACTTATTTTTTTAGTCCCAATAGGGGACTTTACTATGCAATCTTCAGATCGCTGCTATAATGCTTTGGTATACTTAGTAAAGTGTACAGTATAAATCTGAAAGGAAATCTATTAGGATGTGCCTCTGGTGCGTCATAATAGGCATATGCCCAGGGCAGACCTAGGGGCCTTTATCAGACCCCCGGCTGCCATGACACCCCAACGGAGGCCCGCAATTTCATTTGCGGGTCACTGACGGATGACAGAGGGAGATCACTCCCTCTGCAAATGATTTAAATGCTGCGGTCAGTAATGACTGCAGCATTTAACGGGTTAAACAGATGTGATCTAAGTAAACTTCGATCGTGGATGGTGGAGCAGGGGCCCGGCTGTCACCAGACAGCCGAGTCCCGTCTCCAGCCTGCACGGAACACCTGTGCAGGGCTTAGACTAGGCCGCCGTGAAAAGGCGGCGGCCTAGCCTAAAGCCCTTTAGTGACCGCAGTGAAAAGGGCGTATTGGATGTTGCTAAGCGATTATTATTATTATTATTATCATCATCATCATCATCATCATCATCATCAATAACAAAACACAATATTGTACCAAATTGATCTCAGGGCCTGTTCACATCAGTGTTTGGTTTTTGTTTATCGGTTCCGTTCAAACTTTCCTTCGGAGGAACTGATGAACGAAAAGCCGAACGGAAACCATATCTTCCATTTGCATTACCATTGATTTCAGTTTCAGTTCAGGCTTATCTCATGTAGACACATGGGCAATCCGAAATTGCCAATACTTCTTTCAGCCAACAGGAAACGTTGCAGGACTGTTGTGCTGCCCGATGCACATTAGATCGTCAGCCAATCCTGCTAAAAACTACAGGTTGTGTCACCCTTTAACCCCTTTACGACGAAGGACAGATATATCGGAAGCTAGTTCACGCATAAGGATGGATATATCCGTCCTCTGATCGCGTGGGTACTGCCACTGTACCCACGCGATCAACGGCAGAAGCATGGCTGTTAAACACAGCCAGGCTCCTGACCAAAATGCTGGAATCAAAGCGCTCTCCAATTCTGGCAATTCCTAACAAAGGCCCCCAGGTCTGCCTTCAGCAATTGTCTATTAGGACACAGTTTTACACTGACAGGCAATAATGCTTCGATATACTAAGTATACCAAAGCTTTATATCTGCCATCAAAAGATCGCAAAGTGAAATCCCCTAGTGGGACAAAAAAATAAAAAGTTAAATAGTTAAATAAAGTTTATGAAATAAAAATGAAAAGATTACTGTAAAAATAAAATAAAACCACTTATTTTTCCCAAAAAAGTGGTTTTATTTGGTAAAAGTGTCAAAATAAATAACAGATACACATATGGTATTGCAACAATCGCAATGACTCAAACAATATAGTTAACACATTAATTAAATCGCCGGGTGAACGGCGTCCAAAAAAATCGCAAAAAAACAAAGGCAAAATTCATTTTTTTTAGAAAATAAAATAAAAGTTAATCAATTAGTCCCATGTAATCCAAAATAGTACTAATGAAACTACACCTTGCCCTGCAAAAATCAAGCTCCCATATGCCACAATGACGGAAAGAGAAAAAAGTTACAGCTCTTGGAATGCGGCGATGCAAAAACAAGTCAATTTTTTTTAAAGGGTTTTTATTGTGCAAACGTAGGTAAACATATAAAACCTTTATATAATTCGTATCCCCGCAATTGTGCCTCTGATAGAATAAAGGTAACATGTTATTTACCCTGCATAGTAAACTGCGGAAATTTATAACGTGAAAATCAATGCTGGAATAGCTGCTTTTTTTAAATTCTCTCCTAAAATAAAGTTAATAAAAGTTAATCAATATATGATATGCATCCATAAATGGTGCATTTGAAAAAAACAACAAAAACTCATCCCGCAAAAAACAAGCCCTTATACGGCTATATGGACAGAATAAAAAAAAAGTTAAGACTCTTGGAATGCGAACGTGAAAAAACAAAAAATAATCCTTGGAAATTAACACGCAAAAAGGCCTGGTCATTAAGGGGTTCGTGTATCTTCACTCACTTAGGAATTATCCTAGGCATGACACAATCTCTTTATAGGTTGAAAAAATAGATATTCAATCTTTCTCTGGATAAGGGAAGATGTTTTCTAGTAAGTTTTGCTGAGGGGCCGTCTTTGGTTCTCTATTCAATGGCATTGGTAAGTTTGAACAAAATCAAGAAAGTAAGTATAATCATGTAAACAGTCGAATGCTGTAGTAATTTGATAACTATAGGAAGACATTCATCTGCAATAGGCTCAATACACGGCTTTGAGATTGGAAGGCAACCTATGCTATGAAGCACTATTTTGAAATGGTTCCTTTGTAGATTGTAGCAGGTAGAATCACATTAATAAAATTATATTGAATGTAAAAAAAAGTTACCAAACAAAAACTAGGCATTTATTTTGGCAGACTTAAAGGGGTTGACCAGGAAAAAAAGATTCTAACAAGTGTCCCCCAGCCTTGGTTTGCCTTCCCTAATACCCCCTATTAAACTTCTAACCAGTTTCTATTTGATCTCCATCGTCACTACTGCTCTTTCTGTTTGTTTACATCCCTTGCTGTCTGTTTACATCCCTTGCTGCCTGTTTCCTGTCTTGTAACCCACCATACCCATGATCCCCTGCTGCATCTGAGGAGACAGTTGCATCCCCCCCTTCCTCCAAAGCATCTCAGCTATTTGCATACTGCCACTCCCCTCTATGTTCACAGGATCATTACCTGCCCTAATTCCAGGCAGCTCTCTCCCTGCACACTGTCTTACACAGTAATAATCATCATTATCCTTTGTGTGAAGGCAGGGACTTCTCCTGGAGTGGAATCCCCGACCACATCGTCGGCTGCTGTGGCCGGTGATTCGGCTTTAGGAAAAGTCACTGACTTCACTGTCCATATATGGACAGTGAAGTTAGGGACTTCTCCTGGAGAGGAATCTCCGGCCGCTGTGTCCGGGGATTCAGTTTCAGGAGTAGAGGACCACTCCAGGAAAAGTCATGGACTTCTCCTGGAGCGTAATCCCCAGCCACAGCTTCGGCAGCGGATTAGGGATTCCGCTCCTCCTCCTTCTCACATGCACTTCAGTGCGGGAGCTCCAAGAGTGAAGAAGGAGGAGGAGGCGTGGACGACGAGACAGGAGGAGGAGGGGGCGTGTACTATGATTGATGACGCTCCGTGTCTTTGCTCAGCCAGCACTTCCTGCTGTGTAAGGACACAGCGCGTCATCAACTACATTTACAGGCCGCGGGACCAGAGGAGGCGGAGCTCTGAAGAGCTCATGAAACATCCGCCCGGCCCACTGCCTGTAAATGTAGTTGATGACAAGCCGTGCCTTTCTCAGCCGAAAGTGCTGGCTAAGCAAAGACACGGTACCTCACAGGAAATAAAATTTACCCTGGGTGAGGTCACGGTAACGCTGGCACAGGTAAGCAGACACTATATTAGAAATTTTATTAAATATGACTAATTAAGTTAAAATTGAAATAAAATGTATTCCCGGACAACCCGTTTAAGGTAGGAGCATTCTACTTGGCGCAGTCTTAGAAAGGGGGGGGGGGTAATAAAGGTAGTCTTCCGGTTATAATAGAGCTGGAGGCACAAGGATAACATGTACAAAAGCACCATGATTTGGAGCTCAGATCACCAAAATACAATTGGGAACATTTAAGTTAATGTAAGGCAATTAATTTCATTTTGATGCAAATGTTTATACATTTCATAGCAAATAGATGATAGCAATAAAAAATTTATACCACAAAACATCTCATAGGTATTTAGTTTCTCCCCAAATTATTTCATTAATCCAAAATGACTACCTCTCTTTTAATATTATTAGTAAATATGAAAAAAAAACATTGTAGATGAGGGAAATTGATAATTCACGTTGACAATATTTTGCAGATGGAGGAGTTTCCTACTAAATAACCAAGGCTATGGACACCTTTGGAGCATGTTTTTATGAAAGGCAAGTATTTTTGCATAATAAAACACTTTTGTGATTTCTATGCAAAAGTGAGTTATGCTCTATTTCACTTCTGCAGTTTCTATGTATCACTGTACATAGAAGCTGCAAAACGCCATTGTCAGCCAAATCCGTCAGTGAGCTGGTCTGAAGGATTGGCTGAAATCGTCTCCTGTGTGCTCCTGAGACATCACCTAAGCCTAATACTGATAAAAGTTGATCAACTTTGATTTGATCAGTATTAGGCTTGGGTGATGTCTTAGTAGCATACAGGAGTTGCTGTCAGCTGAGCCGTCAGACCAGCTTACTGACGGCTGACAAAGTCATTCTGCAGCTTTTATTTACAGTGATACATAAAAGCTGCAGAAGTGAAACAGAGCAAAATTTTTAATAAAAATACATTACCGAAGTAATTTTTATACAACTATATATACATTTCATAAAAGAAAAGAAAAAATACACAAAAAGCATTCATAGATATTAAATACTGAAACAAGGATCCTTAATTTATTGTCTTTGAGACAACATAAAGAGTCCTCTATTAGGAAAATCGCTCATCGGTGAACTACTAGTGAAGTGACTTTTGAGAGTTATGCACATCCTTGTACCCTAAAAAATATCATAAACAATTCAGAGCTACACATTAACAGCAGATTTTTAATTCTTTTTTTTGAATTATGCAAATACACTTTGTTACCAGTGAAAAGAAACACTGTCTATGTAAAAACAAACCTTAGCTTCGTACGGTACATTCCACAATATATAAATTTAGAATATAATTACAAGAACTTCACTTTTATTTATGGTCGTTTTATTTTCCACTTTAACTTTCTCATTTCACTTAGAAATATTTGCAATTGAGTCTATAAATATTAGTTTGAGAAATGAACCTCTCAGATGAATTGAATGACCACGGAAGAATAATTTTGCCATTGAAGAGGAACTGCTGTTGTTTATGAGATCCGCTGACAGGAACTGTTAAACATTGCAGGTTGCAGAGAGAGAAGGATGGGCCGGTGCGTGGGAAAAGTTTGTTTTAAGGAACACGGCTGTAGGTAAAAGAGTAATAGATCCAATGGCTGTTTCATAAAAATTGAAACTGTTGCTGACATTTTTCTTTGAAGGTTCTTCTCATTTGCGAGCTGCGGGCTGGCTGTGAGCTTTGCACTCATTAAATTCTTTAAAGCGTTTTGAAGTGATCCCTGCAGATCATTCTAAAATTATTTTATCAATGTATGAACTTCGACTGCTGTGTTTGGCTTGTTAAAGGAAGCTGTTTATAAAAGAAATGTTTAGTAGAACGACATGATTAACTTTCCACTGAGAAAAGACGTTTCTTAACAAAGCACTCTGCAGGAATAATATAAAGTAATGACAGCGGTTCCTAAGGTTAGTGCATGCTCAGCTTGTGAAATTGGTATCCATAGACTAATTTCTCTATTATTTTAAAAAAATTCTCTATTATATAAAAAAAATTCCCTATTATTCATATTTCAAATATTGTTTATAAAATAGGTTGGTTGGTAATATGGTGTAATCGGGTGCTCACCTTCAAAGTTCCAATTAAAAAAATAAAAACTTTAATTCAAAAATGTAATTTGCATCGGACCAATCTATTTTGCAACCAAATATTGATAGAAAATGAAAATGGAAGAATCACCTAATTGGTGACATTATTTCAACAGCGGTTCATGGGAAAACTGCAGCGTTAACGCAAGTCACTGACGACTTCAATATTTCCCAATTATGGGAAAGAAGTTCGATTTTTGGAGATTATTACGAGGCTACTTGAAACTTTTCCCCATAAGGAAACATAAAAGTTACCCACTATAAAGCCACGACTTCATGTTACCAATATAGTAATTCTTTCATTTTCTTTAGTTTTAAGACGTGGAACCCTAGCCTTATTTGTGCTGACATTAAAGCAGAAGTCTGACTTTGTTTACAAGAATACATTAGACATTTATGGTATATCATGTGGATAAAGTGAATGGGGGGAGCTGCAATACCTGACATAGCCTATAGACAAGAGTGATGCTGTTCCTGGGATTAAAACAATTTCTTTAACCTTTAAAGAGCATTTTCCCCAAAACTTGAAGCTCATCAGGTTTATGCTTATGTGGACTACACTTCATCTGTGTTCATTGCTCCCGAAATGTAAAGTGCCTTCTAGAGAGTGGGTGATCCTGTAGTCTAAGAAACAACAGGACTCTGCAAGCCTCTTCTATAAAACACCTCTCTCAGTGGCACTTCTAAAATTCATGAGAATGTGCCAAACTATGTCTAACTGGAGCTCCACTTTAACATAAATTCTTTGTCTGTATTTGTTTTTAGGAAAAAGACCTTGACTAATGCACTTCTCCATGCCACCTCCTTTCATTACTCTAAGGTCAAGAAGGCCATACCGACTGGCCAGATTTAAGGGCCCGGCGTATCTGCTCCAGTGATAGTAACTTCAAATGTCGAGCATCCAACATGTCAGCACGTTTTCGCGATCGCAGGTACATCCAGAGGGATATTAGACGTGGGTACCTGAGAGCTAAATATTCATCCCGTAAGGGATTTTTGGTGAGTAAGCCTAAATATAGAAAAACTTTTGATCAGATTATTAGGTTTATTACCACATTCAATTCGCAATGGGTGGAAGTTGGTAATATCTTTCAAAAGCATTGGAATGTGCTTTTTACCGATCGAGATCTGTCCAGCTGTTTGCTCCATTACATGGAGGAGGTCTAAAAATGTGAGAGATGTCCTGACATCCAGTCACTATATCTCTAAGGCTCAGAACAATCCCTTTGGGAATCGTGGTCCCCCATGGGGATCATTTAATTGTGTCGCTTGCAAATATGTCTTACTTTCCTTCACCTTCTATAATTCTAAAAGAGATAGGGATTATAAAATTGTATGCAACATCAGCTGCAATACAGAAGCTGTAATTTACTTTGCTACATGTCCTTGTGATTTGATTTACATTGGAATGACAAGTATATCTTTGAAAACACGGGTGCTTGAACATGTTAGTAAGATTCAGACAGCCGTTAATGCCAAAGAGAAAGATAAATTGCAACCTATCCCCCGCTACTTTTGAGAACATCATTCTTGCAATCTTAGGGGCCTCAGGGTATGTGGTATAGATAAAGTTAATCTGGGTTGTAGAGGTGGCGATATCCGTCAAGCCCTCCTCAGAAAGAAAATGAAATGGATAACTCTGCTAAATACCACTGCACCATTTGGCCTGAATGAGGCCACGAGCTTCAAGCCCTTTCTGTAAATACATAATCTGCACAAATTCTATATATCCTTGGTGTTTTCTTTGTTGTTATATTGTTCTAATTTATAATTCTTTATTTCAGCTGTATTAGCTACTTTAATGTGCTATACTAGTTTTTGGAGACACCTTGTTTTTCATGAATAATGGTAACATCACTCTAGAACATCAACTTGCTATGACTAGCTACACCATCGGCTGTATTCTCTTTGGGATATGTTTTGATTGGAAGAAAAATGGCAACATTGTTGATCGGCATGTGATGTCATTTTGGCTGTGGAATATTTTTTCCCTAGTGGCTAGTGTTGCATCCTTGTTTGTGTATCACTGGAAGTTTTTTTTATGTGTTTGCTGATATGTATATGTATTTATTGTATGTGTTTTACTTTATATCCATAATATAACATAATAAAGTAATTTAGATTAAAAAAACGACATAGTGTGTCAATGCATGTACATAGTAAAATGGTAAAAAAAACTTCACTGTAATTCTCAGGAAATGACAATCATATATTTCATCAAAGGCTTTCAGCCTATACTGTACAAAACCTCAAATAGTGTTAAGTGCCAATATACAAAGTGCAGGTGTACAAAATTAGAAATATTTAGACATTTTAATCATTAAAGAAATTAACCCTGTATGTCCCACTTAGTGAATCAGAGTTTTATTACCAGTACATCTTAGAAGACATTGCTTCAACCCTCAGAGTTTAATGAGGTCCAGATATAGGTGATCATCCACAATTGAAATAGGGAAGTCTCACCCTTAACAGGGACCAATATGATGCCCAATCCATTATCAAACAGACCGTATACATATCGCCCCCAAAATGGACCAATGCAATAATAATAATAATAATTTTTATTTAAATATCGCCAACATATTCTGCAGCACTTTACAGTTCAGGGGTACATTTTACAGACAAAATCAGACATCACATATTGACAAAACTAATTTACAATTCAAACAAAAGGAGTGGGGAACCTGCTTGCAAGAGCTTACAATCTATGAGAAAATAAGGGAAACACAAAATGTAAAAAATGTTTAAGTACAATGGTCCAGCCATCTTTTATGCATATGGGGTAGTGCACATAAAGCTGCATGAGTTGGTCACCAGCCAGTGTCAGTGTATGACAGACATGAAGTGTATTATGGTGCAAGGAGTATGGGGGATACTGCTGCATGAAGGGGCCATATTACTAATATAAAGGGGGGGCCATGGAAAGGAATTAGATTAGGGAATGTTATATTCCTGTCTAAAGAGATATGTTTTCAGGGCACGTCTAAAAGTATGGAAGTTGAGAATTAATCTGATTGTCTGGGGTAGTGCATTCTAGAGGTCTGGTGCAGCACGAAAAAAATCTTGGAGATGGGAGGTTCGGATTATGGTGGATGTTAATCTGAGGTCATTGGCAGAATGTAGAGCGCGACTAGAGTGGTAAACTGACATGAGGGAGGAGCTGTAAGCTGGCGCAGCACTGTGGAGAGCTTTGTGAGTGAGAGTAATAAGTTAGAATTTAATTATGAATGGTATGGGCAACCAGTGCAGTGACTGGCAGAGGGTAGAGGCATTGGTGTAGCAGTTTGTCAGAAAGATGAGCCTGGCAGCTGAATTAAGGATTGATTGGAGAGCTGGAAGACCGATTAGTAAAGAGTTACAGTAATCAAGACGAGAATGAATCAGAGCAACAAAAAGTTTTGACTGTTTACACAGTAAGAAAAGGGCGGATTCTGGAGATGTTTTTAAGGTAAAAGTGACAGCAGCGTGAAAGTGATTGAATGTGTGAAGTGAAGGAAAGATCTGAGTCAAAAATAACCCCAAGACAGCGGGCATGCTGCCTAGGAGTTATGGTAGTGTCACACACTGTGATGGAGACATCAGGTTTAGGTAGGTTAGTAGATGATGGTAAACAAGGAGCTCAGTTTTAGAAAGATTTAGTTTCAGATAGAGAGAGGACATGATGTTAGAGAGAGCGGATAGACAATCACTGGTGTTTTGTATTAGAGCAGGGGTGATGTAATGGGAAGAGTTATATAGTTTGGTGTCATCAGCGTGGAGATGGTACACAAAGCCAAATCTGCTCATAGTTTGTCCAAAAAGGGCTGTGTAGAGAGAAAACAGAAGCGGACCAAGGTCTGATCCCCGGGGAACCACGAAAGCAAGGGAAAGAGGAAACGAAGTAGAACCAGCAAATGACACACTGAACGAGCAGTCAGACTGTGAAGGATTTGCCTGACACAGCTTCTGTGTCGACGCCCGTGGTTAATCAGCCTGCATCTGTTCCTAGGTCTGCTAGAGTGACTCGATCTGCTACCACTCAGGCTGGTAGGCTGAGAAGTGGAAGAGTCTATAGAAGCCTGGCCAGATGGTTCTAGCTCCCGCCCTTTGTCCACTTATACCTTCATTTGCTGCTTGTCCTTTGCCTGTGATTCTTCTGTTTCCTGGCTCTGCTGTTCCTGCTGTTACTATTGACCTCTGCTTCATATTGACCCTGGCTTGACTGACTATTCTCCTGCTCTGCAGACTGACCAATCACAGCTCCTTGAGAATGTGTATGTGATGGAGCTGGCTCAGAAGCTATTACGTTAAAAAAAACAATAACAGCCTGTTTTCCCATAATAAGTCTTTTATTTCATCAACATATGTCTCACAGGAACAGTCAATATAGGGGCTAGGTCACCAACAGTGTGAATTTTAACCTCCCCAGTGTTGGAATAGAAACTGCACCAATGTTTGAAACAAATAAAGAAAAACAAGGAGTCATGTACTATTTTGATTTTAAATGCCAAAAGGCATGGAAAAATACATACTTTATTGGACAATACAGAGTAAAATTAGTTAAAATAAAGACTTCAAATCAGTATATTGTACACTGTATATCAGTTGCGCAAAGGACATAAGAGCACATGGGTGTCAAAAGGAGAACTCCAGAAAAAGGCTACATAGCCATGTCTAGGGTAACAATCAAATTACAGTATTCTATGTAAAACAGAGTATAGGTAAGTTTATATCACATAATAAAGTGTAACACAGGTAGAATGTATACCATACTAATCACTGGAGGACGAGGTAAATTATAGCGCTACCATACACTGTATCAATACTCGCATCTGAAAGGCGCCAGTAAATATACACGGCGTCTCTAAGCCTTAAAAGGGGACACAAAGGTTACCAAAGTACGGCTATAATATAGGTTTAGTTGTAATAAAAAAGTTAAATGACTAACCCATATTGCTCCAAAGGTCCAATAACTCCAAGGTGAGGAGAAACCCCAGGTTATACAGTTGTCTGATTTGAAGTCTTTATTTTAACTAATTTTACTCTGTATTGTCCAATAAAGTATGTCTTTTTCCATGCCTTTTGGCATTTTAAATCAAAATAGTACATGACTCCTTATAAGTCTTTTATTATAAGAAAAAATGGAAAACATTAAAAAAAAGTACACATATGTGGTATCACCGCATCCATAATGACCCGAACTATAAAAATATCATGCTATGTTACCCACATGGTGGACACAATTCCAATATTGCTGTTATTTAGTCACTACCACTCCAAAAACAGAATAAAAAAAGGTATCTAAAAGTTGCATGTACCCCAATATTATACTATTAAAAACTACAGCCCGTACCGCAAAAAACAAGCCCTCCCAAAGCTTTTTTAACGGAAAAATAAAAAAGTTATGGCTTTCAGAATATGGTGATACAAAAAATAAATTATTTACAACAAAAGTGATTTTATTGTGCATACACTGCAAAACATTAAAAAAAAACAGTATACATTTGGTATACATTTGAATAAAGTAAAATTGTCATTTATAGTGCACGGTGAACGCTGTAAAGAAAAAGAATAAAAAACATTATCAAAATTGATGGTTTTTGGTCACCTTGCTTGCCAAAAAATGAAATAAAAAGTGATAAAAAAAATCGAGTGTACCCCAAAATGGTACCAGTGAAATCTACAGATTGTCCCTCAACAAATAAGCCCTCACACAGCTCCGGTGGAGACAAAATAACAAACTTCTGGCTCTCAGAATATGGCGATGCAAAATGTGCAGAGCGTTCCAAAAGCGGATAAGATTTTTTATTTATCAGTGCGACACTAGCCCCACATCTGAGGATTATTATTTATTTACCGCATTAGTATAGCCGCTTATTATGCCCTGACAGCTTACATATACCCCCACATAATAAACTGAAATACCAGCAAAACCCCAAACAAAACTACCACTAAGCAAAATCTGCGCTCCAAAAGCCAAATGCCACTCCCTCGCTTCTGAGCCCTGTAGTGTGCCCAAACAGCAGTTTACCTCCACATATATGGCATCGCCGTACCCGGGAGAACCCATTTAACAGTCTGAGGTATTTGTCTTCAGTGGCACGAACTGGGCACAACATATTGTGCACTAAAATGGCATATATTTGTGGAAAATTGCAATTTTCACTTTGGACCATCCACTGAGCGTTTGATTCTAATTAAAAAAAACAAAAAACTGTGGAGTCAAAATGCCCACTACACCCCTTAAAAAATGCCTTGAGGGGTGCAGTTTACAAAATGGGGGTCACTACTTGGGGGTTTGTTTTAATATTTGACCCCAGAGCCCTGCGATTGTGGGCCAATGCTGCGAAAATCACTAAAATAGGCCTCACATGCGCATTTGCTCTTTTACTCCTGAGCCCTGTCATATGTCCAGGCAAATGATAAATGCATTGAGGGGTGTTGTTTACAAAATGGGGTCACTTCTCTGGGTTTTCCACGCTACTCTGGTACCTCAGGGGATCTGCAAATGCGACATGGCGCCTGTACACCAGTCCAGCAAAATCTGCGCTCTAAAAGCCAAATGGCGCTCCTTCCATTTTGAGCTCTGCCATGTGCCCAAACAGCAGTTTAGGGCCACACATGGGTAGTTGCCGTACTCGGGAGAAAATGGGTAACAAATTGTGTTGTGTTTTTTCTCCTATTACCCCTTGTGAAATAAAAATTTGGCGCAAAACGACATATTTTTGGCAAAAAAAATATATTTTCACAGCCTCATTCTAATACAATCTATGAAACACTTGTGGGATCAAAATGCACACTACACCTCTAGATGATTACTTTGAGGGGTATAGTTTCCAAAATGGAGTCACTTCTCAGGGGTCTCAACCAAAATCTACATGCCAAGTAGCACTCCTGCCATTCTGAGCCATGCCGTGTGTCTAAACAGCAGTTTTTACCACATATGGGGTATTACCGTACTCGGGAGAAATTGATTTACAATTGTTGGGGTGCTTTTTCTCCTTTATTCCTTGTGAAAATGAAAAAAAAAATCAACATTTTAGTGGTAAGAATGTAGATTTTCATTTTCACTGCCTAATTCAAATAAATTCAGCAAAAAAAACAGTAAGGTCAAAATGCTCACTATACCACTAGGTAAATTCCATGAGGGGTGTAGTTTCCCAAATGGGGTAACTTTTGCAGGGGTTTGCACTGTTTTGGCCCCTCAGGGGCTTTGTGACATGGCGCCGCAAAGCAGTCCAGCAAAACTTGAGCTCCAAAAGTCAAATGGTGCTCCATCCTTTCCCTTCCCTGCCGGGTGACCAAACAGCAGTTTATTACCAGATATTGGGTATTGCTGTGCTCAGAAGAGTTTGCTTTACAAATGTTGAGGTGCTTGTTCTCCTTTATTTAGATTTCCAATAAATTCTGAAAAAACCTGTGGGGTTAAAATTCTAACCATACCCCTAGAAATATTCCTTGAGGAATGTTGTTTCCAAAATGGGTCACATTTGGGGGAGTTTCTATTGTTTTGGTCCCTCCAGGGCGTTGCAAACACGAACAGACACTGAAAACTATTCCAGCAAAATCTGCTCTCTAAAATCAAAATGGTGCTCCTTCCCTTGTGAGCCCTGCCGTGGGTCCAAACAGCCGTTTATTACCACATATAGGGCATTGCCGTAATTGGGAGAAGATGCTTTACACATGTTTTCTGAGCCTTTTCTCATTTATTCCTTGTAAAAAGTAAAAATTTCTATGTTTTTTTTCAGTAAAAAAGTAGATTTTCATTTTTACAGACTAATTCCAATAAGTTTAGTAAAAAACAAACTGTGGGGTCAAAATGCTAACTATACCCCTAGATAAATTTCTTGAGAGGTGTAATTTCCAATATGGGTTCCCTTTTGGGGGGTTTCCACTGTGTTGGCACCACAAGACCTCTTCAAACCTGACATGGTGCCTAAAATATATCTAAAAAAAAGCGGCCCCAAAATCTTCTAGGTGTTTCTTTGCTTCTGAAGCCTGTGTTTCAGTCCATTAGAACACTATTGCTAAATGTGGAATGTTTCTAAAATCTGCAGAATCTGGGCAATAAATATTGAGTTGTGTTTCTCTGGTAAAACTTTCTGTGTTAACCCCTTAGTGACCAGCCCATTTTAGGACTTAATGACCAAGCTATTTTATTCGTTTTTCTATAGTCGCATTCAAAGAGCTATAACGTTTTTATTTTTTCGTCTACATAGCTGTATGAGGACTTGTTTTTTGCGGGATTAGTTGTGATTTTTAATGGCACCATTTTTGGGTACATATAATGTTTATATTAACTTTTATTAACCTTTTTGGGGGGGATTATTAAAAAAAACTGAAATTCCGCCATTGTTCTATGCGTTTTTAAATTGACGCCGTTCACTGTGCGACGTAATTAACATGTGACCTTTATTCTATGGGTCGGTACGATTACGGCGATACCACATATGTGGAGGTTTTTTTATGTTTTACGACTTTTGCACAATAAAAACACTTTTGAACTAAAATTATTTGTTTTTGCATCGTCGCTTTCCAAGAGCCGTAATTTTTTTTTTTTTTCATCAATGTAGTGATTTTTTGGGCTTGTTTTCTGCGGGACAAGACGTAGTTTTGAATGGTACTGTTTTGGGGTACATGGGACTTATTGATTCATTTTTATTATGACTTTTTTGGGGGGCAATGGAAAAAATTGCAATTTTGCCATAGTTTTTTGCGTTTTTTTTTTACGGTGTTCACTTTGCGGTTTAAATTACATATTAACTTTATTAATGGAGTCATTGCGGTCGCGGAGATACCAGATATGTGTACTTTTTTTTTTTTTTTACACTTTTACTAAATAAAACCACTTTTTATGGAAAAAAATGGTTTTATTAATTTTTTTACTGTACTTTTTATTAATAATCTTTATTTCACTTTGATGACTGATTTTATTAGTCCCACTAGGGGACTTTACTGTGCGATGTTCCGATCGCTGCTATAATGCTCTGGTATACTTCGTATACCAGAGCATTATTGCCTGTCAGTGTAAATCTGACAGGCAATCTGTTAGGACGTGCCTCCGGCGCGTCCTAACAGGCATATGTCCAGGGGAGACCTGGGGGCTTTTATCAGTCCCCCGGCTGCCATGACACCCCATCGGGTGACAGAGGGAGCGCACTCCCTCTGTAAACAAAGTTAAATGCCGCAGTCGCTATTGACGGCGGCATTTAACGGGTTAAACGGCCGCGATCGAAGTAAACTTCGATCGCGGGCGTTGGAGCAGGAGCTCAGCTGTCATCAGACAGCAGAGCCCCGGCTCCTGCCTGCACGGGAGACCCGTGCAGGACTTAGACTAGGCTGACGTGAAAAGGCCTCAGCCTAGCCTAAAGCCCAGTAGTGAATCACGTAAAAAGGCGTATTAGTGGTCACTAAGGGGTTAAAGAGAAAAATGTATTAACAATGAATTTTGTAAAAAAAAATTGTAACTTTCCCTTCTACTTTGCTTTAATTTCTGTGAAACGCCTAAAGAGTTAAGAAACTTTCTGAATGCTGTTTTGAATACTTTAAGGGGTCTAGTTTTTAATATATAAGGCCCTCAAAGCCACTTCAGAACTGAACTGGTCTCTGAAAAAATAGCCTTTTGAAATTTTCTTGAAAATGTGAGAAATTGCTGCTAAAGTTAGAAGCCTTGTAACGTCCTAGAAAAATAAAAGGACTTTTAAAAAACGATACCAACATAAGTTGACATATGGAAACTGTTGACTAGTAACTATTTTGTGTGGTATCACTATCTTGTTTCACAAATAAACACAGAATATATTGACCAAAGTTTACCACTAACATAAAGTACATTGTGTCACGAGTAAAGATGAGCGAACCGGGACAACCGAACACGGTTTCGGTCCGAACATCAGGAAAAGTTCGGTTTGCAGCGAATCCGAACTTCACCGGGTTCGGCCAAACCCGTTTTGACCGAACCCGGTCAAAAATATTATACAAATTGGCAGCCACTTGTCTCTATCAATCACTGATAGAGAAAAGAGGCTGCTGATTAAAAATAAAATAAAAAGCATTTCATACGTACCCGGTCGTTGTCTTGGTGACGAGTCCCTCTTCTTCCTCCAGTCCGACCTTCTTTTCTGACGCGGCAGCCTGTGATTGGCTGCAGAGGCCTCTGCAGCCTGTGATTGGCTGCAGAGGCCTCTGCAGCCTGTGATTGGCTGCAGCGGTCACATGGGCTGTAACGTCACCCAGGGATGTCGAGAGGGACGCGTCACCAAGGCAACGGCCAGGAGACCGGACTGGAGGAAGCAGAAAGTTCTCGGTAAGTATGAACGTCTTTTTTTTTTACAGGTTGATGTATATTGTGATCGGTAGTCACTGTCCAAGGTGCTGAAACAGTTACTGCCGATCAGTTAACTCTTTCAGCACCCTGGACAGTGACTATTTACTGACGTCGCCTAACAACGCTGCCGTAATGATGGGTGCACACATGTAGTCACTCGTCATTACGGGGCCACATGCACACGACCGTAAAAACACCCGTTATTACGGGTCGTAATTACGACCCGAAATAGCGGGCCCATAGACTTCTGTTAGCCACGGGTACCTTCCCGTTTTCTCACGGGAAGGTGCCCGTGCCGTTAAAAAGATAGAACATGTTCTATTTTTTTATTTTACGGGCCGTGCTCCTATACTTTATAATGGGAGCACGGCTCGGAAAAACGACCGGCTGCCCGTGGCCGGCCGTGCTCATCTCCTGAAATACTCTGTGCTGCCTTAAACTCTGTGGACAGGTCAGGATCCTGTTTCTTTTAAATGCTTCTGGGGAACCCGCTCGATCCACTATATAAGGCTGCGCTACAGTGCAGCATTTAAAAGAAACAGGATCCTGACCTGTCCACAGAGTTTAAGGCAGCACAGAGTATTTCAGAACATGAGCGTGCAGATTCAGTGCTGCTGTGAACTCTGCTCTTACCATTACGTAGCTCTCAGTCTGTTACCTCTCCTCCACTCCTGTCCTCAATAACACCTTCACATGATTGGCAAGTCACCACCCCGCACAAGATCCGCACGCTCATCTCCTGAAATACTCTGTGCTGCTGTGAACTCTGCTCTTACCATTACGTAGCTCAGTCTGTTACCTCTCCTCCACTCCTGTCCTCAATAACACCTTCACATGATTGGCAAGTCACCACACCGCACAAGATCCGCATGCTCATCTCCTGAAATACTCTGTGCTGCTGTGAACTCTGCTCTTACCATTACGTGGTGACTTGCCAATCATGTGAAGCTGTTATTGAGGACAGGAGTGGAGGAGAGGTAACAGACTCGTAATGGTAAGAGCAGAGTTCACAGCAGCACTGAATCTGCACGCTCCTCTCCTGAAATACTCTGTGCTGCTGTGAACTCTGCTCTTACCATTACGTAGCTCAGTCTGTTACCTCTCCTCCACTCCTGTCCTCAATAACACCTTCACATGATTGGCAAGTCACCACCCCGAACAAGATCCGCACGCTCATCTCCTGAAATACTCTGTGCTGCTGTGAACTCTGCTCTTACCATTACGTGGTGACTTGCCAATCATGTGAAGGTGTTATTGAGGACAGGAATGGAGGAGAGGTAACAGACTGAGAGCCACGTAATGGTAAGAGCAGAGTTCACAGCAGCACTGAATCTGCACGCTCCTCTCCTGAAATACTCTGTGCTGCCTTAAACTCTGTGGACAGGTCAGGATCCTGTTTCTTTTAAATGCTGCACTGTAGCGCAGCCTTATATAGTGGATCGAGCGGGTTCCCCAGCAGCATTTAAAAGAAACAGGATCCTGACATGTCCTCAGAGTTTAAGGCAGCACAGCACAGAGTATTTCAGGAGAGGAGCGTGCGATTGGCTGCAGAGGCCGGTGCAGCCTGTGATTGGCTGCAGAGGCCGCTGCAGCCTGTGATTGGCTGCAGAGGCGGTCACGTGGGATGAAGCGTCATCCCTGGAGGCCGGCCTTCTGACGTCATCCTGACGTGCGTGACCGCCACTACAGCCTGTGATTGGCTGCAGCGGTGACATGGATGAAACGTCATCGCTGGAGGCCGGACAGGAGGAATGTAAGTATGAACGTATTATTTATTTTTTTATTATTACATTAAAATTGTATTTTCTGTGCGCCGAGCATGTACGGTCAAGGTTGCTGAAAGAGTTAGTGCAGCCCATTAACTCTTTCAGCACCCTGGACAGTACCATGCTCGGCGCACGGAAATTACAGGTTCGGTCCGAACTAGTTCGGTCCGAATCAAACTTTTTCGTGAAATTCGGCGAACTAGCCGAACCGAACTTTTCATAAGTTCGCTCATCTCTAGTCACGAGAAAACAATCTCAGAATCACTTGGATAAAAATGTGACATGTCGCACAAAAAGCATTCCATTGTTATTACCACACAAAGTGACACATGTCAGATTTGAAAAAATTGGCTGTGTCCTTAAGGCCAAAACAGGCTGTGTCCTTAAGGGGTTAATATTACAAATAAATGCAGAATCAATAAATACATATGTTTTTACAGCATGTGCATGGTGCATGAATGATGAGGGTATTCGTACTGGGTGAGTCTTCATGTCTTATCTGCAATAGACAGAAAGAGCATAAAATTTGTCAATCAATATGTACATATTATCTAATCAATTTCAGCCTTATGTGGGAAGAGATCAGCAGGGAAGTGGACAAGTCGTCCCCTACCCTATACCACTCAACTTAACCCCTTCGGGATGAAGCAATTTTTTGATTTTTGATTTTAGTTTTTCACTCCTCGCATTCCAAGAGCCATAACTTTTTGAATTTTCCATTAATAGAATGGTGTGAGGGCTTATATTTTGCGGGAGGAGTTGTAGTTTCTTTTAAAACTATTTTTAGTTCCATATAATATACTGAGAAACTGAAAAAAAATTCTTTGTAGGCTGAAGTTGGAAAAAACTGTGATTTCTCAATTGTTTTTTGGGTTTAGTTTTTACGTCTTTCACCGTGTGGTAAAAACGACAACTTATCTTTATTCTATGGCTCAATACGATTACGGTGATACAAAATTTATATTCTTTTTTTTATATTTTACTACTCTTATTGATAATAAACTCTTTGTTACAAAAAAAAATGTTTTGTGTTGCCACATTCTGAGAGCCATAACTTTTTTACTTTTTCACTGATTGAGCAGTGTGAGGGCTTATTTTTTGCAGGACGAGCTGTAGTTTTTATTGGTACCATTTTTTTTTTCACTACTAAAAACTTTTATTCACTTTTTTTCACACACTTTATTAGCCCCCCTAGGGGACTTGAACCAGCGATTGTTAGATCGCTGTTACAATATACTACAATACTAATTCCAGTATATCGTCATTTTCACTGGTATCTGTTAAGACCTGCGTGAAGGCAGCCCTGGGAGCCCTCATTAGGTCCCTGGGCCGCCATAACAACTGTCGTCAGCCCCCGATCTCACTGCGGGGGGGGGGGTGATGAGCTGTCAGAGAGGGCCATCCCCCTCTTTTCAATGCCTCAGATGCTGTGGTCGCGATTGACCGCAGCATTTGTGGGGTTAAACAGCCAGGAACAGCGCGATCGCTGCTCTTGGCTGTTAGTCCCGGGTGTCTGCTGTAAAATACAGCCGACACCCGCAGCATACGGAGCACACTCAGCACGTCAGCACACTCCAAACATCACTCCCCCGCACCCGGACGTAATAGCACGTCCGGGTGCACGAAGGGGCTAAGGTCAGCGTTTAGACCGTATGGGCGTAATGTGTTCAACCTATAGATCCACTCCAAATCTTGTTTTTTTAAGCAAAGACAATCTGTCGCATCCTCGTCTAGGTATGGCAATATGGTCTATGATTTTAAAGCGTAAGTCCCTTTCCGTATGATTAGCTTCCACAAAATGCTTTGACACTGGTAAGTCTAGTCTTTTATTGCGGATTGTAAACCTATGGTTGTTCATACTGTATGTGTTTTACAGTCCAACGTAGTCTCCCCTATATAGAGACGATTACATGGGCATTGCAACATATAAATAACCCATTCGAACGTGCAGGTCAAATAATGTTTAATTCTGAACTGTTTTCCAGTTATGGGGTGGATAAAAGTCTCGCCCTTGCTTTCAGGCAAAACGCGCCTCGAGGCGGTCGTTTGCCACATCTCCCACGACTATTCGCTCCTTTCTCCACCATGACCTCAGGTACCTTCCTTTATATCCCTCTGGTTCTTTACCCTGCCATCACCTGTTTGGGTGCCGGATTTTCTCTATTTTCATATAGCCATTCTTTTATATGTATCGATACATCCATTAGCTTTTTGATGCAATAGTGGTGGGGCCTTGTAGGGGGGATTCTATCACTTTGAGATGGGTTGTTCTGTTGACCTTTAGGGTCCTTAACATCTTACCTTTCTGATACTCTCTCTGTATAAATGTCCTTTTTATCAGTTTCTCCTAAAATATATGTATTTGATACCATGTATTGTTGCTATTTATAATTTCATAAAGATTTTTTTCTATTTTTTTAAAATACTTGCGAGTAATATATTTCTTTTCTGTGCTATGTTCCCTGTGCTTTTGCTTAATGGTTGTCTGCTTATATTGTGGGAACCCTTTTTGTTGGTTAGTTTGAGGTTCTTTGTAGGTTTATATGTTTTTGTTGAGGAAAACAAAGTTCACTTTCTGTGATAGAAAAAATGCTCTCTCCTCCTACAGAATGCTTGACTATTCCTTGAGAAATTCAAAGTAAAACCCAGTTCTGGACCAGGCAGCATTTTGCCTTGTGCAATTTTAGTGCAATTGTTCAATAATAAAGTAGAAGAATATCCTATTAAATCTAAATATTTCTTAACAGACTTTTTTTTTTTAAAAGCTTTTTTTTATAAAAAAAAATCTACTGTGCAATCTACTATAGATTTAGTTACATTTCATAATTAAGCCTTTTCAAAATGTGTATTGTTCAGGAAAATAGTCCGAATAATGATAAAACCCTGAAAGATTAAACTTTCCATTTAATCCTAAATGATATGAACAAATGTTTTAATACAAAGATAAAAGTAGTAGATCTATAAACACTATTGTATCGATGTGCATTACAGTAATGTTCTGAGTGTTCAGAACTACATCGATCCTGTCCTTTTTATTCCTCCTGCCAGCCTTGTAAATGCACGACTTGAAGATGATTTATACCTCTCACTTTATGGCTTCAGCTTTCACGGTGTTAGCACATCATACGTATAACATACCTGGAATATATTATCCATTTTTTAAATCATAAAGTTAATATAGACTTAAGGGATGTCTTGCTAAAAAGTGAGTGTGAACATAAATTTTAAAAAAATTGTCAGTGTTATTAGTTTTCACTTTGTGTTGAGTAACTTCCATTTCATAGAGAAAGCAGCAGTGAAATGTCAAAAGGGAGCGGATGATGTTGGGCACATGGTGTGGCAGGATTTGGGTATACTGCTGAATCTCAACCAGTTCCTGCTGAAGAGAATGTATTTTCTTTTTACAAGGGATATAATATAATTGACATTTTTGAATATGGACATTTCTTATTATAATTCCATGTTGCGCGTGCATCACTGGATGTGATAGATATTGTAGAAATGTTATGCTCGGTTCATATATGCGTCGTGGCTTCTGTTCATAACAGAAGCCACGATACTGTGTCGGATTTATCATACAACGAATCCCAATGGTACCCAACGGACACCATTGACTTATACTTCTGACAAGGTTTTCATCATTTTGATGGCAAGAATACCGCTGCATGCTGCACTCTTCTTGCCATCAAATGGGACAGTACTTCCAACGAAGGTTTTAAATAAAGCGCCCAAAGGCTGTGTAAACATAGCCTCATTTTATTGTCTAGCATCATTAAAATTAACATTATGTTTAACATAATTAAAATTAAAATATGTGTTTGTTTGCCATGATGTGATTATTGTGAATCAGATACAGAGGGTACCTGGTATGCTTACTACCATGCTTTCACTATAATAACAATTTTCACAAGGAAGAGAAGAAAACCTGGACCACACATCCAACTTGCTATACTTGATCTATTGCGGCTCAGCAAAATTTAAATTAATGTCTCATTTTTTTCTGGTTCCAGCACTCCACCCATTTGAGCCAGGTACTTTTAAGCTGGGTTCACACAACCTATTTTCAGACGTAAACGAGGCGTATTATGCCTCGTTTTACGTCTGAAAATAAGGCTACAATACGTCGGCAAACATCTGCCCATTCATTTGAATGGGTTTGCCGACGTACTGTGCAGACAACCTGTCATTTACGCGTCGTCGTTTAACAGCTGTCAAACGACGACGCGTAAAAATACAGCCTCGTCAAAAGAAGTGCAGGACACTTCTTTCAGACGTAATTTGAGCCGTTCTTCATTGAACTCAATGAAGCATAGCTCAAAATTTACGGCTGTCAGAGAAGCCTCGCAAAATGCGAGGAGGAGCATTTACGTCTGAAACGAGGCAGCTGTTTTCTCCTGAAAACAGTCTGTCTTTTCAGTCGTAAAAGCCTGCTACTGTGTGCACATACCATTAAAAAGCAGGAGACAGCATAAGGGTTTCTATGTATTTGATCTAAATTTGGCCACTGAGAGTACAAGAAAAGGTGAGCTTTCTCCATCTGTTTACTTTTTTGTGGTGTTGTGTGGTAATCTTTGTTGCTGTGGTGCTACATCAGTGGGGAAGTGGCCCAGAGCCATAGTGGCTTAGACTGGCAGCATGGGTGCTATTGGTCTCCAGGGTTGGTCCCTCTGCAGGTGCTGTGTTGCAGCGGCACTGAATGTCATGCGATACTGCACTTGATAGAGTAGGGACCCACTTAACATAGGTCGTCGTGAAGTGGCAGGTAAGCTTATACAATTTGATCAAAATGTTTACTAAGAACCTCATGTTCATACATTTTTGACATTTTGCTGAGCCTTGTGGATAATCACAATTTTAGTTCAGCATTGTATTGTGGTCCTTGTTGAGCAAGTATACGTTGCAGTCCTGATTTAACTCTTTGTGGTTGCATTTTTTGGAGATCTCTCTCTGGGTTAAGATAAATACAGTAGGTTTTATATTGATATAAATTGGACCTTTTATCTATCGGTTATACAGATGTAGCCGTTTTTACCTTGACTTCTAATGCATTAAATAAACTGGCAGGATCCTTTATCTTGACTTCTTCAATGACTTTTCAATGGCTGATATCACGCTGCAGGAAGTTATCAGAGTTAAGTTAAAGATGGCTACATCCGTGCCTAATCAACAGCCTAGTGTGGGGTTATCGGCAAATCATAAGCTATGTAAGTATGTATCTAAATGTAATGCACACGGCAATAAATGGCACTGTAGCTGCAAGTAATAGGAACAACCACAAGGAAAATTAACACAGATAATTCAAAAAGTTTCCAAATGTAAAACAATATGCAATGTTAAATACCTTTGTGTCAAAAAAGACAAACGTATAGTAGGTATGATACCTTTATTGGCTAGCCATAAAAGTTCTATATGCAAGCTTTCAGAGGAGTCCGGCTCCTTCTTAAGGCAGTTTACAAATTAATGACTTCGAAAAAAGCACAACATTTAGATGTTACACAAAGACAATTAGTACATGAGATGATACATCATTAAGATAAGCTGGGGCAATAAAACGGAAGTTATAGGGGTGATGACTTAGGAGTTAAGGCACCTGGAGTCAGTCTGATGGGGGATGTGACGTGTGTCCATGTAGTGGCTCATAAATCCTGGTGTTAGATTGAGGCCTTGTGTCAATGACTGGAATTTTATCATCATCTTGAATTCCCAAATTTTTCTCTCTCTGTTGTTTTTAAAATGACCCTTTAGTATTAAGACTTTTAAATCTGCCAAACTGTGATCAGGTCCAGAGAAATGGTTTCCCACGGGTGTATCCACCTCCTGTTTTATTGTATGTCTGTGAAGATTCATCCTAGTTTGTAGTTTTTGTATTGTTTCTCCAATGTAGATTCCTTTATTGATGCACCTTGTACACAGGATTATGTACACTACATTGGAGGATGTACAGGAGAACGTGCCAGTAATTTTATAGTCCTGCTGCGTGTTTGGTATCTTGATGGTGTTTGATGATAAGATGTTGGTACAGGTCTTGCATTCTCTACTTTTGCATGGAAAAGTGCCAGTCTCATGTAAAACACAAAGGCATTTTTTAATAATTGGTAAGTATATTATTCAATATAAGTTACTCTGTGCAATTATTACATTGTACAACAATGTGTTTTGTCATCACAACTACTTTTGGTACCTCTGAGGAATTTGTGATGACAAAACGAGTTGGGTGTTGCTGATTGGTCCAGGAGAAACAATGAGGTTTTAGCATGCTCTTCTGATTGCATATTATTTAGTAAAAATGTTTTAACAAAAAGGTATAACTCCTTGAGAAGTGTCCCTATTTTTTGTAAAGTACCACAACCACGTTGGGATCGCCAATAGTAGGTTTGAACAAAAATTCTAACTACACAAGATATCGTAAGGGAAGTTCTTGTTATATCAAAACTTGGAGGCTTTTACCTTCCCAACATAAGTGTGATATAATTTCTCAATGCCTGCACTAATGGTTAAAACAGCCATCAATAGTCGAGTTACCTAGATTTTGGATTAACCTATATTGATTTATTATACTTCGTACATCATGGTGTCATTTTCCATTTATTTGATGATGTATGAATGAATGTATGTATATATATATATATATATATATATATATATATATATATATATATAGATATAGATATAGATATATATCTATATCTAACCAATACATATATATATATATATATATATATATATATATATATATATATATATATATATACAGTGAAGGCAATAAGTATTTGATCCCTTGCTGATTTTGTAAGTTTGCCCACTGTCAAAGACATGAACAGTCTAGAATTTTTAGGCTAGGTTAATTTTACCAGTGAGAGATAGATTATATAAAAAAAAACAAAACAGAAAATCACATAGTCAAAATTATATATATTTATTTGCATTGTGCACAGAGAAATATGTATTTGATCCCCTACCAACCATTAAGAGTTCAGCCTCCTCCAGACCAGTTACACGCTCCAAATCAACTTGGTGCCTGCATTAAAGACAGCTGTCTTAAATGGTCACCTGTATAAAAGACTCCTGTCCACAGACTCAATTAATCAGTCTGACTCTAACCTCTACAACATGGGCAAGACCAAAGAGCTTTCTAAGGATGTCAGGGACAAGATCATAGACCTGCACAAGGCTGGAATGGGCTAAAAAACCATAAGTAAGACGCTGGGTGAGAAGGAGACAACTGTTGGTGCAATAGTAAGAAAATGGAAGACATACAAAATGACTGTCAATCGACATTGATCTGGGGCTTCATGCAAAATCTCACCTCGTGGGGTATCCTTGATCCTGAGGAAGGTGACAGCTCAGCCGAAAACTACACGGGGGGAACTTGTTAATGATCTCAAGGCAGCTGGGACCACAGTCACCAAGAAAACCATTGGTAACACATTACGCCGTAATGGATTCAAATCCTGCAGTGCCCGCAAGGTCCCCCTGCTCAAGAAGGCACATGTACAGGCCCGTCTGATGTTTGCAAATGAACATCTGGATGATTCTGAGAGTAATTGGGAGAAGGTGCTGTGGTCAGATGAGACTAAAATTGAGCTCTTTGGCATTAACTCAACTCGCCGTGTTTGGAGGAAGAGAAATGCTGCCTATGACCCAAAGAACACCGTCCCCACTGTCAAGCATGGAGGTGGAAACATTATGTTTTGGGCGTGTTTCTTTGCTAAGGGCACAGGACTACTTCACCGCATCAATAGGAGAATGGATGGAGCCATGTACCGTCAAATCCTGAGTGACAACCTCCTTCCCTCCACCAGGACATTAAAAATGGCTCGTGGCTGGGTCTTCCAGCACGACAATGACCAGAAACATACAGCCAAGGCAACAAAGGAGTGGCTCAAAAAGAAGCATATTAAGGTCATGGAGTGGCCTAGCCAGTCTCCAGACCTTAATCCCATCGAAAACTTATGGAGGTAGCTGAAGATCCATATTGCCAAGTGACAGCCTCGAAATCTTAATGATTTACAGATGATCTGCAAAGAGGAGTGGGCCAAAATTCCATCTAACATGTGTGCAAACCTCATCATCAACTACAAAAAACGTCTGACTGCTGTGCTTGCCAACAAGGGTTTTGCCACCAAGTATTAAGCCTTGTTTGCCAAAGGGATCAAATACTTATTTCTCTGTTCACAATGCAAATAAATATATATAATTTTGACTATGTGATTTTCTGTTTTGTTTTTTTAGATAATCTATCTCTCACTGGTAAAATTAACCTAGCCTAAAAATTCTAGACTGTTCATGTCTTTGACAGTGGGCAAACTTACAAAATCAACAAGGGATCAAATACTTATTTCATTCACTGTATATATATATATTTTGTTGATCAGTATAAGGCTGTGATTATTACTGAAGAGTATGGGCTTTGTACTTTTACAGTGAATATTACCTATACCTTATATTTTCACAATCAGAATTTGGGCTATAAAATGCATTGATTGCAAAGACAGGAATTTCCAGCCGCCCACTAGGATCAGCATTATCATTACAGTAGATTCAATATTAACTGTATTTTGTTTGGTTCAGCTGAAAAGTTATTTATTGTGTACACTTCTCATGTTTTGTATGTTAGAACACGCCAGACTTTTCTGAGCATTCACTACCTTAATGTGCTTCTGGATTACTATTTGGGCAAAATAAGGTTTTCAAAGGACTTACTCAGTTTAAAAGTTATTTATTTGGATCTTAACTCTTGTTTTTTGTTTTTGTTTTTTTAAATTTGGCACTGTGTAAAATGCTTTATATAGCTATTGGATGAATAAACATGTTTCTGTTTCTAAGCTTTGATATATTACATTGAATTTATCTGATATATGCTACCAAACCCTTTTATCCATTTGTGATCAATTAGGTTGGATGCTGTGGTGCAGAGGGTTGTTTATATGTTAATACCATCAAAAACTGTATAAGCAAAACATTTTGAAAACATATGTCACAGAATTACTAAAATGTTCGTATTTAGTTTTAGACATTTTACTAGTCACCAGATTAAAGGGCTTCTCTGAGACTTAAACATTGACGGCCAAGTGTAGATCATTAAGGTGCCACATCACCCTCATTGTTACGCATGCACAATGGCTCACATGTATGTGGTCTGTAGCAAGTACTACAACTCAGTCCCATTCAGTACCATTAAAGTTACACAGACGTCAGAACAGTATTGACTGCTATTGACATTCACTCACTATCTACATGTTTGTTTACATGCTGTAACCAATTTTGGACATGTATATGTTATTTTTACCAAATTATATCACATAGAAATGTTCACTTTCTTACTTACTTCAACAATTAGTTATCAAAAGACATCAATATTTGCACCAATGAAATAAACTAATAACCACTTGCTCATCTCATTATTGAATATTCAGTAGAATGCCATTAGTATAAATGTACACTTTTTGGAATATAGACTTTGCTCCTTAACATCTAATATATTTCTTATGCTAAGTATCATACTGGTATTTCTGTCAGGATAAGTACAGAGCAATCCTATTGTAATAAATTATAACGATAGTAGTTTGCATGGTGTATGCTTTCTGCATTGATTAATCATAATGCAACTAATTTAATATAGAATTGATTCTCCAAATACATCTCAGACATAAACACAAATCAAAAATGTTTAAAAATCAAGGCAGCTGCTGGTTGTAAGGGGGAATAAAATTGAATGAACCAATTTCCAATGAAAGCCTCATTAACGTTAACTACTCCGCAATTTAGTTTTTATGTTTCTATAGTGAAGTTGTGCTTGATCCATACTGTACAGTTTCAAATTCCGGTCAGCCTATATAATCAAATACATACTAAGGGTGGGACAAGAATGACTTGTTGAGGTTACCTGGGAATCTTTGATACTTTGCAAGATTTGATAGAACGTTATAAATTCATGAAGACTTTTGTTAGACTTTAATATTATTTAAATTAACTTTTGAATCAACTCTGAAATGACGACAATGATATCACATTTTCTTGACTTCAGTCCACCAAAAGCAACATCCGGAACAAATGTATTCTATATCCCAGTAACACCACTTACCGTTATATCTAATACTAGCAACTAGAGACAAGTTTTTTCTTTGCAGGCATTTTAAAAAATCTGAATGTCTGGTTTGATTTGCAACGAATGAATATAAATAATACTTGTGGATTCTGGTTATTTTTTCCTATTGGTTTATCTAGAGCTTTTAGAGGGATTTCCAACTGTGAGTGGATGGCCCAGCTTCTATGGTCACAATAGAAAACCTTGCTTTCACACATCCCTGTTGCAATATATCTTCCCTACAAACCAGTACCTTTGACGGAAGTATCAGCAGTCCCACAATGCTAATAAATCCAATGTTGCAGACATGAAAACTGATACCAGTGAGGTATGTATTTATCAAGCTTTGCCTTAACCACCTTGGGTGGATAGCCAAAGCCTTTCCCCAGTCACTTCAGCATACCCTTGCTTACAATGTCTCTCTTTTATACCTGCGATGGTACATATAATTTACATGTATACCTTATCCATCTCCCCCATAATAAATAAATAAATAAATATATAAATAAATAAAATAAAAATAATACAGCATTATCTTCCCGGTTAGCTTTGATGTTATTTTCGTGGGATTTGGGGATTTGGAATGAGAGCAGAAGCATTGTATGTTTTTAGTGCATTAGAGCTGCAGCAAATGTAGATTAGCTGTAAAAGAGACAATTGCAAAAGCAATGCAGTGAAATGGGGAATATGTATTATAAATACGGAATCTAGGGATTGGTAGGGAAGGGGGTAACACCGAGCAATTAAATTAATGATCCATTCGACAGTCATGGTGCTGAAATGTGTGGACCAAGGAGAGTGGGTTGTAACTGAAACCATGCCTATGTGCACCATGAGAGCTTGTACCACCCCATCTTGTGGGCATATGATAATAACTGTGGTTTCAATAAACATATTTGGAATTTGAAAGAATAGACATATGTCTCTATATGAAAAACCAAAATCGCAAGTTTGTTTCAAATTAAAACATTGTTTCTAGTGTTTATTTCCCATGGCACGCTCGAATTTAGGTGGTGTTACACTTATATGATGTTTTTCATACAGTATTGTAACTTCCCAAATGAGTGAAACTTGTGCAATGAGTTATCCTTCTCACGATTCTGTTGGCTGGTTAAAGTACTTGTATAAATAATAGTTGTTCACTTGTAGTTCTGTGATTATCTGCATGCGCAGTAGATGCTTTTGGTTCTCTTGGATCTGTAGTTCCACTGCGCGTTTTCTTGGTTCTTCAAAAAGTGCTGCAATAAATCAAGCGTCAAAGGTGACATCAGGCATCAAAGGTAACATCTGCTCTGCACACCCGGGTGGCATTGTCCCCACAGGGATGATAGAGTTGCAAGATTTTAGCTTGGTTGGTCTACATTGCTTCTATTTCAGTCTTGGCTTTATTCACATAAGTAAAGGCTAGATGCTTTTTGGAGTGCTCTCTGCTCCTTCAATGACTAATAGGTGTTGTTGTGTCTACATGGCTTTGACGGCATTGAGCCTTTTTATGGCTGTTTAGGTCATTGCAAATTCCTGACTGGATTTTTCTCATCTTAGTCCACAAATTAGTAAAACATTTATAAACCCTGGACTGGATACAAATTTACAATTACTCACAACATATTAAAAACAATACATATATCTATAATCCTAGAACTGCTAATAAAGGAGCACATAAATACACAAATAATCTGTACTATGGATTGGTCATACAAATATAGTTATTAGATTTACATTGTTAGGTAAATTGCCATTCCATCTTCTACGTGATGGATTGAAATTGTTGTATTTACATGATAGCTTGTGTCTGAATGGTTGTGTGATGGAGACAAACTGGTGAAAATTGGATAGTGGTATATAGTCTGACTTTCAATGTGACGTGGTCCGGACTCACCACACACTCAACTATATTTCATATATCCAAATATCTTGAGTACTGAATTGATTCCCTCAGGGACCAAGAATTTGAACTTGTACATTTTCAAGGAGGATTGTGGTATAGACATCTTGCTATGTAGTAAACCCCCCCCCCCCGTACAATCTTTCCTAATAGACTGTATTGCTGCATATGTTAAACCTCTGGGGTTACAGTTGTGAAACTGCTTAAAGTGCATAGACATTGAGCGCTTTTCAACATATCTATTGTTAAAGTTATACACATGTTCTGAGATACTTTTTATTTAGATTTTTGGATGTGCGACCAATGTCCTGTTTCTTACATGGCACTAAATAAATGACTCCATTAGGGGGAGTTCCCACAGAGTTTTATGGCATGTTTTTTGACACGGAAACTGCTCCAGTAAACGGCCGAAACGCCTCCCATTGATTTTCCCGCTTGAGGGAAAAAAAAGCGACATGCCCTATCTTCGGGCGTTTACATCTCGGACCTCCCATTAACACCAATGGGAGGCAGAGAAAGAGGTTTTCGCTGCGTTTTTTGCCTGCGGCGCTCAATGGCGAAAAACGGCAAACTGTGTGCAGGCAGATCAAAATCTGCCTTAAAATTCCTGAAGGAATTTTGAGGCAGATTTTTACGCCTGCAAAAAAACTCTGAGTGAACAGGGCCTCACTGTTGCATGTGAACAATTCCTAAATTTTATGTTGATACTGATTTGCAGTAGATTTGAGGAGTTATGCCTTTATTGGGAAATTAGTGATTATGCAATTACTACAGGTTCCACATCTAAAGAAACCCTAAAGTATGAACCAAGATGTTAAAGTTGGTCACACTAGCGGTTGTAGACACCACCTTATGGCTAATAGTCGGTGCTTTTGTATAAACTAAGCGTGGTTTGGTTGGCAAATGAGGGTTCAATCTTTTGGCATTACAGAGCAAGGGCGAATTTTCCTGAATCATTTTTCCTACTCTTTTATATTGGGTATTATATAAAAGTATAATTTTGGCAGTATGGTCCCTTTTAGATTCTATCTTTGGTACTTCAGTTCGCTTACGGAAAAGGGTCTGTCTGTCCAATTGTTTAGCTCTAGAAAGTGCAAAGGAATGTATTTTGTCAGATTATTGTTTTTCATGCAATTCCTGTGTCAACTTGGAGGCTTCCTCTTCAAATTTCTTTTCGTTTGTGCAATTTAGTTTAAATCGTCTACAGTAAATTGTCCATATGCGAAATTCAGCAGCTTTTGTGATAAATGGTAACTGGAGTACAGAATGAAAGCATTTTTTGCCACTGGTTTATGAAATGTATTACATTTCATGAACCAGTCTATGGCTGGTCTACTACTGATATCTGTAGGTCCAAAAATTCTATTGTGACATCACTTATGTGCGGGGCAAATTGTAAATTGTATTTGTTGATGTTCAATCATTCTACAGTATATACATTTCCAATTGTGTTCTAGGTCTCTCACATATTATTATGATGTATGCAATATATTTTCCAAACAGCACCAGGTTCTCCCTCAGTTTGAAATGTATGTTTTTATGTTCCCAATAATGCATAAATAAATTGGCATAATTGGGGGAAATATTCTGATGCAAAATAAAATAATTGTGGGTTAATATGAAATATACTGTACAATCTCTAAGAATGAACTGTATTTGGTCATATGGCAGATTCTCCTTTTTCCCAAAACTAATCAAACTGACTCGACACCTTGATCCATATCTATATATGTGTATAGTGAACTCACATCCAATGTGCCAAGGTTCCACTCTGGTGCCCAAATTATATTTTCTACTATTTGGATAACTTCGGTAGTGTCTATTAAATATGAGGGTGTATCCTTGACATACGGTTGTAGCAATTGATCAATGTACTGTGACAAATTGACTGTCATGGACCCAAAATTTCATTTTATGACGATACATTCCCATTAAAGCATACCTCTAATTTTTTTTTATTTTTTTTTTTGCTACCTCAATAGTACATATAAAAATATTAATCTTTGCAATTTGTTTAATTATCATTTTTTGAGCCGTTCAATAAAGTACCAGTTCCAGTACTTCGCATCATAATGTGGAAGCGACCACTTACTTGCATGATGGACACATATTTTATTTCACCAGTGAGTACTCTAAAACACTGCATCTCCATAACAAAATCTGTGAACGGCACGAGTGATATATTATTTTAGTAGTCTAGATGTGGGCAATAATATGGGGATTTTTTTTTAATTTTTGTTCAGGGAAGCTGGAGGTACACTTTAAGAAGTCTACATACATTGATCTATAATAATTTGTTTATAAAGGTAAAATTTAGCAATGTCTCCTTTTAATATAAATAAGTTTGAATTTCATACAGTCAACTCCAATTTCTGTATTTTGTCCAGAGTAGATAAAGTAAACATTTGTTATTCATCTGTGTGCAATGTGGCACAATGGAACTTGACATTTATAAACTTGGAGTTGCATTTTTGGATTAAATGTCAGAATTTACAATCAACACTATAAATAAATAATGTAGATATCTCTAAATTTAAAGCTATTTGTATAAGACTTTATACCTAAATTGGGAAAAAAAAAATACCTAAAAATATACCCAATTATTAATAATTGATTACTAACAAAAAATCAACTGTGCAAAAACCTATATTATGTACTTACAAGATGGAGATATTTTTTTTATAGAAATATAAATTGAGTTAGTGAAACAAGCCTAAAAATATATTTCTCTAATAGGCAAATAAATTCAAATCAATGTATAAACTACAAATTTCAATTTGTTGTATTATTTAAATTTATGCAAACAAAATGTGTGCCTATGACAGCAAAATCAAGGGCGCAGCACACAAAATGGTAATACAAATTAAAGTTTGTTTTTTTTAATTACCTTTTTTTAAAATTGTATTTTCTTTTCTAACATTTCTAACAAACGAAATGTAAAATGGGGACAATCTAAATCTGCCTTTATATTTCATATTAATAATTTTAATTATACCATTCAACACCGTAGACTGTTTCTTTGCTTTTAAATAGTAGCTTGATTTGGACTTTTAGGAAGGGGAATTCATATGTGATCAGCAGCTGATTGGCTCCAGAACAAGTGATTTTCAGTCAGTGGTCAAAGGCGGCAGCACCAGAGCATAGATCAAGTATGCAATTGGTGGCTAATATTGTACTTAGAATATGACTACAGGCACTATGGCTAGTTGTGCAGGATACTATAATAGTAAAAGAGGTGGCATGGGGAGCTTTAGGCTGCAATCTATATTGTAGCAATCAATGTCTGCAGGGAGTAGCTCTGATGACTACATGTCCCACAATATCTTGCTCAAACATCACATCTCTGCCAGATGACATGTAATAGAATCTATTGTTCTATATATCACTTTAAATTGTGAGCAGATGCAGGTCTAAAGGCGCTTTTACACTGACGATAATCGGCCAGTGCAGCGAGCGCCGATCAACGAGACATTGTTGATCGGCGCTCGTTTGCTCCTCTTACATGGAGCTATGGATGGGGATGAGTGGTCGTTACTCCAATCACTCATCTCCATACGTAAAAGTCTGTGATGGATGAACAAGAAAAGGGGAAGTCAATGGCTACCATCATAGAAAATGTCACCTTGAGTCATTGAATTAAAATGTACTGTATCCCCTACAGCGTGATTATACTCTTTACGGTGCCAGTGTAGTTCTGCTATCTGAACACTATATGGTCACTGTATGGTAATATTAATTATAATATTTGTCTTTGTGGTGATAATATGTGATCATAATATGACAATATTATTTGATGATTATATCATGTTTGGTAACATTATGACTGTATTATTATTATTATTATTATTATTAATTATTATGTAGTGATAATATTCGATCAGGATATATTGGTATTATTTTTAAGCAATAGTATGTGGATATTATTCAGTAACAGTATGGTGGTACTTTTAGTAACAATTTGGTAGTATTAGGCATTAAATATGTGGTAGCTATATGTGGTAATAGTTTGTAGATATTGTTTGATCATTGTAGACTGGTGTTATTTGGTAACTGACTAAATTATTCAGTCACAATGTAGTGAGAATATTTGGTCACAAAATAGTGGTATTATTCAGTAACAGTATGGTGGTATTATTCAATCTCTGTGTGGTAGCTATATGTGGTAATGATGTGGAGGTATTATTTAGTCCATGTATGGTGGTATTTGTTGGTAAGAGAATGGCTGTATCATTCAGAGATAAACTATTATACAGTATATACAGTATTGTTTTTGATGGGGCAAATTATTTTAGGACAGAGCAGATGTATCAATTAGTTATTGGTTCAAGGGCCATTATAAAGTAATATCCAAGGACAGTGTACTGATGAGGTGGTGTATCTAAGCCAATTATGTTTTCTAAAAGTTGTTTTATAGCTATACTGTATTTAAGCTATTTTTAATTGTTTTGGGCTAGGGGTCCCTGGGGCTCGTGTTCCTGAACTTTTTAGACCGTAGCAACGCCCCTGTTGGACATGAAGCTTCCAATTAATTGAATTTTCACTCCACTGGCAGCTTTTGTGACACTCTTTTGGTTGATCTGTCTCACATGCAATGACAGTTTTTGCACTAGATCCTGTCTGGAGGCCTAAGGCACTCTCACTCCATCCATTAGGAAGACATGCATAACTATCTGCTTGTACTTCTTAGCATTATTGCTTTTTGTTACACTCCAAGAGTTGGAGAAGAATCTCTCAGAGATTTTCTTTTTTGTTCTTGAAGGACAGAAATGGCAATGTTTTAAGTTAATACCAACATAATATGCAAAATGTGACACAGCTCAAATTACTTTCAGTATTTTAAACTTCTGTTATCCCCAGTGCTTCAGAAAAGCTCTATGCACATCTAGCAATGCTTAAAAGTCTCCTTCAAATAAATCTTTATAGTCCTTTCATAGTCCTTATTCTGTAAGCTAATGCACTTACATATCATCTTTCTTTTGATTTTGATCTTAGGAACTTCTTATGTTTCTTGCACGAGCATATCAGCATTGCTCTTCTCCAATACTTAAGAATGTAAAGACTTTCAATGAACCTTGAAAACATGTAAGTCCGTTATCCAGTTCTGAAGTAGCTCTTGCTCTTTAATAACACTCTAACATTTCATCCATCTGATCTATTTCTCTTGGGAGACTTGCTCACAAACCCATCACTGACCTTTAGCACAAGTTTTACCTATTAATGATTTGTTCATTCATTAGTGCTGGCATTTTCTCTGACACTTTAACCAGAAGCTGATGGTGTATTTTCTAAATATTCTAAATACCTCTTTTATACCACGGTCACACTATTTACACAGTATTTCTTATCTTTTCAGTTCTTTCAGTCTGAAAAAAATGACAATTTATTCACTGGCTCGTTTTCATCTGCAGAATAAGTTTCGTACCGTAGACTAATATATGCTGCTACATTTACGTGAATGGCAGCTTTTCATACTCTGCACGGCATGAAGTCTGAAATGAGTGAATTTGTTAGATTTCATAAGGGATCAAAAATTTGTTTTATCCATCATTGTATGTGTGTAATTTACAGCTAAAAAAAAGTTGTTTAATGGTTAAACAGTGTAGTATTACATGATTTGGGTATTTTATTCTTATCTTTTGTCTCATGCTTTTTTGAAAGGTTTGTAAACCTTTAACTGTCTTCTGACATGTCATTGAAACCAAGACTAAGCCTTGTGCCCATTCTGCATCCTGATGGCTCTCCCATTGAAATCAATGGGTTCCCCACTACACCTATTGTTCTTCTGTGAGCTCTGATGAGACATACATACTGACAACTGCCTAAAATGCAAAATGTGCCTACTGTAGGAAGCTAAGGGGTAACATGGTCCAGACATCATAGAAGAAGATTTAAGAACCTATCCCCTTGGGTGTTTGTCCTTCAATAAGCTTCAGGACTATGACTTTTACCTTGTTTAGTTATTCCTATTACCCATTCCACATAAATATATGACATTGAATTAAATTTCAATCAAAAGATACTCCAATCTAGTGGCCATTCCTGTCATGTAATCCTGGGTCTGCCTTGTACCCAAAAAATTGTGGTGTGCCTAAGTGCTGCATTTATGTTCCCCATTTTTACCTTATACATAAGTGGAATGTGAATAATATCAGTGAGAGGGGAATTGGTACCTTGGAGAAATGATATGTAACACATTGGCAAATCCAGGTTTAGTTATAGTAGACACTGGCCGTATACCCAAAGATATCAAGGCGGTCAAAGCTTTGGAAATTCAACATTAATACAGAATAACATTATATTTAAGACAAAAGAGACATGCAGCTTAAAAATTAGAACTCTGTTTATACTTATCACATTCTCCTTGGGCCTCTGTGACTCTATATCTGATGCTACTGTACCTCATACACATATAAAAATGCTCTCAAATATGTATTTTATAAAAAGATTTAAAAAAGATCAAAAAGATTGAAAATCATTAAATAAGTATCTATTAAAGTACAATAAAATGATCCAAAAATCAACAAACAGGATAATTTACCTGATTGATTATAAGTATCTGATAAAAAAAATAACTAGTGAATATTAATATTTCATAGGAAGATAGAGGATATGTAACGATATTCTATGTCCGCAAATAACTTGTGTTCAGCTTACATTAGAACTATGAGTTAAATATATGCCCTTACTCATAGACTGTAAATAATATACAATAATATCGGTAGTAAAAGAAATCTAGAGTACACTCTGTATTTTCAAATCAGTAGGTGATTGGACCAGGCACCCGTCACTCATTTGCCTTTGTCCTATCTAAATCCACACACAATCCCAAGTATCTGGCTGGCCGTTTGACCTGTCTATTTACCCCAGGTCGCTTCTGGATAGCTCATTGCACATGTCGATCATGTGCGGCCAATAAAAGACGCTTGTGTTCATGGCGTCTCCATCCCTAGAAGAAGCCAATACACTCGGCGAAACGCGCGTCGGGACGAGCACGGCTGTTAGATAGGGATAATTTTACTGAGCGATATCTTAGACAGTTGGCGTCTACTCAACCCGGTGACTGGGCAGATAGTGTAGTTCGGCAAGGCGGCTAGTACACAGCTGACAGGCATCACGCCCACCAATTGGAGCGTTCAGGGAGAGAGCGATACGCGTCTCCTATACCTGGTCCACTGAATGCAGTGAACGGACAGATAGCGTAGCTCAGCGAGGCGGCAGTAACTCATACCCAGTGGCGTAGCTATAGGGGTTGCAGCGGTCGCAGTTGCGACCGGGCCCCTAAGCCTGGGGGGCCGCGGGCCCCCGTTGCCATACAGATTGCTTCCTAAATAAATCTTCTGTGCTGTGAAGCCGGTACTTCCTGGTTACGGTCACATGGTACACTTAGTGTACCATGTGACTGTGTTGTCACGTGACACGTCTTCCAGACAGAGCAGTGGAAATCGGTGCGGAGGACTCCAGGTAAGCTGCAGTCTGTAATGTAATGTAATGTGTTGTGTTGTAATGTAATGTAATGTGTTGTGTTCTATTGTGCTGTTTGCGGTGGAGAGGGGGTGGGGGATGTTAAATCATAGCCCCATTCCTCTCTCCACCGCAAACTGCACAATACAGTATAGTAACACATGACTATGAGAGCGGGGCTGCGGCTGTGTAATACAGTCACTGCCCCGCTCCTGAGTCCTGATATGTGCGCGCCATCAGGATGATGTGATGCGGCCAGCGCTGCACTAATGATCTGTGGCATTGAAGAAAGAACATGGCGGGTGCTCTGCAAAACACCCCCATGTTCTGTCCTCAGTGCCTGGACCACCGCTCATTAGTGCAACGCCGGCCGCATCCCCTCATGCTGACCGCGCGTGCACTTCCTGTCAGGAGCGGGGCAATGGTTGTATTACACAGCCGCAGCCCCGCTCTATAACGGCGGAGATCAGAGAAACCTCTCATCTCCACCGCTGTTCTCCTGAATGCTGCGATCACAGCTGACTGCAGCATTCAGGGGAAAATAAGAAGGGGGGATGCCCCTTGGATTGCGTCACAGGGAATTCATGTGACGCGATTGAGGGACATACCATATATGGGCAGACATCCCAGGGTCCATTGAAGGACCCCAGGGCTGTCTTACCATATTTCCTGTTGTTAGGGCATACTTAGGTCTGTCCTAACAACTGCCTGTGTACTATCAGTACACAGGCTAATGTACTGGCATATATCTGATATATGCCAGTATATTAAAGTTTAAAAATAAAGTAAAAACAAAGTAATGTTAAATAAAAAGAAAATCCACATACACTTTTTTAACAATAAACATTAAAATAAGTCTCAATACATAAAACACACACATTCGGTATTGGCACGGCCGTAATAACCTGCACAACTATTTTTTTGCATCATTTATGATGTGTACGCTGTAAAAAAATAAAATTAAAAACTGCTTTCTATCACTTATTGTGGGGCACGAGGTGCGATGATGAATTTAACCTCCATGTGCCTCACATTAATAGTAATTTACCCCATCATGTACCTCACACATTAACCCATTATGACTGAGAAACATGATGGGATTAATTACTATTAATGTGACGCACATTCGAAATTCATCACACCTCGTGCCTCACATTAGAAAACGTGTGAAGACCTCCGGGGGTCGTGAGTCACTCACCGAGGTCCCGGTTCCATTCAATGCTGGAGCAAGGAGCTGACATCTCCTTGATCCAGCATTCACTGTGCCCTGAGAGGCTCGACGCAGGCTGGCGGGATGTAGCGACATCATCTCGCTTGCCTGCGCTGAGTCACTCATAGCACAGACCGGAGGAGGCGAAGGATCCTCCACCCGGCGTGGGAACGGGGATAGGTAAGTAATTCTGCTATTTTTCTATTATGCACATATGGGGGCATTATACTGTATGGGGGCTGATATTGCGGGGGGGCATTATACTGCATTGGGGCTGATATTGCGGGGGGGGGGGGCATTATACTGCATGGAGGCTGATAAGATGGGGGGCATTATACTGCACGGGGGCTGATATGGAGGGCACTATAATGTATGGGGGCTGATAAGATGGGGGCATTATACTGCATGGGGGCTGATAAGATGGGGGCATTATACTGCATGGGGGCTGATATGGGGGAATCATACTGTATGGGGGGCTAATATGGGGAGCATTATACAGTATGGGGCTGTTATTGGGGGGCATTATACGTTATTGGGCATTATACTGTGTGGGGGCTGATATTGCAGGGGGGGGGCATTATACTGCATGGGGGCTGATATTGCGGGGGGGCATTATACTGCATGGAGGCTGATAAGATGGGGGGCATTATACTGCATGGGGGCTGATATGGAGGGCACTATAATGTATGGGGGCTGATAAGATGGGGGCATTATACTGCATGGGGGCTGATATGGGGGAATCATACTGTATGGGGGGCTGATATGGGGAGCATTATACGGTATGGGGCTGTTATTGGGGGGCATTATACGTTATGGGGCATTATACTGTGTGGGGGCAGTTGGGCAAGGCGCCAGGGCATAGGCGCGCGCAGGGGTCTGATGATGATGGTGGTGTTGGGGAGTGGTAGGGGGGCCCAAGCTGATTTCTTGCACCCGGGCCCATGAGCCTTTAGCTACGCCCCTGCTCATACCGCTCGGACTGAACTACAAACATCTCTGTCAGCTGTGTTGTTACACAGCAGACAAGCAGTACGCTTACCAACTGGAGCATTTAGGGAGAGAGCGACATGCTCAGCCACTGTTCCTTAAACATAGTAGTACTCATTGTGATTTATAATGGACACTTCTAATTAACTAGTCCATTATTTAAAATCATGTTTGTCTTTATCCCTCAATCCCACTTAAAAAGTTTTTTAAAAAACAGTTCTTTAAATAATAGAACAATACTGATCAAGTGAGACATGTTAAAGTATATAGGATGTTCTAAAAGGACCGTTCACCCTATCCCTTAATGGTATATTATACCTTTCACAGCTGGGTCATCACTTTATTTATTGATCTTACACTTTCTGCCCTTATGTTTCCCCCCCCCCCCCTCCATTTTAATTAATTTTTTGTGATTTACATCTGGGCCACAACCATTATATAAGAAGTTTCTTGATCTTAATACTATTTCCTTTCAGGTTGGCAACTAATTGGGGACACCCAACCTAATATTTTTTAGGGTACTCAATTTATCCTTGTGCACTCTTGAATATTTTATATACACTCAATAAAAGTTAATTTTTAAATTTAGTTTTATACCAGCTCCCCCCCCCCCCTTCCCCATATACTCTGAATCCAATGGTGGTGTACACCAGGTAGAACAGTCCTAACATTTAAGTACCATGATTATAACTATCAGTAGTTGCTGTAATTACCTTACAGAACATCAAATTCCTAAGATTGTGAGGTCTTGTTGGCATGCACCCACTGTAGGTGGTTTAAAAATGGCAAATGTTAACAAATGTTGATATTTCACACTGCTTATTTTGGTCTGGCAAAGCTAACAGATGTCTACACATAAGTACTTACACCTACGCCATGGAGAAGAAGACATTAGTCCCCTCATACATAGACTATATTTTGGTGGTGCACACCTGATGTAACAACACAAGAGCATCCCTGTGGATACTTTTTCATATATATCAGAAGAAGACATTAGTTCAGTCAATATACTGAGGTAGTAAAATATTGAAATCAAAACTGAGGTAAATATATACAGATTTTTTCCATGTGTCCCAGGATATCTTCTCTTTTCCCCTCTCCTTCTCACACACCTCAAATATGATGGCCTGTCTTTGGCCGTAAGGTAACTCACTTCTTCAGGAGCCCTCCCCCACTCTGTCTGCTATAGGAAACCATGCATAAGCCCTCTTAAAGAAGCCCCAACCTTTCAGTCATCAGACAACCAAAAATGGAACTGATCAGAAAATTAACAAATGTGTGCTTGTGTTTCAGAGCATGCAGAAAAATGTGAAGACTATCAAATCCTGGGGGCAAGTTTATATTTAGTTTATTTTTATTATTAATTTCTAGAATTAGTGTCCATTTAACAAAATACTAATTAGATGCTGACAGATTTTTAGTAAGCAATGTTCCCTTAAAGCCTTTGTAGCCAGGCAGTTAGGGGCGCTGTTTCTACTAAGTGTGTGTTCACATCGACATTGTACACCACGCTCGCTGTATTGCGAATTTATTCATGGGGCCCCATTAACCTGACTTATAACAAAAGACTGTGCTTTTGGCATAAATCGGTTTATGTCAGTTTACTTTTTTTTTTACCGTATGTAATAGTGTAGCAGACTGCGCTATACCACACAGAAGCATCCAGTAAAAAAACATATACCAAGCGGTATAGATTGTTCTACCATTGAACCCTATAAAAGACATATTCACTGTATGCCGATGTGATTAATGCCAGTATTCACGTTGGTCTAGGGCAGTGAGGGGGTTAATGACAGCTGTAAAAATTGTATTAGCTGTCATTAAGGGGTTAAATAATTCAATTTAATTATAACTTTTCTTAGGAACCATATGACTAATTTCTGGGCACAACCTATTTGAGCCTTCACCAATGCCTGGGTAAGGTCCATATGAAGGCGCTGGGAAGTACTGTACTCAGTTCTGAAAATTTTGAAATGAAACATTTGAAGGCAACTGAATTTTTTATATAAAAATATGTGGTTACTTTTTGTTCTTGCTGACATCTATTTCTCTTTCAGAGCCCCCCCAATGTGTACATGTTTTTGACGATAGCTGTAGTTCTCAAGATATATAATGTACAGGGAAACTGAAAAACTACTTTACAACTTTTACAAAGAAAAAAGTATTTGTGAAAAAAAAATTGGTTTTGTTTTACCACAATCTGAGAGCCTTAACTTTTTGATTTTTTGCATCGATTGAGTGGTGTGAAGGGCTTATTTTTTGCGGGACAGGATGTTGTTTTTATTGGTACCATTTTTTGGTCACTTTTTATTACATTGCTTTTTTTAGCGTTAAGGTGACCAAAAAACATCGATACTGGTGCTTTATTTTTTTTACGGCGGTCACCGTGCGCTTTAAATAATGTTATATTGTATTAGTCTGGACTTTTACGGATGCAGAGATACTAATTTTTTATTATTTTTTTTACATTACTTTAGAGGAAATATGGGATAAGATTTTTTATTTTGAACTTTTAATATTTTTTATACACTATTGTACACTACTGAAAACTTTATTTAACTTTTTTTACACTTTTTATTAGTCCCCCTAGGGGATATGAACCATCGATCGTTGGGAACACTGCGATCTCTGTTCCTGGCCGCTAGTGCAGGGTGTCAGCTGTAATACACAGCTGACACCCGCCGCGTATGGAGCGGGTGCAGCGAGTGAGCCCACTTTATACTTCACGCCCCACACCAGGATGTGCAGTTACGTCCAGGTGAATGAAGTTGTTATACAATCATAAAAAATAAAGTATTAATGATTTTAAAGGATAGAATACAGTCAGTCGGCTATTACTCACCACCCCTACAATCCATTATTCCATGTAGACTTGAAGACTTCTGTGTGGTGAAAGGCTATAACAGCATTTTTTATTTATTAATACACATATAAACAAATTGTCATCAAATTATAACATCAAATAAATAACCAGAAATATATAATATATATACAACATACATTAAATAAACTTTTCAGCAAGTTCTAAAATAGGAAAAATGATCCCAGAAGGCAGAATCACTTATCCTTGACCAATCTGTAACTGGTTCTGAACTACTACCCTCGGCCGCTGTCTCGGGGTACATTTGCCCACCTGGAACCCACACTTTCCATTTAATCCAAATATGGTGCACGACCCTTCCTCGTTATCACTCTGTCATCACGCAGAAATTCACCAGAAAAGCCTCCAATTCTTAATATCTAATGACAAAACCCCCATTCCTGTGCACAAACCTCCCCATGTCTTTATTCACTATTACCCGAGCCTGATTAACTCGAGCATATCTGGAAATGCCACCACAACTGCAGCAGATCCAATTTTATATCCAGAATGATATCCCGGACAGGTGCAAAGCCATTTCAATGCCCCTAGGGTCTAACAATAATGTATCTGGGTGTCTATCCAGACTAGCATAAAAAAATATTTTAGAGCAGAGCCTACTCCACAACAACTACAGGGGAAAAAGTATTATTTGTGTTTTTTTATTAATATTTTTAAAAATGAGTTTCACTATTCTTACATATATTTTTTAGTCTCACTAGGGGGCTAGTCTATGCAATCGCTTGATTGCTCATATAATACACTGCAATATTTTTATTACTAACAGCACCTCCGAAAATCCCACAATTTTTTCATACAAGTAATCTACATACGGACAAGGTATTTGCACTACCGAATGCCCGGAGGGAAGGATGGCAGCAGCTACGACATTGTACACGCATCAATAGATGTTGTGCTCTAAGCACAACACTAAAAGGTGAGCATACTATCCTATGACTATATTCCTGCTTACCTGTTTTATTTTGAACATTTTATACCATGAAGCGCTGTGCTTTTTTTTTCTTTGAGGATTTTTTTAACCAAGTAAGCGGGCAGGGAATGGGATAAAAATGTACAAGCTGTGCGGGAGTAGCTCAGGTTACACCCACAGGATTTGGGTTTATGAAAGACTCCAGGATTGAACCTCCCAGAATGCCCCCCTTTACTGGGAGTTAGTGAGAAAATAGTGTGGGATTTGATGCACCTACTGCTGGACCAGGGTTACCACCTATATGTGGATAACTTTTATACAAGCATCCCAAAGTGTCATAAGGGGTGAGAGCAGGGCAGTATACAGCTAAAACATGTTGTTCGTCAAGTACAAGAGTGATGTCCTTATCTTGAACATAATACATGGGAACGGCAACACCCCTGTCCCTGTACGAGCTACCAGTACAGTGACTCCCAAGCCAGATTACATCCTGGCATATAACAAATACATGGGTGGGGTTGATCTTTCAGATAAAGTGCTGAAGCCGTATAGTGCAATGTGGAAGACAAGGGTGTGGTACAAAAATGTGGCCATGCAAATTGTACAGATGGCATTGTATAACACTTACGTGCTATCCCGATGTGCAGGCTGGACAGGGACATTTCTTCAGTTTCAAGAGGTAGTTATGAAGGCACTTCTATTTGGAAACCAGGAAGGGGAGGGTTCAAGCACATTTTCAGGAAGCGAGGGCACCCGTATTGTACCAGGGCAGCATTTTCCCAGGGATGTTCCCCAAACTGCAAAGAAGGGTAGGTCCCAAAAAAGGAGCAGAGTGTGTTCCAAAAAGGATAAGAAAGGACACCACTTATCAGTGCGACACACTGCCCATAAAAACCTGGCCTGTGCATAAAGGAGTCTTTCACACATCTATGTATTATTATTTTGTCATTCATGTACCTTTTTTTTTATTCCACCTTATTATACCCTGATGTACTCTGCACAGCTTACATATGCCCCCACAATTAGAAATTGAAATATCAGAAAAAAAAAACAAAAATACTACTTCTTATTTTTACCTCTAACTGAAGATGCCCTAAGGGGTGCAGTTTCTAAAATGTGGTCACTTTTGTTTTTTTTTTTTACTGTTTGCCAATGCGACATTGGAACCTGAAAATCAATCCAGCAAAATCTGCACGACTAAAAATGCTCCTTCCATTCTGAGCCCTACTGTGTGCCCAAACAGCAGTTTAGAACCACATATTTGGTATTCCATGCTCAGGAGAAAGGGCTTCACAAATGTTGTTGTGCTTTTTCTCCTTTAGACGTTGTGAAAATGAAAAAATCTAAGCTAAAACTACATTATACATGTTGATTTTAATTTTCACGTTTTACATCCAATAAATTCTTCAGAAAATCCTGTGGAGTCAAAATGCTCACTATACTCCTAGATAAATTCCATAAGGGGTGTAGTTTGCCAATTTGGGTCACTTTTGGGAGACTTCTACTGTTTTGGTCCCTCAGGGGCTTTGCCAATGCGACAAGGAACCTGAAAATGTATCCAGCAAAATAGGCATGCCAAAAAAATGCTCCTTCCATTCTGAGCCCTACCGTGTGCCCAAACAGCTAAATTTGTACCACGTATAGGGTATTTCTGTGCTCAGGAGAAATTGCTTCACAAATGTTGGGGTACGTTTTCTCCTGTAGTCCTTGCGAAAATGACAAGGACTAAAGCTAAATCTATATTATACATGTAGATTTTAATTTTTACGGCCTACTTCCAATTAATTCTGCAAAACACATGTGGGGTCAAAATGTTCACTATACACCTAAATAAATTCCATAATGGGTGTGGTTTCCAAAATGGGGTCACTTTTGGGGGGATTCCACTGTTTTGGCCTCTCAGGGGCTTTGCAAATGCGAGATGGCGCCGCAAACCATTTCAACAAAATTTGAGCTCCAAAAGCCAAACAGCAATTAATGACCACGTACTGCTGTGCTCAGGAGAAATTGCTTTAAAAATGTTGAGGTGCTTTTTCTTTTTTATCCTTTGTGAAAATTAAAAAAATTAAACTAAAATTAAATTTTATTAGAAAACATTTTGATTTTGATTTTCACGGCCAAATTCCAATTAATTCTTCAAAAATCCTGTGGGGTCAAAATGCTCAATATACCCCTAGATAAATTCCATAAGGGGTATAGTTTCCAAAATGGGGTCACTTTTGCGGGATTTCCACTGTTTTGATTCCTCATGGGTAGAGATGAGCGAACTTATCAAAAGTTCGGTTCGGCTAGTTCGCCGAATTTCACAAAAAAGTTCGGTTCTGACCGAACTAGTTCTGACCGAACCTGTCACTTACGTGCGCCGAGCATGCTACTGTCCAGGGTGCTGATAGAGTTAATGGGCTGCACTAACTCTTTCAGCAACCTTCACAGTACATGCTCGGCGCGCGGAAAATACCATTTAAATGTAATAAAAAAATAAAAATTATACGTTCGTACTTACTTTCCTCCTGTCCGGCCTCCAGCGATGACGTTTCATCCCTTTCGCCGCTGCAGCCAATCACAGGCTGTAGTGGCGGTCACGCACGTCAGGATGACGCTTCATCCCACGTGACCGCCTCTGCAGCCAATCACAGGCTGCAGCGGCGACATGAATGAAACGTCATCGCTGGAGGCCGGACAGGAGGAAAGTAAGTATGAACGTATTATTATTATTTTTTGGCATGTATGTATGTTGGCATGTATGTATGTATGTATGTATGTTGGCATGTATGTATGTATGTATGTATGTTGGCATGTATGTATGTTGGCATGTATGTATGTATGTATATCTGTGCATGTATTTTGGCATGTATGTATATATGTGCATGTTTGTATGTATATTTGCATGTATATATTTGCATGTATGTATGTATGTTTGCATGTATGTATTTTTGCATGTATGTTGTCATGTATGTATATATGTGCATGTGTGTATGTATATTTGTATGTATGTATGTTTGCATGTATGTGTGTTTGCATGAATGTATGTTTGCATGTATGTATGCATGTTTGTATGTATATTTGCATGTGTGTATATATATATATATATATGTATGTTGTCATGTATGTATGTATGTTGTCATGTATGTATGTATGTATGTTGTCATGTATGTATATATGTGCATGTATGTATATATGTGCATGTGTGTATGTATGTATGTATGTTGTCATGTATGTATGTATATATGTGCATGTATGTTTGCATGTATGTTGGCATGTATGTATACATGTGCATGTTTGTATGTATATTTGCATGTATATATGTTTGCATGTGTGTATGTATGTTTGCATGTATGTATGTTTGCATGTATGTATGTTGTCATGTATGTATGTATGTTGTCATGTATGTATGTATATATGTGCATGTATGTATGTTTGCATGTTTTTATTTTTGCATGTATGTTTGCATGTATGTTTATATATATGTGCATGTATGTAATTATGTTTGCATGTATTTATGTTTGCATGTATATTTGTGCATGCTTGTATATATGTATCTTTGCATGTTTGTTTGTTTGTATGTATGTATGTTTTCATGTGTGTGTGTATGCATGTATGTATGATAGTTTGCATGTATATATGTGTGTATGTTTGCATGTATGTATATTTGCATGTATATATGTGCATGCTTGTATATATGTATGTATGTTTGTATATATGTATGTATGTATATTTGTATATATGTATGTATGGCCATGTATGATACTGTCTGCTGGCGCCCTGTATCTAAGTCAACTTCACGGCAGGCTTCTATACATGGTATAACAGTCAGTATCACACATTAAACTGAATCTAAGCCTACGACATGTTTTATTTCATAATTATTTTTTTTTACAGGTTTGGTGTTTGGACTACGTCGGTTTCGAGGACTACTTAGATGACGTTTTTTTTTTCTACAATAAAATGGTTAATGAGGGTTGTGTTGGGGGTGCTTTATTTCAATAAAATATTTTATCTATATCTTTGTCTTTTTCTTTTCAAATTTTATTATTACCACTTTAGTAATGGCCGCTGTCTGACTGACAACATCCATTACTAAGGCGAGGCTTAGTGTTAGCCGGTGCAGAGGCTAGCACTAACCACCCATTATTACCCCGGTACCCAAAACCACCAGGGGTGCCGGGAAGAGCCAGGTACGATCCAGTACCCGACCATCTGTTGTGATGGTCGGGCCCTGGGGCGGCCGCAGGCTGGTATTATGAGGCTGGGAAGGGCCAAAAACAGTGGACCTTCCCACCCTTGTAATGCTAGGCTGCTGCTGCTGTGTTGTATCTGGCTGGTTAAAAAAGTGGGGGGGACCCCACGTCATTTTTTTAAATTATTTATTTATTTACATTTTTTTTTTAAAAAGACATGGGGTTCCACCCAATTTATCATAACCAGCCACATACAACACAGTGTTATTAGCCTGGGAATGGATAAAACCAGTGGCCCTTCCCACCCATGTAATGCCAGACTGCTGCGGCCTTGTATATGGCTGGTTATTAAAAATGTGGGGGACCCGTCTATTGCTAAATTTGTTAAATTCCAAAAAAAAAACGACGTGGGGGTCCCCCCCCATTTTTATAACCAGCCCGATACAACACAGCAGCAGCAGCCTAGCATTACAAGGGTGGGAAGGTCCACTGATTTGGGCCCTTCCCAGCCTTATAATACCAGCCTACGGCCGCCCCAGTACCCGACCATCACAACAGATGTTCGGGTACTGGATCGTACCAAGCTCTTCCCGGCACCCCTGGTGGTGGTGGGTACCGGGGTAATAATGGGTGGTTAGTGCTAGCCTCTGCACCGGCTAACACTAAGTACCGCCTTAATAATGGACGCTGTCAATCAGCCAACTGCCATTATCTAGGCACTAATAAAGTTTGAAAAAAAAACACAAAGACAATTCTTTTTTATTGAAATAAGAAATCCCCAACAAAACCCTCGTTAACCATTTTATTAAAATTTGAAAAAACGCAGATCTACGCAGTAGTCCAAAGAATCGAAGATGTAGTCCAATCGGTACATCAAAATCTGCAACAACATAAAAAAAACAGTTATCAATGTGAACAATAACAATACTTCTACTCACCTACACACATATATACACGCACACACAAACAAACAACCATACACAGACACACACATATATACACAAACACAACAAGATATACACACACACATAAACAGACAAACACACACATATACACGAACTCACACATATACAAACAAAAACACACATATCCACACACACACACACAGTTATACACACATACACGAACACATATACACAAACACATATACAAACAAAAACACACATACCCAAACACACATATACACAAACACATATACACAAACACACACCCATATACACACATATACAAAAACACACACAAACATCTACACACAAACATATACACACAAACATATACACAAATACACCCATATATACACAAACATATACACAAAACACATATACACAAACACACCCATATATACACACACACACATATAAAAACAAAAACAGACAAAGTCACATACCCAAACACACATATATACACAAACACACACATACACAAACACGGTTTCTTTTAAATGCTGCTAGGGAACCCGCTCGATCCACTATATAAGGCTACGCTACAGTGCAGCATTTAAAAGAAACAGGATCCTGACCTGTCCATAGAGTTTAAGGCAGCACAGAGTATTTCAGGAGATGAGCGTGCAGATTCAGTGCTGCTGCGAACTCTGCTCTTACCATTACGTAGCTCTCAGTCTGTTACCTCTCCTCCACTCCTGTCCTCCAGAACACCTTCACATGATTGGCAAGTCACCACGTAATGGTAAGAGCAGAGTTCACAGCAGCACAGAGTATTTCAGGAGATGAGCGTGCGGATCTTGTGCGGGGTGGTGACTTGCCAATCATGTGAAGGTGTTATTGAGGACAGGAGTGGAGGAGAGGTAACAGACTGAGCTACGTAATGGTAAGAGCAGAGTTCACAGCAGCACTGAATCTGCACGCTCCTCTCCTGAAATACTCTGTGCTGCTGTGAACTCTGTTCTTACCATTACGTAGCTCAGTCTGTTACATCTCCTCCACTCCTGTCCTCTATAACACGTTCACATGATTGGCAAGTCACCACCACGCACAAGATCCGCACGCTCATCTCCTGAAATACTCTGTGCTGCTGTGAACTCTGCTCTTACCATTACGTGGTGACTTGCCAATCATGTGAAGGTGTTCTTGAGGACAGGAGTGGAGGAGAGATAACAGACTGAGAGCTACGTAATGGTAAGAGCAGAGTTCACAACAGCACTGAATCTGCACGCTCATCTCCTGAAATACTCTGTGCTGCCTTAAACTCTGTGGACAGGTCAGGATCCTGTTTCTTTTAAATGCTGCACTGTAGCGTAGCCTTATATAGTGGATCGAGCGGGTTCCCTAGCAGCATTTAAAAGAAACAGGATCCTGACCTGTCCACAGAGTTTAAGGCAGCACAGAGTATTTCAGGAGATGAGCACGGGCAGCCGTTCGTTTTTCCGAGCCGTGCTCCCATCATGCACACGACCGTAAAAACACCCGTTATTGCGGGTCGTAATTACGACCCGCAATAACGGGCTCATAGACTTCTGTTACCCACGGGTACCTTTCCGTATTCTCACGGGAAGGTGCCCGTGCCGTTAAAAAAATAGAACATGTTCTATTTTTCTATTTTACGGGCCGTGCTGCTATAATTATAATGACAGCACGGTTCACAAAAGCGGCCGGCTGCCCGTGGCCGGCCGGCCGTGCTCGTAGTTACGAGTCGTAATTACGAGCACGGCCCGTAAAATAAAAAAATAGAACATGTTCTATCTTTTTAACGGCACGGGCACCTTCCTGTGAGAAAACGGGAAGGTACCCGTGGCTAACAGAAGTCTATGGGCCCGCTATTTCGGGTCGTAATTACGACCCGTGATAACGGGTGTTTTAATGGTCGTGTGCATGAGGCCCCGTAATGACGGGTGGCTACATGTGTGCACCCGTCATTACGGCAGTGTTGCTAGGCGACGTCAGTAAGGGTATGTGCACACACACTAATTACGTCCGTAATTGACGGACGTATTTCGGCCGCAAGTACCGGACCGAACACCCTGCAGGGAGCCAGGCTCCTAGCATCATATTTATGTACGACGCTAGGAGTCCCTGCCTCTCCGTGGAAATACTGTCCCGTACTGAAAACATGATTACAGTACGGGACAGTTGTCCTGCAGAGAGGCAGGGACTCCTAGCATCGTACATAACTATGATGCTAGGAGCCCGGCTCCCTGCACTGTGTTCGGTCCGGTACTTGCGGCCGAAATACGTCCGTCATTTACGGACGTAATTAGTGTGTGTGCACATACCCTAAATAGTCACTGTCCAGGGTGTTGAAAGAGTTAACTGATCGGCAGTAACTGTTTCAGTACCCTGGACAGTGACTACCGATCACAGTACCTGTAAAAAAAAAGACGTTCATACTTACCGGGAACTCCCTGCTTCCTCCAGTCCGGTCTCCTGGCCGTTGCCTTGGTGACGCGTCCCTCTCGACATCCGGCCCGACATTCCTTGATGACGATGCAGCCCATGTGAGCGCTGCAGCCAATCACAGGCTGCCGCGGCCTCTGCAGCCAATCACAGGCTGCAGAGGCCTCTGCAGCCAATCACAGGCTGCCGCGTCAGAAAAGGTCGGACTGGAGGAAGAAGAGGGACTCGTCACCAAGACAACGACCGGGTACGTATGAAATGCTTTTTATTTTATTTTTAATCAGCAGCCTCTTTTCTCTATCAGTGATTGATAGAGATAAGTGGCTGCCGATTTGTATAATGTTTTTGACCGGGTTCGGTCAAAACGGGTTCGGCCGAACCCGGTGAAGTTCGGATTCGCTGCGAACCGAACTTTACCGGAAGTTCGGACCGAAACCGGGTTCGGTTGTCCCGGTTCGCTCATCTCTACTCATGGGCTTTGCAAATGCGACATGGTGCCTGAAAATCATTCACGCAAAATTTTAGCTCCAAAAGCCAAATTGTGCTCCTTCCTTTCTGAGGGCTGTCATGTGTTCAAACATCAGTTTATGACCACATATAGGGTATTTCCGTAATCGGGAGAAATTGCTTTAAAAATGTTGGGGCGTTTTATCTCCTTTATTCCTTGTAAAAATTAAAACATTTTATAAATGTAGATCTTCATTTTACGGCTTAATTCAAAGAAATTTAGCAAAAAAACTGTTGGGTCAAAATGCTGACTATACCCCTAGATTAATTCCTTGGGGTATAGTTTCCAAAATGGTGTATTTTTGGAGGAGCTTCCTATGTTTTGGCATCACAAAACGTTTTCAAACCTGACATGGTGCCTAAAATATTTTCTAATAGTAAGGAGACATGAAAATCCACTAGTTGCCCTTTTACTTGTGAGGCCTGTGTTTCTGTCCATTACCACACTAGGGCCAAATGTGGGATGTTTCTAAAAACTGTAGAACCTGGGCAATAAATATCACATTGTGTTTCTGTGCGAAAACCTTCTGTGTTAAATGCATTAAAACTCAATTTCTGCATTAAAAAAATGAAAATTTACCTCCACTTTACTTGAAATCCTGTGAAATATCTAAAGGGTTAACAACAACTTTCTAAATGCTGTTTTGAATACTTTGAGGGGTACAGTTTTAAAAATGGGGTGATTTATGGGGTTTTCTAATGTATAGGCCTCTCAAAGCCACTTTAGAACGGAACTGGTCCCCAAAATAATAGGCTTTTGAATTTTTTCAGACAATGTGAGAAATTGCTGCTAAAGTTCTAAGCCTTGTAACAACGTCCTAGAAAAAGAAAAGGACATTAAAAAAATAATGCTAATATAAAGTAGACATATGGGAAATGTAAACTAGTAACCATTTTGTTTGGTATTACTATCTGTATTCCAAATTTTCTCTAAATTTTGGTGTTTTTCCACAAATAAAGACCACATTTTACTAGTTACATAAAGTACAGTGTCATGAGAAAACAATCTCAGAATCACTTGGATATGTAAAAGCATTCCAAAGTTTTTACCACATAAAGTGACACATGCCAGATTTGAAAATATAGGCTGTGTCCACAAGGCCAAGACTGACTGTGTCTCCAAGGCTTAAACTGTACCAGAGGCAGAAGGCTAAATCTAAATTTACAGTGGCTTTTTATGTTTTATTATATAACAATATTGTATCACATTATAGTGGATGTAAATCAGGCTTATGAACATACAGGTGTGTAACTAGGATACACTGGGCCCTATAGAAAACTTTTGACTATGTCCCCCTCCCCTCACCTGGGTGCCACACAAAGCAACCCCGTGCAGATAGTACCTTCTGTAGATTCTGCCATACAGCCCCCTGTAGATAGTGCCATACAGCCCCCCATTAGATTATGCCATACAGCCCCCCTGTAGATTGTGTCATACTGCCCCCCCGTAGATTCTGCCATACAGCCTCCCTTGTAGACAGTGCTATACAGCCCCCCTATAGATAGTGTCACACCCCCTTGTAGATAGTGCCCCCTTGTAGATAGTGCCCCCACCACTCCCTTGTATATAGTGACACCCACCTCCCACTTGTAGATAGTGCTATAAAGCCCCCATGTCCCCTAGTAGAACCCCACCCCACCTCCCCTTGTAGACAGTGCCCCACCACTTCTCCCTTGTAGACAGTGCGATACAGCCCCCCATCATCCCCTTGTACACAGTGTCATGCAGTCCCCCACCTCCCCCTTGCAGACAGTGCCATGCAGCCCCACCTCCCCTTGTAGACAGTGCTATACAGTCCCCACCTCCCCCTTGTAGATAGTGCCATACAGCCCCCACTGCTCCCTTGTAGATAGTGCCATACAGCCCCCACCTCCCCCTTGTGGATTGGGCCATACAGCCCCCCACTTCCCCTTTGTAGATAGTGACATACAGCCCCCCCACCACCCCCTTGTAGATAGTGCCCCCAAACAAATAAAAGAAAAAAATTATACTCACCTTGGCCCCACTCCCACGACGAACGGAGCTGCTCCACAACGCAGACGGGATCCTTGCGTAGGCCGGCGTGATCCAGTGACATCATCACGCCGCCCTGTGTAGTGATCCTGTCCCTGTGCCTGTAGCTTAGTAAATGGCAGAGCAGGGAGATACTTCCCAGCTCTGCCATAGTGTTCAATAGTATCTGCATCCTAAGGACACAAATACTATTGAATGTAGCGTCGCTACAGACAATGGGGGACCGTGCTCATGGGGGGCATGGGCCCCTTCATGCCGTGGGGCCCTGTAGCAGCCGCTATTGCTGCTATGGTGGTAGTTGTGCCGTTGTGAACATATTACAGGGGATGGATCATAGGGAAAGGTTGGCTTTGTTGTTGAATACTGATTCTTTCCATTGAAGGCCATGGTGACATAGAGTTGTTATGTGCGTACACAATAACACAGGTTAATAATAGAATTTGTGCTTTATATGTTACTATTATAGTTCCCCTCCTGATGAGTCACAGAAAGGTAATGTGTTGGAACGAGTAGGTTGCTCTAATCTGCCCTCAAAGCATGAGCACCCAGTTTCACATTGCTGGAAAACTTTATGTAAATGGAACAGAGCACTGCGTAGTGCAGCTACGGGCGAGCATATCCAATAGCATAAAATATAACAGTAACCAATACAGTGACGTTTGTTGTACTTTTACTGTAGTCTACCCAGCATAACTGCTTGTGGTTGCTGTATTCCAAAACCCCATCTCAACCACTAAGGCTTTATTCATACATGCAGATTTGCTATGTTTCTTTTCCTCTCAGTTTTACAAAAATGTGGCAAAAACCTTGGCAAACATGACACATGTGCACACAGCCTAAATCCCCATGTATATGGAAGAATCATGTGCACAGAAGCTGTATTAAGACATACAGAGTCCCCGTAACTCCGTACTATGGATTCATAGGCACTGTGTGCCTCCATATGCTGTCTCCGTATGGCACCATATTCTCCCTCTAGAAATAATGCATCTAGGGGAGATTATCTCCATTATATGGCACCCGATCAAGCATGCCACGATTGACATAAGAATTTCACAGAAAAAACGTTGTATGTCTCCGTATGAAATCAGAGGCATACAGAGGTACAGTAGGGACCCATAGATTTTTCAGAGGTTGTAAAGAGACATAATACATTTGTTTGCATAAGTCCTAAGGCTTTTTATAATTTAATTAACACTAAGCGTTCTTCTGTTTTTTTTTAATGATAATAATACTGTAGTAACAATAATAATAATCTTTATTTATATTGCCCCAACATACTGTATTCTGCAGCACTTTACAATTCAGAAGGAATATGTACAGACATTACACAGTGACGGAACTAATAATTCAAACAAACAGCGAGGGCCCTGCTCACGAGCTTACAATCTATAAAGTTAGAGGGCTTTTAAAGTAATCTGCAATCATATCTGCAGTTGCACAGAATTTTAAAGCTGTCCATACACATTACATAAAAAAAGCCGAACCTGCCAATTTCAATATGATCAATCTGTATCGGGGTCTCTCAAATCTCCTCCGATGGCAGATGTTGGAGGAAAGAAGAATCGGCATGTTGCTGTTTTACATGCCCAATCCTTTGTTCCTAAGAAGATAAGTCATTCACATAGGTGTCTGACAGCGGCTTAAACCCTTCTCATTATTTAAATAAGCATGTACACACAGCCAAGTGTGCACATTTATGGTGGAGTTAGGAGAAATAGGTCAAAGGAGCATTTAGCTGAGTGCTATCTAAAATATATGACTAGCTTTAATCATGAAGTCCTTGTTCCTGAAAATTAAAAAAATATACACTACCGGTCAAAGGTTTGGGGTCACCCAGACAATTTTGTGTTTTCCATGAAAACTCACACTTATATTTATCAAATGAGTTGCAAAATGACTAGAAAATATAGTCAATAGATTGACAAGCTTAGAAATAATGATTTTTATTTGAAATAATAATTTTCTCCTTCAAACTTTGCTTTCGTCAAAGAATGCTCCATTTGCAGCAACTACAGCATTGCAGACCTTTGGCATTCTAGCTGTTAATTTGCTGAGGTAATCGGGAGAAATTTCACCCCATGCTTCCAGAAGGCCCTCCCACAAGTTGGATTGGCTTGATGGGCACTTCTTGCGTACCATACGGTCAAGCTGCTCCCACAACAGCTCTATGGGGTTGAGATCTGGTGACTGCGCTGGCCACTCCATTACAGATAGAATACCAGCTGCCTGCTTCTTCCCTAAATAGTTCTTGCATAATTTGGAGGTGTGCTTTGGGTCATTGTCCTGTTGTAGGATGAAATTGGCTCCAATCAAGCGCTGTCCACAGGGTATGGCATGGCGTTGCAAAATGGAGTGATAGCCTTCCTTATTCAAAATCCCTTTTACCTTGTACAAATCTCCCACTTTACCAGCACCAAAGCAACCCCAGACCATCACATTACCTCCACCATGCTTGACAGATGGAGTCAGGCACTCTTCCAGCATCTTTTCAGTTGTTCTGCGTCTCACAAATGTTCTTCTGTGTGATCCAAACACCTCAAACTTCGATTCGTCTGTCCATAAGACTTTTTTCCAATCTTCCTCGGTACAATGTCTGTGTGCTTTTACCTATATTAATATTTTCCTTTTATTAGCCAGTCTCAGATATGGCTTTTTCTTTGCCACTCTGCCCTGAAGGCCAGCATCCCGGAGTCGCCTCTTCACTGTAGACGTTGACACTGGCGTTTTGCGGGTACTATTTAATGAATCTGCCAGTTGAGGACCTGTGAGGCGTCTGTTTCTCAAACTAGAGACTCTAATGTACTTATCTTGTTGCTCGGTTTTTCAGCAGGGCCTCCCACTTCTCTTTCTACTCTGGTTAGAGCCTGTGTGTGCTGTCCTCTGAAGGGAGTAGTACACACCATTGTAGGAAATCTTCAGTTTCTTGGCAATTTCTCGCATGGAATAGCCTTCATTTCTAAGAACAAGAATAGACTGTCGAGTTTCACATGAAAGCTCTCTTTTTCTAGCCATTTTGAGAGTTTAATCGAACCCACAAATGTAATGCTCCAGATTCTCAACTAGCTCAAAGGAAGGTCAGTTTTATAGCTCCTCTAAACAGCAAAACTGTTTACAGCGGTGCTAACATAATTGCACAAGGGTTTTCAAGTGTTTTCTAATCATCCATTAGCCTTCTAACACAGTTAGCAAACACAATGTACCATTAGAACACTGGAGTGATGGTTGCTGGAAATGGGCCTCTGTACACCTATGTAGATATTGCATTAAAAACCAGACGTTTGCAGCTAGAATAGTCATTTAGCACATTAACAATGTATAGAGTGTATTTCTGATTATTTGAATGTTATCTTCATTGAAAAAAACTGTGCTTTTCTTTCAAAAATAAGGAAATTTCTAAGTGACCCTAAACTTTTGAACGGTAGTGTATATATTGAGGTGACTGTCAGTGTGCATGCAAAGCATCCTTGGTTGTCTCTCTTTGTCTTTCTTTTCTTGACCCAAGACTGATAATGGCTGTGTTTTTCTACATTAACTTTGACTTGTACTTATTTATCCACTTAAAAGTAGATTCAGTTTGCTTTCCAGTCCATATGTAATCAATGGGCCGACAAGAGCCACTGCAGTGCCCTCCCTGCTTGTCAGGCAATGCATTGAACTGTCCAAAGTCATGGCATCACCATAGCAATGACAATTCATGGCTTTGCCCTGCTTATGATACGCGTTCCAACCTGGTGATGTCACACTTGCACCTAGGCCTTAAAGGGGAGCTTGTTTCACCCGGCTTTCATCTTGACTGAGTTTGATCTGATTTACCTCTGTACTGACCTGGCCTGAACCTGACATTTTCTCTTGATATCTGTTACTGGACTTGACATTGCCCAACTGTTGTCTACTCTCATCTGTTTGACCACGAAACGTCTCATATCTGCCATTTGCAACATGACCGCCTATTGGGGACTATCCTGGGAACCACGACCTATGAATCTTACCTCCTTGCGGGGCTTAGGGGAAAGAACAGGGGATTCCTTAGATTTAGCAACCCAGGTTAGGATGCACCAATTCAATAACGATCCAAGTCATTAATTTTTCCACCTAGCTACTAAACTTCTCCAGTACATTGCGCAGCTCCTTCTCCAACAAGTCTGCATGATGCCACTGAAGTCTATTCCTGCTACGCTGCGCTACTCTGCTTCACCGTTTTCGAGACATCATCCAAGCTCTGACTACAGTAGCTGGGGACTGGCATCCAGGTATACTCTTGAGCTTATAGCGGGGGGAGAATTTTGGGTGTTGTCGATGAGGGCAATATGGAGTCTAAAACTTGTGACTAGGTTAAGATAAGTTTCTGCATTAAACAGCCGCTGCTGCTATGAACAACGTACCTTGATTATTCATCCCCTTTGACTAGCTGGTTTCCAGGGAGACTTGACTGGATTTGTACATTTCAAAGTTTTAATTATTTCTACAAATTTGCGTTTTTATTGTTAAAAAGGAAACACTAATCTTCAGCTGTTTTAATCTGAATTTTGAAATTGTGTCTTGTATTTACCTTCTTGCTCAAAACAGATTAACAGATCATCCACATAAATAAGCACAGTAATGATTCTGTCTGCATTCACTTTGTGTATAAACAGGGTTCTGCTTTGCTCCTCAGGAAATTTTATCCTTAGAGAACTTAATTCTCCTTAACCGTTTTGCAGCCGGAGAATTTTGGCCAATTTCCATACCTTTGGTATACACAAATAATACGTAAAATATAAAATAAAAAACTTTATAAAATATATTGTACCCCCGTACCCGTATACACTATATGGACAAAAGTATTGGGACACGACTTAATCATTGAAATCAGGTAGTTCATTCAGTGCCATTGCCACGGGTGTATAAAATTAAGCACTTAGCCATGTAGTCGCCTTTATGAATACATTTGTAATAGAATGGGTCATTCTAAAGAGCTCAATGAAATCAAGTATGGCACTGTAATAGTATTCCATGATTGCAACAAGTCAGTTTGTGAAATTTCTTCCCTTCTAGTTATTCCACATAAACCATGAGTGGTATTATTACAAAGTGGAAGCTTTTGGGAACCACAGCAACTCAGCCATAAAGTTGCAAATCACTATACGTTGCAGAGCAGGGTTGCCGAGTGCCGAGGTACATAAAAGTCCCCAATAACTGCAGAGTTCCAAACTACCTCTATCATTAACATCAGCAAAAAAACTGTGCGCCAGGAGCTCCATGGCATTAGTTTCCATGGCCGAGCAGCTGCATGCAAGCCTTATATCACCAAGCACATTGTCAAGTTTCGGATGGAGTGGTGTAAAGCACATTACCAATGGAGTCTGGAGCAGTGAAAATGTGTTCTGTAAAGTGAGAAATCACCCTTTTCTATCTGGCAGTCTGATGGACTAGTCTGGGTCTGTCGAATGCCAGGAGAACCTTACCTGACTGACTGCATTTTGCCAAATGTAAAGAATGATGGAGGAGGAATAATGCTATGGGGCTGCTTTTCATGGGTTTGCATAGTATCCTTAGTTCCAGTGAAGTTCCATCTTAGTTCCATCTTAAAGCTTCAGCATACCAAGACATTTTAGACAATTGTATGCTTCCAACTTTGTGGCCCTTTTTTGTGCGAGTATGACTGTGCCCCAGTGCACAAAGCAAGGTCCATTAAGGCATGGTTAGGTGACCATCTATTGTCTATGGCAGCGTTGCGACTCTGCCCTGATGGCAGATGTTGGGGGAGAGAAGGGTCGGGCATGTTAAATTTCAACATGCCTGAATCTTTTGTTTGTTATTAGGTAAGCCGCTGCCAGAGGAGTCTGGCAGAGGCTTTCTCCCTGAGAGGTAGAAAGATATGGTAGATAGATAGATAGATAGATAGATAGATAGATAGATAGATAGATAGATAGATAGATAGATAGATAGATAGATAGTGTAAAGGATCTGCCAGGCACAGCTTCGGGGTTAACTTCCATAGGTAATCAGTCTTCACCTGAGTCTTTCTCTCTGAGACTGACTCCAGCTTCCACCACTCAGACTGGCAGGCTTAGGAGTGGGAGAGCCTATTGCAGCCTGGCCAGACTCAGCTAGCTCCCGCCCTCTGTCTATTTATACCTGCCTTTCCTGTTCCTCCTTGCTTGTGATTCTTTCCGTCTGGTTTCCTGGCCCAGCTACAGCTCCTAACAATTTGATCCTGCTCCATACTGACCCTGGCTTTCTGACTACTCTTCTGCTCTGCGTTTGGTACCTCGTACACTCCTGGTTTGACTCGGCTCGTTTACCTCTCTTGTTGCTCACATTGTTGCCGTGGGCAACTGACCCTTTCACTTTGCTTTATATTCCCTTGTATGTTTGTCTCGTGCACTTACTGAGCGTAGGGACCGCTGCCCAGTTGTACCCCGTCGCCTAGGGCGGGTCGTTGCAAGTAGGCAGGGACAGAGTGGTGGGTAGATTAGGGTTCACTTGTCCGTTTCCCCACCCCTATCATTACATAATCACAAGCCCATAGATCTAGTCTACCCTGGTCCCTGACACTACTATGGACCCCCTTGAGACCCTGGCTCAGCAAATGCAGGGTCTCTCCCTACAGGTCCAGGCCCTGGCTCAGAAGGTCAACCAGCCTGATGCTACCTTGGTAGTTCCCCTCACTTCAACTCCTGAACCCCACCTCAAGTTGCCCGACCGGTTCTCAGGGGACCGGAGGGCTTTTCTCTCCTTTCGGGAGAGTTGCAGGCTTTACTTTCGCTTAAAGCCCCACTCCTCAGGTTCTGAGAGCCAGCGAGTGGGTATAATTATGTCCCGGCTCCAGGACGGACCCCAAGAATGGGCCTTCTCCTTGGCTCCTGACGCCCCTGAACTTTCCTCCGTTGATCGTTTCTTTTCTGCTCTCGGACTCATTTATGACGAGACTGACAAGACTGCCTTTGCCGAGAGTCAGCTGGTGATCTTACGTCAGGGTAAGAGACCTGTTGAGGAGTATTATTCTGACTTTAGGAAGTGGTGCGTAGCTTCTCGGTGGAATGACCCTGCCTTAACCCCTTCCCGCTCCTTGACGTACTATTACGTCATGGCAGCTGTATCGTTCGCGCTCCATGCCGTAATAGTACGTCTCGGGAGTAACGGCCGTTTCGGCCGTCCTCCCGACACATACAGGAGCTGTGACGCTGCTGTCTTGTTCAGCAGCTGTCACAGCTCCTACAGCGGGGACCGATCGCTGTGTCCCCGCTGATTAACCCCTTAAAAGCCGCGTTCTATAGAGATCGCGGCTTTTTAGGGGTTAAGCTGCCATCGCCGGCCTGCTACGCGATAGCGGCCGGCGATGGTGACTATGGCAACCGGACACCAAACAATGGCGTCCGGCTATGCCATAGACGGAAGCCTAGTGGGTCCTGACAACGTCAGGACCCACTATGCTTGCTGTCAGTGAGTAGCTGACAGTTCTAATACACTGCACTACGCATGTAGTGCAGTGTATTAGAATTGCGATCAGGGCCTCCTGCCCTCAAGTTCCCTAGTGGGACAAAGTAATAAAGTAAAAAAAAAGTTAAAAAAAGATGTGTAAAAATAAGAAAATAAAAGATTTAAAAGTATTAAAAGTAAAAATCCCCCCTTTTCCCTTATCAGTCCTTTATTATTAATAAAAATATATAAACAAACAAATAAACTATACATAATTGGTATCGCCGCCTCCGTAACGGCCTGAACTACAAAATTATTTCATTATTTATCCCGCACGGTGAACGCCGTAAAAGAAAATAATAATAAACCGTACCACAATCACAATTCTTTGGTCACTTCACCTCCCAAAAAATGGAATAAAAAGAGATCAAAAAGTCGCATGTACCGAAAAATGGTACTGATCGAAACTACAGTTCGTTACGCAAAAAATAAGTCCTCGCACGGCTTTATTGATTGAAAAATAAAAACGTTCTGGCTCTTAGAATAAGGGAACACAAAAAGTGAACGATTGTTTACAAAACGTATTTTATTGTGCAAACGCCATAAGACATAAAAAAAAACTATAAACATCTGGTATCGCCGTAATCGTATCGTCCCGCAGAATAAAGTGAATATGTCATTTATAGCGCACGGTGAACGCTGTAAAAAAAAAAAAGAAGAAAAAAACAATTGTAGAATTGCTGTTTTTTAGTCACCACGCCACCTAAAAATAGAATAAAAATTGATCAAAAAGCCGCATGCACCCCAAGAAAACTACAATGGATTCCTCAAGGGGTCTAGTTTCCAAATTGGGGTCACTTTTGGGGGGTTCCCAATGTTTTGGCACCACAAGACCTCTTCAAACCGGACATGGTGCCTAATAAAAAGGAGGGCTCAAAATCCACTAGGTGCTCCTTTGCTTCGGAGGCCGGTGCTTCAGTCCATTACCGCACTAGGGCCACATGTGGGATATTTCTCAAAACTGCAGAATCCGGGCAATACGTATTAAGTTGCGTTTCACTGATAAATCCTTTTGTGTTATAAAAAAAATGGTATAAAGAGGATTTTCTGACAAAAAAAATATGTAAATTTCACCTCTACTTTGCTCTAAATTCCTGTGAAACACCTAAAGGGTTCATAAACTTTCTATATGCTGTTGTGAATACTTTGAGGGGTCTAGTTTCTCAAATGGGGTGTTTCATAGGGGTTTCTAATATATAGGTCCCTTAAAGCAACTTCAGAACTGAACTGGAACCTAAAAAAATAAATAAATTAGGCAATACTTCGCTTCTTACATTTATACTGATAATGAGCCGTGCCCACCCCGAGATGACCTCAGTTTTAACCGTTTGTATAAACGGAGACCCCTATTAGACCGTTCCAGTGCCCGGTTTTCCCAAGCATACACCCCCGAGAAGTGTATTTCTATTGATGAGTCCCTGGTACATTTTAAAGGGAGGGTTCAATTCCGCGAGTACCTGCTTGGTAAGAGGGCAAGGTATGGCGTGAAGATGTATAAGCTGTGAGAGTGCATCAGGGTATACCTACAGGTTTAGGATATATGAAGGAAAGGCCACCCCTAAACCAGACTGCATCCTGGACGACAATAGGTACATGGGAGGGATGGACTTGTAAGATCAAGCCCTGAAGCCCTACAGCGCCATGCGGTGTGGTATAAGAAGCTGGCCGGGCACATCATACAGATGGCATTGTACAATGCGTACGTGCTACGTTGATGTGCAGGCCAGACGGGAACTTTCCTGGAATTTCAAGAGGTGATTATCAAGAACCTAATCTTTAGGGACCAAGAAGGGGGGGCACCCAGTACTTCTGGAAGCGAGCCCACACGCATCGTACCAGGGCAACACTTTCCAGGAGAAGTTCCCCAAACTGGCAAGAAGGGAAAAAGTCAAAAGAGGTGCAAAGTCTGCTATAAGAGGGGGATAAGGGATGACACAATATATCAATGTGACACGTGTGCCGAATAACCAGAGCTCTGTATGAAAGTGTTTTAAAATTTATCATACATCCCTTGGTTTATAATTTACCCCAATTGTACTTACCCTGATGCACTCCACACAGCTTATCCCCCCTCGTCTTTCCCCTCTGGGCCCTGCTGTGTGTCCAGGCAGCTGATAACAGCCACATGTAGGGTATTGCCATACCCGGGAGAACCCACATTACAGTTTATGGGGTGTAGGTCTCCGGTCAAAATGCTCACTACACCTCTAGATGAATGCCTTAAGGGTGTAGTTTTTAAAACGGGGTCACTTCTTGCGGGTTTCAACTGTACTGGTACCTCAGGGGCTTCTGCATACATGACTTCGCACTAGAAAATCCCCAGTAGGCCAAATGGTGGTCCTTTCCCTCTGAGCCCTCCCATGGGCCCAAACGGCAGTTTATCACAACAAATGGGGTATTGCGGCACTCAGAACAAATTGCGCAACAGAATGGGGTATTTTGTTTCTTGTGAAAATAAGAAATTTTCAGCCAAAACTACATATTATTTGAAAAAAATAATTTTGTTTTCATTCCCAGCCCAATTCAAATAAGTTCTGTGAAAAAACTATGGGGTCAAAATGGTCACAACACCCATAAATGAATTCCTTGAGGGGTGTAGTTTCCAAAATGGGGTCATTTGTGGTGGGTTTCTATTGCTTTGATACCTCTGGGGCTCTGCAAATGCGACATGGCACCCGAAAACCAATCCAGCAAAATCTGTACTCCAAAGAACACACAGCGCTCCTTTCCTTCTGAGCCCTCCCATGGGCCCAAACGGCAGTTTATCACCACAAATGGGGTATTGCCGCACTCAGGACAAATTGGGCAACAAAATGGAGTATTTTATTTCTTGTGAAAATAAGAATTTTTGAGCTAAAATGACATATTATTGGAAAAAATTTTTTTTTTTTTAATTCCCAGCCCAATTCAAATAAGTTCTGTGAAGAAACTATGGAGTCTAAATGGTCACATTACCCATAAATGAATTCCTTGAGGGGTGTAGTTTCCAAAATGGGGTCACTTCTGGTGCGTTTCCATTGCTTTGATACCTCTGGGGCTCTGCAAATGCGACATGGCACCCGAAAACCAAACCAGCAAAATCTGTACTCCAAAGAACACACAGCGCTCCTTCCCTTCTGAGGCCTCCCATGGGCCCAAACGGCAGTTTATCACCACAAATGGGGTATTGCCGCACTCAGGACAAATTGGGCAACAAAATGGAGTATTTTATTTCTTGTGAAAATAAGAATTTTTGAGCTAAAATGACATATTATTGGAAAAAATGTTTTTTTTTTTAATTCCCAGCCCAATTCAAATAAGTTCTGTGAAGAAACTATGGAGTCTAAATGGTCACATTACCCATAAATGAATTCCTTGAGGGGTGTAGTTTCCAAAATGGGGTCACTTCTGGTGCGTTTCCATTGCTTTGATACCTCTGGGGCTCTGCAAATGCGACATGGCACCCGAAAACCAAACCAGCAAAATCTGTACTCCAAAGAACACACAGCGCTCCTTCCCTTCTGAGGCCTCCCATGGGCCCAAACGGCAGTTTATTGCCACATATGGGGTATTGATGCACTCAGGAGAAATTGGGCAACAAAATTGAGTATTTTGTTCCCTGTGAAAATAAGAAATTTTGGTAAAAAATTACATCTTATTGGAAAAAATGTCATTTTTTTAATGTCACAGCCCAATTGAAATAGGTGCTGTGAAAAAACTGTGTGATCAAAATGCTAACAACAACCATAAATGAATTCCTTGAGGGGTGTAGTTTCCAAAATGGGGTCACTTTTGGTGGGTTTCCATTGCTTTGATACCTCTGAGGCTCTGCAAATGCGACATGGCACCCGAAAACCAATCCAACAAAATCTGGACTCCAACAAACATATAGCGCTCCTTTCCTTCTGAGCCCTCCCATGGGCCCAAACGGCAGTTTATCACCACAAATGGGGTATTGCCACACTAAGGACAAATTGGGCAACAAAATGGGGTATTTTGTTCCCTGTGAAAATAAGAAATTTTGATCACAAATGACATTTTATTGGAAAAAATTGCATTTTTTTCATTTCAGAGCCCAATTCAAATACGTGCTTTGAAAAAACTGTGCGGTCAAAATGGTAACAACAACCCTAAATGAATTCCTTGAGGGGTGTAGTTTCCAAAATGGGGTCACTATTGTGGGATTCCTACTGTTTTGACACCTCAACACCTCTTCAAACCTGGCATGCTGCCTAAAATATATTCTAATAAAAAAGAGGACTCCAAATGCACTAGGTGCTTCTTTGCTTCTAGGGCTTGTGTTTTAGTCCACTAGCGCAGTAGGGCCACATGTGGGACATTTCTAAAAACTGCAGAATCTGGACAATACATATTTAGTAGTGTTTCTCTGGTAAAACCTTCTATGTTACAGAAAAAAAAATGAATAAAATTGAAATTCAGCAAGAAAAATGAAATTTGAAAATTTCACCTCCACTTTGCTTTAATTCCTGTGAAATGCCTGAAGGGTTAAAAAACCTTCTAACTGCTGTTTTGAATACTTTGAGGGGTCTAGTTTTTAAAATGGGGTGTTTTATCAGTGTTTCTAATACATAGGCCCCTCAAAGCCACTTCATAACTCAAGAGGTACCTTAAAAAAAAGGCTTTTGAAATTTTCATAAAAATATGAGAAATTGCTGGTTATGTTCTAAGCCTTGTAACGTCCAAGAAAAATAAAAGAATGTTCAAAAAACTATGCCAATCTAAAGTAGACATATGGGAAATGTGAACTAGTAACTATTTTGGGTGGTATAACCGTCTGTTTTACAAGCAGATGCATTTAAATTCTGAAAAATGCAATTTTTTCAAAATTTTCTCTAAATTTTGCAATTTTTCACCAATAAACACTGAATATATCGACCAAATTTTACCACGAACATGAAGCCCAATGTGTCACGAGAAAACAATCTCAGAATCGCTTGGGTAGGTTTAAGCATTCCGATGTTATTACCACATAAAGTGAAATATGTCAGATTTGAAAAATGGGCTCTGAGCCTTAAGGCCAAAACTAGGCTGCGTCCTTAAGGGGTTAAGGTGCCAGTTTAGGTTGGGTCTGTCCAATGCCCTGAAAGACCTGCTAGTTAGCTATCCCTCTTCTGACTCCCTAGACCAGGTTATGGCTTTAGCGGTACGACTTGACCGACTTCTCAGGGAACGACAACGCGAACGTTTATGTAGAGATTTCCGCAGGAAGAATGGTCTCTGCTTCTACTGTGGGGATGACAAGCATCAAGTGAACAACTGTCCTAAGCGTAAGAATGCAGCCGGAGAACTTCCGCGCCTAAGTGATCATCGGGGAGGTCACTTGGGCGCACAGGTATTTCCCGTAAATATGAAACGTAATAAGATCTTGCTTCCCTTTCAGGTCTCTTTTGGTGGTAGGTCTGCTACCGGCAGTGCCTTCGTGGATTCAGGGTTGTCTGCTAATATCATGTCTGTGAAATTTGCTATGTCTCTTGCTATGCCTTTGATTGATTTGCCTAAACCTGTCCCGGTAGTGGGTATCGACTCCACTCCTCTTGCTAATGGTTATTTTACACAGCATACCCCTGTTTTTAAACTCCTTGTTGGCTCCATGCATTTGGAGCAGTGCTCTGTACTGTTGATGCAGGGATTATCGTCCGATTTGGTTTTAGGCCTTCCCTGGTTGCAGTTGCATAATCCCACGTTTGACTGGAATACTGGGGAGCTTACCAAATGGGGTAATGAATGTTTGACGTCATGTTTTTCTGTTAATTCTATTTCTCCCCCTGAGGAGGTGAACACGCTACCTGAGTTTGTTCGGGACTTCGCTGATGTTTTCTCTAAGGAGGCCTCCGAAGTGTTACCTCCTCATAGAGAATACGATTGCGCTATCGAATTGGTACCAGGAGCTAAGCTTCCTAAGGGTAGGATATTTAATCTTTCTTGTCCCGAACGTGAAGCCATGAGAGAGTATATCCAGGAATGCCTGGCCAAGGGTTACATTCGCCCCTCTACTTCTCCGGTAGGTGCTGGCTTCTTCTTCGTAGGGAAGAAGGATGGTGGTCTTAGGCCATGCATTGACTACCGTAACCTGAATAAGGTCACTGTAAGGAACCAGTATCCCCTTCCTTTGATTCCTGATCTCTTTAATCAGGTTCAGGGGGCCCAATGATTCTCTAACTTTGATCTACGGGGGGCGTATAACCTTATCCGCATCAAAGAGGGGGATGAGTGGAAGACTGCGTTTAACACGCCCGAAGGTCATTTCGAATAACTCGTCATGCCCTTTGGGTTGTGTAATGCTCCGGCGGTCTTCCAGAATTTCATAAATGAGATTTTGAGTGATTACCTGGGGATATTTCTTGTAGTGTACCTTGATGACATACTGGTGTTTTCCAAGGACTGGCCCTCCCACATTGAGCATGTCAGGAAGGTGCTCCAGGTCCTTCGGGAAAAGAAACTGTTTGCAAAAACCGAAAAATGTGTGTTTGGGGTACAGGAGATACCATTTTTGGGTCAAATCCTCACTCCTCATGAATTCCGCATGGACCCCGCCAAGGTTCAGGCTGTGGCGGAATGGGTCCAACCTGCCTCCCTGAAGGCGTTACAGTGTTTTTTGGGGTTCGCTAATTATTACAGGAGATTCATTGCTAACTTCTCGGTCATCGCTAAGCCTCTTACGGACCTCACTCGCAAAGGTGCTGATCTCCTCCACTGGTCTCCAGAGGCTGTCCAGGCTTTTGAGCTCCTTAAGAAGTGCTTTATCTCGGCCCCGGTGCTGATTCAGCCCAACCAAATGGAGCCATTTATCGTGGAAGTTAACGCATCCGAGGTGGGAGTGGGGGCTGTCTTGTCCCAGGGTACCAGGTCCCTCACCCATCTCCGCCCCTGTGCCTACTTCTCCAGGAAGTTTTCGCCCACTGAGAGTAACTATGATATTGGCAAACGCGAACTCTTAGCCATTAAATGGGCATTTGAAGAGTGGCGCCACTTCCTGGAGGGGGCTAGGCACCAGGTAACGGTCCTTACCGACCACAAGAATCTGGTTTTCCTAGAATCTGCCCGGAGGCTAAACCCGAGACAAGCTCGATGGGCGCTATTTTTTACCAGATTCAACTTTTTGGTTACCTATAGGGCTGGGTCTAAAAATATTAAGGCCGATGCACTGTCGCGTAGCTTCATGGCCAGCCCTCCTTCGGAGGAAGATCCTGCTTGTATTTTGCCTCCCGGTATAATCATTTCTTCTATTGATTCTGATTTAGTCTCTGAAATTGCAGCTGATCAAGGTTCAGCTCCCGGGAACCTTCCTGAGGACAAGCTGTTTGTTCCCCTGCAATACCGGCTAAGGGTACTTAGGGAAAATCATGACTCCGCACTATCTGGTCATCCAGGCATCCTGGGTACCAAACACCTCATTGCCAGAAACTATTGGTGGCCTGGGTTGCCTAAAGACGTTAAGGCCTACGTCGCCGCTTGTGAGGTTTGTGCTAGGTCCAAGACTCCAGGGTCCCGACCAGCGGGCTTACTACGTTCGTTGCCCATTCCCCAGAGACCTTGGACACATATCTCCATGGATTTTATCACCGATTTGCCTCCATCCCAAGGCAAGTCGGTGGTGTGGGTGGTAGTAGACCGCTTCAGTAAGATGTGCCACTTTGTGCCCCTCAAGAAACTACCCAACGCCAAGACGTTAGCTACCTTGTTTGTCAAACACATCCTGCGTCTCCAGGGGGTCCCTGTCCATATTGTTTCGGACAGAGGGGTACAATTTGTTTCTTTGTTTTGGAGAGCCTTCTGTAAGAAGTTGGAGATTGATCTGTCCTTCTCCTCTGCTTTCCATCCTGAAACCAATGGCCAAACTGAGAGGACTAATCAATCTCTAGAACAATATTTAAGGTGTTTTATCTCTGACTGTCAATATGATTGGGTCTCATTCATTCCCCTCGCTGAATTTTCCCTTAATAACCGGGTCAGTAACTCGTCAGGGGTCTCCCCCTTTTTCTGTAATTTTGGGTTTAATCCACGGTTCTCCTCCGTTTCACCTGGTAGTTCCAACAATCCCGAGGTAGAGGTCATTCATCGGGAACTGTGCACAGTCTGGGCCCAGGTTCAGAAGAACCTAGAGGCGTCCCAGAGCGTACAAAAAACTCAGGCTGATAGAAAACGTTCTGCTAACCCCTTGTTTATGGTCGGGGATCTGGTGTGGTTATCGTCTAGGAACTTGCGTCTTAAGGTCCCGTCCAAGAAGTTTGCTCCCCGGTTTATTGGGCCGTATAAGGTCATTGAAGTCCTCAATCCTGTCTCCTTCCGGCTGGAGTTACCCCCATCTTTTCGTATACACGACGTGTTTCATGCCTCCCTCCTTAAACGCTGCTCCCCATCCTTGGCTCCCTCGAGGAAACCTCCTGTTCCCGTTCTCACCCCTGAGGGGGTGGAATTCAAGGTGGCCAAGATTGTGGACAGCAAGATGGTCCAAGGCTCCCTCCAGTACCTGGTCCATTGGAGAGGATACGGGCCTGAGGAGAGGACTTGGGTACCCGCCCGGGATGTTCACGCTGGGGTATTGGTCAGGAAGTTCCACTTTCGTTTCCCCAGTAAACCAGGTCCACTTAGAAAGGGTCCGGTGGCCCCTCATAAAAGGGGGGGGGGTACTGTAAAGGATCTGCCAGGCACAGCTTCGGGGTTAACTTCCATAGGTAATCAGTCTTCATCTGAGTCTTTCTCTCTGAGACTGACTCCAGCTTCCACCACTCAGACTGGCAGGCTTAGGAGTGGGAGAGCCTATCGCAGCCTGGCCAGACTCAGCTAGCTCCCGCCCTCTGTCTATTTATACCTGCCTTTCCTGTTCCTCTTTGCTTGTGATTCTTTCCGTGTGGTTTCCTGGCCCAGCTACAGCTCCTAACAATTTGATCCTGCTCCATACTGACCCTGGCTTTCTGACTACTCTTCTGCTCTGCGTTTGGTACCTCGTACACTCCTGGTTTGACTCGGCTCGTTTACCTCTCTTGTTGCTCACGGTGTTGCCGTGGGCAACTGCCCCTTTCACTTTGCTTTATATTCCCTTGTATGTTTGTCTCGTGCACTTACTGAGCGTAGGGACCGCCGCCCAGTTGTACCCCGTCGCCTAGGGCGGGTCGTTGCAAGTAGGCAGGGACAGAGTGGCGGGTAGATTAGGGTTCACTTGTCCGTTTCCCCACCCCTATCATTACAGATAGATAGATAGATAGATAGATAGATAGATAGATAGATAGATAGATAGATAGATAGATAGATAGATAGATAGATAGATAGTGTAAAGGATCTGCCAGGCACAGCTTCGGGGTTAACTTCCATAGGTAATCAGTCTTCACCTGAGTCTTTCTCTCTGAGACTGACTCCAGCTTCCACCACTCAGACTGGCAGGCTTAGGAGTGGGAGAGCCTATCGCAGCCTGGCCAGACTCAGCTAGCTCCCGCCCTCTGTCTATTTATACCTGCCTTTCCTGTTCCTCCTTGCTTGTGATTCTTTCCGTGTGGTTTCCTGGCCCAGCTACAGCTCCTAACAATTTGATCCTGCTCCATACTGACCCTGGCTTTCTGACTACTCTTCTGCTCTGCGTTTGGTACCTCGTACACTCCTGGTTTGACTCGGCTCGTTTACCTCTCTTGTTGCTCACGGTGTTGCCGTGGGCAACTGCCCCTTTCACTTTGCTTTATATTCCCTTGTATGTTTGTCTCGTGCACTTACTGAGCGTAGGGACCGCCGCCCAGTTGTACCCCGTCGCCTAGGGCGGGTTGTTGCAAGTAGGCAGGGACAGAGTGGCGGGTAGATTAGGGTTCACTTGTCCGTTTCCCCACCCCTATCATTACAGATAGATAGATAGATAGATAGATAGATAGATAGATAGATAGATAGATAGATAGATAGATAGGTATTAGTAATATAGATAGATAGACAGATAGATATTAAATACATAGATAATAGAGATATAGATAACTAGATAGATTTGGGCTCAAGTAGGAAAGAGTCTCAGCTATGTCTGACACCGAATCGGCCTGAGGAAGACGCCAGTTCGGTGTCGAAACGCGTAGCCTATTGACAATAAAGTCCTTTTACCTACTCTTATCTACTGAGATGATCGTATAATACCTCTACTAAAGCAGCGCCGTTGGTCCATTTTTCCTCATTTTTAATCACTGATATCATGTGATAGAGAGTGATATATATATATATATATATATATATATATATATAATGAAATAAATACTTTCCTCTCTGCCCAATACCTATGACAGTAATAGATCTTTGTCTGCCCTTTAATGTCATGGCCACTAAAGAGAGATTTACTCATGTGTGCGTGCGTGGCTTTTAGGCTATGTTCACACGGAGTATTTTGGGGGAGGAATATCTGCCTCAAAATTCCGTTTGGAACTTTAAGGCAGATATTCCTCTCCCTGCACGCCGATTTTCGCAGCGATTATCGCGCCGTTTTTCGCCCGCGGCCATTGAGCGCCGCGGGCATAAAACAGCGAGAAATACGCTTTCTCCTGCCTCCCATTGAAGTCAATGGGAGGTCAGAGGCGGAAGCGCCTGAAGATAGGGCATGTCGCTTCTTTTTCCCGCGAGGCAGTTTTACTGCTCGCGGGAAAAAGACGCCGACGCCTCCCATTGAAATCAATGGGAGGCGTTCTCGGGCCGTTTTTGTCGAGTTTTGCGACGCGGTTTCCGCGTCAAAAAACTCGGCAAAATACCCCGTGTGAACATAGCCTTATGGGCATGCACAGTAGCAGAAAACTAACTAGACATGCACTGCCCTTAATTGCTATAGCTGCATAGGAACTTTTTTGCAAATACGCATAAGCGAGTCGTGTTGACCTGCACTGTGTATAATTCCAAGAAAGAATGGGACTAGCTCTGCATGGACATGCGCAATAGAGATACTTAGACGCCGTGATATGGTGTGTAATACAAAATACAATGGATGATATATGGATCCTTGGTAGGCAGTTTTGAATATCAATAGATGTGAGTAGGATTGATTGATTAACCAATTATATGTTTCTTTATGTATTAATACGTGGCTATTATGAATTTTATATTGCATAGTCACTTTAGTGCACTGGTCACTTTTGGCTTCATCTAACGTTTGTAATGTGATTTATGATATATATGAAAATGGCACAATTTTTTTTACACTTTGTATTAATTGTATATAATTATTTGAGTATGTTGTATTCCCTATTTAAACCTTGTGAGCACACTGTGATATTGCTTGAGAAAGGCCCATGCTTTGGGCTTAAACATCGCATACCGATGGGTGAATAAAAACACTTTTTGTTCTCTTTGAAAACAGTTGGAGTGCTGCCTGATTTGTTGAAGTGTCTACACCGAGAGGGCTGGAGGTCGGGAACCTGAGGCTTGCACCCATACATCTGTTTTATAGTGCTGCTCTCTTTGGAATTAGATAGATAGATAGATAGATAGATAGATAGATAGATAGATAGATAGATAGATAGATAGATAGATAGATAGATAGATAGATAGATAGATAGATAGATAGAAATTACAAAGGAGAGCAGCACTTAGAGGCACAAAGCCTTAGTAGAGATATATAGGGTGCAAACCCTAGGACCCCGACCTCTGGTCCCAAACATATAGAGATACAGAGGAAGGCAGCACTCCAAACTAGGCAAATTCAAGTGAAAAAATGCAGTTTATTCAGCCGTAGGCAGTGCCACTTTTCAGCCCCAGCTCTTGCTTGGCCTATTTTGGGGGGGTCTTTTCATAATGTCCCTAAATTTGGGGTTCCACCGTTATTTTGATACCGACATCCCTGTAACCTAGGTGATAAATTGGTCAGATCTGGGCTCCAGAAAGAAATCCTTACAAATGTTTCTGGGCTCAAGGAAAAAGGGTTGTTTTCCATGCCTTAACTGTATAAACTGCTCCCTTATGATTAAGGGTTGTATATTTACACATCCCACTACTAATAAAAATTTTCATATTGATCACTATCTGACATCTCAAGCTGACTTTGTGGTATATTTATTACAGTGTCCCTGTAACCTACTCTATGTAGGGGAGACTACATTAGATCTGCGGATTAGGATCAACCAGCAACGTTTAACTATCCGATGTAAATGCTTGGACCTACCTTTTTTGAAGCAAAACACTCGATAGGACTCGTTTATTGAAAAAAAAAAAAAGGAATTAGAAAGGATTATTTAGGTTGAACACTTTAAAACTTTACGGATTAAATATTGATTATAAACTGGCAATATTGACTTAGGTGGGGGCTTGCCCTCTATTATTTTTGGAGGCTCGACTTTATAAGCTAACCTGTATGGGATTGAATAAACAATGTCTTCTTCTTTTATTTATGCTGTTATTTTATTGATCTATGGATTGTCTATATGAAAGTTTTTGTAAACATTCGCTTTTATATGCTCTATTAACATCCCTTTTTTCTCTATTCCTCTTATAGCGAAAAATTCCTTATACAAAATACATCTTTTATGCCTTGGATGAAATGAATATAATGGAAATCTGCCTTATGGAGCTCCACACATATCAACAGTCACCCTGATGAAAGAAATTTATTTTTTGTTCATTGGGTTCTTTTGCCCCTTAATTTATGTATGTCCACACTTATTCAGGGATCTTTTCCCCAATATACTGAATCTGCCATTCCCGTTTTTCCTTTATTATTTTTCTAAATAAAACAGTGGATTAAACATCAAATGATGAGTTCAGTTGGCTACACATATAGTGATGTTTGATTGCTGTGCATGATGCTATAGTCAGTGGCCCCGATTGAACTCCTGTCCTTGTTGCCTGACCACCGGCACGCGGGTGAATCGTGGTGTGCTATTAGCACATCATTGATTCAGGATGTGCTTTTGGCAAATGAGAAGGCTTAGTACCCTTGGCAGAGGGACTGGCCGACTCAATATGGGATGACATTGGAATGGAGACTTTGCTATGCCCTTGTAAAGGCTATTGAAATAAGAAGCACCTCTCTTGTGTAGCTTGAACTCGGATATAATGCCTGGGATTATACTATCAATATGTATTTAGGTACGGGATAAGACAGGTGCCTTTTGCCCTCTCTTAACATGGCCGCAGTAACAGCAGGGTCTCTCCTGCGCGTGCGCACATGGCTATGACGCGCATGCATTAGCAGGGACTGACATTGGCTGTATGTTAATGATACACTGTGGGGAATGATAAGCAAAGACAGTGTGTGATGCTTCACTGGTGACAATGGACACAGGGATAGAAAGTCTGAGAGAGAATTTAGTGGTCGAGGAAGATTTACCTAGGATTGTCTCTCCAATCAAGCCTAGGTGCTGGAGTTTCCTGGCTTTTGCGGGTATTGGCGCACAAATTACCATTGTGGTCACAGTAGAGACATAACCCCATCAATCGTCTGATTTTCCATTCCTGTTCAGACAGTCAGAATCTGTCTACTTGCATAGGCTCATATGGAGGGGCAGCAGAACAGGGTAGTAGCGGCCTTTGAAATTTTGGTGCCAGTCGACGAGACCTTTTCTTCCAACGAATTTACAGAGTGCACTCTTGGATTCTCATATGGATCCGGGATGACAGAAGTATTAGGGCATCCAAGAAAGCAGGAAGCTCTCGAAATGCCAGTTCATCCTTCACCTTCATCCTCATTATTCCAGGCCAGCTCCGCCGCCAGTGTACGGAAGGGGATGGCATAGTCCCATACAGTTGCCTCCCCTTGATTGAGGGTCAGCAGTGAGGCAGCAAGAGAGGATATTCGATTCCTCGAATACTGTACAAAAAGTCTCCAGAAACAGTGGCAAATCAGAGAACTCCGGATCCTCTCGTTCCAAGATGGGGTTTGCCCATGCCAGGGTTTTGCCAGAGAGGAGAGAAATAATAAAAGCGACTATGGCCTCAACAGAGAAGAAGAGTTGGGCACGTAACTTGAAGTGGATCGTACACTGATTGATGAAGCCTCTACAGGTCTTAGGGTCCCCGTTGTAGTGAGGAGGTAGAGGCAACGAAATTGTAGACCCAGGAAAGGCAGGAGGGATAGCAGGTGGTGGAGCAGCGGATGCAGCCAGGAGAGGTACTGATAGAAGATCCAAGTGGGTAATTATGGAGTTTACAATCTGTATAAGCTAATCCTGGCGAGGTCACGCATGTCCGCTTGCATCATCTGGACCGCAATTTTGGGTTGACCAGCAGGATCCATGGCTTGAGCGTACTGTCACGGCTATGAGGTATGTGGACCCACTAGGCCGCTCCACCGTAGCAGGGTAGCAGCTGGCCAAACAATAGTCAATAACAGTCTCTAGGACAAGAGTATCTGGATAGATGATTAGGAAAATACTCGGCATGGCAGACACTATGCGTAGAAGACACGTGGCATAACAACACATGGAGAAGCAGACACTTGGCACAGATTATACTTGGCACAGATGACACTTGGCACAGATGACACTCTCGAGTCCGACACTAGATTACGCACTGTAACAAACACAATTATTGGATATGGGATACGGGATACAGGAAACTGGATCACTCGATACAGGATACAACTAAGGGACCATTTGCAAAGACTAACATGGGCAGACACAACAATGCTCAGGCAAGGGGAGGAAGGGATTGGCTTGGAAAACTTTTGCATGGTGTATGCGCTGGCCCTTTAAGAATTCAGTGGGGGAGCTGCAGCCACATGTGTCGGTGTCACTGGGAGGGAGACGCCAGTATGAAGAGAGCTGCCAGTAAGTAGGATGTGCCGGCAGTCAGCGACCGCGGGCACAACAGCTTGTACATGAGTCTACAAAGGAAGAACTGCTGAGTTTACCATCAGGGAGCAGACTGACGGATCAGAGAGAGAACAGAATACAGCAGCTGACCATGTACTGAAATACACTGCAGGTACAGAAGACAAACGGCAAACAATTTTTCATTTAAGGGATTGTCCTCTACCGGACAACTGATGACCTATCCACCGGATAGGTCATCAGTACATGATGACCAACACCCGGACCGCGCACCGTTAAGCCGGACATACATGCCGGAACCAGTTAGCATCAGCAACGGAATAGCGTCCGTGCTGCCGTACTGCAGCTCTGCTCCTATTCAGGGAGCAACACAGCCGCTATGCTGTATACAGAGCCAACTGCTTCCAGCTCCATACATTGCATAATCAGCTAATCGGTGCGGGGTCCGGGTGTCGGACCTGCACCGATGATATACTGATGACCTATCCTGTGGATAGGTTATCAGTTGTCCGGTAGTGGACAACCCATTTAAGACCAATTAGAAATGTGTTTTATTTTACAAAAAACATACAATGCAATTAAAAAAAAAAACTATGCAAAAGACCTTTAGCCTTTAAGGACCGGGCCAATTTTGACCTTGAGGACAGAACAATTGTTTTATTTTTCCCTCTTTGCATCCCAGCACTCATAACTTTTTTATTTTTTATTCGATGTAGCTGTATGAGACTTGTTTTTTGTAGGACAATCTGTACTTTATGTAGGTGTAATTTTTGGATTATCGTTTAATTTATATACATTTTAATTTTGCCAAAAATGCAGAAAAAAAGCAGTTTTCCATAATTAGTTTTTACAGCATACACCAATCATTATAAATGATGCTATATATTTGTTGTGCAGGTTGTCACAGTCGTGACGACACCAAATATGTGTATATTATTTTATGTTTGGGGACTTACCTAATAAAGTTTATTTATTTTAAAAAAAAATGCATTTGTGTGTATTTTATTTACTGATTTATTTGTATTTAAAATTACTTTTTATTTTTATTTTAATCCCATAGGGGGATTTTTTTTAACTTTAATGTACTGACATATATCTATATACCAGTACATTAGCCAGTTGTTAGAACATAAGTATGCCCTAACAACAGGAAATATGGGGTCCTTCAATGGCATGTCCTGTCCTGTTCAATAGCATGTCCTTCAATGCATTCCCTGTAATGTGATCAAAGGGGGCCCCCCTTCTCATTTTCCTTTGAATTCCGCAATCTTTGATCGCGACATTCAAGTGGTTGATGGCGGAGATCAGAGGTTTCTT